>NC_141696.1:849532449-850164949 GCF_964263255.1 Lissotriton vulgaris | reverse complement strand
ACTGAGGGCCTGATTACGATCTTGGCAGATGGGATACTCCATCACAAACATGACGGCTATCCCATCCGCCGTATTACAATTCGATGATATCCTATGGAACTTTTAATATTGAGGACGGGATGTCCGTCATGTTTGTGATGGAGATTACCATCAGCCAAGATCGTAATCAGGCCCTAAGTCATTAACGGCCACATGCATCATTGTTGCCGTTTGCAATTTCTTTAATTGCGAAAATTAAGGAATCGCAATTAAGAAATCGTAAAAGGCTATGCATTAAGAAATCGCAATTTTTTTTGCAATTTCTTAAATTTCCTTAATTGCGATTGACAATTTGCGAATCACAATTAAGGAATCCCTTCCCATTGATTCCTATGGGCCTAGAGACCCCATAGGAATCAATGAGAAGTCATTCTCAATTTGCGATTAGCAATTTGCGGATCGCAAATTGAGAATGCAATTTCAAGAGTGCAGGTGGGGTCCAAAGGACCCCCCCCTGCACCCCTGAAATATAAATTTAAGAGCATTTTTCACACACACGTGCCCCAAGGGCATGTGTGTGTGTAAAATGAAACTTTCTAAAATGCACTTTTGTGCATTTTTGTAACTTCTCGCAAATTACCATGAAGGTCAACTTCATGGTAATTTACCTCTCCCTATTTGCGAATTCGCAAATTGAAAATGTTCATGCATTGCATTTAAGAAATCTAAAATTGCGATTTCTTAAATGCAATCGCAATGTTAGAAATCACAACATGATTGCGATTCCTAAAATTGCGAAAAACATGATGCATCCCAAATTTTGTCAATTGCATTCGCAAACGGACGAAAATTGCGATTCGCACCTTTTGCGAATGCAATTGACAATGATGCATGTGGGCCTTAGAGATTAAAGTGTTTTTTTTTACTCTAATTCTGTTAAATCTGCTAAACTCATGATCCATGGATGGGAAGTGTAGTCCCTTACCGCTAGATCAACAAGAGAACCAGAGCTGTTTTTACTAAGGGTTTTGGGGTACACAAAATATTGGAGTTCAGTTGTTTATTGGAGTTCACATTAATGTGTCTGTAGTGGTGTTGCTTCTTCGGCATATGTGCATGTATATGTGGTCTATGTCAATGTGTGCACACATATTGTTTGCCTCTTTGAGAATGCACCATACAAAAAACAAATCTTTTGGGTTTGTCAAGGCTTATTTACCAAAAGTGATCTATTATCTTCCAGATGCAAAAAAATGATGTAGGGCGCCTGTTAGGCTATATTATGAAACACCTACTAAAGTTTTCTCTGGGTTTGTATTATCACTATGTGTTTTTTTTGCCCTAGTTTCAAAACAGAAAGAGGATTCAGCAAAACATTCAACTGAACCATGCATTTTGGGCCTAACACTTTCTCATGTGTATTATTTATTGACAGCAATGGTCAAATGAATAGGAAAAGCAAGTCTTTTTGGCATTTTACATGATTACATTTACTAAAAAAAATTAAATGCATTTTTTAACATTACAATTTAAATATGAATACTGAAATCTTATTTACACTGCTTTATGAATGGCTGTAACACTATGACATTACCTTCTGTATTATTCATCTCGATTTCCAGGAGCTTTAAACCCACACATGCACATAGTAATCTTTCCATTCCATCAGCACTGCAATGCAAATGCTCGGCAATGGTGGCAGAAGTCAGTGGGGCACCAAACTCCTGCAGCAGGTCAAAGACTCCAAGTTCACATGTAGCAAACATTGCCTGAGAAACAAAATAACATTCAATAGTATCTTTAAATTACAGAAGCGTTTTAAATCAGTTTAATGCATTTACAATTGATTGAAAACTTCACTTGCTATGCGTATGTATGTTGCATAATAATTAGAAGGACCTTATTGAATTATTTATTGTGTATCTCTTTTGGAAATTCACTTTCAGGCGATAGGAATAATGGCTCCTTCCTTTAATGATTTTGGGGCTGATTATTAGTTTGGCAGTCCTTCTGACTGCCAAACTAACGGCGGGAACACTGGCAGTCTGACTGCTGCATTACGAGTGCAGTTGTCCGACCACCACAAAAGCGCAGCAACTTCCATGGATCCATGATCCCTCTGCAGTCGCATGGCGGTCTGGCCCAGCAATTTGCTGGTGGTGCCACTGCAGCACATCCAAGCATATTATGAGTTTCCTTACAGCAACAGTTTTTGTGGCAGTGAGCCTGCCATTAAAACTGTGGTGCTGAGGAAACAAAGGTGGGCCTACAGTGCCCCCTTTTGCCTCTGGTCCAGGGGATGCATGCAGGGGGCACATGGTGTGCCCACTGTCAGCATTCTCCTCCAGTTCCTGCAAGGCATAGACTTTATAGTCCATGTTGTGCAGGAACGTGCTTTTGCACTACTATTGTGGTGCCTTTCTATCAGGTACTGCCATGGGACCAGCAAAGCACTGCCCGCCAAACCACAAATTAACTCTTAATCTGGCGGGCAGTGGCTAGATGAGTTTGGCGGTGTGGGAGCAGGGCCATGGCATGGCGTTCTGCTCCCACACCACCAAACTTTAATCCGGCCCTTAGAACTGTGATTTTTTACTACATTGATTGTTAATAGACTGAATTGTCAACTTTCCAATGGATCAGCAAATCAAAATGTATCATTTGTTGTGACTCTGTCCAGCTGTACTATGAGTCTGAAGCTTTTACTACTAAAAAGAAGGGAGTTAGAGGGAGGAAAAGGCTAAGGCTCACACTCCAAACACTAAATTCAACATAAGGTCTCTGTTACCAGATACCTGAGAGCCTAGCCGGTCACTATAAATCCATTCACAACACTCAATGGGGTTGGTCTGGATGGTATAGTAGATAGAAAAGGAGAAATTGCTCTTTTTCTAGATGTCCCCTCACTCACCAGGGTTGCCCCGTGGTGACATGCTTCATCATTGGGGCCATCCCAGTCCTCTACGGGTTGGGGCGTGCTGCGACTTGCGAATTACGTAGGAGCACTTATAATTGACTATGTGTGGTGCGGGTGTGATAGTGGAGTGGACTAAGTGATGTGTTTAAAAATACCTGCCCAGTAGGTTTTCAATAGACTTTATTCTTGCCTCTAGGTGGTAGTATTAAAAATGGGGTGGAAAAATAGGGTCCCTAAACGTAATGTGTTAAGGTGTACCTATCAACTCCTGTCAAAATGTTTCGTGCATACCCCAAGTACTTCTTCGGGACTACACAGGGACCAGCCCTGTGTTCGCCACTCCTTAGCTCTGCAATGAGTTATTTTTAAATAAATAAATGCTGCAATCTATAATTAGTGCATGCAAAAATACCTACGTATTTATTCCAAACACGTGGTTCATGTAGTGGGACCTAACTGTGCCCAATGGACTCGGAGGGGTTCAGTATCCCAGCAAATTTGCTCACAGAATACCTCCCTCTTGCAGACACCTACTAGCGTCCCTCCGGTCCGAAGCTTTTACTTCAGCATTTTTCTTTATTTCTTCCCCTTCATTGATTTACTTGACTTGAATATCATTTTACTATGTTGTGGTATATCTAGAACACCAATCTTCACATTTTCTTTTAGAGCAATTTTAACTAGGTAGCAAACATGGTATTGGTTAATTTTCCTACCTTGAAGAACCTACCTAAATTATGAAAGCACTACTAAAAAAAATATGAACCCATTGGGCTTCATTTGATAAACAGGATGCATTAGCATTAGGTTATAAAATTATCATGAGAAACTGGGCGAATTGTAATGTGCATGATGAGTGCATACACACCTTGTACCTACATCATTCTTGGCATGCAGGTTCCTCATTAGATAAACACAATCCATTTCCCTAATGCCTCAGTGTTGTCCCTACTATTTTACAGCCCTCTGGAAAGTCTCTTTTGCAAAAGTCTTATGCACCAAGGAAACTGTAAAATATAGATATAATAATTAACAATAATGTGTACAAAGTGTAATAAATGAAATATCTTGCTCCTCATCCTCTTCTACTCCAGACACGCTTAACAGATGAACATGTGGAAAAACGTATTCACAACAAACTCATCAACTAATTCATAAACATATGAGAAAAACTAACTTTTCAATAATTTTTGTGCATCTTCATTCAAATGTAAATTACATCTTATGTTGGTCTTTACATCTTATATATGAAAAGCCAAGTGCAAACACATAAAACGGTGCACAGACAAAATATCGACTCCAAAATATCGAATGGACAAAATATCGAGTTAAAAATATCGACAACAATAAAATATCGATAACAAAAATATCGTTGGTCAAAATATCGAATAAAATAATGATAAAAAAATATCGAGTACAAAAATATCGACAAAAAAAATTGACAAGACAAAATATTGATAAATAGTCAAAGTAAAAAATATAGATAATATGTAGAAAAAAGGTTAAAAAAAAAATTATTAATAGTAATATAAATTGTAGTTAATGTTTAGGAGCGGGATGTTGGGTTAATAGGGGATAAGGGTGGAGAGTAATTTAATAATAATTAATTAATTAATATATGTTTGTAAATATTTTTAATTAATAATTAATTGGTAATTAATTATTATTAATTAGTTAATTAATTAATATAATTTTGTACATATTTGTAATTAGTAATTAATTGGTAATTAAATAATATTAATTAGTTAATAACATTAATTAGAGTAATTTATTTATATATATAATTTTTAGTTATTGTTAATTAATTAATTGGGAAAAAATAATATTAATTATTACATTAAATTAATTACAGCTAATGTGCTAATATATTTACTTTATTGTTATTGTTAATTAATAATTAATTGGTAATTAAATTATATTAATTAATTTTGGGTAAATGAGTATTTTTAGGGTTCAGGGTCAGTTTTGGTTTTTTGGGTAAAGGGGTATTTTTAGGGTTCTGGGTCAGTTTTCAGTTTTTGGGTAAAGGGGTATTTTTAGGGTTAAGGGTCAGTTTTCAGTTCATGGGTAAAGGGGTATTCTTTGGGTTCAGGGTCAGTTTTCCCTACTGTTGCACCCACTGGAGTGGGAATAATAATTTTAACCCCTACGCTATCCAACGCTTTCCCTACGCTTGCACTCTTTGGAGTGGGAATAGTATTTTTTACACTTCTGTTATCGTACGGTAATATAATAGTATCTTATTTAATTATAGTATGTTACTATATATATATGTTTTAACAAATAAGATTGTAATTTTTTTTTATTATTTTCATTTATTATTTAATTATTATAAGATAATTTAAGTATTTTTAAGTATATTTTAGTAATTAAATTTGAATCTTAATTTAATTTAACACTGTTTTTAATAAAGTCGATATTTTTTACAACTATATTATTGCAAACGATATTTTGTACTCGATATTTTTGTACTTACCTGTTTGTAGATACAAACTCGATATTTTGACTGTCGATATTTTGTCCACGATATTTTTGCAAGTCGATATTTTGTCCCTCGATATTATTTCAGTGATCCACATAAAACAACAGTTTCCCACCAATGGAGAGACAAGGCAGAGGTGCACACTATTACAGCTGTTATTCTTGCTGGCTTTACAACACCTGGCAGTTATAATCGATAGTCCCCCAACATCACTAATAGTCCTATGCCAGCAGGCCCCTCAAAACTACTTCTGTAATGGGGCAAAACTCTACTAATGCTTTCTGACTTTAATGCCACAATCCCAGCACTTGTAATCATTATAGAGGAATTCTCAGTATTGTCAGGGTACAAAGTTTAGTGGGACAAAAGCTAGCTGATGTCTACGTTCTTGGGAAACAATGAAGGCAGCTATTCAGGGTTTTCACTTCCAATTGCATCCTGGCAAATTAAAGTACCTGGGAATATACATCACAAATAGATAGGAAAACATGGCCCACGTTTTGTGCAGACTACCAGAAGTGTTCTTTGTTGAATATATCTTTGTACAGTGGGGTTGCAAGATGGTGATCTCTCCCAGATATATATATATATTCACTGAAAAAACCATAGGTTTCACGCATGTTATAGTTAGGAATTAGCGTTTAAAAAACCTTGGAAATTCACTAAAATGCTTGTTTGACAGAATACGAATTGACACTGTTAGCCCCACACATTACCTTAAAGAGGTGTGCGACTCTGAACCTAGCTACTTTGTTACCATATCCAGTGACTCAGACTCAGTCACAGGAATCTCACGATTGTATATTCCTTACTGAGGAACAGACAAAGGGTCGCATTGATTTGCAAGATACGCCCCATTCAGATGTAGATGGGGAACTGTGGGTTGATGGGTCCTGTATGAAGTGACCAGATGGCACGACTTCAGCTGCATATGCAATTACGACACTAAAAACAGTAGTGGAGACAGCTCATATACTGCAGAAGTCAGCTCAAGCAGCTGAGCTAATAGCTTTGACAGGAGCGTGAGAACTTAGCACTGACGTGCGTGTGAACATCTATACAGACAGCCGCTATGCTGTTGGAGTGGCCCATGATTTTGGCCTACTTTGGAAGGAAAGAGGCTTTCTTATGTCCCACAGTATGCAGATAATGCACGGAGAACTAGTGCATAATCTTTTGACTGCACTGACATATCCAAAGAAAATAGCTATTGTTAAGGGTAGCGCACACAAGAAAGTGACTGATAAGACAGGACAAGGCAATACCTTTGCAGATCGCGTAGCTTGTGAGACTGCAATGCAACGAAGTACTACACCTATGTACATAGTGAAGTCACCAGCTGAACGTTGATGCTAGACAAGAAGTATTAGATATACAGAAATCTGCCTCTGTGGATGAGCTTGAGCAATGGTCTAAAGAGGGAATGTTGGACGATGAGGGCTGTTGGCGAAACAAAGAGATGGATAAATGGAAACTGCCTATAGCTTATTTACAGCCTTTGGTTCAAATGGCACATGGGCTGGCACATGTTGGAGCTCTAGCGATAACGAAATTTCTTACGCAGGTTTGGGAGCATCCAGAAATTGCCAGCACAGCTAAGAGAGTAGTACAGTCCTGTTTGATCTGTCGGCAGTACAATCCTGGAAAAGGGACACAGACTCATACGGGAGAGTTTGCTACACCAACTGCACCTTTTGAAGTTTTGCAAATGGATTATATCCAACTTGAACGCTGTAACAGCTTAAAGTATGTACTAGTGGGGGTATGTGCCTTCAGTAAATGGATAGCGGCATACCCTACAAAGGATAATACGGCTTTCACCACTGCAAAGGTACTTTTAATTGAGTTTTTCCCTAGATATGGTGTTTGCAAACTTTTGTGGAGTGACAACGGACTTTATTTTATTGGGCACGTTGTTGAGTATGTCCTGGAAGGATTAGGGATCAAACAGAAATTCCATGCAGTTTTCCACCCACAATCAACAGGATTAGTGGAGAAGTATAACGCTACTTTGAAGTTGAAATTAGCAAAAATGCTGGCTTCCACATCTTTGAAATGGCCTGATGCACTACCCTTGGCATTGTTGTCCATAAGATCGGAGCCACATTTTTGATCTGGGCCTACACCATATGAAGTGGTATTTGTGAGACCAATGAACATTTGAGGAGTTCCTAAACCACGCCCCATACATGATGTACCTTGTGTTCTGATTAATTATTATTTAGCACAGTTAACTGACAGTTTGATCTCTATCCATCAACAGGTTCGAGAAGCTCTTCTTGACAGGTCTACAGGTGAGGCCCACGAACTCCGGCCCGGTGACCATGTGAGGGAAAAAAATATTTGAGAGGGCAAACAGCTTGGAGCCGATGTGGCGAGGCCCGGAGCAGGTGCTCCTAGCAACGAGGACAGAGGTTCGAGTGACGAACAGGAAGAACTGGGTCCATAGCACTCACTGCAAACAAGTGTCGCCTACCTTGGTGGAACCTGCTGTGCTGACTGACCATCGAGAGATTCTAGAAATGGAGAAAGGCCACGCTATCTCACCTGATGAATCTGAGGAAGTCTTCCCAGACCACACGATTGCTGGAGTATCCGATAACAACTGAGACCAAGGAAAGAATCTGCAGTGTTGAAAAAGACTGGTTGAGCTACCGTCCTGGGTTGGTGAAACGGAGTGCCGATGTGGCAAGGGGGGGATCAGTCCTGCGTTGTGACACCCGTCTTGACCCTCGGTGAAGAAATCAACGGCTGCCCAGGGCAAAGAGCTCCAACCATTGTTTCAACGACGAAGTGATCATGTCTGCAGAGATATCAACTGTTGATAAGATCTGTAATAAGAAGACCCTTTTTGCTGTAGGATTTGTTGGTGCTATGGTGTCTATAGCAGTAATAACCTGTTTTGTTGAGACAGTGGCTCCTGCTCGACAGCTCTTGATCGCCACTGTTCCAGTATCAGTTGAGCATCATTACTTTACACTTCCCTACCATGAGCAGAAGCATCAACAATCCTACCTGAACAACACCTTCATTCAGATGCGGCATCCCACTCACAATGCCACAAATACTACCGACTGTTGGGTGTGTGGGATGATACCTGCTCACCAGAAGAAAGGAGGAACACCTTTTATTCTTCTTCCTTTCTCGTACAATGGTTCTTGCCAAGCCTGGTTTGTGCTTTTGTTTGCTTCTGAGAAGGCTAACTGCTCAAGGATGACAGTTGGACGGATTAATTATCACCCCAATAAAGTGTGTTATCCCGATAAAAATGGTTACCCTCAAGCCAAAGGGACTAAATGGGAATGGGAGGAGTATCAACCGACAATATTTCTGCACCATATGTTGTCATAAATACGAGAACTATTAAGAACAATGGACCTTTGTGATTTCTGTTACCGGAGCTAAAGCAGACTTGTGTATAAGTAGTATTGGGAGAATTCCAGTGGGGAGAAGTGAGTGAACTGTAGTTTTGACTATTGAAGGTGCCAATAACATCCTCACATAATACCTACTTTGTCTACGGTAACAAGGGATATTACCAACTACCTGTTGGATGGTCAGTAGTATGTTATGTGTCCTTTCTGTTGCCGACAAAAATATATTGGGAGACACCCTTTTTGAAGTAAAAGGGGATGGGTTTGTGGTCAAGAAATATCAGAAAATCCCTTTTCCTGGTTTTGAATAACAGATAAGACTATCTAAATAGTCCCTCTGTTAAGCCGTATTCTATGGTAACCTGTGAGTATAGTCAATTCTTGGAGTCCCACACCACAAAATAACAAATTCACAAGTCTGTCATCAGTTTAAACAATTCAGTTTCAACCCTTGGATATTCTTAATTACAAACAATTTGAGATATGTATCAATAGTGGGCAAAAATTAGGTTAAAAAGGTTTTGCATTTTATATTCAGAATTTTATTATAAAAAAAGATCTGATCTGTTTGTTCATCAGTGTTCCATAAAAACAATTTTTGACATACAGTTTATTAAAACATGACATTACATTTGTTATTAAAAAATCATTTGAAAAGCAAGAAACTGTTGACGTGGCGTTTCGGTGAAAACGTTTGTCACCTTCTTCAGGACAATGCTTTCTTATATTAAAAACAATCTATTTAAAAAAATATATAAAAGAATTTTTATTACAAAACATTCCTCTATTTTGCAAAACCTATGTACATTTTTGTTGTTAACCATATTACGACCATGCGGTCCTATATTTGTGCATTCCTATTCAGTATTGCCATTCACTTAGACTAGAGTATACATATTGTTTTAGAGACATGTTTATTCTTTATTCAGTTCTAAGACACATTACTAATACATCATATTTTCAAAGTGCAAAGCTAGCAGGCAAGGTGATACACAGCTACATGGGGGTTGAATCATTACATCCTCTACTATTTGTTATTTTGTGGACTCCTAATTTTTGACACATTCAGTTAAGGAGCAAAAAACTGTATGATTTTTTCCAAAGGATACTCACTCTTAGGTAAATTTCGTGTTGCAGCTCGAGTAAATTGACTTAAATTTGTAGTACTTGAGACCTGTTTTGGTTCCAGTTGTTCAGTTATACTGTAACGTAAAAGGATTTTATTAAATTATCAACTCCTATGTTTGCTTGAGCAGTCATTGCGATGTGCAATTGGCGATCTTCTATTGACTTTCTATTTACCTCTAGGGCCGGATCTTTTTATGTGTCCATTGCTCCTAGCTTCTTCTACTCCTTTTTGTCAGTTGGTATTGATTGTTACACCCAACTGTAGGAACAAAATTTACATGCTGTATACTACTCCATTCTTGCTTTTTATTGAAATGTATTTATTATTAAATGCACAAAATTCCAACCTAAATTAGGATATAATGGGGCGATACTTTTCACTCATCATTGTGGTATCCTCTTGTTCTAAAAACTTCCCCCGTCCAACCGATCTAATCTCTTCCCATCTGGTTCTAGGGAGACTTAAAAAGTAAAAGATTATTATTTCTACCTCTAATTGTGAGTGATATTAATTTTATTAAAAATACAAATCTTACCTCAAGTTCCAATTTATTTATGGAACTTGGATTCTTGACAGGAAGGTCGTAGTCCCAGTTTGTTTACTGTGGAGACACAACTTTCCATTTTCAGTTTAAATTCGCTAGTTCTATTTTGCTCCCATCTAGTGGAGCCATAATATAATTTTCTATGTATTACCTTAGAGCTTTATGTTTGGACTGATGTAGACCCTCTTGTTTGTAGTTTGTCTGCACCATAGGCTCCCTGGATTCTGAACTTTCAGGAAATTCTATACAAGGAGAGAAAGGTTTTTTGTACATTTTAGTCTAGCAAAAAATAAGGATTCTAATTTCAATTGGTCCTCTAGTAACTATACTTGCTGCTGGAGTGGGCTGCACTTACTTGTGATCTTCTGGGTTCCCCATTACCACTGTCCTGTGTCATTCGGTAGCTGCGACTGAGACTGATGCTCAGTTCACTCTTCTCTTTATACTCCTGGTAATTGATCAATTAAGTCTTAATTGTTGTTAATTGAGAACTAATATTAGCGTGGTCCTACGTTCATGCGTAACCACGTCGGCCAACTTAGAATGTGTTTCTCTTTCTTTCACTCGCTTATTTATGATCCCTATTTCGGTCCTTGCATTCTGTTTTAGCATTTTTGTATTCTCATTGGTTCACTATAAGAGACCAACCATTGTTAGATGTTTTAAGATGTGCGTAAGAACAAATTTCGCAATTGCGATGTAGGCTCACCGCTAGATGCCCACTTACCCCTTTTACATCAAACATTTATTTTTGATCATATTTTCTTACTATGAGGGGCGTAGGATAGCCATTTCCCCCGGTTATTATTGTGATGAAAATACCTTGCTTTGTTTCCAAAGTTGCGCTTATTATTGCGGCCATTTTACATTGCGTGCATATTTGTGGATGCAGCTCGGCGGGTCCGGCCGCATCTTAGAGTGTCTTTTGGTGTGCATAAAGTCAACCACTCTTATAGTATTTATTGTATAGCTTTAGCAAACTATATGCTAGTTTTAGTGCGATTTTGTTTATGACTGAAACGGTTCTGCTCTCGTTACGAGTACTTGCAAATGTTAATAATTGTGCCTACTGAACCGCATAGCCATTTCCCCCAGTTATTATTATGTTGAAAATACCTCACTTTGTTTCCAAAGTCACGCTTATTATTACTGCCATTTTACATTGGGCTCATGTTTGTGGATTCAGCTCGGCTCGCCCGTCCGCCATCTTAGAGTGTCTTTTGATGTGCATAAAGTCAACCACTCTTATAATATTTACTGTATAGCTTTAGTAAACTATATGCTCATTTAAAAAACAAAAAAACAAAAAAAATTGTTTATGACAGAAACGGTTCTGTTCTTGTTACAAGTACTTACAAGTACATAAAAATGTTAAACGCATATAGAAACGCGGCCGTCTTTGCTTGGGCTTGTGTCGGCGAATTCTTCTCGACAGCCCCGGCCGTCATTTTAGAGTTTCATTTTGATGAACATATGGTCAGCTACTATTATAATATTTGTTGTTGAGCACCAAGTAAACTCTATGTTTATTGTAACGGATTTATATTTGTGAAATGGACGGTTCTGCTCCTGTTATGATTAATTACAAATTGTTAAACAATAACCGGGAGAAACGGCTATGCGGTTCTGTAGGCACAATTATTAACATTTGCAAGTACTTGTAACAAGAGCAGAACCATTTCTGTCATAAACAAAATCGCTTTAAAATGAGCATATATCACGAGCCCAAGCAAAAAATGGCCGCGTTTCTATATGCGTTTAACATTTTTAAGTACTTGTAAGTACTTGTAACAAGAACAGAACCGTTTCTGTCATAAATTATTATTATTTTTTTTAAATGAGCATTTAGTTTACTAAGGCTATACAGTAAATATTATAAGAGTGGTTGACTTTATGCACATTAAAAGACACTCTAAGATGGCGGACGGGCGAGCCGAGCTGAATCCACAAACACGCGCCCAATGTAAAATGGCAGTAATAATAGGCGCGACTTTGGAAACAAAAGCGAGGTATTTTCCTCATAATAATAACTGGGGGAAATGGCTATGCGGTTCTGTAGGCACAATTATTAACATTTGCAAGTACTCGTTACAAGAGCAGAACCGTTTCTGTCATAAACAAAATCGCTTTAAAACGAGCATACAGTTTACTAAAGCTATACAATAAATACTATAAGAGTGGTTGACTTTATGCACACCAAAAGACACTCTAAGATGGTGGCCGGACGCGCCGAGCTGCATCCACAAATACGCGCGCAATGTAAAATGGCAGCAATAATAAGTGCAACTTTGGAAACAAAGCGAGGTATTTTCATCACAATAATAACCAGGGGAAATGGCTATCCTATGCCCCTCAGAGTAAGAAAATATGATAAAAAAACAATGACTAAAGGAAGTCTGGTGCTGTGGTTGCTGCCACGAAGTTGGGGTCACTGCAGTTCAGGACTCAGGACACAGTTACATATGTCGGATTGGTTTGTGTTAAATAGGGTTAGTGACACCAGAAGCATTGAGAATGTATGAGCCTGTGATGGTGCATGGTGTGGACGGCCTCACTGGGAGTAATTTGTGTAGCCTACTGGACCGCGTCATGTGGAATTAGGACTCTATCTGATTTGTAAGCTCTGCTGACCATAGTGTAGGCCAGAGGTAGCGATGAGGAAGGGCCCTCAGCCATGTGCATACGTTGGTGGCTGGATCAGCCTGCATAGTGCAGGTTTAGTGGCACCGCTTGTCGGCAGACTTCAATCTGTAAATACTCCTCACTAATCGAAGGGAGTGAGGTGCTGTGGTTGCTGCCAAGAAGTTGGGGTCGCTGCAATTCAGGACTCAGGACACAGTTATACATGTGGGATCGGCTGTGTTAAAGAGGGTTAGTTGGACTACGTGTCGCCAGTCTTGTATATCGAAATATGCCTCACAGATCGAAGGGAGTGAGGTGTTGTGGTCGCTGCGATGAAGTTGGGGTCGCTGCAATTAAGGACTCAGGGCACAGTTGCACATGTGGGATCGGCTTGTGTTACAGAGGGTTAGTGGAACTACGTGTCTCCGGCCTTGCATATTGAAATATGCCTCACCAATAAAAGGGAGTGTGGTGCTGTGGTCACTGCCTAGGACTGGGGGTCAGTGCGATTCAGGACTCAGGACACGGTTACACATGTTGGATTGGCTTGTGTTGAACAAAGTTAGTGACACCATGTATCGCCGCTGTTGCATATGGAAATATGCTTCACTGATCAAAGGAAGTCTGGTGCTGTGGTCACTGCCACGGACTTGGGGTCACTGCCATTGAGGACTCAGTATACAGTTACACATGTGGGATAGGCTTCTGTTGAACAGAGTTAGTGGCAGCATGTGTCGCCAGCCTTCCATATGGCAATATGCCTCACTGATTGAAGGGAGTTTGGTGCTGTAGTTGTCTCACGGATTTGGGGGTCACTGCTATTCAGGATTCTGGACACAGTTACACATGTGGGATAGGCTTCTGTTGAACAGAGTTAGTGGCAGCACGTGTCGCATAGCTCCATTTAAATCAGTAATTTTGGGGATATCGTTATAAAATGTTTTCTCCCTTAATCTTTTCGCCAACATTCTGCCTGTTTTTACTCTAAGTTCATAAGCGTCTTCCTTATGCTGTACGTATTTTTCCACTATTTGGTCAGCGATGTTAGCATACGCACTGTCTCTTTTAATGATAAGATCTCTTTGGGCTGCCACCGAATCTACACCCAAGCTAATCATTTCTGCTAGTTTTCGCTCCGCCATTATAACCCGGACGAAATCCTTTTTATATATAGCCCAATTCTTTTGACGTTTACAGTTTGAAAAACTGAGAGTTTCTTCTCCAACGAATGATTTAAAAGTATCCCAAACTACTTCCTGCGGAGCTGTGCCTTTATTAAATTAAAAAAATTCCTGAATTATCTTGGTCATGAATTGACAGTATTCCTCATCCAGTAATAATTTTCTATCAAAAGACCACAATTGACTACCTACTTTTGCCTCAGGGACTAGAGCAAGTTCTAGTATTCCCGGGTTATGATCAGAAACCAGTTTAGGCTGGATCGGAATGTTGCCATTTACTAACAGTGTAGATGCTACAAGAAAATAATCTAAACGAACAAATTTAGAATGAGGGGCAGAAAAAAAAGTGAAACCTGGATCGTCGGGATGCTATAAATTCCAACCATCATAAAGGCTGTGTTCTAAAATCAAACCCCGTAATGCTGTAAATACCTGTTTTTTTCTACCTGTATATACAGTACTTAATCTAATATTCACTTGAGCATCAATATGTACGTTAAAATCACCACACTTAAACACCGGTTGTGTCCACTGAGCTATTTCCATGTTCAGGTAATTCAGAAGTTCGGCATCATCCAAATTAGGACAATACACATTACAGAGTGTAAATCTGAATTGATTAATCTTAAGTTCACAGATTGCCCATCGGCCCCATTTATCTGCAGTAGATTTTGTATAAACGCCGAGCCCTCGTTTTAAAAGTATTGCCACCCCTCTCTTAACCCCAGTTTGTTTAGAGCACACTACTAGCTCCAGACCTACATTTTTCAAGTATCCCCTGTTAGCCCATGCAACATGTGTTTCCTTTAAACATAATACATCAATATGTAATAGCTGCACAATTTTAGCCAAAACCTGCCTCTTCTTAGGATCATTGAGGCCACATACAATCAAAGTACAGATCTTTAATTTTGTATCCATTTTCGAAGGCTACCAATACAAACTGCACCATCGCTACATAGTGAGCTACATAATCTTTTACACATCTTTTATACATCCTGTCGTCATTTAACATCTTATGAATACAAAGAACAACCTTAAAATATGTCTGATCCGCTGCTGGTTTTTCACCCCCGCCACCTACACCCCAAACCCACCACCTTATCCCCACACCCCTCCCCCTGACTCCTCCCACCCAATCCACCATATGAGGCCCAGGGACAAACAGTCCCTGCAAATTATAGAATGCTGTACCCCCCCCCCCTTCCCCCAGGCCCATAGAAGAGAATATATATATTAGAAAGTATAGCAAAAAAGAAAGAAAGAAACCCACCCTAAGCCATTAATGGCGAAAACGCTACAGATCCTAGCTTAACCTTATTAGCCATACCCCTGACTACAAAGCATCCAAATATTCTTTAGCCTTGATTTCTGAAAGGAAACATCTTGTTTGCCCTTTTATCATAACTTTGAGCTTTGCCCGGTTCTGCTAATACACTGTAGCCCCTTTTATTTTAAATCAGGTATCAATTGGCGTAAGTGCCCACGTTTAGACACTGTCGCCTGACAGATATCTGGCCAAACAAAGAAACTGCAATCCTTAGCAAACGCTTTTTTGTCTGGCCTGGCTAACGCATATATATCTTCACTGGCTAGAAAATTGTTAAAGAACACTAAGATTTCTCTGGGGCATTCTTCTTCTCCTTGACGAGGTTTCCTATCAATAAACGGGAACCGGTGTGCTCTTTGAATTTCCCTTGACCAGTCCCATAGTGTCAATTCTGGAAAAGCTTCAGACAGTAGTACAGCTACGAATTTCCGCATATCAGAGCCCTCCTTCTTCTCAGAAATACCTAGAAAGCGCAAGTTGTTCCTGCGAGCTTCATTTTCCAGCTCTGATAATTTATAACTGAGATCATCACGGTGAGCTTTGATAGACTATAACTCTAGTTTTTGAGCAACAGCATCATCTTCTAATACAGATATTCTGGCCTCTGCTTCAGTGACTCTGTTGGCTGTATCAGAGCAGATTTGTATCGCCCGTCGGACAGCATTCTTTACTTTGTAGCATGTTGCCTGCGTTCGTGAATTCTCAGCTTTACTTTCTGCTCTATGGCTCATCATTGTGTTGTAAATTGTGGCCAGAGTAATCTCCTGAGAAACATTTGTTTCCTTTCCATTCTTCTCACCTTCGGGCAAATCTGCTTCTGCTCCTGACACTCCCTTCGCACTCTCGGAAGAGAGCTCTTAATTTTTAGATTTAGTGCGGTGCGACCCCCTTTTCTTCCGTCTTTTGACAGTGGAAATACTGAGATTTGGCGAGGCTAAATTTAGCCTTAGCTCCTCCACCGAGCTACTACCCTCGTTATAGTCCACCCAACCCTTACTTAAATTAGTGCTCTCATCTGTCGATAGGTCCGAAAGCGAATAGAAATTGTCACCGGCTTCTTGCGCCCCCATCAGATCTTGTATGGGACCTCCCTCCGTTAAAACAAGAAAATCTATCTCTGATACGAGATTGTCCAAACTGCCAGCCAGCAGATCTTTGGAGCACTGACAGAAACTCAGTTTCCCACAATGCCGCTCTCAGCATTCTAGGCGCTCAAAACATTCAGAGCTGTAATGTGCTGCTTTTCGATTGCATCCAAGTTTATACTAATATTATTAGCAGTCATGTCCTCCGTGACTATACGTTTAGAGGGCAAATGTTCACCGGGTTCACCGGGTGCGCCCACCCTAATAACTTTATCAGAAGCTGCTTCTAGAGAACCCGGATGGGGTCCCATATTTTTAGAGATCTGTCTCTCAAACATCGCAGGCAAGGTATGAGTCCCTTGCTTAACCAAACGTGGAGCAGCTATAATTTTCCCGGAGGATTTACCCCCCTTTCTCGCATTTGAAGAATCATTTTGTGGGCTATTCTCACCTCGATCAGCCAGCCCTCCATCGGCACTCTCCCCGCTTCCGCCGCTACAGGCTGCTCCTTAGTTTTGCCACTGCGTGTGGTGACCTTCAGCAGTGTTTTCGGCAGCATCTTCTTTCATGCCGTGGCACCCCCTCGTCCGCTGACAACTCCGCAGTGGGATCCAAACAGCAGAACGGGGAGCCGCCAGAAAGGGGCTCGGTGACGGGAGAGGAGAAAACCGTCCAGCATCCGCACGATGTAGCGCCGAGTTGCCACGGGTTGACACAGAGGATTCCAACGTACTGCTGCACCGTCACCCCTCTGCCGTCTCTGCCCGGGAGTTAGCCCAGGTGTTCCCAGTGTTCCCAGCTAACAATATCTCCGTAGCGTTTGCAACGTCTTTCAGCAATTACAGCCGGCGGATAATATTTTCAAAAACACAATTCGCTGTTCCAGTCCTCCATGCTTCAAAGCCGTCGTATACCAGCAGTAGGTCAAAATCAGCACGGGTAACAATTCTCTTCATCGAAGCCTGGAGTGAGGGACTAAGCTCCTTAGGCAGCCCACGCCACAGCCGCCATCTTGCCTCGCGAGTCTCACTTTCCTGCGGATTAACTGAAACAGGAAATTTCCTTTCATATATATATATATGTATATATATATATCTTTTTTTAGACCACCCCTCCTTTTCATTTTTCTTTTCCGTAATTTGTCTTTTCACCTCCACCTACCCCACACGATGGGCACTTGCCGTCATCACTCCCTCCCCCTCCTTCCCCTGCCCCACACCCCACTAGGATACCCTGATTGGTATGTGAGTGCACGTTCAATCTTTGGGACATTGGAAATACATTTATTGGACACTTGCAAGTCCTTGTGGCCTAACAGGGATTGTTTTTCTTTCCTTTTCTTTGTTATTGTACATACATTTTGGAAGATCCCTCTTTTATATAGAGGCAATAATCACTTGGGGTTTAAATTTTGGCCACATGGCCACGTTTACATTACAACCAGACAGGCATACCCAGTACAGAAGTATCCTACATTAATTTTGTATTTAGTAACATTGCTATATTTTCCCTTTTCACCCTGTTTATAATGTGCACATTGAAAATGTTTGAACGTTTAAATTTAATTTAATTTGTTGCATTTAAGTTGCTGCCTACACACTGTCAAAAGTACTTAATTAGAAGACAGGAAGCCTGTCTTCTGCCAATCTGACAAAAGTTTTGTTTCTAATTCATGCATTGTGGTATGGTCCATCTTCTATGTTTGGTAAATGCACTGTATAATGGTGAGCATCGTTGGTGAAACGTTGGCTTGCGAAGAAGAGCTTTTGCTCGAAACGGGCAAGCCAGTAAAGTAAATCTGCATTTACAGACACCGTGGAGTGCGAGTCTTCTTTTCGTTAAGGAACAACCTGTGACGAAACAATCTCTCTCTCTATATATATATATATATATATATATATTCACTGAAAAAACCATAGGTTACAGACCATATATAGTTAGGAATTCGCATTTACAAAACCTTATTTTACTCACACAAAACCATTGAAATTCCATATATAGTTAGTTGCACTAACTATATATCGCGCACCCGCAATCCACTGCTGATGATGTCACATATTACATCATTCATGACATGGTCAGTGACATCACTGATGACATCACTGATGACATCTCAAATGACATCACTGATGCCATCTCAAATGACATCACTGATGACATCACTGATGACATCTCATTTGACATTACTGATCACATCACTGATGATATCATTCATGTGATAATACGATGAACCTCTTCAGACTCTAATATAACCTTAGATACAATCAGTGTAAACAGACACTCACAGACTGTCACTCATCCATGGAGTTACTCACACACCTAGTCAGTCATGCAAAGAATCAATCACACCTCCATTTCCTCAACTATACAGTTATACAAACTTTACTTATTCAAACATATACTAACACATATTTACTCTCTTATACAATCCCTGATAGAAGTTCACAATGATCCATACAGCCACTCACACATTCACTGGCTCTTATGCACAGTTATTTATATATGTCAACTCTCACATGTACTGTGTTTTACATATGTACTTACTTTGACATGTAGCACTGAGATATCCATTCACTCACCAATACACTCATGCACACAGTCAACCGCCCATACAGCTGTTTCCACATGCACTTTTGAAACCATACATCTAGTGAATCAACTGCTCACACATCTATGCACAGAGTCATACACCTCCCAGCCACCCACACACACACTCAGTCTCCCATACAAATACTTGGGCAACCAATCAATAACCCATATAGTTACTCATATAGCTACTTATCAACACATGCAACAGTTTACAGAACAACAGACATAATGATGCACAAATTAAGACAGTTTAGTCACTAACCCATGCACTCAGTGAGACACATTTAATCACTCACTCATACAGTCAGTCATGCACCTACTAAATCCTTCATCCAGACACTTATACATCCACTCATTCTTCAATATGTAAGACATATTTTAACTTTACAGAAACATACAGTCACTGGATGTTGTCATCAGTGATGTCATCAGTGATGTCATTTGAGATGTCATCAGTGATGTCATTAGTGATGTCACTGACCATGTCATGAATGATGTAATATGTGACATCATCAGCAGTGGATTGCGGGTGCGCGATATATAGTTAGTGCAACTAACTATATATGGAATTTCAATGGTTTTGTGTGAGTAAAATAAGGTTTTGTAAATGCGAATTCCTAACTATATATGGTCTATAACCTATGGTTTTTTCAGTGAATTTTCAAGGTTTTGTAAATGCTAATTCCTAACTATATATGGTCTATAACCTATGGTTTTTTCAGTGAATTTTCAAGGTTTTGTAAATGCTAATTCCTAACTATATATGGTCTATAACCTATGGTTTTTTCAGTGAATATCTATATATACATACATATATAAACATATATCATCTGTATATCTATATAAATACAAACATAAATGCATGCATACATATACTTATATGCATACAGATGCATGTTATTTACATGAAAGTTGAAAAAACACTAATAAAAGCAAAGCTAAAAAGCCACCTCATTACAAACAGAATGGCTTTAACTTAAACGAGGGCGAGATCTATTGCATTTTCAATGCTTGTTTACTTTGGTTCCATCAAGAAGGCATTCAGATGTGTCACACATTTGCCATAAATTCTGAATGTTAGCACTCTAGTTGCACATTAGATCACTGTAGTAAAGCTACTGCTCACCAGGGACGTCTGCTGCTGGTATTCAAAGTGCATGTTTCAATCTGCATGTCAGAATTTTTTTAATGAAATAGAAGAGGATTTGAGAAGTCACTCAAAATGATCCCTAATTTTTCTTTCTGAAGCACTAATCATACTTTCGATGGCAAAATTAACCCCCTCATGTTGTTCCTTTTTAAATTGAGTGTTTTCAGACTTACCACTTCATTCCAATCAAGATGGCTTCTGGTGTGCCATACTTTGTCATAAGTAAGACTGTTAGCGCTCTAGTTGTTCTTTAGAACACTCTGGGACATTCTGTCATTGGGCTATACTTGGGGTACATCTGGTTTATATTTGGGCTACATTTAGGCTCTTTTGTCTCTGGTGGCCATCTTGGGAGACTGTATGTCAGAATTTTTTAATGAAATTGAAGAGGGTTTGAGAAGTCACTCAAAATGTGCCCTAATTTTTCTTTCTGCAGCACTAATCATAATTCATATGGCAAAATATACCCCCTCATTTTGTTCCTTTTTAAATTAAATGTTTTAAGAGTTACCACTTTATTCCAATCAAGATGGCTTCAGGTGTGCCATACCTTTGTAATAAGTAGGACTGTTAGCGCTCTAGTTGTTCTTTAGAACACTCTGGGACATTCTGTCATTGGGCTATACTTGGGCTACATCTGGGTGATATTTGGGCTACATTTGGGCTCTTTTGTCTCTGGTGGCCATTTTGGGAGACTGCATGTCAGAATATTTTAATGAAATAGAAGAGGATTTGAAAAGTCACTCAAAATGTGCCCTAATTTTTCATTCTGCAGCACTAATAATACCTTCTATTGCTTAATATACCCCCTCATTTTGTTCCTTTTTAAATTAAATGTTTTAAGAGTTACCACTTTATTCCCATCACGATGGCTCCAGGTGTGCTATACCTTTGTAATAAGTAGGACTGTTAGCGCTCTAGTTGTTCTTTAGAACACTCTGGGACATTCTGTCATTGGGCTTTACTTGGGCTACATCTGGGTGATATTTGGGCTACATTTGGGCTCGTTTGTCTCTGGTGGCCATTTTGGGAGACTGCATGTCAGAATGTTTTAATGAAATAGAAAAGGATTTGAGAAGTCACTCAAAATGTGCCCTAATTTTTCATTCTGCAGCACTAATCATACTTTCTATGGCAAAATATACCCCCTCATGTTGTTTCTTTTTAAATTAAATGTTTTAAGAGTTACCACTTTATTCCAATCAAGATGGCTTCAGGTGTGCCATACCTTTGTAATAAGTAGGACTGTTAGCGCTCTAGTTGTTCTTTAGAACACTCTGGGACATTCTGTCATTGGGCTATACTTGGGCTACATCTGGGTGATATTTGGGCTACATTTGGGCTCTTTTGTCTCTGGTGGCCATTTTGGGAGACTGCATGTCAGAATGTTTTAATGAAATAGAAAAGGATTTGAGAAGTCACTCAAAATGTGCCCTAATTTTTCATTCAGCAGCACTAATCATACTTTCTATGGCAAAATATACCCCCTCATGTTGTTTCTTTTTAAATTAAATGTTTTAAGAGTTACCACTTTATTCCAATCAAGATGGCTTCAGGTGTGCCATACCTTTGTAATAAGTAGGACTGTTAGCGCTCTAGTTGTTCTTTAGAACACTCTAGGAGGCTGCAGTAGAACACAAAGGAATCAACTGACAGTCTCTGTCCTTGTTGGATGTACATGTTTTACTGAGAATGTCAGACTTCATTTTCACATGACTGAGAAAGATAATGTGAATTTACAGAAAATATGCTTTCAGTTTAGCTTATAGATCCCCTTCCAAACCACTGTGGGAAAATCATGAGATATTAGTTTTCTTTCAAACAATATTCATGATATCACAGCAGAAGGTTTTTTCACATGGTAAAATCACATTAGAACCCACCACAATTCCTAAAACGAGTATGGTACCATCAACAAATGATTTATAATGTAACTAAAGTCCTAAAACCCTCTATTAACTACAATGCTTTTTAATGAGGTGCTATCATGTATATTGGTCCCAAGATGGCTGCCAACACTTCTTGGATGAAGTGCTGACAGCCAATCAGATCAGATGTGTGGTTAGGCTCCGCCCAGATATATATCTTTTTTTGAACCTAAATTACTCAAAATCCACTGGAGCACATATATTGAGACCTAGCAAAGGCACATCGGGCTAACAGTCCCTACACTTTTGCCAAGTTTCGTGCAAATCCATTCAGCCGTTCGAGCTAAAAGTGAGGCCAACCGCCCTATGGAAATTAACATGGGAAAAACGCGTTTTGGGACCCCCCTTTTTTCTCGGCCCCCCTTGATGAAACCCCCCCAAATTGCCAGGGGCTGCTCGGAAACAAAATGTTCCATTTTCCTGAAAATTTCAGCCAATTCCGTCCACAAACGCCAAAGTTATTAGACATAGAATTTTCAAAAATCCCATAGAGAAAAAATCCTAACTATATATACCTACTGGCGACCGCCAGTAGGTAATATATATATATATATATATATATATACATTATATAAATAATGATTGCTGATAAACAGTTTTATGAAGGTTGCACATAGGCGACAAATTTGAACTTGCCAAATCATAAATACACTGGAATTACACAAATGTTTTGGTATACATTTTTTTAAAAAATTAAAAAGTGATACGATGTTGAGCAGGAGGTACTTGAATATCACTGATGCATTGTATGGCGGTATCGCAGTAAGTGATCCAGTTTATTTATAAACGGATGAAGTGTAAACTGAAAATGCGTGCATTACAAAATTGTAAATGAGCATTAATGAAGTGTATTATCATGATATGGCAATGTGAATAGTCTGCACAAATTAATATGGATAGTGATTTCACATTGGATATGTTTTTGAATTTCGGCATGTTTATTATTGTTGAACTCCGAATCTGTTTTCTATGTCTATGCAGACCTAACCAAAAAACGGTGATGGATTAAACCCAGATCTTCTGACTGGGTGTGAGTGTTTGTTTGATTAAGATGCTCTGTCCATCACCACCCCCTTTTGTACCGCTTTTGGCCGTAATAAGTGTGGCAGGGCATGCTCAGACGTGAGTCCCTTGCTCACTTTGCCACTGGATTCAAGCAAGCCGGGCTGAAGACGGCTGGAATGCCAGAAACCGGTCCTCGGAAGCTTGTTTCCGGTCCAGGGAAGACATGGCTTGGCAGTTCGGGCTGTACTGTTCCCATGAGGCACAGGGTCAGACTGATTTGCATACAGCCATGTCTGAACTGGGGTGGCAGAGTGGGCTAAAGAACGGTGATGGATTAAACCCAGATCCTTTGACTGGGTGTGAGTGTTTGATTGATTCAGATGCTCCGTCCATCACCACCCCCTTTTGTACCGCTTTCGGCCGCCATAAGTGTGGCAGGGTATGCTCAGACGTGAGTCCCTTGCTCACTTTGCCACTGGATTCAAGCAAGCCGGGCTGAAGACGGCTGGAATGCCAGAAACCGGTCCTCGGAAGCTTGTTTCCGGTCCAGGGAAGACATGGCTTGGCAGTTCGGGCTGTACTGTTCCCATGAGGCACAGGGTCAGACTGATTTGCATACAGCCATGTCTGAACTGGGGTGGCAGAGTGGGCTAAAGAACGGTGATGGATTAAACCCAGATCTTTTGACTGGGTGTGAGTGTTTGATTGATTCAGATGCTCCGTCCATCACCACCCCCTTTTGTACCGCTTTCGGCAGCCATAAGTGTGGCAGGGTATGCTCAGACGTGAGTCCCTTGCTCACTTTGCCACTGGATTCAAGCAAGCCGGGCTGAAGACGGCTGGAATGCCAGAAACCGGTCCTCGGAAGCTTGTTTCCGGTCCAGGGAAGACATGGCTTGGCAGTTCGGGCTGTACTGTTCCCATGAGGCACAGGGTCAGACTGATTTGCATACAGCCATGTCTGAACTGGGGTGGCAGAGTGGGCTAAAGAACGGTGATGGATTAAACCCAGATCTTTTGACTGGGTGTGGGTGTTTGATTCAGATGCTCCGTCCATCACCACCCCCTTTTGTACCGCTTTCGGCCGCCATAAGTGTGGCAGGGTATGCTCAGACGTGAGTCCCTTGCTCACTTTGCCACTGGATTCAAGCAAGCCGGGCTGAAGACGGCTGGAATGCCAGAAACCAGTCCTCGGAAGCTTGTTTCCGGTCCAGGTAAGACATGGCTTGGCAGTTCGGGCTGTAATGTTCCCATGAGGCACAGGGTCAGACTGATTTGCATACAGCCATGTCTGAACTGAGGTGGCAGAGTGGGCTAAAGAACGGTGATGGATTAAACCCAGATCTTTTGACTGGGTGTGAGTGTTTGATTGATGCAGATGCTCCGTCCATCACCACCCCCTTTTGTACCGCTTTCGGCCGCCATAAGTGTGGCAGGGTATGGTCAGACGTGAGTCCCTTGCTCACTTTGCCACTGGATTCAAGCAAGCCGGGCTGAAGACAGCTGGAATGCCAGAAACCGGTCCTAGGAAGCTTGTTTCCAGTCCAGGGAAGATATGGCTTGGCAGTTCGGGCTGTACTGTTCCCATGAGGCACAGGGTCAGACTGATTTGCATACAGCCATGTCTGAACTGGGGTGGCAGAGTGGGCTAAAGAACGGTGATGGATTAAACCCAGATCTTTTGACTGGGTGTGAGTGTTTGATTGATTCAGATGCTCCGTCCATCACCACCCCCTTTTGTACCGCTTTTGGCCGCCATAAGTGTGGCAGGGTATGCTCAGACGTGAGTCCCTTGCTCACTTTGCCACTGGATTCAAGCAAGCCGGGCTGAAGACGGCTGGAATGCCAGAAACCGGTACTCGGAAGCTTGTTTCCGGTCCAGGGAAGACATGGCTTGGCAGTTCGGGCTGTACTGTTCCCATGAGGCACAGGGTCAGACTGATTTGCATACAGCCATGTCTGAACTGGGGTGGCAGAGTGGGCTAAAGAATGGTGATGGATTAAACCCAGATCTTTTGACTGGGTGTCAGTGTTTGATTGATTCAGATGCTCCGTCCATCACCACCCCCTTTTGTACCGCGTATGCAGACCTAACGGCATCACGTGCAAGGGAAGGGTCACTTCAAAAAGGTGTGTTTTCACTCTTCAAGTGGTCATGTGAGCAAGGCTTGTGTAGAGCCGAAAGGTTATGGCGACAAGCACGCATTTGAATAAATAAAACTGCACTGGAGTTCAGGTCCGTGTCTGTGTTGTTTGGGGCAGGCGTTACCAGTGGGCTGCCTTAACGATATCACGGAGTTTTTGAATATATATATATATATATATTACCTACTGGCGGTCGCCAGTAGGTATATATAGTTAGGATTTTTTCTCTATGGGATTTTTGAAAATTCTATGTCTAATAACTTTGGCGTTTGTGGGCGGAATTGGCTGAAATTTTCAGGAAAATGGAACATTTTGTTTCCGAGCAGCCCCTGGCAATTTGGGGGGGTTTCATCAAGGGGGGCCGAGAAAAAAGGGGGGTCCCAAAACGCGTTTTTCCCATGTTAATTTCCATAGGGCGGTTGGCCTCACTTTTAGCTCGAACGGCTGAATGGATTTGCACGAAACTTGGCAAAAGTGTAGGGACTGTTAGCCCGATGTGCCTTTGCTAGGTCTCAATATATGTGCTCCAGTGGATTTTGAGTAATTTAGGTTCAAAAAAAGATATATATCTGGGCGGAGCCTAACCACACATCTGATCTGATTGGCTGTCAGCACTTCATCCAAGAAGTGTTGGCAGCCATCTTGGGACCAATATACATGATAGCACCTCATTAAAAAGCATTGTAGTTAATAGAGGGTTTTAGGACTTTAGTTACATTATAAATCATTTGTTGATGGTACCATACTCGTTTTAGGAATTGTGGTGGGTTCTAAGGTGATTTTACCATGTGAAAAAACCTTCTGCTGTGATATCATGAATATTGTTTGAAAGAAAACTAATATCTCATGATTTTCCCACAGTGGTTTGGAAGGGGATCTATAAGCTAAACTGAAAGCATATTTTCTGTAAATTCACATTATCTTTCTCAGTCATGTGAAAATGAAGTCTGACATTCTCAGTAAAACATGTACATCCAACAAGGACAGAGACTGTCAGTTGATTCCTTTGTGTTCTACTGCAGCCTCCTAGAGTGTTCTAAAGAACAACTAGAGCGCTAACAGTCCTACTTATTACAAAGGTATGGCACACCTGAAGCCATCTTGATTGGAATAACGTGGTAACTCTTAAAACATTTAATTTAAAAAGAAACAACATGAGGGGGTATATTTTGCCATAGAAAGTATGATTAGTGCTGCAGAATGAAAAATTAGGGCACATTTTGAGTGACTTCTCAAATCCTTTTCTATTTCATTAAAACATTCTGACATGCAGTCTCCCAAAATGGCCACCAGAGACAAAAGAGCCCAAATGTAGCCCAAATATCACCCAGATGTAGCCCAAGTATAGCCCAATGACAGAATGTCCCAGAGTGTTCTAAAGAACAACTAGAGCGCTAACAGTCCTACTTATTACAAAGGTATGGCACACCTGAAGCCATCTTGATTGGAATAAAGTGGTAACTCTTAAAACATTTAATTTAAAAAGAAACAACATGAGGGGGTATATTTTGCCATAGAAAGTATGATTAGTGCTGCAGAATGAAAAATTAGGGCACATTTTGAGTGACTTCTCAAATCCTTTTCTATTTCATTAAAACATTCTGACATGCAGTCTCCCAAAATGGCCACCAGAGACAAACGAGCCCAAATGTAGCCCAAATATCACCCAGATGTAGCCCAAGTATAGCCCAATGACAGAATGTCCCAGAGTGTTCTAAAGAACAACTAGAGCGCTAACAGTCCTACTTATTACAAAGGTATAGCACACCTGGAGCCATCGTGATGGGAATAAAGTGGTAACTCTTAAAACATTTAATTTAAAAAGGAACAAAATGAGGGGGTATATTAAGCAATAGAAGGTATTATTAGTGCTGCAGAATGAAAAATTAGGGCACATTTTGAGTGACTTTTCAAATCCTCTTCTATTTCATTAAAAAATTCTGACATGCAGTCTCCCAAAATGGCCACCAGAGACAAAAGAGCCCAAATGTAGCGCAAATATCACCCAGATGTAGCCCAAGTATAGCCCAATGACAGAATGTCCCAGAGTGTTCTAAAGAACAACTAGAGCGCTAACAGTCCTACTTATTACAAAGGTATGGCACACCTGAAGCCATCTTGATTGGAATAAAGTGGTAACTCTTAAAACATTTAATTTAAAAAGGAACAAAATGAGGGGGTATATTTTGCCATATGAATTATGATTAGTGCTGCAGAAAGAAAAATTAGGGCACATTTTGAGTGACTTCTCAAACCCTCTTCAATTTCATTAAAAAATTCTGACATACAGTCTCCCAAGATGGCCACCAGAGACAAAAGAGCCTAAATGTAGCCCAAATATCACCCAGATGTACCCCAAGTATAGCCCAATGACAGAATGTCCCAGAGTGTTCTAAAGAACAACTAGAGCGCTAACAGTCTTACTTATGACAAAAGTATGGCACACCAGAAGCCATCTTGATTGGAATGAAGTGGTAAGTCTGAAAACACTCAATTTTAAAAGGAACAACATGAGGGGGTTAATTTTGCCATAGAAAATATGATTAGTGCTTCAGAAAGAAAAATTAGGGATCATTTTGAGTGACTTCTCAAATCCTCTTCTATTTCATTAAAAAAATTCTGACATGCAGATTGAAACATGCACTTTGTATGCGTTGTAACATCATATATCCACTTTGAATACCAACAGCAGACGTCCCTTGTGAGCAGTAGCTTTACTACAGTGATCTAATGTGCAACTAGAGTGCTAACATTCAGAATTTATGGCAAATGTGTGACACATCTGAATGCCTTCTTGATGGAACCAAAGTAAACAAGCATTGAAAATGCAATAGATCTCGCCCTCGTTTAAGTTAAAGCCATTCTGTTTGTAATGAGGTGGCTTTTTAGCTTTGCTTTTATTAGTGTTTTTTCAACTTTCATGTAAATAACATGCATCTGTATGCATATAAGTATATGTATGCATGCATTTATGTTTGTATTTATATAGATATACAGATGATATATGTTTATATATGTATGTATATATAGATATTCACTGAAAAAACCATAGGTTATAGACCATATATAGTTAGGAATTAGCATTTACAAAACCTTGAAAATTCACTGAAAAAACCATAGGTTATAGACCATATATAGTTAGGAATTAGCATTTACAAAACCTTGAAAATTCACTGAAAAAACCATAGGTTATAGACCATATATAGTTAGGAATTCGCATTTACAAAACCTGATTTTACTCACACAAAACCATTGAAATTCCATATATAGTTAGTTGCACTAACTATATATCGCGCACCCGCAATCCACTGCTGATGATGTCACATATTACATCATTCATGACATGGTCAGTGACATCACTGATGACATCACTGATGACATCTCAAATGACATCACTGATGACATCACTGATGACAACATCCAGTGACTGTATGTTTCTGTAAAGTTAAAATATGTCTTACATATTGAAGAATGAGTGGATGTATAAGTGTCTGGATGAAGGATTTAGTAGGTGCATGACTGACTGTATGAGTGAGTGATTAAATGTGTCTCACTGAGTGCATGGGTTAGTGACTAAACTGTCTTAATTTGTGCATCATTATGTCTGTTGTTCTGTAAACTGTTGCATGTGTTGATAAGTAGCTATATGAGTAACTATATGGGTTATTGATTGGTTGCCCAAGTATTTGTATGGGAGACTGAGTGTGTGTGTGGGTGGCTGGGAGGTGTATGACTCTGTGCATAGATGTGTGAGCAGTTGATTCACTAGATGTATGGTTTCAAAAGTGCATGTGGAAACAGCTGTATGGGCGGTTGACTGTGTGCATGAGTGTATTGGTGAGTGAATGGATATCTCAGTGCTACATGTCAAAGTAAGTACATATGTAAAACACAGTACATGTGAGAGTTGACATATATAAATAACTGTGCATAAGAGCCAGTGAATGTGTGAGTGGCTGTATGGATCATTGTGAACTTCTATCAGGGATTGTATAAGAGAGTAAATATGTGTTAGTATATGTTTGAATAAGTAAAGTTTGTATAACTGTATAGTTGAGGAAATGGAGGTGTGATTGATTCTTTGCATGACTGACTAGGTGTGTGAGTAACTCCATGGATGAGTGACAGTCTGTGAGTGTCTGTTTACACTGATTGTATCTAAGGTTATATTAGAGTCTGAAGAGGTTCATCGTATTATCACATGAATGATATCATCAGTGATGTGATCAGTAATGTCAAATGAGATGTCATCAGTGATGTCATCAGTGATGTCATTTGAGATGGCATCAGTGATGTCATTTGAGATGTCATCAGTGATGTCATCAGTGATGTCACTGACCATGTCATGAATGATGTAATATGTGACATCATCAGCAGTGGATTGCGGGTGCGCGATATATAGTTAGTGCAACTAACTATATATGGAATTTCAATGGTTTTGTGTGAGTAAAATAAGGTTTTGTAAATGCGAATTCCTAACTATATATGGTCTATAACCTATGGTTTTTTCAGTGAATTTTCAAGGTTTTGTAAATGCTAATTCCTAACTATATATGGTCTATAACCTATGGTTTTTTCAGTGAATATATATATATATATATATATATATATATATATATATATATATATATATATATATATATATATATATATATATATATATATATATATATATATATATATATATATATCAGTTCATAAAAAGAACAAAGTCCAGGCCACCATCCTTAGATCAACGTGAGTTTGTTTTAGAAGCTCACTCGACGCGTTTCAGAGAACAAGTCTTCAGTCACGCGCCGCCGCCAGACAGCCACACAGGACACGGACCCAGTTTGGAGCCTCAATCGCTTGTTCACTCGACAAATGTTAGTCCAATTGGGAAACAATTTAAAGTGGCAGTGCGTTTTTTTCTGTGGGTCATGTGATCAACATTCACTATTACAATGGAAGAAATACTAACTCTAGTTATTTCACCGTGTGTTGTACCAAAAACATTACCTTCATTTTGTGCAAAATTCCGCAATCAATAAATAAATAAATACATAAATACATTCGTGTATCATGGTAAAATAAATTGGAATATTTCAACAATCAATCCTTTAGTTAAAATATATTTAGCTCACAATTATTATTGAGTGAAATACTGTTTGAGCTTTCCTGTATTCATGATATTTACAATGTGTCAGATTGCTATTATGTTTGTATGATAACATTTAATTGAAATCATACAAAAATAAATCGCGTTATTCTTGCACATGTGTCATATTTTGGTTAAATACCTTATTCATTTCTCATTAGTGAATAAACTCAACCATTGTATTGTGAAAAATATCTGAAAGGTTAAAGTGAAAGGTAAAATACTTTTTTGTGTGATTTTTTTCTTTAAATTAAAAATTCAATGTTCTTTGCTCTTAAGTTGCCACGAACCAAATGTTTTGTTTTAAATGTCATTTCATATAATTTCATTTATGCATGTCATTATGTCAGAATCCTGACTCATACTTTATATCCTTGTATTTAATTTGCTTTTTTCCATGTTTTCTGTCCCGTCTCACGACTCGAAACCAGTCCATATTTAAATAAATTAGAGGGTTGAACTTTACTCTAGTCTATTTTTCTAGCATTTGCACATTCCTGTTTAATACATATATCTATTCGACATTAAATCCTGCACATTATTTACAGTATATATATATATGTCCAATAAATACAGCATTTTTGTAAAAAAAAATATAAATAAACATTAAATAATTCCTAATAAAATTTCATTATATTTACAAGATCACTGATAGGTAAAAATGCAAAGCTATTGTTTAAGGCTGATAGTTCTTCTTTTGCTTGGTTTACCCCCAATTGTTAGAACCACCCAATTTTGTTCACATGACCGAGGTTTACACATTTTCAAAGACACGTGTACATATCCTCCGTGATGTTTAAACCTCTTGGCTGCTTCGAGTCTAATAGTAAGATATACCTGGTTTCTAGTTTCCGTAGTTTGTTTTCTCTATCCCCTCCGCGCCTACTGGGAGAGATTGTATCAATTAAATAATATGTCAACCCTCTGTTGTTTGATCCGTGGCTTTCCCTGAAATGTCTTGCCACCGGATAGGTATTGTCCATGTTAGTAATTGCGCATAGGTGTTGCAGTATTCTTACATTTGCTGGTAACTTGGTACTTCCCACGTATTTTAACCCACATGGGCAGGTTAGGACGTACACAGTGAACTTGGTTTTACATGTTAACGTTTTCATTATCGTATAGGGTTTGGTTCTAAATGGGCTGTAATAAGTGGTGGTATTGGTTCCATGAGTACATGCTTTACAAGTTTTGCATTTTCTGAACCCTTTTAAATTTTGGTACCAGGTGGGATTAGATATTATCTCAGGGTCAGATACAACCAGACACTCTTTCATAGAGGGAGCCCTACTGTAAGTTATGGACGCCCTCTGTGGTAGCAGGGGTCCAAGAACTGGGTCGTTTAGGAGTATAGGCCAGCTCCCTTGAATGATTTTATGGAGTTCCTTGTGTTGTTTACTGTAACCTATTATCAGACGAAAATTATTGTCTTCTCCTGTACTGGTACCCTCCCCAGATTTTGTGGCTCCCCCTTTCCTTCTGTTGGTAACGTCAAGTAACTCATTTCTTACTAGATTTTCTGTTTTGGCGATAGCTCTGTTTACTATTTTAACCGCTTCGCCGCGGCGGCTTTTCCCGCTGTGCGCGGCATTTTTAAAAATCGCGCGTTACGTGACAAAGCCAGCTCGTCATCCGCGCAGCGCAGGTAACGCCCATGACGAGCTGGCTTTGTCATCCGCGTCGAAGGGGTTAAGGGAGTAGCCCCTATCCAAAAATTTCTTCTTGCTTTTTTGCTGTGCTGAGGTTAATTAATCTGGTGTACTGCAAACCCGTTTTAGTCTTAGCATTTCGTCATACGGTATGCTCTTCACCAGATGACAAGGGTGAGCGCTTGATGCATGTAGCACCGAATTTCCAGCCATTTTGCCAAGTTTGGTGTAATTCCATTCAGCCGTTCGGGCTGTAGCTGTGTCTAAAGGTCCGTATGGAAATTAACATGGGGAAAACACGTTTTGGGACCCCCCTTTTTTCTTGGCCCCCGCTTGACGAATCCCCCTAAACTTTCAGGGAAGGAGCGGAGCAGAGCGAAGCAATTTTAAGGAAAATTACACGCAGATTCCTCAATCGTTATTCCCAATAGAATGTTGGGGATTTCCTATGGTAACTAGGTCCTAACTATATATACCTACTGGCGACTGCCAGTAGGTAAAATATATATATATTTTAATAAACAATCCTGCTTCCATAGAAGAAGGCACGTATATCCATACTAATATAATAAAGAGAGAGCCCAAACCTTTGAGGCGGGTAATCTCAGGAACCACAGCACCTATCACAACACCCAATACAGCATTGGAAAGAGCAGTTGCAGCAGAAGGACATAGGCTATGCAGACGCCCACCATATACATTTAGAAGGTAAAAGAACCATGCCAGCAAAGTAGTCCATTGTGGGCGTGTCTGCATTGTGCTGTGGGCTTGTGCTGGGGGCGTGACAAACGTTGGGGGCGTGTGGTACGTTCCGCTCTTCATGCCATGTCTCATATCGTGTGCTAGTCCCATCCTGCTCCCTTTGAATACCCCTGCAACCCATAATCATAACACGGCCTTACTCCTTAAAATACCCCAACACCCTTAAACACTAACCCATCTTAACCCTATAAATATACCCTGTACCCCAAAACCCAAACCTATCCCTAAACCCTAAAAATACCCCTGTACCCCAAAACCCAAACCTAGACCTGAACCCTATAAATACCCCTGTACCTCAAAACCCAAACCTACTCTTGAACCCTAAAAATACCCCTGTACCCCAAAACCCAAACCTAGCCCTGAACCCTAAAAATACCACTGTACCCCAAAACCCAAACCTCCCCTTCAACCCTGAAATACCCCTGTACCCCAAAACCCAAACCTAGCCCTGAACCCTTAAAATACCCCTGTATCCCAAAACCCAAACCTATTCCTGAACCCTAAAAATACCCCTGTACCCCAAAACACAAATCTAGCCCTGAACCCTAAAAATAACCCTGTACACCAAAACCCAAACCTATCCCTGAACCCTAAAATACCCCTGTACCCCAAAACCCAAACCTAGCCCAGAACCCTAAAAATACCCCTGTACCCCATAACCCAAACCTAGCCCTGAACCCTTAAAATACCCCTGTACCCCAAACCCAAACCTACCCCTGAACCCTAAAAATACCACTATACCCCAAAATCCAAACCTAGCCCTGAACCCTAAAAATACCCCTGTACCCCAAAACCCATACCTATCCCTAAACCCTAAAACTACCCCTGTACCCCATAACCCAAAACTATATCTGAACCCTTAAAATACCCAAACACCCCAAAACATATACCTGAGTACCCCAAAACATATACCCCTATACACATACTTACCTTATCCAAATAAAAAAAAAACATGCTTTTACCATTCATGCATTGACAACAAATTTTGTTGTAAATGTATGCGTCGTAAAAGCATATAAAATGTAATGCCATGCGTTATAATGGCATTGCGGAGTCATGGTACTTTCGTAATGAAAGTATGCGGAGTGATGGTATGCGGAAAGAAAGTTGCAGAATAATGAGTGTTTACCCTCCCCCGGTATGTACATTGGTGGCACGGCTTCCCACATCTCCAGCAACATACTCATATTTTTTCACCACTCTTTTGAAAAATGCACAGGTCTCTCTCATTGATGGCCAGCACCGACATACACTTTTAGACACACCTCCCGCCACAAGTTCTAGAATCGCGAACTTTAGAGCTGGGGAGCTATGTTCGAATCTCGGCATCAGCTCAACATACTGTGATTCCAGGTAAATCGCTTTGTCTCCCCGTGCCTACCACAAATGAATGTGTTCTTCTGTAATGTAAATTGTGCTCACGCCATGTTGTCGAGTTCGCGCTATATAATATTGCAAGGAAAAATAAAGTAGGGAAACTCAAGATCACACACCACTGAACGCGCACTCTTAAGTGCATCAGCAGTGCACTGTGAATCGGAGCGTTTCACAGGCCTGTCACAGATAAGAAATGCTATTAAAACGATCTTCCTACAAAACAATATACTACTGGCCGGTAGCAATTCATACATGGACAACGTCGGGACGGGCTGCTAATATCTATATATAGGAAGACCTTCCTGCTCATAAACAATCTCCCCCTCAACGCAGTCACCCTTGCAGAATTGTGCAAGGATACCTGCTTTGGCGCTAGGCTGCTAAATTTAGTGCCAGGGCTGGGGAAATGCGCCCTGCGGTTCAGAAGTGGCGGAGCGTGACATTAAGCCCAGGAGTTCAATGCCATGCTCCGCCACTTCGTTCTAAATATGCCCGAAATGTCTTTGCTTTTTGCTCTGCTGCCAGCCAAATAGTGCAGAATCTTTGCTTCTGGCTGGTCCATTGCTACAGGCATAATAGTATGACATATGTGCTATTTATCTGTTCTCCAGCTAAATAATAAATATTCAGCCCAGAAATTCAGGTGGATACATGGTTGCTGCTTAATAGTACAGAATTTCTCCTATGTACCTCACTACTGCGAACAAGTACATAATATTTGCGCTTATACTGGGTACTAGTCTGCAATGATCAATAGGCAAATAATAGAAATAATGCTGTACTATTCATCTTACAGCTGGAGAGACAGCAGACATTACATGCTACTCACGCAGCATCAAGGAAGGCAACATAAAGTATGTCCTACATTGCCTATAACCAAGCACATAACGGAGAAACACCACGTTTTAAATGTGGGCATACAATTAACTTGAAATATGTATTGTTTAACTACCAAATTGATATATATATATATATGACATATTTAACTGTTAAATCAGAGAAAATTCAACATTTCATGATGGTTAGGTAATTCTTGGGGGATGTGGCCTAACGGCCAGGGCGGTCGTCATCAAATCTGGGGATCCGGGTTCGAGTCTCAGCAAGGACACACAACAGCCTGTGATTCTGTGCAAATGACAATCTCCCTGTGTCTAACAAAAAAGAATGTGTCCTCATGAACGCAACTGCTGCTCGTGTAAAGCGTTCTGATACCTTCAGGTTAAGTTTGCGCTATATAAAACTCTGGGAAGAAAAAAAACCAAAGGAAACTGATGCTATTTACCTAGACAAAATTAAAGTGTGTATGTTTTCCTTGCTGTAGGTAACTAGAACATAAAAGAGCGGTTAAATATTGAAGTTGTTTTCACAGAATAGTTAAGATGACATGTGCATGTACACCAATATCATCACCAGTACTTGAACAAATAATCTGCAAAAATAGGAACCAATATTTTTTTAAATAATTATCTCTTGTCACTATTTATACTATAATCACTAACAAAAACACATAGGCAGACAAAAGGTGAAACACTGACATTAAATAAAGACGTTAGGATCATCATCCATGGTTTTGTATCTGAAAAAGTATTATAAACAAGAACATAGTTAGCGTAGCTCTAGACTGATGATTCACAGTGCCAAGACTTTGGGGCTATTCACAAGCATTCTGCACGCCTACGTCTAAAAGAAAATGTGCAAAAAAACATGTTGCAAACATAAATTCCACATGTTGATTCATGAGGAGCACAAATGAATGTGGGTATTGAACTAATATGATGAATAAGCATAAATCACAACTATAGGAATGGGGCTACGATTGTTAGGGGCAGATTTATGAAGGGCTTGCGCCACGTTTACGCCGCCGTTGCGTGACGCAACGGCACGGAAACGTGGCGCATCCCTGCGCCCTATTTACAACGTGACGCATCTAGGAGATGCGTCACGTTGTACAGCACTGCGCCATGAGGGGGCGTTCCTGCGCAGGGGGGGCGTTCCTGCGCAGGAACGCCTCCTGAAAGTGGCTGAGTGAAATCTATGAGATTTCACTCAGTCACTTTCAGGGCAATGCTACGTCAAAACCCTGCGCCTGCTTGAAGCAGGCGTAAGGCTTGAGGCAGCATTGAAAGAATAGGCCCCCCCAGAGCATTGCTAGAGCTGCGTCGCGCTTGCGACGCAACTCTAGCAATGCGCCACATTTCCGGCACAGATGCGTCACGCATCTGTGCCGTTTTTGCCCCATGGTGCGCCGCATCATAAATGCAGCGCACCATGGGTGGCGTAGCTGTGGCGCACTGTGGCGCATGTTAACTGGCGCATCCCTCGGGATGCGCCAGTTAACATAAATCTGCCCCTTAGTGTTTAAGACATATTACAGAAGGTGAGCATTGCAGTTAGTTTCCCATTCTGGACATAAACAAACCAGTCCTGCCAAAATACATGAATGTTTGCTTTTCCATGTCTAAAAAGGGACATAATACACCCATTATTAACAAGAGAAGTAGTTCTTCCATGGGTATGTATATTTTTACCATGGAAAAACAGCAAAAACTAACATGTGCTAGTGTCAATGCATACTTTAGTAAAGTACACATTTTAGCATCCGACTCTCATGTCATTCAACCTTCTTTCCCCATGCCAGCCTTCTGACCTCCCATTTTTTGTCACTACTCTGGGTGTTTCTGCTGATGTGTAGACCTCCAAATTCACTTCAGCCTACTGGTGGAAAATATGCTGGCTCTCTGAAAGCCTGTCAGTCAAGTTTTAAAAACATTTTGCTAGCTCTCAAATTTCTCTTAGTGCCTTCTTTTCTACCCATTAACCACTAACTCTGCCCTGAGTACTCCATCCTACCCCTCTATCCTCACACTAGCCAGCCATTACATTCACCAAACTACCATACCAAAACACACTGCTGGCCTTCAGACATGCATCTTGGTCTGCCTTCAAACCATACTGCTCCCTCTCTCTCAGCCCTGCTGCTCCTCATGTAATTGTGAGCCTGTTTTTTCAACTCCTGAAGTACTCATATTCCCTTTATCAACATCCTTCAATAATAAAAGCCTTCAGTTGTCTCTCACAGTGCTCTAGTTCAGAATCTATGCCTATTTTCAAAGACCCTCAAAGCCCTCACTTGCCCGCACACCATTTGACCAGTACCAGACATCCTCTCCTATCCCACAGAACTACTCTACTGTCCTTTAGGGCTAACCCTTAAGATAGCCCTGTTGGCCCTTACCATAACTGCCAAGTAGCATTCATGCACGACACCGTCACTCAGTTTGGGTTTTTATTAAATAGCATTTAACAAGTTATAATTTTGAATCCAAAATTCTAATGTGAAATGCAGAACTATGAGTTTCAGGATGAATTGCATAGTTGACTAGAATGCCATATTTGGCTGAAGGCTTCACATTTAAAATAGGGATGTTTGGAAGCTTTACCTGAGCTTTCTCTGTCAGCATTGAAGTTCCTATCCGCTGCTGACATTCTGAAACTTTCAAACAGCTATTACAGTCCCTTAATAATCTGTATTGGTTCTCAAAACCCCACTTATCTGCACTACTGGCAGTTCTTTAACGTGGATGAATAAGGTTGGTGCATTTCATTGGGATATGGTAGATGACACAAACGTAAGAATCATTTACAAAAGGCTTGACCTCTGTAAATAAGGGCTTGCCCAGATACACTGGGAGTAGGGTAAATTCTGGTCTTACGAGTGTTGCTGCACCAGCAGACTTTCTGGTAAATGACCTACCTTCATCTATGCTGGGACTTTCTTCTAGTCATCTTGGTTCTGGTCTTGGTGCCCACCTGGTCACAGACCTGACCCTGCTCCTTAAGATCTTGTTCTTCTCTGTCCATGCCCTCCTTCTGGTCTCCATGCCATTCATTTTCATTCTTTTAATCATGCTGATCTTCCTGGTTCTTGGTGTCTTTTTCCTATTTGTGTTCTTGGTGTTCCTAGTCCTCCTGGAGGACGTGGTCCTCCTCTTCAATGTCCTCATAGTCTTACTGGTGGTGTGGTCCTAGTCGTTGTCATGGTGTTGTATCCCTCCTGGCCTGAACGGTCTTCCCAGCCTTCCTGATATACCCTTTCTGCCTTGTCTTCATTGTCCTAATAGTCTTACTGGTGGTGTGGTCCTGGTCGTTGTCATGGTGTTGTATCCCTCCTGGCCTGAACGGTCTTCCCAGCCTGCCTGATATACCCCCTCTGCCTGGTCTTCCTCTTATTGGTCTTACTTTTCCTCTTTATGTTTCTACACTCCACCCTATCCACTTCGCCCTATCTGGCCATTCTTCCCAAGTCTTCCTGCTATGCCAGTTTATCCATCCTGCCCTCGAGTATATCAATTTTCTCCTCAGACTGACTGTTTTCTCTTTGTAAATCAAGTTCTGACCTGATTCTGCCCATTTCCCTTTTAACCTATGTGCTTTCTCCACACGCTGCCTTCTTTTTCCCAGAATGCCCATTTCCCACAAGCCCCATCACTTTTTCATTAACCTACTAATTTTTCCGCCAGCCTGTCCATTTTGCTCGAAAAGGTCCGACAAAAAGTTGTTTACCGGTTTTTTTCTCCACACTATCACAGTGAAGTGTGTAACCATTGCTCCCACATGGCCACCTGACTGCTGCTAATTGATAAGCAACAGTGTCAAACTAAGTAACCGCAGGAGGAGGGAGTCAGGAACATATAACAACGTTTTTGGACCTGATATCCCTGGCTTGGTTTTCCCTCAATTTCTTGTCTTTAAACCTCCTGTTTTATGTATATTATGTTGCCATTATTCAGTTATCTTAATAAATTTTTCTTTGAACTAAACCTCCTGTTTTTTTCTGACTTTGTTTCTGCTGGCTTTAGGACTCTGCAAACTTCACCACTGCTAACCAGTGCTACATTGCTTATCTCAATCCTTTAAACATGGTAGAATGGAAAGGGGCGACCACTCGGTCCCCCCGAACGTATGGCGGAGTGCCTCGATCCCCCCGGGAAGCCATTTTTGGGCGGGAGGCGCGTCTCGGCTGGTATGCCCGAAGCGGCGTAGCCGGGGCGCGCTTTTTCCCGCCCTAGAGTGGGCTGGCCTAGACACTGACGCAGCCAGCCACGCCCTCGGGGCAGGCAGGGGCGGGTTTTCGCCCGCCCTGAAGACGGATAAAAAGGGACGCAAGACTGGAAGACGCCCTCTTGTTCTTGTGCTCTGAAGCTGCACCTCCTCGCTACACGTGAGCTCGGGACAGAACGAAGAGCCAATTTTGAGCGTTTTGATCTTTTCTTTTGTCTTCTAGATACTTTGTCGGAGAGATGCCCAAGAAAGGCGCGAAGAGAATGACGACTGATCAGATGGTTCGGGTCCTCGTCAAGGAGATGTCCGAGATAAAGAAGCGACTGGCCGAGCGAGACGGGGAGGAGGGATCGGGGCGTCCACCGGCTGGAGGGAAACCCAAGAGGCCAAGAAGGGGTCCGGCCGGGGGAGACGTCCCGGTTCCCTCTGCCCCGCTCGAGGCGCCGACCCCGGTACCGATGGAGGGGAATCCGATCCCCGTCGTCGTCACCCCGACATCTAACGAGGATATGCCCCCCGAGCTGGCGGCACAGCTAGCAGCGTGGTTGGGCGATAGTAGTGAGGGCGCCACGGCTGCCGAGGCACAGGCGCTGATGAAACAGTTGCGTGGAAAAAGAGACGCAGCCAAGGTGCCCGCACCGGCGGCAGTGATAGACAAGCCACAAGTGACGGAAGCAGCGTCCGGTGCAGGTAAGCGGCCATTGCCGATCGTAAGGGATGAGTCAGCACCCTCTCGTAGAGAGAAATTGGGTCAACATGTTCCTTTGGCAATAAAGGAAAAGATTTGGGCGGGGGAATACGTGAACATTTTCTCCTTGCTTGTCGATCATTATGAAGTGGAGCATGTTAAGAGTCAGAAGGACCTAATGCATCCGAGTGTTTGGCGCGCGAAAATGGCCGCCTTTAAGGTGAATGAGAATATTGGCAACTGGGGCAATGCCTGGGGTATTTTTACATCGATTTTGGGGGAACGTAGGCCTGAGTTGCTACCTGAGTTTCCAATTTATCAGTCACGAATTATGGGTTACTCGACATCGTATCAAGGTAACCATTGGTTCTGTTATGACAACCTTTTTAGGAAAGAAAAGGAGCATAACAAAAGTTTAACTTGGGACTGTTACGATTCTTTGACATGGGATAAAATGAAAGAGTCAGGGATGTTGAAAATGCCATTGGTGGGGAACAATGTTGGTGAATACTCCCGCCAAAATGCAGGGACGCCCTTTCGGTCAGGTACGAGTACCGACGATTACTCGAGACCTGCCGGCAATACAGGGAAAAGGGGTTTCTGCTTCAATTTCAACAAAGGTAAATGTACTAGGCCTCCGGGATCCTGTAAGTTCAAACACGAATGTAGTAATTGCGGGTCGTCCCATCCTGAGTCCTCGTGCAGAGCCAGAACGGGTGAGAATGGGGGTAGAGGAGGCGCCAAACAGGTCTAATATAGTCCGAGGGGCGCCTTTACCAACCCCGATTGATACCTTGGCGATGATTCCCTGGCTCAGTGAATACCCAGATCGTACTTCTGCTGGGGTGCTGCGGAACGGTTTTTCATATGGTTTCCGCATCCCGGTAGGGGACTTTCAGGGCGTCGGGACGTGCAGAAATCAACTTTCCGTCTTGCAGCATACAACTGTGGTGCAAGATAAGATCCGGAAAGAGGTTAACCGGGGTCGGGTCGCCGGCCCGTTTAGTGTACCCCCGGTACCGTATTTTGTCTGTTCTCCGTTAGGGGTGGTCCCGAAGAAGGACCCAGGTGAGTTTCGATTAATTCATAATCTGTCAGCCCCACATGGTCTTTCGGTGAACGATGCAATTGATCCAGAGGTATGTTCGGTGCGGTACGCATCATTTGATGAAGCAGTGGCCATTTTGAATCGCCTGGGGCCCGGGACGTTGATGGCGAAATCAGATATCGAGTCAGCGTTCCGGTTGCTCCCGGTACACCCAGACGACCAGCGTCTTCTGGGATTCATGTTTCAGGGATCATATTACTTGGATAGGTGTATGCCGATGGGATGCTCTATATCCTGTGCATATTTCGAGAAATTCAGTACTTTTCTGCAATGGGTATTCACCAAGAAGACGGGTTTCCGAAATGTAATGCATTACCTTGATGACTTTCTGTTCCTTGGGCCCGCCGGAAACCACGAATGCGCCCAGGCCTTGGCTGAATTTTGTGTGTTAATGGGTCAATTTGGCGTGCCATTGGCACCGGGTAAAACTGTGGGTCCCACGACTTGCCTCGAGTTTTTGGGGATCGAGTTGGACTCTAGTGAGGGTTGTTTTCGTTTACCAGATACCAAAGTGTCGAAATTCAGGGCAGCCCTGCAAGTATGTATAAACGCATCTAAGGTTACGCTGAATCAGTGGCAACAATTGGTGGGGAAGTTGAATTTTGCCCTAAGGGTGATCCCAATGGCTCGCCCCTTTTCCCGTTCAATTGCCCAAGCGATGGTTGGCCTAAAGGAGGGTCATCATCGCACGAGACTGTCGGCTGAGGTCCGCCAGGACATGCGTATTTGGTTAGCATTTTTGGCGGACTTCAATGGTCGAGTCGTCTGGAACAAGCCAGCCGTGTCCTCTGAAGAGCTTGGTCTATGGACAGATTCAGCGGGGAGCATGGGCTTTGGCGCCATCTTCGGCACGAAATGGTCGGCACAAAGGTGGCCCCCATGGTGGCATGAAGAGGGGCTGACGAGTAATATTGCTTTCCTTGAACTGTTTCCCATTCTGGTGGCCCTCAGAACCTGGCCCGAAGGGTTCAAAGATCATTCTGTCGTGTTTTGGTCTGACAATATGACCGTTGTAGAATGCATCAATAGTCAGGCAGCCCGTTGTAAACTGATTTTAAGGCTGCTCAAAGAAATTGTCTTACTGTGTATGCAACTGAACGTGATATTCAGAGCAAAACATGTCCCAGGGGTGATGAATCAGGCGGCTGATGCACTGTCTCGTTTTCAAATGCAGGCTTTCTCGGGTTTCCTTCCCTCAGCGGACCCAGAGCCGGCACCCTTCCCCGAAGCTCTATGGTCTCTCGGTGCCCCGAACTTCGTCACCTCGTGGGAGAGAGTCTAGCACCAAGGACGAGGAAGGCATATGAAGGGGCGTTTCGGGCCTATTTAGCCTTTTTGGGGACTGAGAGAGAAGGGCTTTGGGGTCAGGAGGAATGGGTAGTACATTTTCTGATGTCTTTGCGTAGGGCTGGGAAGTCGGTGGCTACGGCCCAAAGGCATCGTGCTGCCATTTCCTTTGTTGCCAGGGCCCATAATATCCAGGACCCGACAGCGTCTTTTGTGGTACAAAAGGCGCTGCGTGGGTGGCAACGCCTGGAGGGTTGCAGAGTAGATGAGAGGCGACCGATAGGTCTGGATAGGTTGTCCCAGTTGCTGGCCACACTCCCCACCACATGCTCGTCTCAGTTCGAGGCATGCTTGTTCCGAGCTGCATTTACGCTGGCATTTCACGGGGCGATGAGGATAAGTGAGCTGGTTGCAAGGAACAAACAGGATGTGGTGGGGGGTTTGTGCCGGGAACACGTTCAGATCAGGGGTGAAGCGATGATTGTCTCCTTTGTCAGGTCCAAGACCGATCAAGATGGGGTGGGGGACTGCACGATCATTCGCAGGATCCCCGGGTCCTCCATGTGTCCGGTACAGTGTTTAGAAGATTACCTAGCACGAAGGGTGGCATCATGGGGGGGGACATTGTTGAGACACGCGGACGCCACCCCACTGACGAAGTTTCAGTTTCAGCGGGTGCTTGCGATGTCTATTACCGCAGCGGGCTTAGACCCGGGCGAATTCGGGACCCATTCCTTTCGAATAGGGGCTGCCACTGAAGCTACAGCCAGGGGTCTTAATGTTGAACAAGTAAAACGAGTGGGGCGTTGGTCCTCCAATTGTTATAAGAGATATGTGCGGTTGCACATGTTGTGAAGCTGTAATAATGCACTCACGCTTCTTGTCTTTTGTTTGGTTTTCAGTTGCGCAAGCCTACGAGGCAGGGCGGACTATGCAGTCGACCCAACACCAGGCCAGCGGTCAGACATCACCGGCTGTGAGAAAGGAGGTGTGGGTCGTGGGCCACTCATACGTGAGGCGTGCCGCAGACGTATTCGAAGCAGGTGACATGATTCACGTACCTGGGGAATACGGGTACAGGGTGTCCTTCTACGGAAGAGGCGGTCTCTGTATTGACCAGTTTCAAGCATTCTTTGAGGGTTTGTTAGGGCGGACGAGGTCACCGCCGTCTATAGTCATAGTACATTTAGGGGGCAATGATTTGGTCACCACCGGTAGACGACTTCTCCTAGAGGCAATGCTTTCCACTGTAAGTTGGTTGGCGAGGAAAGTTCCGGGGTGCATAATTGCGTGGTCTCATATGATCCCACGAAAAGTGTGGCGGGGGGCTATCTCGATTCCTGCTTTGAACCATTCTGTTAGAAAACTTAATAACAAAGTGAGTAGGTTGTTCCGTTCCAAGACATTGCATTCTATCTCGCATAGTTGTATTAATGATGACAGTATGTATTTGGGGGATGGTGTGCATTTGTCGCGGGGGGGAATGAGTTACTCATAGGAGACTTCTTAGCTTGGTTAAAGACGTTAAAACATGACCTTTAGGTAGGAGTTTTGTGGGGGGTCCGGATAGCCGGTCAACTATCCGGACCTGTGGCGGTAAGGTCATGATCGGTGAGCACTAATTAGAAGATCCCTATGAGTGGGCGTCACCCAACACGGATGGGAGCGCTCGGGTGAGGTGGCCATTGGCCCCTCAATGGGGAGGCGGTCCCTTCTAAGGATGGGTCGCCGGAAGTAAAGGAAAGGCGGTCAAGGCCCCTTCCTGTGTAGGAGGGGTTACAGCCCCCTCCTGGGGGAATTTCCCGGGGCCAGTGACATCTGCGACGGCAGATGCGGTAAGTTGTGTGGGGTTGGGGGGAGGTCTACGATACCTTCTAGATACCTCACACGAGTATTCGAACGACCTTTAACTGGCGTCGAGTTCTTAAGTGCCCCCGTCAAGTCAAGGGAAATTGGTAGTAGTTGCACTTGAGGTAAGCCTCCGTGCTGTCGCCCCTCCCAAGTGGGAGGGGTAAGTCTGGTTAGGGATCTTGACACCGGTTATGACCTTGCCGTTGGCCCTTAAACGTTAGGATGTACAATTTCAATATTTCTAGAGAATGTTTTGTAGGATGCTAGTTCGGCTAGGAGAACCTCTGTATTAGAGAATATGTTAAGGTTAGCCAAACAGCGCAATGTGGTAATGAAATTGTACATAACATGAAACGTTTAATGTTTTAATTTTGTTTTAATAAATACGGCCGGGAGGGTCACTCCCTCCCACTTCCAAAAACTTCAAGAACTGTTTCCGGTTTCCCTCCTTTTGGGGATTGTGTTGAGAGGGGGTGGCGGGTATCTCAGCCATATTGGTTTACACCCGATAGGCACACTTAATTTGCTTGTAAGTCCTTGGTAAAGTGGTACTACATGTACGCAGGACCTGTAAATTAAATGTTACTATGTGGCCCTGCAGCATTGATTGTGCCACCCCCTTAAGTAGCCCTTTAACCATGACTCTGGCCTGCCATTGGGGCCTGTGTGAGGTATTTTGAACCTCCATTTCAAACTGGCAAATTAAACCTTTAGCCAGTCCTAAACCTTCCTTTTTGATACATATAAGTCACATCTAGGGTAGGCCCTAATCAGGCCGGAGGACACGGTGCAGTGCATTTAAAAGTTTTAGAATATACTTTTAACGTTTACATGTCCTGGTAGTGTAAAACTCCTAAATTATTTTTTTTACTTTTGCAAGGCCTCCCTTTCCCATCGGATAATTTTGTATTAACTTATTACATTTAATAAGTGATAACTTGGTAGCAGGTAGGAATCTCAAGTTTGGTGTCCAAGCAATTGTAATTTTAAAACCTCTTTAATGGTAAAGTTGGATTTTAAGCCACAATTCTGGAAAGGACAACTTTAGAAAGTTGGCATTGTCTTGTCCTAACCATTTGGTTTCTGAACCCTGTATCCTGAGCCACATGACTAGGTGTAGCTGGCAGATATTCATTGTGTATTTCAGACAGTGAGACAATGGGCAATGGGTGTTGACAGCAGTTGCCATCTCTGGCTTGATGGGGGGCTGTCACCTATCACACTTGCATATTCCAAAGGCTCTGCCTGAGCACACTCACAAAGGGTTTGACACTAGTCTTTTGTGACCCAAACGAGCTGGGGTCAGGGCAGGGAGGCAGGAAATTCAAGATATCTCTGGAGGTTGACCTGCATCTTGAACCAAGGACCACCAGAGTGAGTACAAGGGTTAGTTGGCCAGCCTCTTGATCAGAAGCTAAGGAACAGTAAAGGCTCCAACCCCCTTGATCCCTACTCCTGGGCACTGTCTGTGATGAGTCCTACCTCCCAAGTGATGTGAATCCAGTCCTGGAACCTTGGAAGTGGGTCTGAAGATGTTCAACTAGCTCAACTGTAGTTCTGTAAAGCAGAACCGATGCGCAAGAAGCCTCTCCTCATAGCCACCTCAGAACTGCAGCAGCGTGATGCATTCCTGACGCCGGACATCGCATACCAGCCCGCAGTCTCCTCAGAAACACGCTCATTGACCCGGCACAGCATCGCAGTCCTGCAACTCCTCTGAAACAATGCTGTGCAACACATCCTCAACGAGGGACCTTGCAATGCTCTGCAAACCTTAATTTAAGGTACTTTTGTTCAGCAGGCCTAATTTTGTCCTTATCTCCGGTTCACTCTCCATTGTGTTCCACCTCAACCCTTGACTTTGTCCCGGTCTTGCACGACCAGATAAACACAGTTGACATTTTGTGCTTTTGGGCTCTGTCTTTACTTACAACTTTGAAATTGCATATTTCCAGTTCCACTGATTAGATTTTTGTTGTTTTGGTCTCAAATAATTTATTACATTTTACACTATTTTTCTTACTTGGTTTGGGGCTCATCTTGTGTTGTGTTTCAACATTATCACTGTTTTCAAGTGCTGCATAAAAACTTTACACATTGCCTCTAATTAATTCTGACTGCTTTGTGCCAAGCTACCAGAGGGTTAAGCACAAGTTAATTTAGGGTTTGCTTGCATTTCGCCCTGACAGTGATGGTGGCTGCTGTTTGAGTAGGGTTTAAACCCCCTCAACCAGTACCCTATTTTCCAACAAAAGTAAATAGCTAACACAAAATAATAAAACAGTAGATGTGCATCCAGTGCCTATGAAGAGAAGCAAGCACTGAGGTCACCAGGATTGTCAAAGAATGCATGGGGTTTCACAAATGTCTACTGATCGACATCCTCAAATGTACATCCTTCTATACTCTTTCTGAACTTGATTTGTTGATATTATTCTTGGAACTATTCTAGTATGCACTTCTGGGGTCCAGCAGTAGTACTTAATATTAAATGACGGCTACTAAGGTATTTTGGGATGGAAAAGCCCTCTGTATGGTAATAGACGTGTGTGCCTGCCCTGAGTGCCCAAGTGCACTGTTGCCTGAATCCCTAATGCTGATTTTTGTTGTCATAGGTAAACACGGATCGTGCATGTGCACCATTACATCATAAGCCTGTCTCCTGGATTGTGGGCTTGTTGTACTTGGGGGGCACCCAAAGTGCTACCACCATAGTGGTAGAAGGTTACTGCCTTTAGCAGGAGCTAAGCAGAGCCAGCATGATGTTGGCAGCATACTTTGTAGTGATCAGTAGCCAGGGAAATTAATTTTTATGCAGTGTCACTGGAGTGAGGCCTACAGGCCATACTCACTTGTAAAAGTTATGCTGCTGTGTGCTTAACTCACCCTTGCGTTATATCAGTTAGATGTTAAGTGATGTGCAGTGTAGAAGAGCTGACTCTACATTGGTTGTATGCCTACCTGCGAAGGGTACAATACAGGGATAGAGCAATGCTGTACAGTGCATTAATGGTGAGTGCATGAATTGTGTGTATGCGTACTTGCAAGGAGTACAGTACATGAAGCATATAGTACAAGCAGTGTGTGCGTGGTTAGTAAATGTACTGGGTGTATGTATGACTGTGAGGATAATAGTACATAAAGGGTATTTGTTGTGCAGAACACATGTGCGCTGGCTGTAGGTGAGCCTGCAAGTGGCACACTACAGAAAAGGCTACAGTACTGAGGAGTGATTGCAGGGTGAATGTGTGCGCTGAGTATATGTGTATTAATGGACTGTGGGTGTGCAGTTTCTCCTGGGAGAGAAGGAGGGGGTGGTTGTGTTATAGGGGGATCTGTGGAGGAGACCGCTTGGATACAGCTAGGATCTGAGTGATGAGATATGAATGCCCTCACACACCCCAAGGGGTGTCATGCTTCATCATAGGGAGCGCCTTATCGAGTAAGCATGCTAAAATCAAGGTGGAGATTTAACAGGTAAACTTACCCAAATGTTGTGTGACTGGATCCTTCAGGGGAGGCAAAGGTTCATGCCTTTCTGTGGGCAAACTAACATACATGGCAACTCATAGTAAATAACAGTAGCGGGAGCCGAGGAAGTAACCCGGTCTCAGCAATCAAAATAAAAAACACTTCAAAATCTCAGATAAGCTGCATGGTACACTGCATAGGACCTACTCTGCCCACTTAAAGGATTTGAGTAGAGGGCTGACAAGTTTAAATAGTGCTCTAAAGAGACCTCAGAATGTGGAACAGGTGTGCAGAGCTCAGCGTGATTGATGCCAAAGCGCCACATAGGAGGAGCATATCACTATTGGCCTAGGAACAACTGGGCAAACTTAGTGGCGTACAAACGTGCACTCTAGTGTTGTGTATAGCAATGCAGTTCATGGTTGTAAAGGGAAATCATGGGCCTGGCCACGTACAAAGTATGTAATGTGGTATGGCTACCAGCCTAACGAAAAAGGCGGGTGCCATCTTGATTCAGAAAGCTGGAGCCTGTATCCAGTGAAATAAAATTATCACGGTAACAGAATAAGTAGCGTGCCGCAGAAGAATCCTAAAATCAAGAACTTTCGTGGCGTTTTGCATTGTGCCAGGATAAAGAATCTCTCTGTGTAAACCTGATACCCAGGAAGACAATGAACAGGCCGCAAATGGCTTATTGCAGTGTCCATGTCAAACCCTAATGACAACCAAATTGGATAGAGAGATGGAATGGATACAAAGCACTAAATGCAGCCCATTCAGCTAGGTGTCTAAAATCATTGGGGAAACAGGAGTGTGTTTTTGTCAGGGACCTGGTAGTATGCACCCGAGAGGACGTTACAATAGATAGCAAGAGGCAATGGGGACAGAAGGTGATGTCTACCTGGGATATCAGCCGGTCCCCTGAGGAAATGTGGGTGGAATTAATGTGACAGATCTCTTAAGTAGTACCCAGTACAAAAGTTCACTCCATGGTATCTCATCATTCAAACCATTTGTGTGGGTAAAAAGGCAGAAGACCCAACATAGTTCCTTCTGAAACAGGTTTGTTTGTCCCATTTGTTGCTGGGTTCAAGGGTGGTCCATTTATGGTCATCAGGGGTGTGTTGAGTTCCTTTCCTAAGAAGTGGGAACACATCTTAGTGGTACTTTGTTGACATCTGATATTGCTCCGGTGCTCAATTATTCTAATATTAATGGGTCTGCTGGTCATGCCCACATACCAGAGAGCACAGAGACAGTGAATAAGATATATGCAATTTTTTGGATTGCAATTTGTATGGTTCCTCTGGGTCTATATGTGGGTCCATATGTGGGTCAAGAGTGATTTCTATAGATACTTTTGTGCGGTGACAAATACTTCATGAACCACATGGAAAGTGTACAGTAACAGGGGTTAGGTCCCAAAGAGTATGTTGTTCTGACCTGAGTGTAATCTGTGGTTGGGTGTGCACATGGAGATCTTGTAGGTTGGACATCTGTCTGTATGCAAAATGGGGCAGATAAATGTACAGAGTGTCTAAGTGGAGTATGGGCCAATGTCTTCTTATAATCTTCTGAACATGGTCGTAATTCAGGATAAATGTGGTGATGCTGTTGTTGTTCTCTTTGACTCAGGGTTCCAAGAGATCTTCTCTGTGTTGTTCCTGGCCATCTTGCGGTCCCTGCTCACAAACCAGACTGGGCAGTTAAAGGCTTGTAGATTCTGGATAAGTGTGGTGACTTAGTGTTTGAAGTCCCGGATATTGCTGCAGTTGTGCCAGAGGCACAAAAACTGACAATAGGGTAGGGTATCATGTAGAACTTTGTGTTGGTGGATGTCATATAACTGTAAGCAGTTGCAATCTGTCTTTTTCTTGTAAGTGGTGGTGGACAGCCTTCCATTCTTGATTGTGGTATTTATATTTAGAAAAGGAGTCTCACTATTGGAAACTGTCTTGGTGAACCTCAGAATGGGGTTATTCTAATTGATCCATGTGAAGAAAATCTGCCAGGTATCCAAGTCTCTGTGCCAAAAGATGAGAATGCATTTGGTGTACTATGGCCACAGCTTGACGTTAGTGGTGTATGGGTTTGTATCTCTCAAATACGTTGGTGTTCGAATTCAGCCATGTACGACGAGGCCAGAATTGGGGCGAAGGTGCTCTCCATAAATGTGCCCTGTGTTTGGTGGAACAGTTGATTATGCAACTGGAAGAAATTCTCTTTTAGTACGATTGCGGCACATTCCATAATGAAACTCATAGGGTTGTTTGCTGTCTATTTTTCTGCAATCCTCAATGACCGCTAAGGTGGCTTTTTGTGATGTTAGTATTTCAGGCCTCCACATCGAGGGTCATCAGGAGTTGGATTTTATCCATTCAGTTGGTTTCCTCAATAGGTTTGAGGACATCCCTTGTGTCTTTAGGAAAGGACGGAATTTTCTGTACTAAAGGTTGCAAGAAGACGTCACAGAATTGGCTGAGGGGTTCCCGTAGAGATCCTATGCCTTTTGCAATGGGACTGACAGGAAAAGGATTATGCTCTTGTGGATCTTGGGCAGTATGTAGAAGAAACGAACCTTGGGTGTCTAGTTGATAAGAAACTCTGTTTGGATATCCATTCTTGGGATTCTGCTTCACTTACCATGGTGTTACTCTTTGTTCTGAGTCTTGACATGGGTTCCTCATCTATCCGATGGTAGAAGCTTTAATCAGCCATTTGGTAGAGAGATTCTGAGTTATAGTTATAGTCTATTGTGTTAAGAATCACAATGGCGCCACCCTTATCTGCCATTTTTATGGTAATGGAGGCATCAGTAGAGAGCAATTTTACTGCTATCAGTTCCTGGGTTGACATGTTGTGAAAAGGTCTGCGGTCCTTCAAATTCCCTACTTGTTTGAGAACAGCCTGTGCAAACCAGAGCACTTCATTATGTGTCATCCCAGTAGTGGGAGTAAATCTTGATGGAGTCCATAATCCTGAGTCCATTTGTTTCTAGGGGGCAGCGGGTTTCTGAGTATATGTGTGCCTGTGTTGGCACTATACAGGAAGGCAACAGTGCTGAACAGTGTGCATGCTGTATACATACACTGACTTCAAGGGTGCCAGTAATGGTACATTACATGAACAATGGGTTTCATTTTCAAAAACTCAGGCCTGGTTGGTAAAGCCATGAGGAGGTAGAGGCATCCGGCCAGACAGATTTGTGTATTGCTGCAATCCTGCAAGCTGTGTGGGACACACTGAAAGAAGGGTGAAAGGTATCCCCCTGTACACTTCTAAAGGTGTTTTTGATTCAGTGAGAGACCATAAAGAAGGGGCCTGGCCACATCTCGGGAACAAGATGGGGCCTGTGAGAAAAGTGGTTGTTATTGAGTGGGAGTGAATAACACTACTCAAGCAACCACTGCAATCCCTGTTAGGCTGAGTTTACAAACGTCTCTAAATTAATCTGTGCTTAACCCTCCAGGAGCTTGGCACAAAGCAGTCAGGCTTAACTTAGAGGCAACGAGTAAAGGATTTATGAAGAAAACAAACTGCATTACAGTGAAAACAAAACACAAGAAAAAGCCCACAACAATTTAGTAAAACAGATTCTATTTTAATAAATTATCCAATCAGCAGACCTGACATAATGATTTTTTTACGTTTAAGGTAAAAACTTGTACCTATAAACCTCAATGCACTAAACGACGACATCTAGTCATGCGAGACTGGGTCAAAGTTGAAAAACATGGCCGACGGAGATGGATAGCAAGTAGGATGCAAAAAGTGTATAAGGTCCAGTCAGCACTTACCTTCAGAATTAGAAGAAATGTTGATAAAAATCTCTGAGAAGGTAGAAGTTCACGTTGGTGTTCGAGGAGGAGGAATAGTCGTTGGGGAGCCACTGGATGAAGTCACAGTGAATATTTCTATATTTGTACTTAGTCTGTTTTTTTTTACGTTGAAACTCTCCAGCTGGAGGCTGTAGCTGATGAGAGCTCCACAAGGCTGGACACCCATTTGGCAAAGGACCACTGAACAGAATTTGCAGCTGCAGAACGGAATGTAGTGGAAATTGCTGTGAAGTCAGGCTGACCGACGATGCACATTGCACACATCGACAAGCAGGTTGATCCCAGCCTCCTTTCTGTTCTTAAACCAGTTTTTAGCCAAAAAAGGTTTTAAATTCCAAATTTTGGCTACCTGGGCACCTTTAGCACCAAAATTCAGAAACCATGACTGGAGGGACGCAACTCGAAGGTTATGGCTCACTCAGGCTGGTACCAGGTGCAGGATCAAGATGGTTGGAGACTTTTATGTCCCTGAGGCTCTGATTAGGAAGCCAGCCAACTAGCAATTGGACTCACTATGGTAGCCTTGGTTCAGCCGTGGAACAGAGCTCAAACAGCAGTTTAGGCCCCTTACGGTTCAAGTCAGCCTTCAGACAGCAAAGCAGTCCTTCTAGGTGCAGCAAAGGAGCCTTCTGAAGTACACAGCAGGCCACAGCAGCAGGCAGTACTGTGAGAGTCCTTCCACAGGTCAAGAATTAACTGAAAAGTAGGTCAGAGGATCCTATTTTTATACCTGGTACCTTCTCTGAAGTAGGAGATGTTTCTACAGAATTCACTTTGAAGTTCCCTCCCTGCTCCAATCTGGCTGCATAAACAATGCAGTGGTCACAAGTCCTTTGTGTGAAGGCAGGGGACAGTCTATTTAGTTGCAGGCGGGGCTGTTCCCAGTTCCTCCCCTCCAATCCTGTCTGTAATGGACCTTCCAGGTACACCTAAACCCTCTATTGTGTGGCTGTCTGTGTGGAATAAACAAAGTCCAGCTACTAACTCTGCCCAGTCATGTGACCCAGGAAGAGGTTTCAGGCACCAAATAGTTATGGCATCAAAATACCAACCTTCAAAAAGTAGAATTTACAAAACCATTACTTAAAACCTGACTTTACCATTCAAGAGGATTTTCACTTACATTCTCCTGGAAACCAAGCATGAAATGTTTACCTGTTCCCAATCAAATTTTAGCACTTAATAAATGTAATGCGGCAACCCAATGTTTCCTATGGGAGAGGTAGGCCTCACAGTAGTGAGGTGCGAGGTGTACGGAGAGAGCTGCTGCATTGACTGTGTTGCTGCTCGTGTGAAGGAATGAATCTGTGACATCCATATGCCAGGAAGGGTCCGCCGTGAAGATAGCTGTTTTAAAAGATTGCCATGTGGTAAGGGCATACGCTGCACTCTTGCGCAAAACCTGTGAGTCAGGAGGAGCAGCTGTGGAGGAGACTGCCTTGGGATCAGAGCAGAAGCCTGTCCAATACCATAGCAATGACCTCATATGCCAGGAGGAGCCTCTACAGAAGCAACTGATGTGCAGTGAGGACCGAAGCCTTGCTGGCAGTGATGCTGCAACCCCATATGTAGCTAGGGGCTGCTGGAATTTTTGTGCCGTGCGGATTAGGTAGATGCCAGTGAAATGTGAGCAGCGGTGACTAATAGGTCAGCAGGTGCAACAAGAATTGTAACTGACCCGACCATGTAGACCGGGTGACGATGCACTGAAAGCATCACTACTGCAGCAGGAATGGTGCAGCATCAAAATCACCACCACCCCACCTTCTGGAGTGTGGAAAGTTAATCTGCAGGAGAGTGGAAACATCTCTGATCGCTGCCTGAGGACAACCTTCTGGGCTAAGGAAAAAGCCTGCAATTGCAGAGTGCTGCTGCTAAGTCTGTGTGAAGCTGACTCCTCCGGGCAGGATCAGAGCTGTTTAGAGTGTCTAAAGGCAGAGCACCCTCCAAGATGCTGCACGCTTCCACCTTGCCAGGGCGGCTAGAACGTACTACAGTCCTACCGGGCCCTGGGGAATTCACTGCTGCAAATATTGCAGCGCTAAGTCACTTTTGACTGCATTCGATGAGTTGAAGTGGACTCTTGAGATAAGGCCTACTAGTGAGCATTCCCTGTATGTGGCTACTAGTGAATAGTGAATAACCACAAAAGCATTATGAGGAATGGATGGTATAGGGACCTTCCAATGAAAACTAGAGCCCCAATCTCAAGGGGGTAATGTGTTGTATGTGAATGCCATAACCTCCCTTTGAATGAGTAGACTTAGAAATAAAATAGTTCATTTGCTTATAAAAGTAGTATTTGGCTGGACATTGATTCATTGCTGTGCTCTTTTTTAGTTATAAGCCTTCTTCATTTACTGTATCAACACCACCTCCCTGAAGGAGCCTTAGACTGCTCATTCACATCCACAACAGAGAGTCAAGTGCAGAAGGGACATTTGGCCCAGTTGCTCAGAATCTACAGTAGGTCGGGCCCTGGGACATCAGGAGTAAAAGGGCTCAATCCCATCGATTGGAACTAGTAATCCCTGCATGCCCGTGGCACTCTGAAAGGGGTCTGATAGGGTATAAGTTTATTTTAATGTATAAATTCTTATTAGAATATACACCTTAAGGAAGAATTAAGAGACAAATGCCATGGTAATTCTATTGCCTTGATGAAACTCTGTGATGTTTATCAAAAGGGTTGAGTTTGTGTTCAACTTTTAAAATTATACACAAACATGCAGTTAAAGTACAGTTCATCCCTACATTCTCACTGTTCATGTGCTAGTTAAATCCAATGTTTCTATTGGTTAGCATTGCAAAGGTTTCCACCATTGTGTCAAGAGAAAGTCTACAGATCCAAGATAGCACACATCAGCTTCTGGAATCACTGTGCAGACAACGTTCAGTGCTACAGTCTCTATTAGTCTCTTATAAAACAGGATACTTTCAGCAAACACAGAAGACCACATAAGTCACCACCAATGTGGTGTCTTCATCCGAAGATTATTGGGTTCCACTCCAACCCAGGAGTTGTTGCACACATAAAAGGGCTCCATGACAACATTGTTCACAAACATTTCATCTAGGTAATGGTAGAACAGTAAGGGATACATGTCTTTGAGATACAGATCTGGAATACTTGCTTTTTTTCAGCTTTGAAAAGCAAAGGAGCACTCATTGACTCCGCGTGAATGTCCGTTTTTTCTTTTCAGCAGAGACATTAGCAGCCCTTCTGAGAAAAATCTTTCTGCTCTACTGAGGCACACAAGTGTGTAACCTCTCTCCTTCTTTACCCCAGGGCTCTAAGCACTTGATGAGTGTTTGAACAGGTGAGATCTATATTTGTACATGGCAAAGAACTGGCAAGGATTATTTAGAAGATCTTGGTTACCCTTTATTCTTTGTGCATCATTCATAATAGGTGCTTTGAAAATTCTCATTTGATTGTACAGGACATTGAACTTTGTTTTGTTTTCTGTAAATTATTGGAAATCTACCAAATTAAAGCTTCACAAAACCACTGTATACATATTCATCATTAAAAAAGGTTTGGACAAGTATAAAAGAACACTAAAAGAACATTGTTGTTATTTGTTTCCTTAAAAAGGTATGGCTCATTGATTTGTTCTCAACTAACCCCTCTGTAGTTGAGAACCATTGGCACCTTTCCCAGTACATTAATGTCCAACTAATTGCAATAGGAACGAATATTTATAGACTAAAAGTTCCCCTTTGGTTTCTGAAACAGACCCATTGATGGGTGAAGTCCACATCCTTACTTTTCAGGACCACGTCTACATATCATATAGGGCGTACTGCTCCCAGCACCACACCGTTGAGTGGAGTGGCCTGTCCAGTGTTAAATGACTGTCCACTCTACACACCCTGAGTAAATGTGCTTGTAAAGTAGCACCCCCCAGCTTAATCCCTGACGTCGCTGTGCAGACAGCGTTTGGTGCTAGTTTCCATTCCACTCTTATAAAACAGGATACTTTCATCACATAAAGCACAACCAAAGTGGTGTCTTCATCATAAAATGATTTGGTTTCCCAATGCAAAGCCTAAAGAACCTGTGGGCATGGTTTAAAAACCCAGCCAAGCATGGTAGCTACCGAGATTTAAAGCTATCAACAGGAACAGACAAATTTCACTTGAGCTCAGCAGAATTAATGCAGAAGTGGAAGAAAGCTCAGAGAGAGTAATCCATAGGTCAGTCATGGCGAGCCGTTCCTCTGAAGGGGTCTGCATAAACATTTGTGTAAGGAACAATACTGTGCTAACATACCTGCCACATTTCTAAAACAACTTATACGTGACATGCTACCGCAAATGTGTGACACTTCGAGTTACACGTTCTCGCAAATAAAAGAAAGCAATAAAGTCCATTTAAAGAGATAAATATCAGAGAGTTCCCCTTTTGAGCAAAAATAAGCTCAAAAATGTCCTTGAAACTGCTGCAAACCACCTGATAAGGAAAACTGATTGACACTAGACAATTTGGGGGTCTGATGGGCAATGCACTTGCTGGATATTTCCCTGTGCAGTCTAGTTATGAAGGGTTAATGTGCCTGCTGCAAAGGACCATGTGTAACAAGCAGGTCACAGATTTGTATTTTATGTGGACAGCTAAGTCAGTGCGATACCAAAGAGGATGATGGACGGAGCTTTTGAGCAAATCAAACACTCACCCCCAGTCAACTGATCTGGGTTAAATCCATCATCATTCTTTAGCTCACTCCACCACCCCAGTTCAGACATGGCCATATGCAAATTAGTCTGACCCTGTGCCTCATGAGAACATTCCAGCCCGAACTGCCAAGCCATGTCTTCCCCAGACCGGAAACAAGCATCCTGGGACCAGTTTCAGGTTCATAACCCTCATCAGCCAGGCTATCTTGAATCCCGTGGCAAAGTGAGCAAGGGACCCACGTCTGGGCATACCCTGCCAACTTAGGGCAAACAAAGCGATACCCAAGGGGATGGTGGATGGAGCATTTGAGCAAATCAAACACTCACCCCCAGTCAACTGATCTGGGTTTAATCCATCATTATTCTTTAGCTCACTCCACCACCCCAGTTCAAACATGGCCATTTGCAAATCAGTCTGACCCTGTGCCTCTTCGTAACAGTCCAGCCCGAACTGCCAATCCATGTCTTCCCCGGACCAGAAACAAGCATCCTGAGACCGGTTTCGGGTTCATAATCCGCATCAGCCAGGCTATTTTGTATCCAGTGGCAAAGTGAGCAAGAGACCCACGTCAGGGCATACTCTGTCAACTTAGGGCGAGCAAAGCGATACCAAAAGGGATGATGGACAGAGCATTTGAGCAAATCAAACACTCACCCCCAGTCAACTGATCTGGGTTTATTCCATCATCATTCTTTGGCTCACTCCGCCACCCCAGTTCAGACATGGCCATATGCAAATCAGTCTGACCCTGTGCCTCATGGGAACAGTCCAGCCCGAACTGCCAAGCCATGTCTTCCCTGGACTGGAAACAAGAATCCTGGGACCGGTTTCTGGTTCATAACCCTCATCAGCCAGGCTATCTTGAATCCAGTGGCAAAGTGAGCAAGGGAATCACGTCTGGGCATACCCTACCATTTTATGGTGAACAAAGCGATACCAAAGGGGATGATAGACGGAGCGTTTGAGCAAATCAAACGCTCACCCCCAGTCAACTGATCTGGGTTTAATCCATCATCACCGGAACTAACCTTGTCTACATCCGGTAGACGCTATCGGCGTTTCCATACAGACGGACTTTCATTGACAGGAAGCTTCATAGACAAGGTTAGTTCCGAATGAATGCGGAGAACTAATATTAGCACAGCAATAACATTATGGCAGAATAGAACTCTCTGATGATGCCTGGTTATTTACGTTTTCTTTATAGCTTACCTAGCGGAAAAGAATGAACAAATGGTAGACACAGACATGTAAGTGAGGCGCGGATCGCCATGTATATTTACTTTTACTCGTGAGTACTAGGACTGATAAATGTAAGCTTTACTACATCGTACATGAACACATTATCTACCTGTTACCACATTGATTGATACTCTATGCACAAGACTCTATTGAATAGTATGACCATCATGTTGCAATAATTCAATCAGGATATTCATGGTATTTATTGTTTTATTTTATTTTTAGTGTTAGTCCCTGGTGAAGGGCTAAACAAAAGGCCCGAAATGCATTGGATATATCATTTAACAATGTCGAATGTTACGTATATGCAAATGAAGTTATTCAGGATGAAACCAAATATAATGATGAAATCATCAAAAGTGTGAACAAATAAAAACACAGAAGAACCTTAACCAAAACTGCGTTGGAATCCTCTTTTTGCACTGAGGGGAAAAAAGTGTGCTTACAGGGATGGGTCTAGTGATTCACTAGAAACACGAATTTTAGTTATATGTTAACGTCCTGGGACGTTGGACGTTACCTGTGCGGCACCCTAAACCTGTTGAACAAGCGTTTGCCTCAATACACTGATTTATAATCACTTTTAGAAAGTTGTCATTTTCACGCCTTAGCCATTTGGTGCCTGCAGACTGTCTCTGGCCTTTTGACTGGGTGTGGTAGTCAGTTGAGATTAGTGTATTCCTCCTAAACAGCCACACGCAAAGGGAGCTTAGTTGTGGCTGAGTGGGCCATGACTGTCAGGATGGGCTGGGCCAAGCCTCCCTTACATATGAATAGGATATGTCCTGCCTCCACACAAAGGGCTGTGCACCCCGTGTAGTTAGTCTTGAGTCAAGGTAGTGAAGTGAGGGAATCTGTGCACTTCAGAGGCAAGTCACTAAAGGCTTCTCCCCGCTTCAATTGTACAACTGTGTATAAAAGAAAGACCTCAGACACCACCACTTCAGTACACTTCTATACCTCTGGATACTCTGCCAGGAAGAAAGTCTGCTGTGCTGCTGCAGGACTGTCTCTCTGCACTCTGCCAGGCCCCTGCTATGTTGTACTGACATGTTGCCTACTGCCCTCTTGCTTGGGTGAGAAGTAATGACATGTATCTCTTGAATCCAGAACCCAAAATGACTTTTAAAGCAAGTTGGATGGACTACTGATCTAAAGCATCAGGGAAAAAAACATTACCAAGGCACTTGTCTCTTATTTCTTCCTTAAAATGTATATTCTAATAATAATCTATACATTCCAATAAACTTGCACCTGGAATCTGCAATCTGTGAATCTACCATACAAAGTGGTGACACCCCAGTCTTGGACCCTTGGAAGTGGGCCTAAGGTGCTTGCTAGCAGAAGTGACACATCTTCTTTGCTGAAGGATGCATCCCCAAGCAGAACCAATGTATCTCCTTCACTGAGCGGCGCATCCCCAAGCAGCATCGATGCATTGACACTCCTGTGTTGATTAGACCAATCACAAAGACCTGCATCGCTTACTCTGTCCTCTGAAAAGACACATCGCTCCTGATTGTGCTAGGGATCCACAGGCCAGGTCCTTGCATCTCTCATCGATGGAAGCCTCTATTGCAATGCTGGACTTTGCATTACAGCCTCGCAGCTCCTCAGAACCGATGCATTGCCAGCAGCTCACCGCATCCCCCATGCCAGACTTTGCATCACAAGTCCCATCAACGGGATCCTAGACGATAATGCAACAGGACTTTGCACCGCAGCCTCGCCTCATCTCAGAACTGACGCATCACTTCTGCTGTGCGGTGCATCTGCGATGGAGATCAATGCAATGCTCCACAACCAGGATTTAAGGTACTCTGTTCAGTGGGCCTAACTGGGTCCATGTGGCCTGCCTGCCTGCCCTTCATTGTATGCTTTGTTCCGGTCCAGCGCAACCAGATATTCCTAGTAGGACTTAGTGTTTTTAGTGCTAAATTCACTAAAAGCTCTCAAATTAAATATCTCTAGTTGAACTAATTGGATTTTAACCATTTTGGTCTTGTTTCATATATTAAGAAGGCCTCTTTTTTTCTAAATCTGTTGTGGGTTCTTTTTGTGGTGTGTTTTCACAATATTACTGTTTGAAGTGTTGCACAAGTATCTTACAAATTGCCTCTGATTTAAGCCTGACTGCTTTTCGCCAAACTACCAAGGGGGCGTGTACAGGTTAAATTGGGGTTTGCTCGTGCCTTACCCTGACAAGGATTATGGTTGCTGCTTAACCATGGTTTACACCCCATTCAACCAACAACCCAATTCCTTACACTGATGTGTTAAATGAAAATAAACAAAACACACCAGCACTGTGCACTCTCTTCTAGAAGCACAGCACACTCACTGCTAGGGCACTCGCAGCACTGCAGCTTCTCATACTAGAGTGTTCCCTGGCAAGACTCTAGGGCACTATAAGATGCATGAATAGTGCAATTTAATGTAGTGAAGCAAACAACAGTATTAAAATGCATTAGTCTAATCCCTAAGGTGTGGTACTTGGCAGGGCTGTGCTAATACCTTGCATACTATGTGTGAGAGATCTGACACACCAATGTGTATACCTAATCCTCTGGAGGTTATATGCCAAAATGCCTTTACTCTGGCGGAGGGTGACACTCAAATATGGTGCGGCATTTATAGGGTACTTGCGCTACCTTTACATCAGTCCTTTTTTTTGTGCAGTTTTTACACAGCACAGACACAATCAACAATATCGGGGTTCATTTTCTGAGTACCATTACATAACATAAGACACAAGACATTATGTTATATAATAAATAAACATAATAAATAAACAAATACCAATGAGCATTTGATCTTCTTTGCATACCCGTGGGCTGATTCTTTGAAATCCACCCACAATGCACACTGAAGAGCTGAGAAATGAATGCCAGGCAGGGAATGTGGAACTAAGCTGCATGCATCTCACCCACTGAAAGCCCTGTTTTCATGCAGTTTGTAATAGTATACAGCTAGGACAGGCGAACACAGTACTCCATCTAAGATCCATGGGGCTGATTCTTTGCTTCCCTTGCTCCCTGACAGCGATGAAGGGCCAGCCTGAACTACACTTGTCGGGCGGGCCATAAACAAAATTCTGATGAACCTGACATGCTCATTTAATTTAAACAGCCCTAGCTGCGGGTCGCCAGCAAATCACGCCTACTAGTATAAACAGTACACCTACTGTCTGCCAGGAGAGGCAGTCCTGTTGTGGCATACATAATGCGTATGTGAATTAGGTAATGTCTCACAGTCAGGGATCAATGACCCTATGTCCCTATGGAGAAACTTCCCCTGCCTACACCACAGTCCTGCCCAGGAATATGTGCCCCCCCAAATTGCAAGATTTCGGTGGCATGATACTCGTGTAAAAGTAGAAGGGGATCTGACCCTAACTACGGTGCCCTGTGTAAGGCTACAAGTTGTATGTTACCTATGCAGGCAAGTGTATATGGGCAAATGGGGCTAGTACCCATTCCCATCCCTGTTTAGGGTAAAATAATGTGAACAGGCACATATATAAGGGCAAACGGGGAAACACCCATTCCCACCCCTGTGTAGGGAAATATCTTCTGACATACATAAAGATGCAATTAATGCATAGCAAGTTTTTTTATTTTTGTTGAAGCTAATGGGGTTAGAACCCATAGCTATCATGTTTCAATGTAAAATAATGTGCCATCATATTTCACTAAACAGTTTTTAAACTTTTTTTTGTAAATAGGTGTGTGTGTGTCACCATCGTCCTGTGATACTAACTGGAAAGTCACAGGCATAATACAATTTAACCGTGTGTTAAACATCTTTTTCCTTGCTCCTTGAATGTGCCAGAATAAGAACAGCACTCTTAGAAAAGTCCCCATGTTCAATAGTTAATTGCGCAAAATTAAACAGCTCACCAATGCTCCTAAAGTGTCTCTGCAACTGAAATGAAGCATGAATACAACAATGAGTTCCACAGTGATCTGCCAAAGTCCACTGCATGTAAAGATGATGCCACAGTAGAAGATAAATCATTGCTCGATCTGTAGCTTGAAGTGCGCAAGGAATTAGGCAATTATTTATTTCCGGCAAGAGCTGACAAAGCCATTCCTCAGAAAAGTTCAAATGAGCTCTAGGATTTAAGGTGAAAGATTCTTCAAAGATTAAAATGGTGGCACGCACTGGACGTAGCTCCGGATGGCTCACAGCACGTTCCTGCTCTTAAACTGTGCCCTAGAACCGCGGATGACGTCACAGAGGCTTCACATAGATGAAGAGATCTGTGCAGCTCAATGGGAGCTCTGAAACAATGTCTGCCAGTTCTTCCTTCTGCCTTTCTACTTACTCCATGCCGGCCCATTCTCCCCGGAGGGCTGCCTGCTCGCTCCCCAATGTACCCAGTAGCGTCCCTGCCTGCGTACCACTTAGCCTTCTTGTCTGAATCTCCCCCTGAGTGTTTCCCAAAGACTTTCCAACAAGTTCTGCTACTTTCCCCTAAGCCTGCCCTCTTCCCCCCAGTATGTCCTACTTTGATAGCATTTTGCTCAATATCCGCAGTCTGCCCATTTCCCATCAGCCTGCACACTTTGCCTCATTGTTTGAATTCTAACCATTTATATTTCCATACAGCGAGGGTTTTTCGTAGAGGGCGTCTGGGCTCCGACCCCTTTACATTCACAGTCAAAAGAAAGCTTTGAACAGAAGCAAAGCTAAACTTCCTTATTAAAAAGAAAAAAACCTTATTCAAAATACGCACTGAATTATCTTTCTTGGAGCTGCTGTAAAATTCCTACTCACAGTACTTATTGCTGTGGTGACAATAAGATGACGCTTTCGCCTAAATATGCTCTCCTGGTCGGGTCCAACTCTAGAGTATTTGCCGGGCTGAAAACCTCACAGCCCTGAGGCCTGTGAGGTCATCACCTCGGCAAAAACTGCATCCATGACCAGGCTCTTTTCCCTAATGACATGAGGATAAAGTTAGTCCTGGTCGTTTAATTCTCAAGGCCTGTGGCGCTTGGTCTCCGCTTCAATCAGGGAGTGGAGCACATTGTCACCACACCCTCTTCCAACTTAACACAAGGTGGGACAGGGTGTGGTACAGAATGCAGGAAGGAAGCCAAGAAATCGAGTCTGTGCAGTTTGACATCAGTTTAGAAGACACACTGTGCAGACTCGACTCGAGGAGTCTTGCTTCCGGCGCCGCAGTTAGCCGCCATTTGAGCCATGGCATGTTATTGTAAATAAGAAGTCCTCTGTAGCCAGATGATGAGTAGATATATATTGTAGATTTATTGTTAAGATAATAACATCAGTAAGTCACAGGAAGATGATAAGTCCATGTGATGCCCCACCAGGAGCAGCCTCTGTCCTGCTCAGCCTGCACACTCCAACTGACACTCCACAGATCACCAAGCACCCATCATTCCATGACATCATCATTCATCCAACATTCTAGACATCTTCAGGCACACCAACACTCAAACTGGCTGAGCAGTAGAGACGAGAAACATAGGCAAGGGGAAATGCAACAGTAGATTATAACACATGTCTTCAGATTTATTGAAAGCAACAAACTCATGGGGACGTGGAATGAAGGGCAAAGTGTTACGCACTGAAGGTGCGTGTGTTTATGTGAAGGAGTGGGCCACATCGCCGACTCGTGTGTCTTGAAGCTTCCCTCTATGTCACTTAGTGATGTTCAAAAAATGCCAGGTGGCCAATTTGATTTGTTGTAGTTATTGGAGGCCGGGCCTGCTAAAATTAATGCCCGTTTTGTTGCTTGCATAATTATTCCATTCTGCATGCTGTTGGAGGGTTTTGAAAGACAGCAGCTGTTTTTATTTCACTATCATTGTGGGATTTGCAGAGACGATTGAGGAGTTCCTATACTGAACTCTACCAAAAAATCAGTGAGCCGGATGACATAAATATATCACTGTGAATCACTTGGATAAATATTTGTCACTTCCGAAAAGCTTAATCATTTATTGCACCCTAATCAACAAAGAGTTAAAATGGGAGGCTGGGGACGCCAAGTATATTGAAAAAAATGTCCACATAGAGACGGCGCTCAAAGTTTAACCTGGGGTACCTTTAGTCATTTTACATGGAGACACATCAGGTAAGAAAATAATTGTGCTGCACTCAATTTCAAGCAGCCAGATATCCAATTACGATCGTCTTTGTCTGATTGGGCAATGCAACAAGTAAACTGTTTATTTCTATCTGTTGCTCAGCTCTATTTGTCAAATGCAAATGCAGTCATTGGACGTCTTTGGTGTGGACCTGACATCAACAGCCGTTATTCTAAATGGACACATGCTAATGTCACTTATCTGTTTTCTTGTAGCCTGCAGCCAGTATGTGTAAACAGCTGGAAAAGCCAGGGCCTGAAAGCTGTGCCCTTCAGTGTCTAATTAATATGTGTTTTGGGCTTCATGTACCGAGCAAGACAAAGTTTTGTGTTTTATTTTGCGTTTGAGCAATAGAGTGTGTCCCATTTTATTTTCTATCTCGCTAACTAGACCTTAAGTTAATGTCAGATTTTTCCTTAGTGGATGATTGGATATCTATGAGTCTTTTTTAAAGACTTTAGATCTGTGTAGTTGATGTTCTTTATTGACTTTTAAAATACTTTATGTTTGTCTTCTCCAAGAGCAGCTTGGCAGCCTCAGTCTCCTGCCACCGCCTTGTTGGATGCTGTGAGTGCTTTCTGCATGGGCAGAACCCCACCCCAGTTTGTGGGCCCAAGTTGTGTGTGTGTATATTAAAATAAAATGGACTTGTTTTTATTTAGGTCTGCTTATTGCATTTTTAAGTGCTGTACAGTCGGTATGCATGCATAGCTGCACTCAGTGTGTATCCTGCAGATTTTTGGAATGCTGTGTGTTTACATGCCCTATTTGTTCAGCATATTGTGATCAGTATGAGCTGGTAGAGGAATTTTTAGAGTATATATTGTGACAATGCTATTTGTGCTCAGAATAATATTGGTTTATTTAGTTTCTGCGTGCATAAACATTCTGTATAGGGTATATTTGCATGTGACCTGTGCTTGATTACGGTATGTGCGCTTATTATTATTGTACAGTTATGTTGATGCCATGCCTGTATGTTATATAGGGTTTGTACAGTCTGTGTGCATACTGTGCATGCACATTGTGTTTTCCAAGTTTGTGTACATTGTCTGTACAGTATAGTGTGATTACATGTCAATGTTCCTCATTTGTTTACTGCATAATGTAAATGAGGCTAGAATATAGTGTAGGAACACTCCAACAAGCTACATCTTTTTAACTCATGTTTGTTAAATAACATTTGCACAGGAAATGGCGACTAGCTTCCGAAAAAATGGCACGCCTACCAAAGTGACCCCCTACCCTGGGCCTAGCCCAGCTCGCCACACTCAAACTTCACCAGCCACCACTGTTTCTGTATGTCCATTCTTATACCAATTCAGCTTTTCTGTGAGCCTGCTCGCTTCAGCACAGTCCTGCCACTCTCCACTCTCAAACCCGCCTGTGTTCACCTAAGCATGCCTTCGTCCTCCAGGTTGTCTACCCAGCACAAGCCTGCTCATTTTTCTCTCGGGGTCTTCGCTATCCCCCCCCCCCCCCCCATTTTCCCATTCTTTGTCCGAGTCTCCACTCCTCCTCGAGAGTGAGATTGCTTTTAATATCATTTGTCCACTTTCGCCTCAGCCCGCTTTTGCTACTTTGCTATTTCTCCCTCCAGCCTGCCCACTTTCTTCTCAGCTGCCTACTTTCAAGTCAACGTAGCCGCTTCAACCGCAGTCTGTCCATTCTCTGGTCTTCTGTAAGTCTGCCCAGATTCCTCTTGGCAACATTGGCCTCTTTCATTCTAACCTACAGGGGCGGCTGGTGACATTTGAAAGTGGTGGGGCGTAAACTAATTTGCATATTGCACCCGAACCACCTTGCATCCATCCATACATCATTCATGCATCCACCCATCCATCCATCCACCCACCCACCCATCCATCCATCCACCAATTCTGCATCCATCCTGCATCCATCATTCATTCATGCATCCACCCATCCATACAGCATCCATCATTCATTCGTGCATTCACCCATCCATCCATCCTGCATCCATCATTCATTCATGCATCCACCCATCCATCCATCCACCCATCCATCCTGCATCCATCATTCATTCATGCATCCACCCATCCATCCTGCATCCATCCATCCATCATTCAGCTTCCCCTCCCCACTATCTATTCATCCTGTCCACGTTATCGCAGTCTGCCCTTTGTCTTCTCGAGTTTTCGTAACCTCCCCTGCACTGTTTCTAAGCCTAGGAATCAAGGAGGATGCAAGGCGGACACTGCACAGTCTATCACTGCTGGTCACGTGACGCATCCAACGCAGGATAAATAGTACGAACTTGTGTTTGTCGCCAGACTTTAGGGTCAATAAACAGTTTCTTTTATTTTGGCTTTATAAATTTGAGCTGCTGATGAAGCAAAAACATATTACCATTTTTACTATTTCTCTCAGTATGTCTACTTTCTGACCGTATTGGTTAGGAGAAATAATCTCTAAAGTAAATAATAGCTATGTTAGATTTACTTCTGCGAAGTCTAGAGTTGCCTACCTTAGAGGCAAGAAATCCATCTCTGTATTGAAGCAGCAGCCTAGGATATTGCAGGTCTTCGGAAGAGCTCATGATGTCCGTGACACACTGGCACGTTCTACGTCTGACGGATTCATGTGGTGAGTAAACCGTTTTAACAATCACGGGCGGGGACTCGCGTGCTACGCCTCTCATGGCCTAGTGCCAGGTGCCGCCGCAGAGCCCTTACTTTTTGTTTGAACGAAGAGACGGAGCAATCTATAGAACCTACAGCACAAATTAAAATTCTTGAACTGGCTCTCTTTGTACCTTTAACCTTTTACAAAGAAAGGATGAAAGTATAAACTCAGAGAGTTGTAACACGCACCGAGCAGGCAACTCAACCTACTGAGCTGTCTTAGCTCGCTTTGCCCGACGCTGCAGTTTGCACATTGTTCTTTACCCAATGTCCTCTATAGTACAACATGAGAATAATACATATGTTGTCTGCCTGAACCACTGCATGCTTTTATGGTGGGAGGCCCTTGCATCTACCAGAGTTAGGAGGGTTGTGTGTCTGTATAGGACAGAAATCTAACACACACGAAATTACAAACTATCCTTTTTGTAAACAGTTCAGATGAAATACAGCATCAATAGACTGCAAGTTAATCATGAATTAAATGGTTCAAGGTGAAATTTATGCACATATGTCCAGGACAATTTGTGCCATTATTTTCTCCTTGATTCAGGGATTATGTAAAATAATTGAAATAGATTTGTGAATTAGTGTTTTTTTTTTTTTGTCCTCATTTGCCTTCCCTTTCCGACAAGGGTAATATCAACCACCTTGCACAACTTTAAGACCTGATTTGATTTACCGGTGGCAGAGATGTCCCAAAACAGAAAAGAGGGTATCTTTGACTCCATCTAGGTATTTTCCAACCTGTAGGACCAAATCGATTCTAAGATGGCCCTGGTCCAGGAGCGTTGATGGCATAATCATCGGACCCGGGGAAAGAAAAAAAAAAAACCCGGGTTCATCTCCAGTTGATTAAGAGGTCCCAAAAGGCCAAATTAGGCTTACTAGCTGTTCTTTTGAGGTCCATTTTAGAGGTTTCATATAGAGATGAAAGCCACCGAGAGTGTAATAGGGGTGTTTTTTCTATCCACTGAATACAGATCTGTCTTCTCGCCAATAAAATCGCATAAAAAAGAAAAGATTTCGCCTTGCCCTTAATATTCTCTTCTAATCCAAAGATACCGAGTGAAAGAGTTATTGACAAAGATGTTTGTAGAATAGAATTTAGAGTGTTCTTCACCTCTTCCCAGAAATTTGAGATGTCTGGGCATTCTATGAACATGTGTATATCATTGGCGCCTACCATGTTACATTTATTACATTTTTTGTCTGGTAGGAATTTAGACAGTTTTAGTGGTGTTATATAGGCGCGATGAATTGAAAATAGATGGTTACGTCTTAACCATGCGGGTTTTACAGTTTTGTACAATAAGCCGCAAGATTGTTGCCATATCTCGTCACATGGAGTGTTAATCGCTAATCCCCATAGCTCATCTGGTAGTTTAAACTCCCTATCGTTTTCCTCAAGCATCTGCCAATACCATGTAGCTACCTCTTTCCCTCCAACGGGTCGCTCTACCAGCATTTGTTCTAGTGTGCTAATTTTCCCAATGTCAGTGCCTATACGGCTCTGTGATCTCGCCCAGCTATCTAGTTGGATATATTTAAATCTAGACAGTCCTGTTCCTACAAGTTCGTATAATTCGTTCCAAGCTATTAATTTCCTGTCTATAAGCAATTGGCCCCACCTGATAATACCTGCTTGTTGTATGATATTTGAGAGGCTGTCTTTCAAAAATGGTGGTAAGCCTGGTGAGTCCCAAATTGGGGAATAAGTAGAGTAATATGACAAGCCGATTTTTTTCTTATGTTATTCCAATTTTTAGCCCATGATTGTGCCATTTTAGGTGAATTAGTGTTAAATCCCGTGAGAATACAACGGGCAGTGGTGACACTGAAGTAATGTAGCATGGATAGTTCCCTCCTTATAACACACACCTCAAGCCACTCACTGTTCTGTCCAAAATACATCAGTGCTTGAGACCTTTTTATTAGGGGACAATGCCTGCAAGCTTGTTTCTGGGAGCCTAGCAAAGGGAGCATCACCATCCCTCAGTTGAACATCAGTCATGCGCTGCCAACAGATTTTATTGTGGAGCAGGGCCTGAATTTCTTCAAGAGGAAAACTGCAGTGCCATCATAATCTAGAGTGGCGATCTCTAGTGATGGTATGGCCTAAAGAGCATAATTATGAACCGTTTAAATGAGGCATGGCTTCTGTAAATAAGGATTTGCTACAAGACATATACTGGTGTACTGGTTTTCCTTGTCTTGATGATTCTATTCTTCAGGTGGTTTTCCTTTTCCTTCTTTCAACTCATGGACCTCTCTCCCCCACTTGGTCCTTGTTGTCCTAACAGGTCCTGATCCTCTTAGTCTTCCTGGTTCCTGACCATAGTTTCTGATATTCCTGGGCCTCGCCCTCTTGCTGGTCTTGGTTTCCCTGGTGGTGCTGCTCCCCCTACTCCTTTTGGCCTTCTTTCGACTCCTGTTTCTTCTGGTTCTCCTCCTCCCCCCTAAGGTCCCCTACCTCTAGTCCTTCACTTCATTCTCATAGCCCATGTTCTCCCAGTTTTACTAGTCCACATAAAAGCAATTTCAGATGCACCCATTTTCTCACCGAGCAACATTGTGTGAATGATCTCCTGAAAAAGAGCAGAGATGGGTAATCCGTTTGGGTTCCCACACTGGAGGCCTGAATGATGACATTCCGTGGGGACAACTACGATGATATGCAAATGTCACTCATGGCCCTCTCCTCACCAGAGACACTATCTGATAACACTGGTCATACCTTATGCCAACAGACACTGATTACACCTAGAAATGGTCAACTACTGTTATTTTTTGATTTCAGACATTATGCTCCGACAGACAGTGCGAACGAGCAGACCTTTGCATGTGTTAACCATCCACCTGAAAGACTGGGATAATTACTACCACGAATGTAGGCTGTTTGGCAATACTTGCATGCTTCTCAAAAAGAAATATGACTGCCCAAGTGTCCTGAGTCGCTGTGCTATCTGTGCATGCGCAGCAGAATCCGTCCGATGAGAGTGTACCATCGCGCATGCGCAACTAATAACTAATTTCAGAGTGTATGTATAATGCTAGTGACATTTCTGTGAATCCAATAAACGGGCCGAGAACCGAAATAGGAGTCCCGCCAGATACCGGGGTCTTTTGCAAAGCCTGCAAGCTTTAACTATCAGATCATTATCGACTTACGAGACGTAGGAAGTGCTCAGACATCTGCACATGCACAAGACTACATGCGAATCGGAATTATCACCGCGCACAATCACGAAGAAGTCAGTGCCTAAGAAGACACTCAGCACTACGCATCATAAAACAATAGCGTCTTCACAACCGCGCATCACCGGATACTGTCTTATTCCGGCCAACCCTTATTTGGGCTCAATTACAGTACCAATTACCAGCACTTTACCAATTACGAGGTGCATAAAAGGCCTGCCCGCTCTCAGTGGCAGTATCATTGGAGCCACGTTGAGGGGAGGAGGTCGAATTTCGTCCAAGTAACCGTGAGTTAAAATGTAAATGTAAATGTAAATGTGTTGTATTTGTATAGCGCGAACAGTAACCCGTAAGCATCCCGGCGCTTGTACTCCTACCACAAGGGAACCCCTCCTGGCTTTTCCTTTTGAGGTGTCCACTCCTGGGCATCCCATGGTGAAACCAGGCATCCCTTGTGTATCGGGGGCCGTTGTGGAGACTAAGCAAGCTATTGCCCAGAGTTGCAGCGTGGGGCCCATGCTTAGATTCGGCACTGAGGCGAGAATATCCGGTCAGAGGAATTTAAGCCCAATCCCGCAGAGGCGGGAATCGAACCATGGTCCCTGGCCAGCGCTCTGCATCAAGGTCTGCCGCTCTAACCATTGAGCCACACTTCTCCAGTTAGACGCTTGAAAAACCACTGAAAGGTGTGGAGCATTAGAGTTTCTTTGGTACAGTATGGGTTATAATGAGTCCTTCTCATTATTTCAGATCATCCTATTGTGCCTGATGGAACCCTCCAAAACGTAAAAGGCTCATGAGGCACTGTATCCTTGTATATTGAGTAAGATCATTTTCTTTATCTCTCCTGCACCAGCAGTAGGAATGAACATGTTACCAACACGTGTGCACTATATGTTTTATGTGTGTCCTTGTCTAGTTTTTGTCATTTTTGACAGGTTGCATGGTTAATTAACACATGATCTATATGTGGTACATAGCAACACCTTACTTTTCCTTAAGGTCACTGATACCTGGAGGATGACAGTAATGAATAGCGAGAAAAGGAATTAATATGGGTTTTCTCCCTCTAGGTCTTCACTACACGCCGATTTGGCGAAGAAAGACTACGTTAATGAGCTAGTGACTAGGTACATTAAACCTATAGTTCACTTTTTTCTTTAATTTTTGTATAATACACTTTGATACATATACACATGTGAGTAAGGTGGGTCTGTGTGCAATTCCCGTCCTGAAGAAGGAGGCTTTGAACTCCGAAACATGTCCATGTAGACGCACAAACGAGGTTGGTGTACTTAACTATATACTCACAACCTCTCACTGCACCCCTTTTAACAATACCAGCCGGGGGCTTAATAAAAATTTATTTTTCTACCCCACGAGCCAGGTATTTTTTAACTTTCACTCACTTTAAACTCACCACTCACATACGTCGTTTTACCCCACACGCATTCACACATAGTCCAATAGAAAGTGCTGCCAGGTAGTCGTCGGTCGCAGCACGCCGCATCCCGGAGAGGGGTGCGAAGACCCCTATGATGAAGCATGACACCAAGGGGCCTGTTGGTGTGTGAGGGGTATTTAAACAACACTGAGTGTTCCCCACCACAGTAGGGACCATCTCAAACTACCCAAGTGGATTCCACTTTGTTTTTGTACTATACACGGGGAGACTGAATCCACTTTCCTCTCCCTCCCTCTTCTGTTAGAAATAATGATAAGATATGAAGGCCATGTAGATCCCAGTCAAAGACTTACCTTTGGACTTAGAAATTTTACTGAAGAAAAGGTGGTTGTCGAAGATTCGTCAGCTTGGGCAAGCTGGATCATAGTCGTGGTTGTTAATGGTGGGTAGCTGGAGAGCAGGGTCCAGGCACACTCATCGATGAAGGCAGGAAAGCTGTTAGTCGGTGAAGTACAGTGTCTGTGCCCAAGAAGGTCTCAATGTCAAATGGCTTTGGCTCACATTTCTCTAGATGAAGCACTCTATGTTCGGACTTAAAAACTTTTCTGAAAATCAGATCTCTTTTAGGCAATAAAATATCAATTTGGATTCTACCAGCCATTCAACGTCGATGGCTTTGGCTGGACAGCAGTCTAAGTCTACTGCAAGTTCTTTGGAGGAAAAGTTGAAAAAAGTTTCTATGTCCCTGTGTTTGCAATTTGGACATGGGGAGGGCATTTTAACACCAGCCAAGGAGTCCAGGACCTCAGGAACAACACTTGGGATTCAAGACTCACTTCAAATGAAGCATACAGCAGGGTCCAGGGCAGGTCCAGCTAAACTGCTCAGCTGGGTTCTTCAGTAAAGTGAGCTTCTTGCAGCTTTTATGCCTCTGTAGTTTAAAAGGCAGTCAGCCAACGAACTCGTGGAGTCCACTTCTTTATCCTGGGTACAAGATTGAGCAGGTTCAGGCCTTAGGATTCCAAGCAGTGGCGGCTTGTCCATTGGGGTGGTGGGGCGTTGCCTCACAGCCGCCGCCGCCACAAAATATGTCAATAAATGATATAATGTTATGTGATGCTCGCAAAAAAATTAAAGCACGTGGCGGCGTCACATCACACCGGCTTGGCTTGCTTCATGTACTTGACTTCGCACTTCACCCGATACCGCGGCCCGCATATGCGCACTGTGCGGCACAAGCAAACTGTACGCATGGCGGGTTGGTTTGGCCGGGCGCTGCCTTTCGCGACCAAGAACCCACATATGCACAACAGTGCACTTCAATTAGGATGATAGAGATAACTGGGGGGTGTGGCGCAAACCACAGACCCTAATGTTAAAAAATGGGCGGCAACTCTTGCAGAACACCCCAATCCTGGCGCTGCTGTCTTAAGAGAGAGCCTCTCTCTGTAATAGAGCAGCGCCAGGATTGGCTGCAGTGCTGCAGCATCATGGCAGTGCAGGGTGGCGGTTCCGCGGTTGCCAGTCTAGTCTGCATTCAGTAGTAGCAGGCATGACATGGCACCGTGTGGGAGGTCCCGCCCAGCATCCACTAACAATGCCCAATCACTGTATGGCTTTATTGTTAAGCCATGCAGTGATTGGGTTATTTCAGCGTTGCCAGTCTTCCCTCCTCCTCAGGCACCACCAGTACTGTGTCAGTCATTCTCAACCGCACCCCGCCGCACGTAATAGAAGAAAGTGTGACTCCCCTTCAGGCTAACAGGAAGGCAGGCGAGGCGTAACTACTGCTGCTGCGTGCTTCACCAAGTTCCGACAGTCCTTACCTTCTGCATTACACCCGGCTGTTTTATTAAATGACCGGCGCTTTGTGAATGTATGTAATAATGAAGTATTTCATTTAGCACATCTTTATGCTCTAGTTACTTCTGAGGGGAAGAATAGGCCACGTCTATGGCTGGAAAATTTGTAGTTCTTCCATTATCACCTTACAGAGAATTTTTTTTCTCTAACACATTTATTTTTGCTAGGAGAAATGATTCGCAGAAAAGAACGCGCAAATACATTTGCCCAGTGCCTATTTCCGACTACGGATTAATACCTATGGTGACAAATGCGGCAAGTCAGAGCATGTGTGGGGGGGGCGTGCACACCGCGTGACAGCTTTACTTCTTACTCTCTGGTCATCCACGTTTCTAGTTAAGCATGAACCATGCTGTGACGAACAATGGCAACCCACTTCTCCATGCTCACCTTCGGCCAAGGCGACGAAAGATGACACATCGGGAAAAAATATTTCCATGCCAGCAGAAAAAAATACCAGTCGATGAACACACGAGTATATGCGACATCATGGGACCTGCGGGTCTCTTACCACACACACACCTTGGAATCCTGCTTCATGTAGTGTAGCAAATCTGTGTGGTGTTAGTCTGTGTCGGAGAACACTCACGGCTCTTGGTCCCGGAGGGTGCGGATGTCACCTGTGGCTGTGAATAGGGTGATCTTGGTGTTGTTGTTGATGATGTGATGAGGACATGGCTGTAGTGATCCCACAGGTGGCTGTATCTCATGTTGGAGGGGGTGCATTGAGCTGTGACTGGTGTCCCGGTGGGGATGGTAGTATGGCTGTTGTGTTGGGAGAGGTTTGCGTGGTGCTGCCTGTGGCATCTCATGTGTACGGCAAAGTTGAAAGTGAAATTTTTTACTTTATGGTGAACTTTGTTGGACACTTATCACAGGGCTGTAGTGCCAGGGTGATGTCTGTAGCTTTGCTGCACAGGTTGTTTTATTCATGCAGGACCTTGATGAGTTTGCAGGACTTTCCATTATCTTAGACAATTTTTTTGTGGTAGTCCCTCATTGCGTCCATGTATGTGTTTTACATTTCAGGTGTCTTGGTGTTTATACAGTTCTTACCAAGGTATCTGCTGGTGCCTCTTGCTTCTTAGAGATCAGTGCTCTACCATGCCGTGTCCCTGTAGTGCTGTTTGTTAGGCTTGCAGAGGGTGGAGGTCTGGTATGCGCAGTTGTGTATCCAGGTGTGACTTTCACTTGCAGAAAAGCTGGCGTTGGCTGTGTTTGAGACCAGGGTGGTGGTTGAGCTTTGTCAGAAGTGTAGGCATGTGAAATGTCTGTGGGTCATGTTTGCAAAGGCCTGTTGTCATTCTCCAATTTTTTCCATGTATGAGTGCATGGCAGCTGGCTGAGCTGCATCAGTGAGTGACTGTATATCAGTTGTTGCTGGAAATGATTGCATTTGGGACAAAGATGTGCGCATTCAGACTTGCCATAGGCGTGCCTTCAGCACACCATGTGCATGCGTCTGCTGTGCGCTTGCACAGCAGCTGACATTGAGTAGGGTAATTGTGAGGTAGAAGATTCAGTGATGACGGAACACATGAAGACTGGGGTGGGGGCCTTAGTGGTAGTTCATAGACCATATGTGGAGTGTGGGCTCAGGTGAGAGCACTGAACTGACTTATTATGGGGACACATGGGATGAGTGACTGATGTGATCATGCTATGTGTCATCATGGCATGGGAGGGTGGGTAGGGGACATCTAAGATGAGGTGGGTCATGTGCATATTGGCAAGATGACTCAGGTGCCACCCATGATGACCAGAGCAGTAATACCCACTTCCATGTTTGGTAGACAGGCTGCATTTCAGCCTCCATGGCAAACATGGCCGACACTCCATCATGTGGCTGCATGACTTATCCCATTTCCTATTACCAGTCACACCAGCACTTCACAGCGTTGTGATTGACTCAGAGTAGTGAGCCTGGCTGCCTAATTCCTTTTACGTGATACAACCGAGACCTGGCTGAATGAGGACTCGTCCCCTGACATCTTGGCCGCCATTCCTCCGGGGTATTACATACTCCAAGTCAATCGGCCTGCTGACAAACCAGGAGGCGGCGTAGCTGCCATTATCAAACTTCCCCTCAGGTTCACTTCCCTCTCTTTACTCACTATTCCTCAGGTGGACTGCCTAGCTATTAGATTTGATTCCTCTGTATCCCCCCTAATCTGTGTCTTGGTATACCGTCCCCCCCAATCTATGCCCAATTTCTCCTCTCACTTTGGTGACTTGCTTTCCCAGCTTACAATTAATAACTCTAAACTTTTGGTCCTGGGTGATTTTAACTACTGGCCGTCCGACTCCCATGAAACCCCGCAATCCCTGGCTTTTACAGACTTATTAACTGGGCTCAATGGTCTTCAACACGTTCACTCACCCACTCACTCCAAGGGCCATATTCTAGACCAGGTGTGGACCTATAATCTTGATATTAAGTCACTCATGATCACACCTTGTCACTGGTCAGACCATCACCTAATTTCCTTCCTCCTCCTGGTCCCTCCTCCGCCCCCTCGTAGCCGAGGCACTAGCCTCTTGGCTAGAAACTGGAACAAAGCAGACCTTGACTTATTCCTTACCTCTCTAACATCGTCAGTTCCGCCCAGCTCTGGTTCTATCGATTCCCAAGCAGCTGCACTCGTTAATTGGCTAGAATCCGCCAGTGACAAGGTCGCCCCCCTCAAGCTAATCAGAACCAAGCGCCCTCACGACGCACATCGCTGGTTCTCTGAAAACCTTAAATCTTTAAAACTCGGTCTCCGCCAAGCCGAGCGTCGCTGGCGTAGAAGTTATGATCCCTTAGAAAAACCACCTTTTCTAAAATTACTGGGAGAATATAAACGAGCAATCTCAGCCGCTAAAACCACCTACTTTTCCACCAAAATCCTCAACTCTGCGCAAAAATCTAAAGACATCTTCGCCATTGTAGAAGAACTCTCACATCCAGATAGGGTGACCATCAAACCCCTTCCATCTCAGGCACTCTGCGATTCCCTCAACTGCTTCTTCATAGAAAAAATGAGCAAAATCAAAAATAGTATCTCCTCCATAGCCCTGACTATACCCCTCACTGAGGCTGCTCACTCCACCAACTCTCACTCTCTGACTCAGTTCCCCCCCTTATCAGAAGATGTTTTCATCGCCTTGCTTAACAAAGTTTCCTCTGGCTCCCCCACAGATTGCTGCCCTCCCGCAATTCTCCAGGCTGCTTTCTCAGCCTGCCCCACTTCTCCTCTGGCCCTCCTGAACAGTTCTCTTCTGCTCGGAGAGGTCCCCAGCCAATTTAAGAACGCAGAGGTAGTTCCCATTCTAAAGAAACCCACTGCCGACCCTACGGTTATGGGCAACTTCCGCCCCATCTCCCTTCTTCCCTACCTAAGCAAGGTACTCGAGACGTATGTAACTAGTATCCTCAGCTCTTTTATTGAGGACTCAAACTTCTTGGACCCCCAGCAGGCCGGGTTCAGACCCGCCCATTCGACAGAGGCGGTCATTCTCTCTGTAATGGAGGAACTCCGCAGAGGCGCCGATTCTAACACCCACCAAGCCTTGATTCTTCTGGACCTGTCGGCGGCCTTTGACACGGTCGACCACACCATCTCGGTCGACCGTATCAAAGAGGCTGGTATCGGAGGGACGGCCCTTGATTGGGTCCGCTCATTCCTGATGAACCGCCACCAATCTGTCAGACTCTCCCATTTTTCGGCTGACAGGATGAAACTCACCTGCGGTGTGCCACAGGGTTCGTCTTTGTCCCCTCTTCTTTTTAATTTGTACCTTACCCCCCTGATCGCTCCCTCCGGGGAAGGAATGTCACTGCATTTAACTATGCAGATGACATTCAGCTCATCTTCAATCTTGACTCCTCGCAGGATGCGGCTCAGGATTTCCAGTCTACCCTCTATCATATCAGCAATTGGATGGGCACTCACCATCTCAAACTCAATCCCGACAAGACGGAGCTTGTTCTTGTCGGAGGCCCATCCAACCCCTGGAACTCCACCTTCTGGCCCCCTGCCCTTGGCCCCTCCCCCCGCCCTGCTGACAAGGTCAAAAGCTTGGGGGTCTACATCTCTCATGATCTCTCCATGTAACATCAGGTCAGTGCTACGGTGTCTTCCTGCTTCCACCAGCTCAGTAAAATTCGCAAAATAGCCCATTTTCTGACCACCAAAGCCCTCACCCTGACGTTGCTGGCATTAGTCATCTCTCGGGTTGACTATGCCAATGCCTTGTACGCAGGTATCCCGCAATACCAAATCAAAAGACTTCAGATGATACAGAATCAGGTAGCACGCCTCATTTACCACCAACCTAAACATCACTACGTCCGTCCCCTACTTAAAGCCCTTCACTGGCTTCCTGTATCAGAGCGTTGTCAATTTAAACTAGGCTGCTTGACCCACAAATCCCTGGCCGGCATCGGCCCCTCTTTCATCTCGTCGCTTCTGCACCCGTACGTCTCTTCCAGACCCCTCCGATCTTCCCACCACGCTCTCCTTCAGACGCCCAGGTTCAGGCGCAAAAAGCACGGAGGCCTCAGATTCTCTTTTCTGGCCCCCTCACTCTGGAACTCTCTCCCCCCGGAACTTAGACTTTCCTCCTCCTACCCTCACTTCAGGTCTCTCCTAAAGACTCACCTCTTCCGCGGTGCTTACACATAAGCTCCCTTGCCCTCCCTTCTTTGTCTCCTCCTGATTTAGTGAACAGCGCCAAGAAACCGACCGGTGTATGTTGCGCTTTATAAATTGTTTTTACAATACATTTTTACATTACATTACAAAGGCAGGGTTGCATAGGCTCCAGAGAAATGGGACACAGCTTTGAGGTCAGACTTCCCTCAATATGTGCCTGATTCACAGAGCGAACTTTTAGACTCAATCCTAAACTTACTACTATTTTGAAGTTGACAGAATGCACTTACTACTTTTGGCATTCACAGAATGAACTTAGTACTTTTGGTATTCACAGAAGTTAGGATTTTGTCTTAAGTCTGTCTTAAGTCTGTTTTAAGAGAAACTGAAGACAAAATCCTAACTTCTGTGAATACCAAAAGTAGTAAGTTCATTCTGTGAATGCCAAAATTAGTAAGTGCATTCTGTGAATACCAAAATAGTAGTAAGTTTTGGATTGAGTCTTTAGTTCATATTGTGAATCGGCCACTATATGTTTTGCAGCACACACTCACACACACATCCCTGCATCCATGAGACATTCATTGTCATTTCCTGCATTTGTTAACTCACAGCTGCCCCCCCCAATTGCCAATGTTTGCCACTGTGCCCCCATGCAGAGCAGGTGTACCACTCTTGTGCCAAAAGGCACATACATATTACCAAAACTTGCCATGTCATCACATTCCATTGAATTAATTTTTAATACTAGGCATGTTGCAACTGTAGAGTAGGTGTTGCACAGCGGAGACTTTAATTACACTGTTCAAAGTTCAGTGAGTACATGGACAAACTATCCTTGTCACCACACACCCAGACCTGAAGCATTAAATACCTTTATGAACAACCACGACACACACAATGGAGTCAGATTAGTGAGTAATGCACACACCATTTTTCATTGCCAAAACAAATATACACAGCATTTGTTAATATTCTCAACATTTCACCCCCTATTTCTCATGATGTACATCTATACAAATAATAGTTCAGCCATATGTCACCCCATGACACAACCAAATGTTATTATTTGACGCATAAATGCACAACATTTTAGATACTTTTCAGATTTGTCACAATTTATTTGTTTTTCCTACTGACACACATTACCACATGAAGTACTTACATCACAACATAATTGTGGTCACAATGAGGTATTTTGAGATGATATTTTGGTACACAAGCATTGCATTGTTGACATTGTGCAGCATACATTGTAATGGTCATCGCAAAAGACTACGGCAACCATAGTCTATGCTTTTTGCATTTAACTGGCTCAGGTCCACACTGTGAACCAAGGTTTATTCCTCTTGGACACTGCAACAATACAATGTCAGCAACCTCCTCACCTTCAACCCTCTACGCCACCTCACCTGCCAGGACGTAACTCTGCTACAGACATCACCATCACTGTCACTGACAACTTCTGTGTCACCTGCATGTGGCAGCACCACAATCATGGAAGAGGCATTGTAAACCCATACACTGGTACACTCAGAATGAGCAGGCACTCTAATGTGCCATGGTTGACCATGTACTACGACAACTACATTATCGTGACCAGGCCCATGGCCATACTCAGCAGCACACTCATGTGCAGGACACCCAGGCCATGTGCCCCATTCTCCAACACCATTGTTAACCTCATTGTACCCCAGTGTGTGACATCCACAGACAGCATCCCTCTCGATGACCTCCAGTTCCACCTCAGCAGGTTAAGTTACCTGACCAACAACACCTCCAGGGTAACTTCACTGACATCAGACACCAAGCATCAAGGGACCTCAACATTTCACTGAACAGGACACGGTTAAGTACCTGTACTACGGCTGCAGGTACTTTTGATTCAGGTCTGACTTCATACTCTCCTGGAACTACCATCATTGAATGCATGACATATGTGACTTGACCAGCAATCACCACCGCCATCCTTGCACCCTCTTGCAGCTGGAGCAAGGGCAGTGCATTACATCTCATCCACTCCTTGTGCAAAGACAGTCCACCAATGCTTAAATACTTGTGACACTACAGCACACAAATAGCACTGTTAGGATCTCTAATGACACCATCATTTCTGCAACCCTCATGAATGTACTTGCATCCCTACTTTCCCCCTGCCTCATGGCAGCCATGTATGTGGGCAGTGCCATTGGCATCGTCTGCCACTATGCATTGCTGGAGTTGCGGCATGGTTGTGCATACACTGACATTATGATTTGTAATGGATCAGTCTTTACTTGAATCATGGAGCAATGTCCAGTGGGTACTGTACATCCATGCTATTGCAAGGGGGGACATGGTGAGAAGTGTTGCCTCACTGTCTTCTTGCAGCAACAATTTTCATGGTTGTGCCATAGGAATGCACACAATATTGTTGTTGTTGCACATTTGTGGAGTGTATCTTTGTCACAGGGCAACCCTGTAACCTTGTTTGCAGCGCTGTCCGGTACCAGTCCCATGCATATATGTTGTGCCACAAATTGTCACCTTCCTTAGGGACATGTATTTGTGGCTTTACATTCCTGGAGCTATTGTGCATTTGCAGGAGTTTGCTTGTTTCTCTCATGTCTGTGACAGCCTTGCTAATCTTGCAAGGTGCAGTTAGTCAACTTATTAGCATTATTTGAATACGTAACGCCTACTTTGCATGTCATTGCCATAGTTTTGTTGGGACATGCAATGCCATTGACATAGAAGTTGCTATCACTCCTGAGCATGTGCTCTCATCTGTATGCTATAGCTTGCTAATGTGATTAAACATTCTTGGCACTTAAGCTACACAAACAGTGCTGCAGACTCGCTGATGATCCATTTGTATAATTAACTATGGTGCATATTTGCTGGCTGTTTAGCAGCTGGACTGTGCCCTTTGCAATGTAGGTGTGCTGCAGTGCATGCATAGGTACAGACCATGAATGGAGGCCTTCAGTGAGATGGTGTGCATTCCTGCTAACTATTAATGTTAGATGTTCTTTCACTGCAAGAACACCATTGGTACACTTATGTTTTTCCCATGGTCGTGACAACATAGATGTGCTGTATTCACTGTATGTCACTACATGTTGTTATTCATGTTATATACGTCTTTCATCCAGACGTAGCTGGTCAGTGCTTAAGTCATGCATTCATGTGAGGAGCATCATTCAAGTACAGCAAACCTTGGTGCAGGCCTCTCCCGGTGGCACTGTCTCACCCCTATACCTACCATGATGCAGGTGTGAGGTACTGACACAATTGCCAGATGCTAATGTATTTCCAAAATTTGGATGGATTGCACAGCACCACTACTGATATTTTTGTTTGGATGTGCAGACCCACCATGCATACGTTATGCATGATGCTTGTGTAATGTGGCACAGGGCTTCACATGCTGAGTAACATTCCTGAGTACCTTCCCTTACATATGCAGATGATGTGGCTGAAACCATCATGCACAAAGTAGTACAATGACAGATTGTGGGCCTGCATGGGGTGACTATCAGTAGGTTCTCTTTATTCGTGTCACCTGTCCTTCACAACGACATAGGTGCACAATGCTTGGCATGCGCCGACCCAGGCAAACTTGCACCATGTTGCAGGGGGTCCAGCGGTGCAGGGGATCAGTGTTTGTGTGCATGGAAGGGACACATTCCTGCATGATGCAGTCATCAATAGATTTTTCCTCTTTCTATGTGTCCACTTGAATGCCACAGCTATATGTTGGGTATATCAGAGAGGGAACAGTTCGTATTTATTCAGGTTGTGCATGCCTTACACAGACTAAGGGTGGGCGGGCAGCTACGCTCCGTGCACGGAGTGTGCGTAGTGCCGGCTTCTACGCATTTTGCGTAGCAGGCGTAGAATTCGGCACTACGCACGCTCCACAGACGGAGCGTAGCTGGCCGCCACCCGCCTCCCTCCCGCCCTCCCTAAATACTTTAAATTACATCTGTAAAAGAATTAAAAGGCACTTACCTTGCCCGCCGCTGCCCGCCGCGTCCCCGGGGCTCGCTCTCTTCGTCGCTTCCGTCTTGGGTAATAATGTACATGCGCGGGCGGCCGCGCATGCGCATTTCTCACGGTCTGTTGCAGGATGTTGTGTGATTGGTATTTCATGAGGGTAGTTGTATATTTGCACCTGTGTGTGGCACTTGTCAGGTGTAGCATTGGGCTGGGACTTCACTTTGGAAATATGTTATTATTTTGACAGGGGTAGGTGTTTACCAAATGTGACATCTGCATGTCCCTGGTACAATACTTTTTGAAGACACTTCCCAGTTCATGACATTGCATGACTTCTCTTTCCACAACGGATATATGATGTTACAACGCGGACTTTTACTCCGCATACCGTTACAACGCGGATTTTACAACGCGGATACTGTAACAACGCATGTATTTACAACGCATTTTTTTACAACGCAGGTACCTTTACAACGCAGACCATTACAACGTAAGTATTGGTAAGTATATATTAAACTTAATATTATAATCGTAAATTAAATTTAAAAAATATAATTTAAGGTAATTTTATATAATTTAATTTAAAATTAATAATACATTATTTTTACACTGTTCCCCTGTACCCTAGAAACTCAAAACTGACCCTCAACCCTCAAAATAAGTTTAAGTAAATTAATTTAAATTAATTTAAATTAATTATTGTAAATTAAAAAAAAAATTATTTTATTTTTACCCTGTACCCCTGTACCCCAAAAACTCAAAACTGACCCTCAACCCCAAAAATAATGTAATGTAATTTAAATTAATTTATTTACTATTAAATAATTTAATTTAAAATTAATTTTAATTTACCCAGTACCCCAAAAACTGAAAACAGACCCTGAACCCTAAAAATACCCCTTTACCCAAAAACTGAAAACTGACCCTGAACCCTAAAAATACCCCTTTACCCAAAAACTGAAAACTGACCCTGAACTCTAAAAATACCCCTTTACCCAAAAACTGAAAACTGACCCTAAACCCTAAAAATACCCCTTTACCCAAAAACTGAAAACTGACCCTGAACCCTAAAAATACCCCTTTACCCAAAAACTGAAAACTGACCCTAAACCCTAAAAATACCCCTTTACCCAAAAACTGAAAACTGACCCTGAACCCTAAAAATACCCCTTTACCCAAAAACTGAAAACTGACCCTAAACCCTAAAAATACCCCTTTACCCAAAAACTGAAAACTGACCCTAAACCCTAAAAATACCCCTTTACCCAAAAACTGAAAACTGACCCTGAACCCTAAAAATACCCCTTTACCCAAAAACTGAAAACTGACCCTAAACCCTAAAAATACCCCTTTACCCAAAAACTGAAAACTGACCCTAAACCCTAAAAATACCCCTTTACCCAAAAACTGAAAACTGACCCTGAACCCTAAAAATACCCCTTTACCCAAAAACCCAAAACTGTCCCTGAACCCTAAAAATACCCCTTTACCCCAAACATATAACATTTAAAATATAACTATATACTTGCCAATACTTACGTTGTAATGGTATGCGTTGTAAAGGTACCTGCGTTGTAAAAAAATGCGTTGTAAAAACATGAGTTGTAACAGTATCTGCGTTGTAATGGATGCGTTGTAACAGTAGTGCGTTGTAAAAAATGCGTTGTAACAGGTGCACACCTTCCACAACACATCAGTAATTGAGCCACCCACCTTAGTTTATGCACTGCACAACATTACCTTCTTTGCACATTTCCCCTTGTAGGGACTTACTCTGTGTGTCTTGCGGTTTCTCATGCTCTGCACTGTCCTGTCTTGGAATTCCTACCACCAACTCGTCTGGGATGACCGCTTCAACCCGCTCCTCAAGGTCACCCAGCTCTTCCTGTTGTGATGGGCTGCCTCCTCCTGTCACCGTTGCTTGTTTGCGGTTTTTTACCATTTTTTCTTTTGTCCTGCACTTTATGTCATTCCAGCGTTTCTTAAGGTCAATGACTGTCCTCTTAGATTGGGCCACACAGTTGACCTTTGTCAATATGGACTGCAAAATGGCCTCTTTTTTTGATAATGGCAACTTGGAACTTGCAAAAAGCTGGTGCTGGTGGTCTGTCACTTCATTGATGAGTATGTCGGTCTCCTCAGCACTGAAATTTATTTTCCTTTTCCTCTTTCCATGTGTTTCTACCTGTGTTTCAGGCTGGGCATCCTGGCTGTCATGTGGAAGGTTCCCTTGACTGCTGCTGTGCCCTTCAGGCTCCATGGTAGCATTTTTTTCGATTTACGGGAGAATTAGGAGATGGATGCGTGTTTTTTTGGCGTTTTCCGGATTCTGACGCAACGTGAAAGTGGCGCAGCGACGCGTACACTTGCGTCAGTACCGCGATTGTGACTTACGGCACTTGCGTGACTTTCAGGTGTGTCAGGACAGCAGCGTCTGCGTCACATTTTTCCAACTTTCGGCATCACTTGCGACATGATGCGCCATTGCATTAATCTGACGCATCCGCGTCGCAACATTCTGACGCAGCGCGTAGTTCGGAATTGTGACGCATCCCTGCGCAAGGATGCGTCACTTTTCATAATTGAGTGAAGTCTAAATGTAGAAGAGTTGATCGACTTTGGAGGGCCAGCTATAGAAGGGAACATAAAATGCCCTACAACCTAGTCCTAGTGTAATATAAGAAGGGTATCAAAAGAGCTAAGACAGACTATTATACAACTAAAATAGGTGTCGCCAAGAACTCCTAAACAACAGCAGGCTTATCTTGTTCATACCTGATAAAACCTTTTGTAACAAGATTGCCAACTTCTTCCAAACCAAGATGCAATCAATCTATGATGACCTCCTTAAAGCAGCACCAGACGCTGTTAAATCCAATACTCTTACCATCAACGAGAATTTCACTCATAACAAACAGAGAAAGTGAAAAATCTCCTTCTATTGACTAAGTTGAAATCTCCTAATGACCCATGTCCCACTGCCACTCTACATCTGGTCTCAGAAAAGATCAGCGTCCATTTAGCTCCACTCCTAAATGAAGTATTCATGTCAGGGACTTTTCCTCAGTCTTGGAAGAAGGCATGCATCAGTCCTATTCTGAAAAACGCTGCTTTGGACCCCATTGAGGTAAAAAATTACTGGCCGATATCGTGCCTGCCAATAGCGGCCAGAATCCTAGAAAATCAGTAAACAGTGAGCTAATCCAATATCTTGATTCCAATAATCTTTTAGAACCTAGCTAACATGGCTTTAGACCACGTCATTCCACCGAATCTGCCTGATTATGGCTACAGAGTAGGGTCGCAGGCAACTGGATGGGGGGGCAGAGTTGTCCTTATCCTACTTGACTTATAAGCAGCATTTGACACCGTGAATCATGCAGTGTTAGTGTGGCGGCTGGAGGCAATAGGAATTAAAGAGACAACTCTAACCCTTCTCTCTTACTTTCTAGCATCCAGCAAGTGGAGGGTACATTGGGATAACCTCAAATCAAGTAACTTCTATCTCCCATGTGGGTGCCATAAGGTTTGGCTCTATCATCGACCCTTTTTAACATCTTTGTCACCCCTCTGGCTAGACTAATCAGAGAGCATGGTTTCAGTCTGGTTTCATATGCTGATGACACCCAGTTAGTCATATCTGTATCACACAAAACTGAACTCAGAGCACTCAGTTTTCATAACTGGTTGATGAATATCATGGGCTGGATAAACCAAAACGTACTCAAGCTCAATACTGATAACTCTGAGGTTATGGAGTTTGGTAAGGGTTCGACCCAGTGGAACCAAGCATGGTGGCTAACTGAGGCAGGCGATTGTCTGCCTCTAACAACCAAGGCTAGAAACTTGAGAGTGATTTTTGATAATAAGCTAAACTTTGCAGGTCAGATTGATGTTCTCCTGTTTTTTCTTACTAAAGATCATGTCTTTTATCCCACAGGATCTTAGGAAAACAGACATAGTAGCATTCATGCTTTGAAAGATAGACTATTGTAATGCACTATTTCTGGGCATTGACAAGGCTCAGATGGCCAAACTACAAACATTACAAAACGCCACAGCGTGACTACTACTCAACATTCCTAAAAATTATTCCATCTCCACTAGCATCAGACTACTTCATTGGCTTCTGACACAACAACGGGTGGAGTTCAAGGAACTTTCTCTAGTTCACAAGGCATTATATGGCGGGGTGCCTTGGACATGCAGAAACTTTTCCTCTGGTACTCCCCGACACATAATCTTAGATCATCTAACACTGGTCTGGTTCAGATTCCCAAAGTTCGCAGGGCAAGATGGGAAGGCAGGAGCTTGTCCCACCGTGCTGCTAGACTGTAGAACAAGCTGCTAGCCACCATTAGTCTGCAGCCAAATAGGCTCTAGTTCAGGAAAAATATTAAGACCTGGCTGTTTTGCCCCAAATAAGTTTTTACGACTGGCCTAAACAACACACCTTACACTCCCTTAGCGCCAAGACGTCTTGGTAGTCGAGAGCTTTACAAAACATTTTCTTACTTACTTTACTTACACTGGTCAAAAGCATCACAGTCTTCCCTGAAAGACTTGGAACAAGAGTGGCACTGTAGAACCAGTATACGTTTCCTTAAAAGGCATGGAATAATTGCTGTATGACAGGGCCACTGCAAGCTTTCTTCCAAGACATGGAACAAATGTGGTCCAAGGCAGCACCATTTAATGCCTCCCTGAGATATAAGAAAAAAGCAGCTTTTCAGATTTGGTGCAAATGTCAAGAACAGTACTGGAATGAATATGTGCCAGCATGAATGTCATGTATGGCAAGATTTCCACACACAAAATTAGCACAGTACCAGGCAGGAGTACATGCTTCCCTCACGTGTACTGATCTGGTCAAACAAATTAAGCTGCCCTCTCATGAACAGAACATGCACCGCATTTGCAGTATCAGTGGCAGCTGGTAGGGAACGGGGGTGAGGGCTCAGGGGGCGGTTGAAAATATATATATTTTAAACCAGATACCTTTTCCAACAGCCACGTCTCTCCTCCACTTCTCTGCTCTTCCTGATTCCAGTCCGGAAGAAGCTGCAAGAAGCAGCCTGCACACAGGATCCCATAGCCAATCACAATGCTGCAATGCAGCATTTTGACTGGTCTGAGCGCTGTGTATCGGCGATCAGATCATTAAAGAGAGCCTGTGCATATTCCCTACCAGACGGTCCATTACAGCCTGCTGGGGATTATGCACAATGCGCATGACTGCTTGGCCAACCGAAAAGGCTGGCCAAGCAGTCATGCACACTTAGTGTGCACAGTCCACTCCTCCTCCCACCCTGAGCCACCAGCCCCACCTTGCCCCATCCCAGCCTGGAGCAAACAAAAATAAAATGTTAATAAATTTAGCATTATCATTTTTTCCCCCTTTCTACTGCTCCAGATCATTGGGGCGACACTCCTCCGCCGTAGCCGATGAGCTGCCACTGAGCAGTGCATGCATGTGTATAAACATACAAACACATTGTGCAACATTTGGCTGCATTGTTAGTTCCCTTCACATGCAGCAGATGTCCAAGATGGTCATCGGCAATGCATATTAAGATATTCTCAAATATAAAACAGGTATCACACCAGTAGCATCAGCTAAGCTTATGTCAGGCACATAATAACGAGAGTTACATAACGAGCTAGTTGAGCCACTAAAGACATGAGCCAGATGCTGGGCTCTGGTTAAGCTTGGTGTCCTCTTGAGCTCTCTAGCCCAAATTTATCTAAGCTTTCTTGTAGCTTCTGCCTTCTAACCATGTTCTAACTACATTCACCATGAATGAAATGCAAAGCAGTAAACTTTGATGTCTAACAGGGTCATGAAATAGATGCTAATATAGTAGATAAATAGTGGCGGAATTACACAGTGTGAGAACTGGAAACCTAAGATCAATCCCAGTGTGGCTGCTCAACCACATTTTGTGATCCTAGGCAATTGTTTTTTATGTATCTAGACTCCTATTTAAAATTATTAGAAAACCTTGAAATATGTGAGGATGTGTGCTGTATAAAAATCTATCTTGTGTTTGACTTAATGGACCATAAAGGTGCTCCTTGTAAAATAAGAATAGCACTCATATATAGGCTACACATGAAAACTGATTCACCTCTTACTTCACTGATGGTATTGTCGTCCAACTGGAGGTTGGAGAAAAAAAATGTTTTTATGTTCATGTTTTAATAGACGACTCTCAATGCAGTGATATCATCTGATGACCTAAGGTGAAATGCTTAAGATAGCAATACAGATTTCTTTATTTTGAAGACACATAATTTTTATTTTCTTTTGTTGCATGAATTCTAAGCCAAAAGTTCCCATGGTTGTTAGACCCAAGACAGATGCTTAGAAAGAGAACATACCCTTAAATTGTCTCTCCCTGGTAATTTATAGGCCTGCCCACCTCTACCACGGTACTGCGAATAACAGTTAATCGAGTTTCCCCTCTCTCATTATCTTGCTCTAGTAAGGAACATCTTGTTATTGGAGATTTAGACCAGAATCTATGGGATTTAGAAGAATAACTATTGTACTTCTGATTTTAATAAGGAAGGATTGTGAATTAGCGACCCCAAAAAGTTGCTCTACAGCTGTATGTGCTATTGCTAGTATAAAATGAACCAAACAACACACAACACACAAATCATTTATTTCCCCAAGTGCCAGCACTCTGCCCTAATCAAGTCTATGTTCTTTTACTAAGTCCCATTGTCTGACTTCCACGCATGAGACTGAACATAGTGACTACTGTGACTCTTCTTCAGAAGCCAGCCAGCAGCACTGGCATAACTTCTTCTTTGACCTCTGATAGCATCATACAACCTGGGCCGAATGGCTCATTCTTCATTTACAGATGTGAGGATGCGCATAGCTCGGCCATTTAGTGCACGTACAAGAAGACTTTGCCGTGCCCCCCGCAGATCCTCAATAGATTTTGCTACTTGGAGTCTGACTGTTGCAGCTGACAGTATAGGACGGAGCAAACAGCACGTTCATAGTGCTGTAAGGGTTTCTGTGGTCCTAGTAGGCATTGATCCTGGAACAGTTTTCAGATTGGTGGTGCTGACAATCAATGTTCAATCACTGAAGTGATAGGTATCCTGACAAATCCAAGTACCACACAAAGAACAAGTGTTGTAAAATGTCATGCCAATTCAGCAGGAGAGTTGTAAGGGAGTAATAGGTAGATGATGTAATGAGTTAATTGTTAGGTATGAAAGCCGGGATGAGTCATCTATGTGCAAAGCAACAGAGAGAAAAGCTACAGGCTTAATTTGTTGAGTAATGAAAAAAAGGACCAAAATATTGTGGTCAAAACTTGACTTGTCATGTGTGACTGGAAGAAAATAGGAAGATAACCAAGCTTTTACACCAGGAGCAAAAGGAGAAGAATTTGCTTTAGATTTGCCAGTAAAAACATTAATCTAAAATGACATTGACTTCCATGCCAAATTTTCTTTGTTTCCGCAGGTAATTGATATAATCGTTAGATTCTTGAACAAAGTGGATCAATGCGAGGTGAAAAAGAAAACACTTTTGACTGAAAATCTTGAAAACTGAAAAATTGTAAAACTTTGTTGCCACTGTGTCCCTAATTTTTAAAATGCTGTGAAATTGGCACTTTTGTAAAAATTCAGCAATTTAAAAAAAAGTCCCTGCGAAATTGAAGGAATGCAGGGAAAAGGTTGTTACATTTCTATGGTAAAACAACTCCGAAAAGTGAAGACAACAAAGATACATCTGAACACTGTCGATGTGAAACGCATGCACTGGTCATTTGGAATGTTTTTCAATAAACCTATTTGTATGCTGGTATAAAAAAAAACTAAATTTATCAACGATGGTCTGTGTTTAGGCTGTTCCGAATCAAACTATTTTTGTGCACGCTCTTTTGAAACAAATGGGGTCCCTGAATTCAAGAAACCAACATTACATTATTCCTGTTTGAAATAGTGAGTTAAAATCAGCATTGGGTTGTTACAAAGTGCAGCTCTTCCTGTCCGCAGTACGGGAAGAGCAGCTGCACTGCTTCAGCACACACTGGGCAATGTCAAGCAAAGGTTCCAATCCACTCTAGGTCACTTGATGAACTTTCTACTATGTGGAAAGACACAGCATCAGGTGGTTAACAGGAGCAATATGCCACAGCACAGATATTTAAAGGAAAAAAAGGCCACTTTACTAGGAAAGGTCTGTATGTCAATACATAAAACATTATACAAACCATGACCCCACCTCACTAGTACATCAAATGTACCTAACTCCCTCTATGCTTACTCTCCCATATAGCTCAAACAACTTACCAAGCAAGCCTGTGTAACCCCTCAACTAACTCACTGTCCACTCAAAAACATTTTCTCGTGCTCCCCTGTATCATGGTTGCTTGTCCTTGCACATCACCATTTTCTTTCTCAAAGCACACCATTATCCCATCCTCTGGCCCTTCCCTACCTTGATTTGACGCTTGCTCCGTAGGAATTCAAGCCTTGAAATATCATCAATCGTACACCAACTACTTCCTCACAGCCTGTAATATAGCGGCAACCATTTACATTTTTTTAGACCTGTGCCATCAAATAGCCCTCGTTATTTAAAAAGCCAATGTGGGAACATTTTATTAGAGACGCTTGGTTTTTTGTGGCCACCAATGATCTTACACATGACCAGAAGGTGTTGCCTTTCCACATAAGCAAATCAGCATTCTCCAACAAAGGTGGGAGAAGGGGCGAAGTTAGGTTCCTTTTGAGGTCGATTATGAGCCACAGTCGAGGTCATACTCGAACCTCGACAATCAGAGCTCTTGTGTGACTGCGGCTTCTCTCTCTGTAGACTACCGGTATGTGATGTAAAAGGCCAGAGCTTCTGACTGTGGAGCTGGGGAGGCCAGTTCGAATCTCCATGTCGGCTCGTCATCCTGTGAATCTGGGCAAGTCACTTAATCTCCCTGTGCCTATAAACAATGCATGTGTTTGTGTTGTATTTGTGTAGTGTGACTGGTGCACATGTGAAGTGCTTCAATCCCTTCCAGTCAAGTCAGAGCTATAATTAAAAAAATTAAAGAAGAATGCAGTAGGAGGTTAAAACTAAAAACATATTCTTAACATAAGGAGAGACAAATAAATACCCACTTACTTGCTGATTTGTACAGAGTGAAACCAGAAAATATTGATAAAATCGTGGAGTCCATGCTGAAATTGTGTGATCTTAGGCAAATATTTAATTTTACTAAGGTAGGTTCAGGAATGCCATTTCCTATGGGAGGCTACCAGGCCATCTTTGATGGGCTTCTCAGAACCTATACTAAAGCAAATGGAGGATTGCATTTCCAAAGGATAACAGCCTTCACCTGTGTCCCATATCCCAGGTTGCCTATTTCAAAGCGGAATACTCTGCTAAAACAGTTTCCATTGATTTAAGGCTGAAAATGTATGATTTCGACACAGTTTGTATGTTGTATATAGAGTATGATTTTTTAGAGAGTGAATGTCAATAAAGTGCTGCAAAAATGCTTCCAAATTGCCATATTTGTGCTGCTAAATTTGCTAATGCATGCCGCTATATCATGAGGAGTCTGATTTTAAGTGAAGGGATACATTCTGATCCCTGTGCAAACACATGTTTCCACAGGGATCGGAATTATGAGTTGTGTGATAATTAACACGCCCTCACAGTTTGCCCCTGATGCATTCTTGCCGGTAAAACGTCCTGAAAAAGAGCTGGGGCAAGTGCCCATAAAAAACAGGCAAAACGTGCCGCACTTGGAGTGTTAAATACAGATTCTTTATGTTTTGCCTCATTTGAAAGTTAACAAGGTGGAATAAGAGGAATGTACTGCACACGGTAAATAAATTTCTCCATGGTAATGGTATTTACTACCTGTTTTAAATACCTCACCTGCCTAACTTGTAATGAGAGTCCGTCAGTCACATTGTCATAAGAAAAGCCAGCTTCTGGGAAACAAACAAGAACATCAGTCATCTTAGCTGACAGAGGTAGTATTCCCAAGAGATACTAATTCCTCACCATTCTCTGTGCATACTGCCTTCGCTTCCACGGATGAGAGGTCAAATAGGCACAGCAGTGCCTCTTCACTGTAAACAAACCAGATGTAACACACCAGTAAAAAGAAAGCATCATGCAAAAGGCAGATCAAATCTTGAGTTATTGACATTTTGCAGTGTAACATGACAATCTGATCAGAGCTGATGGCCGTGTGCACAACCCTAGGAACCCTGGCATGTTGCCTCGGATGATGCGCGTATGCAACAATGTGGAAGAGCCAGTCAACCAGTCTCTGAAGCTGCGAATCTGCGGAGCTCCTTCCCCAGTCCACCTGGAGACAATGCGTGGTGCTGTGGGCTTCAGGAGTCCTCACCATTGTTGCAAGTCTGGGCTCCACATGGGAAACACCTGGGCCCATATTATCAAAAGTATAATCGAGCACAGCATGGCAGCTAAAGTTGCTGAAGAAACAACAAGGGTTTGGCTAATGCGCAGCAAGGCCACGCCAAAATATCAATAAACAAAACAAAATGCCAGTTCTGCACTATTCTTTGACTATTAATTTGATAAGCAATGAATCAAACAACTGCCCTCAAAAAACGCTTTTTCCGTTTGAGTTTAATCAAAAAACTTTATTTATATCCACTTTTTTCAATATTTTCTAAAACCTTTCATAGGACTACTCTAGATTTGACCACAGCTTTGTTTAGGCCAATCAGAATGGATTCACTCTGTAGCTAAATTGTGTATTGTGTTGAATTGGGTTGATGGCCTTGTATTTTTTTTATTGTTTTTGTATTTATGACATATTGAATTGAGAGTGCCACACCAGAAATAGAGTCCCGTGAAGCTACCAGGGTGGGCCTTTGTATGTATGATGTGAGAATGGATGGATGGATGTGAGGACTAGTTTAACAGATGTATGATTCCGACACAGTTTGTTTGTTGTGTATAGAGTATGATTTTTAGAGAGTGAATGTCAAGTTCAATTCCAAAAGGGGCTCCTAAAAGAAAATTGATAGCGACCTTGATTGTTTGGGTTTCCAATCTAGAGTAGTTCTATGAAAGGTTTTTGAAAATATTGAAAAAAGTGTTATGAAATAGACATAAATAAAGTTTTTTGATTAAATTCAAACGGAAAAAAGCGTTTTTTAGGGCAATTGTTTGATTCATTGCTCATCAAATTAATGGTCAAAGAATAGTGCAGTACTGGCAGTTTGTTTTGTTTGTAGCTAAAGTTGCTGGGATGCGTTGCAAAAGAAGGAGAGAGTTGGAGTGTGCCATATCTACAGAGATGCGGCACTCTTCTGCTCTCTCCCTAGTGCGTGCGCACAATCAGGCAGCCAAGAGCCACACTCACCTTTGCACCATAGTGCATGGGTGTCTGCATAGGTCCAGCATAGGTTTTGTGCTGGTAAGGCACCCTTCTAGTTAGTACAGAATACTAAACTCAGACTAACTTTATAACTTTTTCCACTTTAGATGTGTACTGTACTGCATAGGACAAATGTCAAGAGTTCAAAGTTAGGAAAAATAAAAGCATTTCTTCTTGTACTCACCAGCTTCTAAATGGCGTTATTTTTTGGTGCAAAACCCTGTCAACTGTTGTTAATAAATAGAGTTTTGCATAAAAAACTATGGGGGGGTTGCACGGGAACGCCAATGTCATGTACAACCCCTTAATGCGGAGTAAGGCAAAGCAGTGTTTGAGGGAAACTTCCAGCGCAAAACAAGTTTTGCACTGGAAATGAAAGAAACCTATTGCACAGGTTTACTTCACAAAAGTGGTGCAAGCCTGCACAAAATGTTTGTTTATCTGGGCCCTGGTGTTCATGTGAACAAAAACAAAAAGTGAAGGAAGCCCTAGCCTAGATGTTAAAAAGTGTTGCCATTGTTGAAAACGAAAAGAGTCTGGTGGCCATTCCAGTAAGAGGCCAAGAAGAAATATGATACTCTCAATGTTAAAATAAAGTATACATGTTATTTCACTTTTAAATACCTTTCTTGAAATATAATTGATTTTAAGGCAGTCGTGAAAACACTTTTTTCTTTGTTTTTCGTAAATTGTGAGTCTGATGCACTTGCAGTTACTTTTCAAATCAAAACCTGTACATATTCACAACAGGTTTCCATTTTTCCGTTATGTTTAGCCTTTTGTAATTTCCTGTCAAAATGTTGGTAGTCCTTTACAATCCAGTTGATTCATGATGTCTTGTTACTGCAGAACATGCCCCTGCTGCGTCTCCCTCGAGGCAAATAGTTTTTAGTGCCCGGACTCAGCCCTACCTACTACACAGGCTAATAACAGTAGCAGATTAACTTGGCTTGCTGACACAATCTCCGTGCCAGTACCCACTTTTGCCCTCCCAATTGTGCAACATTTGACATGCACCAACACCACGCACACCTAATTAGCTCTTTGAAGATTGTAGCTTACACAATTGCTTACAAAATTGCCTCTACAGGTATGGCCTTGCTGCCTATGTAATGCAAGGGTTTGTTCTCTATAGTCAGGGTGGGTTGATAGGTTTTTCCTAACAAGCACAGAGGGACAGATTTACAATTACTGGCACATCCCTACATATCAGCAGGGATGCGCCAGTAATTGTGCGCTGCAGCTCCGCCACCCATCATGCGCCGCATTTACAATGCGGCGCACCATGGGGCAAAAACGGCACAGATGCGTCACGCATCTGTGCTGTAAAAGTGGCGCATTGCTGGATCAGCTCCAGCAAGGCTTGGGGGGCTCAATCTCCACAATGCTGTGTCAATCCTTATGCCAACTTCAAGCAGGCGCAGAGTTTTGACGCAACATGGGCCCAAAAGCGACTGAGTGAAATCTTGTAGATTTCACTCAGCCACTTTTGGGAGGTGTTCCTGCGCCGGAACGCCCCCCACCTGCGATGAAACGCCTCCTTCTGGTGCAGGGATTTACAACGTGACGCATCTGGGAGATGCGTCATGTTGTAAATACCCCACAACATGGCGCATCTTTTGCGCCGCAGCTGCGTCACAAAAGTGAAGCAACGGCGGCGTTAAAAAGGCGTACGGGGCTTGTAAATCTGCCCTCTGAGTGTTTCCTCCAGATAGAGAACACATTAATGTCATGTTGCAGCTTGAGCATGAATGCATTTTGATTGATGTTGGAAGAAGAAAGCGGAAAAAAAAGCTTAAATAAAATTGATGTCAGGTTATGCAAAGAAATTGTGTCTCTCTGCACCTCAGCAGTCTACATAACTGGCAGTATTACAAGAAAATGGATTGCAACTACGGATAGGCACATCCTTTTACGGGTTGGATAAGGTGAGTGGGACTGGGAATCGATGCGTTGCTAATAGAATCCCCTAAAAATCTCATCCCCATATTGGATAGCCCGAACGTTAATGAGCATTCTTATCCCAGAACATTCGGGAGAAGTGAGTGCAGTCTTGAAGCCTTAACAGACCTGTTGCAATGGTGAAAGAAGTGCTCGACCTGGCACTACCGACCCCCAGGCTGGGCAACCAAATTGGTAGGACATTGAACCATAGACAACATGTCACAGCTGAGAACATAAGTACCTGTAAAAAATTGTGTTATTGATTGAGGGGGCAAAATCCTACTCAAGCAGCAACCACAGTTTGAGTCAGGGTGAAACACAAACAAACTCCAAATTAACCTGTGCTCAAACCTCTGGTAGTTTGGAACCAAAGCAGACAAGCTTAACTTAGAGGCAATGTGCAAGTATTTATGCAGCACTTCAAATAGTATTAAAGTGAAGACACAATACAGGAAAGGTCCCACACCAATTAAGGAAAAGAGTAAAATGTACTGAATTATTTGACATCAAAGTGACAAACCTCCAATTAGTATGCCATTGTAATGATTAGATAAAAATAGTGCATAAAAGCACAAAGCACTCACTGTGGTTATCTCATCGCACTGGACTGGGACAAAAACACAAGGGGGCATATTAACAAAGGACAGGGATAAATAATGCAAAGCGCGCTTAGTGCTTTTTTATTTATCGCCATCTATCTCTGGAATTTATCGCACTGGTAGAGCGGTATTAACAACGCGTTTCTCCAGGGCGATGAAAATTCCAGATATAGTAGGGAAATCGCCGTTTTACAGTGAACATCGCTGGTTTTCCAGTGATGTTCCCTGCAAAATGTCGATAACCTTGCTGATCCGACCCTGTGGTCGTAACGTATCACAAAAATGGTGCATGCCTGCTCAAAATGTTTGTTTATTTGGGCCCTGGTGTTCATGTAAACAAAAACAAAAAGTGAAGGAAGCACTAGCCTAGATGTTAAAAAGTGCGGCCATTTTTGAAAACAAAGAGAGTCAGGTGGCCATTCTAGCAAGAGGCCAAGAAGAAATATGATACTCTCAATGTTAAAATAACCTATACGTTTTATTTTACTTTTATATACCTTTCCTGAAATATAATTGATTTTTTTTGGAGTTTAGAAAGCTTTATTAAATCAAATATGCCAAGTAAAACATTAGTACAGCATCACAATTCAAGAAGAAAGAAATTGGAGCAGTGGTAAAGTACAATATAAATGTGAATTGTAAAAAGAAACAAGAAATCCCAAAAAGGGGAAACTTAATGTATATACTAAGAGAAAATGCCTTTTTGTTTTTTGTTTTGTGAATTAGAAAAGAAAGAAAGAGGGAAAGAGAGGAAAAGAAAAGGAAAAAAGAGAGAAGAGAAGAAAAAAGGAAAGGATATAAAAAGTTAATATAGCTTAAAAAGAAAAATTTGAGGCATATTATGATACATGTCTGGAAAGAAAATCAGTTAAAGGTAACCATAGCAATTCTCTTTTAATCAAAAGAGAAGTAGTTGAAGCATGGGCACGATTGAGTCTGTGATGGTGAAATAACAGATTCCACCATGCGGTAAAGAAATCTTTGAAGTATCTTTCAAATTCATGGCAATAATCCGCAAAGAAATGGCTATGAACAAGTCAATAAATTTACGAACAATATTTGAAACATTCCAAATAGGGGAAGAACCACCTAGAAAAACATGAACAATATCAAAAGTGTGATTAGAGCTTAAAATATCATTCAGCTTGCACAAAATATATATCAGCAAAGGGAAATAGCCAAGGGGCATTGGAAAAACATATGAAAGAAATCACTATCAGGATGAGGACATGACCAACAATGATTAGAATCTAAGGTCTTAAACTTGAAGAGGTCAGAAGGGGTAAGGAATAGTCGGTTATAAAAAAAAAGAGAGTCTGTGTAGTGCTAGCTGAATGTGATACAGTGTGAATTTTAGACCAGATGGATTCCCAGTTAGGAAAGGAAAATTCCTGTGCAAGATCCTTTTCCCAAGCAAGTTCAGGTTTGGATTTAGGGCGGTCGGGGGTAGAGCGGAAAAGGATCTTGTAAATAGTGGCAGCCTTGTGAGGGGTGGTAAAATCTAATGGAGTTGAGCGTGATGGAACATTATCAGATAATGAATTGTGGTAGGAGATGAGGGTAGAGAAAGCTAGTTTAAAATCAGGGAACTGGGGAAAATATTTGAAAGATAATTTAAAGGATGAGCAAATATCCGAAAAATCCATTAGGGAACCATTAACAAAGAGCTTATCAACATACAAAATGCCTTTGTCAATCCATTCCTTCCAAAAGAAGGCCTTGTTATTAATCTTAAGGGAATGATTATACCATAACGGTGTGAGGGAGTGTAAGTGAGCTGGAGAAAAGGAGGAGCAAAACAATGAGAGTGAAAGCGCCCTGGAGAGTTTGAAAGTGGGTGAAAAAAAGCATTTAGGAGGTTGAGATAAATGGGTAGCAGCAAGGAAGGAGAAAGGTGAAAGTTGTGCTAGTTCAAAGGCACTCCATGCAGTGACTGGGGGAGAGGATGAATCGGATAGGAATGGCCAGATTTGTTTTAAAGTGAAGGAAGAATGAAAACGAACAAGGTTGGGAAAATTTATCCCCCCCAAGTGTTTAGGATGCTGATGGCGAGACAAGGATATCCTGGATTTACGGTTATTCCAGGGAAAATGAACAAGGATGCGATTGATGAGTGTGAAAAAGTACGCTGGGAGGGAGATAGGCAGCATTGAGAGGTAGAAATTAATAATGGGGAGAAGCATCATTTTAATGGTTGCCAGTGTACCCCACCAGGATAAAAATAGGGGGGACCAACGTTCTACAAGTGTAGAGAGCTTAGAAAGTATATCTTTATGATTAATTTTAATGGTATCTTTAATAGAATTGGCATATAGAACACCCAAGCATTTGATACTCGTTGGATTCCATTCGAAACCGGAGTCATGAAACATATGTGAAAAACAGTGCTTATTAAGAGGTAAAACCTCTGACTCATCAAAATATTCAACTTATATCCAGAAACTGAGGAATATTCCTGGAGTAAGGAAAAAGGGACGGGTAAAGAGGTAGAAGGATTAGAGATATAAAGTAAAAGATCATCAGCATAAGCTGTGAATTTGATATCCAGTGATTTATAAACGAAACCAGAATATGAGGTGGAGCGCCGAATCTTTTCAAGGAAAGGTTCTAAGGCTAAAATAAAAAGGAGGCAAGAGAAAGGACAACCTTGTCTGGTACCCCTATGTAAAGGGAAATAAGACGACTGAGCACCATTAACCCAAATAGAAGTAGAAGGGGCTGAATATAGTAAATGGATTAAATTAATGATATGAGGACTGAAGCTATGCCAGCGTAGAGGCCCAAACATAAAGTCCCAATTGACCCTATTGAATGCTTTCTCAGCATCAAGGGTGATGGCAGCAAGGGGGGAATTCATCTTAGAAGCGAGATGGATAATATTGAGGAGGGTTCTGGAATTATCTGTAATAAATCTGCCTTTAACAAAGCCGGATTGATAAATATTATTGAGATCTGGAACAACAGTATTCAATCGAGAAGCGAAAATGTTTGCGTATATTTTACAGTCCGTATTGATTAAAGAAATGGGCCGCTAATTTTTGCATAGAGAGGGATCTTTGTCTTTTTTAGGAAGAAAGCATATCATGGCTTGAGTAAAGGAACATTTAGATTCTCCCATGGAGAGAAAGGAAGCAATCAAGGAGAATAGGTGAGGTATTAGATAGTTTTTAAATTGAAAATAAAAGCGAAGGGTAAAACCATCGGGGCCAGGAGACTTATCTTTAGGTAAAGGAGTGATTGCTTTGCTTACAGGATCTCTTTTTCAGAGATGGAGGCATCAAGTGAGGAGAAGTCAAGATCTATGGAAGATGATTTAGGTATGTTGAGAAAGAAAGAGTCTATTTGAGAACGGGATGGAGTCGATTCAGGTGTATATAAGGAGAAATAGTACTGAACAAAGCAGTCAAGAATCATATCATCCGTACTGTGACAAGTCCCTTGCGCATCAGTAATAACAGCAATGTTAGATTTCTGTTTCTTAATTTTAAGATAGTTAGCAAGAGATCTGCCGGCTTTATTACGCCCTCCATACATTTTAGAATTCAATTTTAAAAGATTATTACAGGCTGCCTCACAAGAGAACTTATTAAATTGAAGTTTCGCTTTAATACGGGAGGAAAGGGCATCAGGAGAATTAGGGGGCATATTATCAAGGGGGTTTATGTCCGCTTTTTTGGCTTTAAAAGCCAAGAAAGCAGACATAAAATGATCTCCCGTTTACCTAGCTGTCGCTAACACCAGTTAGCGACAGCTAGTAAGAGATAGCGACCATCTTGGGCCCGCTTTGCATGTCAGTGATATTTATCACTAATGACATGCAAAGTGGGGTGCCAAGATGTTAGCGACTGGAAACAGTCGCTAACATCGCTATCTCCTATTACCAACTTTTGGAGATATTCGCGCTAAGCACAAATATCTCCAAAAGCTAACACCTGCCCCTGAGCAGTTGTTAGCCATGTTATCCAATGGGAGGTGGATAACATGGCTAAGAGCATTAGCTCGGTAATGCATGAATATCGCTGACTTTTCAGCGATATTCATGCATTTTCGGCCGATTTTTATCGCTTAGGAGATAACCCTTGATAATAGCAAGGTTCCTAAGCGATAAAAATCGCTGCTGCTTGGCGATATAAATATCGCCGCTAAACCAACATAGCGATAATTATCGCTAGTTGTTGGTAATATGCCCCACGATGTATAAAAAATATGCTCCAGATCTTTGATCTGTTTAAGGATAAGGGAAGATTGGGAAAGGGCCAATTTCTTTTTACGAGAAACAAAATCAATATTAAAGTCTCTGGCTGAAGCTTTAAAAGCATCCCAAACAAAATAGAACTGGGAAGTAGAGTTAAGATTATTGTGAAAGAATTCATCCATAAAAAGAGTAAATTGATCAATAAATTGAGGGTCCAAAAGGAGAGAGTTATTAAAACGCCAATGACGGGAACTGGGAGTAGGTGAAGGCAAATCAATGTCAAGAATAACGGGGCATGGTCAGAAATAAGAATACAGCCAATTTCAATATTTGTCATAAATTGAAAAGTATGTTGAGTGAGGAATGTGATGCATGGACAGGGGAAAACAAGGAAAATTCCAGGGTATCAGGGTGAGACAATCTCCAGGAGTCAATTAAACCTCTAGAAGAAATTGCTTTGTAAAATGACTTTTTCATTTTGTTAGGAACGTATCTGGTCTGAGATTTAGGGTCCAAGAAAGGGTCCATTAACTGATTACAATCACCTCCAACAATTAAATCAACACTGGTGTGAGAGGATAGAAGTCTAGAGAAATTATTCCAAAAAGTGAGATCAATACCATTAGGACCATAAACATTGCAGAAGGATGAATCAGAGTTATTAACAGTAACATCTAAATACAACCATCTACCATTTGAGTCTGAAATTTCATTTTTAAGCTGAATTGATAATGATTTGTGGAACAAAATGATAATACCATTCTTATTATTAACAGAAGGGGAGCAAAATACATCACCCACCCATTGCCTACGTAGAGAGGAAAGGTCTTTTTGAGAAAGGTGAGTTTATTGTAACAGAGCAACTTGGCATTTCAATCTTGCTAAATGAGATAAAACCCGTTTTTTTTGACCGGGTTACGAAGACCTTTAACATTCCAAGATATTACACGAAGAAAAACATAAGGAGAATTGAGATAAGCCCAAACAGAGAATAAAAGCTTAGGAGAGGAAAGAGAGACTGTTGAAAAATAGAAAAAGAAAAAAACCCTGAAAAAAATAAAATACACCAGTACCACAATGCAGAAAAATAGAGCGGGCAAAACATGCAGAAAAATTGAAAGGATGAAGTAGAGTTTGTGAATGAAAAACAAAGAGAGCAAAAAAGAGATAAGCAGAAGTAAATAAAGAATGCCAGAAGAAAAGAAAAGAAAAAAGAGAGAAAAGAGAGAGGGACAAAGAAAGGGGTGGGAGATTAAAACTCCCCTGAGATAGAGTGAAGAAAAAAAAGATGGCGAAAAACCGAAAGGCTTCAGCCATACAAGACAAAAGCGTATAGGACAGTAAAGTGAGAGCGGGAGCAGCAAAGGACAAACGGCCACACAGCAAAAGAAAAAGTCAAATGCATGGTCTTAAAAACATTGTATACCGGAAGTAGAAAAAGAAAATACAATTGAATCTGGAGACCAGACATGACAATGTAAAACAAGTGAAGGAAACTTACCAGACAAATGAGAAAAGAAGGCAGTGTACTGGGGTGTACATGACATACAATGGAGCAGCACAATGAGGGGAAGATGGAACGAAAACAATTGGAGAGGAGACCTAAAAAACAAGGTGAGAAGAACAAGAACATCTTACAATGCGGAACAGCAAAACTAGAAGTTATTAAACACCATACAAAAACACAGAAACATTAAGAACTGCTGTGTTCCATGGAGTCATATTTATGGGTGTCAATGAACTTCCGAAGGTCCGCTGGGTCATCGAAGCTGAAAGTTCTTTCTTTATAAGTAACTTTGAAAAAGCAAGGGTGAATGAGGCCATATCTAGCATTCATGGATCATAGTGTAGGCTGTAAGTCCAAAAATTCCTTGCAACGCGCAGCAGTCAGCTTTGAAACATCCTGAGTGAAAAAAAGTTTGTGACCAGACTATAGTAACTGCTTGTGCTGTTTGGCAGAGTGAAGAATATTCATTAGGTCAGAGTAGAGAAGAAAATAAGCAATGATGCCTCTAGGTTTAGAGGAAGTAGAAGAATTTTTTGGTCCAAGAGGATGCGCCCTTTGGATATTCACATCCAGATGCTTAAGCAGACCAGTAATAGGTAGGACTTGCGTTTTTAGAAATTGGATGATGTCTGACCCCTCTGAATTCTCCGGAATACCATAAATGCGCAGGTTATTGCGTTGATTATGATTCTCCAAATCCTCAGAGGTTTTTGTAAGCAATTCAACCTCCTTAGTGAGACTAGCAACCTTGTTAACAACATCATGGGCATCACTGATTTGTTGTTCAACATCAGATACCTCTTATCCAGGTTGGACCATTTTTTGTCAAGTCTCTGTAAGGTAGTTGTGGTGTCAGCCATAAAGGGGCGTATGAGGCGTAGCTCCTCCATTATGTCTTTAAGAGTCACAGGATGTGGAGACTTAGAGGGAGAAGGAGGGTCCTTTTTAAGGCGCTTACCAGTGGAAGCGGGATCCTTAACTGTAGCTGGAGTGGTGTTTGAAGCCTTTGGGTTGTGCAGGTGTTCCATGATAGCGAAAAATGAGAGGACCAATGCAGAGGCAAAGAGAAAGCAAACCTCCTGAATACGTAGACAATAAACTGACCCAAAAAAGCCACAGCAGCAAAATGAAAATGCGCACAAAAAAAGATTAGGCATCCAAAAGTATAGCAAACTGCAAAAGAGTGATGGCGCAGGTACGTGGGTCAAGGAAAGTACCTCTGAAACCAGTAACGCACATTGAAAGGAATGATACTGAGGTAAAAAGGGATCCAGGAAACAACCATGAGTCAGTCATTAAAGACAGAAATCTTGACGTTGCAGCAATAGTTAAAAATCTGAGATAACTGGAGAATCATGTTCATGTGGAAGAGAAGAAAAATCACTTGAGAAAAAAAACAACAAAAGGGCGGCCGTAATTGAGGAAGGAGCATTTTCACACGTTTCTACAGGAAAAAACGCATTTTAGGCGTGGAAAAGCATACCCAGCTGCAGAGGGGCATTTCCGATTCCATATTCCGCCGTTGAAGGAGGAGAATGCTGGCAGGAAACGATCCTTCGTAAAGAAGCGCCGCCTGAAATCGCGGAGCTCAAGTAGGAGCGGCCATCTTGTTTGCCGCGTCACGCGCTCTTCAATATAATTGATTTTAAGGCAGTCATGGGAACACTTTCGTAAATTGTGAGTCTGATGCAATTGCAGTTACTTTTCAATTAAAACCTGTATATATTCACAACATGTTTCCATTTTTTTCTTTATGTTTAGCCGTTTGTTCTTTCCTGTCAAAATGTTGGTAGTCCTTTAAAATTCAGTTGATTCATTCATTCAAAGTACTTTATTCGGTTAAAAATATAACCATCAAAGCATAACATGTGATATTACATACACTATAAAATAACAAAAAAAGTTCAATAAAAAGTGTAATTCCATAAAAACAGACAGTGAATAAAACGGGGTGATAAAGAATTGTTAGCATGTAAAAAAGGGTTTAAATCATTACTTTTTAAAAAAAAATAGTGTCTCTGACCATACATTTTAATTCATCAAGGTTTGACCCAAGAGTGGTTCACATTGATTAAAGGTGGGGGTGAAATGGCCACTCGAAACAAATCCAATTCTACCCTTCATGTGATTGCTTTGTACTTATTGGCATGGGGACGGGACATATAATGTTCTGGGATAGAAGTCACTTATGCTCCAGGTGGAAATGGGGCCATCTCCTCTTTGTGGCCGCCATGATTGGAGATGTGGGATGACATATTTGCTCCTAAATTTTACCAGTATCAGATCTCCTGGAATGTCTTTCGGTAAAGGTTCTAGCCAGTCCACCCTTTTGACAGATAGTATAGTACCATCGATGTTGGTTGGCAAAGATCTATTTTTGGTTAGCCAGAACGTGACTTTATTTGTTAGATCCTGTTGTCTTTCATTGTTCCCCTTGGTCAGTTCCGGTACTCCCGCGAGGACGCACACAAATGGAATGGCCTCCGGAGGCAAATGTAGGAGATTGGTTTTGTGTGGCATATTCTCACTGTTTGCCCGTAGCCCCTTATGCAACCTAGATGCTTTGTTCGGCCCTGCTCTATAGTAAGAGCTCCGTGCTGTTGGGCCTGCTTTCGGGAGGTTCAGAGCTGTCTTTTGTGGGTAGGCTAATTGATTATGGGTAGTCTTGCTTTGTGTGACGGGTTCAGGCGTTTCTGTGGCGGGTGGGCGCTGTGACTGGGATGGTCCTGCCAGGGTTTTTGTGAGTGGCGAGTTAGCCTTAATCGCTTCTTCGACACCCGTGAGCCTATCCCCTAAGCTGATTATTTTTTCTATCAGGGGTGATATTAATGTTTCCAACATTCTTTCGATTAAGGCCAACAGAGAAGCCTCAACAGGTGCTGTAGGGGCAGTACTGACAGTGCTGGGAGTGTAGGGCAGTGGAGAATTAGGTTTCAATTTTTGTTGCTTTGCCTGACTCCCCATTTGTATAACCCCAACTCTCTTCCTTTTGGTAGAGGAAATCTGTGGTGGCCCTGTGGGTTTGAGATTTGACTCTGGTCGTACTGAGAGGGGAGTACCCTGGGAGTTTTTAGTTAGTTGGGGTTGGCTACAGGGCTGGGGACTAGTGGCTGCTATGGTGCAAATAGGAGCATTGATTTGCACATTACCTGAATCCACAGGAGCGTACGTGGACTTGCATAATTTATTTAGTTCATCCAATAGCGATAAACCCGGTACTGCATCAGGAGTCTGTACAGGAGAACATATACTAGGGGGACAATCCATAGCAGGGGATCGTTCTATTCTCTCTAGTCCACTTTAAATAGGGAGAGTTACCCTATCAATGAAATAGTCCATTGTCCCCTTAAGAGAGTGTCTCTGGGAGGGAGTATTTCTGGTCTCCTCCTCCTCACGGGTCACAGCACAAATGGGTTCTGTCAGTCACAACTGGGTCTGAGTCAATCACCAGCGAAACGTTCGGCTGTGTTAAGGCTCTGCAGGGGCCTGTAAGGAAACTGGGGAGTATCAGTAGATAACAGTACCTTATGTCTTTAGTGTAGTCCCATTCCTAGGTCAGAAAATGTAAAGGGGGGTGCCCCGTCCCGGCCTCTGATGGCCACAGATGGCCCGCCCTCTGCCCGGGCTCAGCCCGGCACCGCCCGCGCGCGTCCGCGACGCGGAGGGAGCGTCCGTTGTTTAAGCGCCTCTGGGCACGTTGCAGGGCGAAAGTGGGCGGAGCTGTGCTGCTGCCTAGGAGCTGTAGTCTCCCCCTGCGGCGGCCGCACTGCGGTGATGAACACGGCGGCAGGGAGACCAACAGCGTGAGCAGCCCAGGGAACTGTGCAGGTAAGGGTGTCCTCCGCTAGCTGCCCCATGAGATATGGCCCGCTCCACCGAGGGAGCGTCCGTTGTTTAAGCGCCTCCGGGCGCGTTGCAGGGCGAAAGTGGGCGGAGCTGTGTTGGTGCCTGGGAGCTGTAGTCCCCCCCTGCGGCAGCTGTTCTGCGGTGATGAACACGGCGGCAGGGAGACCAACAGCGTGAGCAGCCCAGGGAACTGTGCAGGTAAGGGTGTCCTCCGCTAGCTACCGCGTGAGATATGGCCCCCTCACCCTATGAAGGGACCACAGAAGATGACATTGTTCAGCCGGGTGAGCTGACAAGTCTCCCACGTCCAAGCATGACTGGTTAGACCACGCCTGATTTGTTTTCTCTCAGTTGATTCATGATGTCTTGTTACTGCAGAACATGCCCCTGCTGCGTCTTCCTCTAGGCAAATTGTTTTTAGTGCCCGGACTCAGCCCTACCTACTACACAGGCTAATGACAGTAGCAGATGAACTTGGCTTGCTGACACAATCTCCGTGCCAGTACCCACTTCTGTCCTCTCAATTGTGCAACATTTGACATGCGCCAACAACACGCACACCTATTTATCTCTTTGAAGATTGTAGCTTACACAATTGCTTACAAAATTGCCTCTACAAGTATGGCATTGCTGCCTATGTAATGCAAGGGTTTGTTCTCTATCGTTAGGGTGTGTTGATAAGATGACTTGTCATAAAATTATATGCTCCTAACAAGTACAGAGTGTTTCCTCCAGATAGAGAACACATTGATGTCATGTTGCGGCTTGAGCATGAATGCATTTTGATTGACGTTGGAAGAAGAAAGCAGAAAAAAAGGTTAAATAAAATTGATGTCAGGTTATGCAAAGAAATTGTGTCTCTCTGCACCTCAGCAGTCTACATAACTGGCAGTATTACAAGAAAATGGATTTCAACTAGGGATAGGCACATCCTTTTACAGGTTAGATAAGGTGAGTGGGACTGGGAATCGATGTATTGCAAATAGAATCCCCTAAAAATCTCATCCCCAAATTGGACAGGCCCAACGTAAATGAGCATTCTTATCCCAGAACATTCGGGAGAAGTGAGTGCAGTCTTGAAGCCTTAACAGGCCTGTTGCAATAGGATTAGGAAAGAAGTGCTCTTCCTTGCACTACCGACTCCCAGGCTGGGCAACCAAATTGGTAGGACATTGAACCGTAGACAACCTGTCACAGCTGACAACATAAGTACCTGTAAAAAATTGTGTTATTGATTGAGGGGGCGAAACCCTACTCAAGCAGCAACCATAGTTTGAGTCAGGGTGAAACACAAACAAACTCCAAATTAACCTGTGCTCAAACCTCTGGTAGTTTGGAACAAAAGCAGACAGGCTTAACTTAGAGGCAATGTGCAAGTATGTATGCAGCAATTCAAATAGCATTAAAGTGAAGACACAATACAGGAAAGGTTCCACACCAATTTCGAAAAAGAGTAAGATGTACTGAATTATTTGACATCAAAGCGACAAACCTCCAATTACTGTGGTTATCTCATCGCACTGGACTGGGACAAAAACACAAGGGGGCATATTAACAATGGACGGGGATAAATAATGCAAAGCGCACTTAGCGCTTTGTTATTTATCGCTGTCTATCTCTGGAATTTATCGCACTGGTACTGCGTTATTAACAACGCATTTCTCCAGGGCGATGAAAATTCCAAAGATAGCGGGGAAATCGCCGTTTTGCAGGGAACATTGCTGGTTTTCCAGCAATGTTCCCTGCAAAACGTTGATAACCTTGCTGATTCGACCCTGTGGTCTTTTCAGCATAATCCACCCCCTATGTTAAGCATAGGTAAGTCTGGATTTTAGCAGATGTTAGTTTTTGGCGAAAACCGCAGTTTTCGCCAAAATCTAACGTGTGCTAAAATCCTGGGGGCTGTCTTGTAAATATCGTAATGTGAACATCAGCAATATTTCACAAGGTAGACCATCCAAGGTACGCCCAGTGATGCCCACTTTGCATCTCATTAGAGATGCGAAGGGAGGCGTCGGGAAAAAGGTTGCTAACATACAATTATGGTGATAGTTTTATCTCTGCTTTTTTGGCTTTTTAAGCCAAGAAGGTGGAGATAAAACCCTTGTTAATATGCCCCAAGTTTGCGCCACCCACTTTGGAGTTTGGGCTGGACAAAGGGACCAAGTTTGTCTCACTGAGAAATGCACCATAAAACCTGGTAACAGAGTTTTGTGCCACACAACGGTGGTTCAGAGAAGTGACACCAGGTCTTTGTGGAAGAAGCATCATGCAGTAGTTGATCCAATTATCTGCAGAGGCTGAGATATGGGCTTGCTTTGAGGATGTGCATTTCAGCAGCAGTTCCATTGGGCTGAGAGGACTATGGTGCAGGCTTATGATGAGGCTGCATTGCACAGCGTCCGTTCAGATAAGAAGCTACAAAGGCAAACATGTGCTGCGCAGAAGGGATTCTAATGAGCTGTGCAGGCTATGATGTGGGCTTGCGTTGAGGCTGCATCATGCAGTGTTGGTTCAGATGAGGCGCTGCAAAGAGCTGTGTCAGGTTTGTGTTGCTCCTAGTCAGTTCTGATGAGACCACAGCAGAGCTTGCAGAGCACTTTTAGCCCCACTTCTAAGTGTTCACGACTGGAGGGGCACCACTTAGGGTTTCAGGACAGATGTATGATGAAACCACACATACATTTGCTAAACATGCCTTTACAATGCAGTCACTACCCTGACTGCATTTACCACCCTTCCCTTTACCATGCAACTCGTTACAACAACTTGTTTCAGGGAGGCGCTGGATTTTGGAATAGTATAAATTACTTACACAAATCCAGTGGGTTTATCAATAGGGAAGGTATGGGACCTAATATCCAACACCAGTCCAACACGGCATTCCCTAAAAGAAGATATTGTAATGACGTGTGTGGTAAAGTAATTCATGGTAAGGTTACAATAGTGGTAGTAACTGCATTGTAAAGGCAGGTCGTGGCTCGGCCTTCGTGGTAAAGCATGTTTCTCGGTTAGGACTCACAACAGACAGAGCCAAGGACCACTGTCAGAACCATCACTTAGTAAAGATAGTAAATGTAGACATATATTAACCATAGAACACAACCAGTAATTACTGGCAAGCACTGTACTCAGCATTGTCCTGTCACATAAACCATCTTATGCACAGTATCACATTAGGCGCGGAATATATTATGCGCCAACGTCATAAGCCTAAACATATTAGACCATAACCTTTTTAGCATAACTCACGTTAGAAAATAATCTCACTAGCATAAAACACAGTAGGCAAATAACCTCATACCTAAACCACAGAAGAGAATAACTCAAACATAATCACAGTAAACCTCATAATCATAAAACCACATTAGAGGCATAAATCACGGTGCGTAAATCAAAGTACATGAATCACATTTCCTAACATCACATAAATCTATGACCCACCCTGGCCAACTGGCCTTCTCTAGGGCCCAAATGCCCTCTGTCCAGAATGTGAGGGTGCTAAGCTGCCACATGCAGATACAGAAAAAAGTGCGCAATTGCACAGACCTAAATGGTGCAGCTGACGCTAATTGCCGAACATATAGGGTTCATCACTGGCACTGATTGTACCCTCCTGTCCCCCCTCAGGGACTCGAAAACATATGGGCCAGAAATGTTGCAGCTGCCCGCACTGGTGCGGTGCAGCTGGGAATAAACAAATGTGCCCTGGCACCAACGTGCCACCTGGGCGCCTCTCAGGGCCTTTCTAAACAAAATTGCCCCCATCGTTTCAGTTGCCCACTGTCAAGCGGGGCAACTGTAAACATGGCCAAAGCACCGGAAATGTGCCTCAAGAGGCACAGGCCCTTCTGGGCATTCTAACAACAAATGGGCCCCCCTTTCGGGTGGGCACCGACAATGTGTTCCAAAACTGTGCTTCAGACAGGTACCAGCAATACTGAGGGCATCCTTACTCACCAGGCTTGGAGCTTCACTCTCACCGGTCTTCTTCCCTCACTGCCGGTCTTCTCCAGCGTGGTGGGGGCAGGCTTGGCGGCGCCTGGAGAGGCCCCGCTCCTCGAGGACTCTGTCGGCTCTCCCCCTTGATTCGCCAGTGTGGGGTGGGCTCCCGCCTGGCTTCTCCTCGCTTCACTCAGGCCCCCTCCTGGGACCCGAGACTTGGATGTGGAGCATGCAAAGGCTCCAGACTATCTCCGGTGCACAACCGAGTGCGGGGTGGGCTCCCGCCTGGGTTGTGGAATGCGGCACTTCCTCTGGTGCCCGGGCTCCCAACAGGTCACAGGAGCCCCGCTCAGATCCGCAACTCCCTTCTCACATGCGGTTTCTGGGCTAGACGCGGCCGGCACCACCTCCAGTCAGGCAGATTGCCTGACTTCCAGGCCGACCGTCCTGCTTTCCCCGTGTCGCAGAGGTGATTTTCAAATAGAAGGCATATAATGCGGGGTGGGCACCCGCTCAATTAATAAACATAAAGCGGGGCAGGCACACGCTAAAAAAGGCAAAAAGTGGGGTTTGGGCACCCGCAAACACTTCCCAACACGGGATGGGCTCCCGCCTCGCTCTCACCATCACAGGGGAATCCCTACTCTGGGGATTCCCTCTCTGTCTCCTCAGGCAGCTCAGTTCTGCAGAGCCTGCTCGCTCCTCCTAATTAGAAATATAGCACTCACAAGGTGCTAAGGCAGCAGGCAGTCCTTCAGGTCCATGGGGCAACAAAGGAAAAGTACAAGGGTCCAAGCAGAAAAGTTCTTTTAGTGATCAAGGGGGCCATGCTGGGCCCAGGGAGGCAAGCCCTCATGGCAGTTCCTCCTGGGCCCTAGCAGCAGCACGCCCCCACAGGTTTAAGAACAAGAACTGACCTTTTCATGGGGTCACAGCCCCTCTACTTATATTACATAATCGCTCACAGCAGTTTGCTTTCCCTTGGACACTGGTGGTTGCTGCTTTTCACGTCGGGACTGCGAGGACCAGAACCCCATTACTGCCTTCAGCTGTGTCCTCTTCCTGCCCCCTGCCTGCCACTACTGCCACTACTAATACTGCTAGTGGCCACCGCTCCGCAGGAGCCACTCGCAGCAGTTTGCTTTCCCTTGGACACTGGTGGTTGCTGCTTTTCACGTTGGGGCTGCGAGGACCAACAGCCCATTACTGCCTTTAGCTGTGTTCTCTTCCCGTCCACTACCTGCTGGTATTTATTTGAACACACCTTCCGCTTCGCTGTACGCGCGCGGGCAAGCGCCGGGGGAAGCCCGGGACAAGGGCAGGCCTGTTTGAGCCCGTTGGAGGATGGGACGGGGCACCCCCTAACTTCTGTATACCAAGGTTAGACCTTTATTTGTTTGATTGATTCTCAGCGTGTTAGCTTTGAATGCCGACTCACATAGGTTCCCTTGATTATATATGAGGTTTGAGGTATCTTTCACTCAACATCATCGAAATGGCCTCCAAAGTTGGAAAGGGTGGACAAACGACTAACACTGGCTCAATTATGGGCACGCTTGACCAATTTATCATACGTGCTTCATCAGCCCTAGCACATGAAATCGAGCTCACAGAAAGAAGACTGTCATTGGATCCCGCCCTCAATATGAGACCTTACCTGGGAAGGCTGGCTCGGGTGGTGTCCCCTACTTGCCTTCCAGGTCCTAGTGTATGTTTATCTGAAGGCACTGGGGAGGACCGAGGAACTCAATTAGGTCAAGCCATAAGTGGCTAACTAAATTCAACTTTGGGTGATATCGCGAAGGTGTGAAATGATTCCACTGGATGCAGTACGATGTTTGAGTCTCCAGAGAGTTGCGTTAGGACAAGAAACGCACAAAGTTCAAAACCTGGGCAAATAAAACTGGTAACTAAAAGGAAACGAGTAGGCACTGGTCAAAAGGGCAGAAAAGCCAAAGTCAAGAAATCCAATGTAGGTCAAGAAAGTCCAAGGGTCACATCAGGGAGTTCGAAAAATAGTATTGAAGAGCTACATCCTACAGTCGTTGAGGACACTCCAGTAACGGGTATCAGGATGGAACCTTCATCTGAATGGAGCGAGGATTTTTGGGAGAAACTTGAACATCTTTTCTATAGGACTTGTATCCCCATCTATAATAGACTGGATAAGATCGAAACCAGACTCACTAACCTAGAGTCATCAAGGGCTCAGGAACCAGACAAAGGGAATACGGGGCCTGTAGCTGTGGTAAAGAGATTGGATGTTCTGGCTAATGGGGCAGAGGCTAGCTCTAGTCTTATCCTCCAGCCTCAGGTATCAATGCCTACGATTATTATGAGTCGACCAATTTTGACCCCCATTGACCCCCCATCACAGTCCAGCGTGGGTGGTGCTACTGGTGCACGGCCCCTGGGTAGAAGCTCAGGAAGGGTGGAGGGCTTGAGGCCAGCAAATCACCAATTAAGTTCAACCAATATGGAGTCTAATGATCCACCCCTAGATAGCCTACCATGCATCGATCTTCCACCGGCATTTGTTCCTTATGTGACAATACTAGTGGGAGTCCCACCACTGAAACCGGACCAAAGGGAAAATAATGTGGAACTGAAGCACAAGTGTATCCACTGGCCTAATGTGAATCGGCCACTTCCCCCTATGGTAACAGACAACATTTTATTTGCTAGAAGGGTAGGTGGGTGGGGTCGAGGAAAAAGTCTGCCAGGGGCGACTGTGTTATAATTAACTTTAGGGATAGCAGAGCTGCTGAGCATATCTGTGGTTGGGCGCATGTATGTACTGAAACCCAAATTAAATCACTCCCCTTGACTTACTTTTATCCTCTTAATTATATGGCCCCCGAAAATGTGCCTACAGGTGGCGGGAGACCAGACATTGGGAATGAGGAGATCATCAGTTTGAGAAATAGGTGAGAGGTGTTATCAGGCCTAGAAGATTGTGATTGACATCATATTACCCATAAAGAACGTATTACCTTAGGTGTAGGGCGTGGTGTAATCCCGTACAAGAGTAGGACAACAGTAGCTGTTCTGGGAAATTCTGTAAATTGGCCAATGAAAATGTACCATCTATCGTGGGAATCAGAGAAATTGAATGTCCACAAATTTTAGGTGTAAATAGGAGCCCAGGGCAAGCCCATATACAGAGTGGAGGTTCATTAGCATTAGTATCGGACCTTCCCACAAAATACCCTAATAGTATGTCATTATTATCCTGGACATTGCGGGGCTAGGTTCCAAAGTATCCCTACCCGATTGGTCGGACTTCATCGAAGACCATGATATATGTCTCTTTCAAGAGTCATGGGCGCTAGATCCCGTGTTTCGACATGGATATCTTAGCTTCCAGGTTCCAGCAATAAAAAAAGACAAGGGCCGCCCAGTGGGGGGATTGGTGATCTGGGTCCGGCAGGCATGACTATGCAAAGTATCTCAAATAGCTGCATCAAATAATGACATCCTGGCAGTAAGAATTACCTTTGATTCGGGCCTCTGCCTGGACATTAATAATGTTTATGCAAGAGGCCTTCCAGGTGGGCGAAGATTGGAAATTGTAACAGCTGTAGAGCATTTGCTGGACGTCATGCCCAGTAATAGCTGGCCAATAGTTGTGGGGGATTTTAATACCAGGTTCGAGCCATTAGGGATAGAGGAACAGTATCTCATGGAAGAGGAAGACACCAAGTGGGGTATACCTAGTCTTGAGATTCCACCCATCAAAAAATGGACTGAGATGGCCATCCAAATAAAGGGGCTGTGTATAGGATATCAGTTGAGGGCCACAAATGGACGCACACTGTCTGATAGGATGGGGTAGACACATTTAACAATGGCCACAGGGCTAGCTGCATTGATTATGTGCTAGTCAGCTTAAATCTGTGGCAGTTCCTCAAAGATATGGCTTAGTTACGCGTGTATGAAAGTGATAATAATCCCCTCATCACTACTATGGTTGGGCAGTTTACTGAGGCTACACCGAGTAGGGAAGAGGTATTGCCCCATGACCTGGTACTAACTAATGATATGCGCCATCTAAAATGGTGTAACGTCATTGAATATCCGGAAATATTGACAGCTATTACAAATGATGTTGATAATGTGTTAGATATGCTGGAAGGTAGTGAGGATAGTCGGAACTCGAAATCCCTAATAATAGAGATGCATATAATACTTTTTGACCGGTTGAAGTCATACTTCTGTAAACCTGTCAATAATAGGAAAGGTAAGAATAAGAAACCTCAGGGGCGGTACAATGAGAAATGCCGGCATGCGAGGGCAGAGTTGGGATTAGCCTTAGGTAATGGGGACTCAGTTAGAGTAAGACAGCCATGTGCCCTCTATAGGAAAGCCGTAAAGGCAGCCAAAAGGTCATGGGACCAGGGTAGGTGGGAGGAGTTAAAGGATGCATGTGAGTCTAGAAACCCTAAATTATTCTGAGATAAGCATAAATGGGACGGGGGGACTTCCAGACCCCCCGCAGAATAACGTGCTCATCATCGCTGGGTAGACTATTTTAAACCGCAGTATGCCGCCCAAGCAGATGAGCAGAACCCTGATCAATTCCATATACATTTTACACCAGTGGAGTATTCACATTAGAGGAAGTGGATAGAACATTAGATACGGTTACACCTGGAAGAGCCCCTGGTACTGATTGTATCCCAGCGGATATTTTTTTAAACAATAAATCTTCTTAGCGTGTATATATTAGGCACATAGCAAATGCAATCGCATGTGGCGCTCCTATCCCACCTTCATGGAAGGGGGCGGAGATAACTCCAGTTTTCAAGAAGGGCGACAAATCATCGGCAAGTAACTATAGGCCAATAAGCCTTATAGATTCTGTGCAAAAGATTATGGGGAGGCTGATTTTATTCAAAGTCCAGACCTACACTCTACACTCATTTCCGCAAAGCCCTCAAAACCTTCCTCTTCTCTCAGGCTTTCCCTTCCTAGTCTCCCTGGGTCTCCTCTGGGAGTTCTGATCAGGTCCCTAGCGCCAGGAAGCCGCTTGGCCACAGTGCGCTCTATTAAATATTTTATTCATTCATTCATTCATTCATTCATTCATTCATGATTAGAAGAAAAACAAATTTTAAACCCACTCCAGGCTGACTTTCGTCCACTCATGAGTACTAGAGATCAGGTCTTCTGTTTTATTATTATTTATTGGAAGACAGTAGTTTTGGGGAAAGGGGCATTGTATGCTGTTTTTGTTGACTTGAAGGCAGCTTTCGATCTGGTGCCACGCAGTAAGTTGTGGTGTGTCTTGAGGGAGATGGGGATGGCCCCGGAATTGTTATAGCTGATTGTTCGCTTCCATGAGGACAACCATTCCCGGGTACGGTGGGGGTCCAGGGGTGAGGTCACTTGAGTCATTTGCCATTTATAGAAGAGTGCGTCAGGGGTGCGTCCTAGCACCTATCCTGTTCTCACTCTTCATCAACGGGGTGGCTGATTTCCTCTCCCTGGCCGCCACTGATGCGCCGGTGTTGGCAGGTGATCATATTCCCATCCTCATGTTTGCGGATGACACCCTAATTATTTCCAAGACACCTAGTGGCCTGCAAAGGGCCCTACTTAGGTTTCAGGAGTTTTGTGCTATATGGGGCCTAGAAATCAACACAGAAAAGACCAAGTTTATGTCCTTTAATGTACATAAATCTTTTCACTGCAAAGTCTATATGAATAATGCCCCTTTGGAAAAAGTAAATGCCTTCACTTACTTGGGTGTAACCTTACATTCTGATATGAGGTGGACAAACCAACTCGACATTGCCGTTTTAAAACATAAGCAGCGGTCAGGGGTTCTTGCAGCCACATTTAAATCTTCCTGTACTAAACTAATTATTCCGGTGATGGAGATATATGGTATGAAGGTTTTAAGCTCCTTCTTATACGGAGCCGAGCTATGGGGGTTCAGTAATTTAAACCAATTAAATATAGCTTAGAACACCTTCCTTTGTAAGGTCACCGGAGTCCCACAGAGTACACCCATGCGTCCTTTACTGCTAGACTTGGGAAGGAAAGCAGTGGAAGAACTGGCAAAACTCCGCCAGTTATTATACTGGCGTAGATTTTGGTGCACTATAGAACTATCGTATTATGCCAAAGGTCTCAAAGACTTAATGGACGTAGACTGCTTTCACAAGATAACTTGGTTAAAGGAGATCAGATCGCTTTTGGCGAATTTGGGCATGAGTGAACTGTGGAATGACCCTTGCAACGCTGTCTTTCCTTCAAAAAAGATCATGAAGGCGAGGTATTAGGAAATGGTCATGGTTTCTGTATGTTCCACTTGACTTTCTAAGTATCTAACTAGCCGTTTTTTGGAATTTAAATCAAGGCCCGTTTTAGAAAAGTATTGGGATGCTATTGAGAAAACCCTTGATCGTAAATTGTATTTCCAGCTAAGGGTGGGAACCTTACCTGTTAGGCTTTTTACTAGTAAATGGGCAGCAGCCACTAATAACATATGTCCATGGTGTCCTGACAGGCAGGAAACACTAAGCCATCTATTGTTCTTTTGCCCACTATATGCTAACCCTCGCAGAATGTGGGTAAAACCTATATGTAAGTTACTAGGTTTTAAAAGGCACAACGAAGTTTTAAGAGTCTTAATTACGGACCCAGCTTTGCCGATCGCCATTGCAATGGCCACATTTTTAGGTTGGGCTTGAACAATTCGACGAAAGGTGGCCCATTAGGTATACTAAGAACTGTTATTCTATTATTGTATGAATAACCTAGAAAGTATGTTGAGAATTGGGGTTATGAAATGTGGCAGGGTGATTATGGTTGAATCCTATGGGCATTATAAATATCGTTTTATTGGATGTATTTGTCAGTTAGCATGTTAATTTAATAACATTTTAATCAATTTATACATGCTTAGTTTTGTGTAGCTTTCTATTTATAATTGTGTGATGTTTTATTGATGAATTGTCCTTGTGCTTTTATGACTTAACTGTTGAATAAAGCTTATTTGATTTGATTACTACATAATCCTTTGTCTTAGTGCGGGGCATGGGGGAACCAGGTGCAACTGGTTCAGGGCGGGGGCTTTTTCAGGTCAGACGCACCACAGGGGGTGGAGCCAGCATTCACTAGGGCAGGCACCATCCTATTCAGAGTCAGGGGATTACCCCTCCCGCTACTTCCAGTCTAGCTGTCCTATTCAGCCCAGCGCTGACTCACCCTGCCCCTCCTGGAGCCACACACACCTCCCAGCACTTGTCACTCAAAAGCCAGATATGCAATTCACATCAGGCTGGCAGACACATAGCACACATAAATGCCATCTTCTATAAGTGGCATTTCTAAAATAACTACAATACATCTGTGCAAACTATTGCGCAGCATTTATTCACACAATTTCATACATACCAGACTAGACCACATTGCTGCTCTCATAACAGGAATTACCACTGACACACACTGATCAGGGAATCCCCAATGAATTCCTATGGGAGGGCAGGCCAACCTTACAAATGTAATACAGAGAGCCCACACACTTTACACTGGACCACAGTCCACAGCCCAGAGGCTTAAAACCACCAATACCATGTCAGAGAAAAGGCAGAAAGTTTAGGGATGAACCTGCCAAAAAGGGCCAAGTCCAACATCCATCCTGCCAGCTCCTATTCCCTTTTGTCTCACACGGCCAGGGAGTAATGCACAAAGACCAATTGTCAGCTACTCCTAGTCATATGACTTAGGATACTGGCTGCAGGCACCAAATGTCAGGGACAAAAAATGGCAACTTTCTAAAAGTGACATTTTTGGATTTGTGACTTAAAATCCAACTTAACTCTTAAAGAGGGTTTTAAATTGCAATTCTTTAGAGACCATCTTCAGCTTCCATACTGGCTCCCAATCGAAAGTTCTTACTTATTATATGTGATAAGGTAGTGAAAAAGTAACTTAGGAGTTTTTCACTACCATGACATGTAAAACTTAAAAGTACATGCCAAACTTTTTAAATACAGTGCCCCTTGCCCCTTTGGGCTGTGTTGGACCTAACTTAGAGGTGACGTACATGTAGTGACTTATATGTATTAAAAAGGAATGTTTCATCCTGGCAAAAGGTTGTTTTTGTCATGTTAAGATGACAGTTTAAAACTGCACACTAAGACTGTAATGGCAGTCTTGAGGCACGTTTCAGAAGTGCTCCTCAAGTAGGTGGCACAATCAGTGCTGCAGGTCCAACAATTTCCTTTTAATTTACAGGCCCTGAGTCCATATAGTACCACTTTCCTAGTGTCTTACAGTAAATTGCATTTTCCTATTGGATGTAAGCCAATTTTACAATTTTTTGAGCATATAAGCCAATTTTACAATTTTTGGAGGAGAGAGCACAAGCACTTTAGCACTGGTAAGCAGCGTTAAAGTGGGGTGAGTCCAAAGACCTGTAGTAATAAAGTCAGCAAAACAAGAGGATTGAAAGCATAATGATGAGGGAAAACCATGCCAAGGATGTCAGATCAAACAGTGACTTTATCACTGTGAGGTACAGGACATTAAGAGAGGAGTAACATTCTGGGAAGACCATGGAGTTCTATTGAGGCTTCAGTCTTCGTCCCACCCTCCTCCTTTCCACCTGTCACTCCGTGGTTGAAGGTGTGTTTCACAGCTTCAGACTCTGAGTGAAAGAAAGCTGGCAGACATAATCTGTACATATCAGTATGAGATGAGTTATTTTTACAGGCAGGCATGCATATTTTGTGTATGTTTTCCCCCTGTGAGTGAGAGAGTCTAAAACTGTTTCAGACTCCAAGCTAGGCAATGTATTAAAAAGGCATGCATATAGTGTGCATGTATTGGCCGGCAGGAAAACTCTGTTAGATTATTTTGCAGAGTTTATGTATTAGGAGCACAGACAGGGAGTCGTATGTTTAAGAGTAGTCAGGTCTCAGGTAGGCCTGAATGCTCCCCTCTAAGAACTCTATCTAACTGCAAAATAGAATCTCACACTTACAGTGCAATTGAGAGTGCGTGGCTAAAATGAGGCTGCACTGGATGTACGACTAGAGGTTTGCATTGCAGGATGTTAACTGAGAGTGAGTTCCGTGTCTTTGATGCATGTCATGCACCAGTGGGTAAGTAAAATACAATTTTAAAAATGCAAAATGTGTGTTTGAGCGAGAGGGGGTGAGATTGAGTGACTTACAAAGTGTGTTATGTAGAGTGTGAGCAGCTAAGCATGAATGGGTGAAAGAGTGATTGAATGCCTGAGAAAGTGAGAGATTGACTGGCAGAGAGTGAGTGGCTGTGAGAGAGTGTCAAAAACACAATTAAACATGCACTGTCAGTCAGTCATAAAACTTTTATTCGGTTACATCATAGCGAAACCATAAAAAGTACAGAGATAAAATATTACAATATATATAAAAAATCTCAATGTCATCTATACTACTATCATAAAGAGAGAACTTGCACCTTTTGGCAAGGTAAACTCGGGAACCACAGCGCCAATCTTCACACCCGATACATCTATGAAAATGTCAGGGTGTGTAGATGGACATAGGCTATATAAATTAAAATAAATAAATAAATAAATTTCGTTTGTAAACAAAGTAGTCCCCTGAAAGTAGCGCCGGCCGGGACCTAGCGCTGGCCGCAACGCGAGGTGCGTGATGACGACGAAGGAGGAGGGCGATGCAGTGAGGAGCGGCTGTGCAGTGAGGAGCGGCAGCACACGTAAAGAAAGGGAAAGTGAGACTGTGATGCAGGGGGAGGAAAGAAGGAGGCAGCAGTAAATGAAAATGTCGGGGCGCGAGTGAGTCTGGGCGGGAGGGTGGCGCGAGTGAGTCTGGGTGGGAGGGGGGCGCGAGTGAGTTGGGGCGGGAGGGGGGCGCCAGTGAGTCGGGGCAGGAGGGGGGCGTGAGTGAGTCGGGGCAGAAGGAGCGGGTGTACTGCCCCCAGCCCCTTTCTGCCCCAGGCAACGCTCGGGCGGGCTGCTAGTAATACATATGAAGACTATTGTCATTTAAAACCATTACTAACAATAAGTCATTGGGATACTAAAGAAGTGGAGTAACTGAAACTCAGAATTTACAGCGAATTTTTAAACATAATTTTAAATAGCAAGCTACGCACTTAGCAGTGTGTTGAGAATCCAGAAACTGCAGAGCCAGATAAGCGGGCCGACATGTTCTCAGGCCCATTTTTCGCAGTAAGGAAGTAATCCAGCGCTTGCGAGGAAGCTCGTAGTATCTACAGAACAATATTACGTGCATTGTAGACTGGGATGATATGCCATCACAAGGCCATTTCATTGGATTATGTGACCAGTCCTGCTCTTTTGGGAATGTAACTAAGCGAAAAAAGGAATTAAATCGGAACCTAGTCAAAACATATTTTTCATAAATAGTTAGATGGAATGTTAGATATGGTTGAATACCCAAAGCAGTCTGGACTGATAGAATCTGTACATTTGAGGGTTTGCTTATTTCTTGCGAAAGACGTAATTCTCTGAGATGGTTTAGGCATCGTTTTTTCAAGTCTTTCCTGGTGATATCTATCATTGTAGAAGGTTCTAAGAAATAAGTAGTACAGTTCAAGTCCATAAGGAAATTGGAGACATACAGGAGCCATGGGATTTTACTCCAGTTTGCCAGAGCCAAACAATCGGTTATCAGTGAGCGGGTTAGATGGCATTGTGTTTTGGTCCAGATACGGTGCCACAGCAAGATCGGTTGGCATCTAATGTTATCTGTCAGATAATGAGTACCCAGCTCGATGTGGCAACCGTATGTTGGGGCACTTTGGGGTACTGCCAGTAAATATTTTATAAACCCATTCTGAACCGCTTGCAGGGTATCGGTGGGAGCGTAACCCCAAACCCCTGCGCCATAGGTTGCTACGCTATGACATTTTGTGTGGTAGTTTTTTCGCAACTCTAGTGGGACAGGCTTACCCAGTTTCCTCGAAAACGAAACTAGAGCTGAGGCCGCTCTCTGAAAAAGTAGCTTTTTACTAACCAGGGCTTGTTTCCAGGATAATCTGTCGTCCACTAAAATTCCTAAATAGGGATATTCCCTGGTGCGTTCCAGCCTAACTTGATCAATAAAAACTGGTTTAGGATTCTTCGCCCTAGGACCAATATGCATGACAAAGGTTTTGCTTTTATTCACTTTTAGGCCTAAAGAGAGCATAAATTGACAGTATTTATTCAGTTGTCTTTGTAGCCAGTTTAAAGTTCTGGCTAAAATTACGGAATCATCCGCGTATAACAGAGCGGGAATAGGGCGGTGATTAATGGATGGAAGATCCTGACTCCCTTCGAGCATGGCGCTTCCAGCCCATTAGTATATAGATTAAATAAGAAGGGAGCCAGGACACAGCCCTGTCTAACACCTTTATTGACGGGAAATGATGGAGATAATTTACCGCCAGTCCCGTATCTAACACATGCAGTGGCGTCCGAGTAGAGTTCACGAAGAATTGGATAAGAGGTGAATCTACCCCCAATTCACAGAGAATAGACCACAGCCTTAAGTGAATGACACAGTCAAATGCTGCGCTAAGGTCGACATAGACTAGATACAGGTTGCCACTTTTACCCCCCACATATTTACCAATCAAAAGGGCTGGGTTCAATGCATGCTCAACAGTACCAAGTCCCTCCTGGAAACCATACTGGAGATCTGTCAAGATGTTATTCGAAGACGCCCAATCCTGGAGGCATTCCAAGATCAGCCGGCCAACGACTTTCCCCAAGGAATCCAGGAGGGAGATGGGCCTGTAACATGCTGGATTGTTAAGTTCGCCCTTCTTAAAAATTGGGAGCAAGATGGAAGTGGACCAGGAGTCTATTGGGCCTATTTTTGCGACCGCTGCCACAACCTGGGTGACAAGAAGTGACCAGAGTCCTGGACTATTTACAAAGATATCTAGTGGAACTCCGTCCGGGCCGGGGGCCTTACCCGTTTTAGAAGATGACAAAGTGTTAATGACCTCCTTATGATCAAAGAGAAGGTCAATGGGAAATATCTGGTCCCCGGTACGGTCGCCTGCCACGTGAACCTCATTGTTGGTATCCTCGGGGGGACCACCAAATATCTTTGAAAAGTGGGCTACCAACTCATCAGCCGTCACTGCGACCTTGAGATGTTAAGAAGATGACGCATCTATCAAAACGGGTGATTTTACCGTACGCCAGAACAGAGAACTGTCTTTGCGTAAGCAGCTCTCATGTAATTGGGCCCACAAGTTCTTCTTGAATTCATTTCTACGGTTGTGCTGTGCCAGTTTATAAGCCTTTCTATGTTTATTGATTTCAGCCTGATCTCTGACTGGGTCGTGGAGAGCTCTTTTTAAGTCAGTTAGGGCTTTACGGCAGGTTGAATTAAACCAGCCTTTGGTTTCCGATTTTCTGGACTTTTGATTACAAAACAACTCTTCCCGTATAATTCTAATAATTTCCAAGAAGCTGGTTATAATCAACTGGGGTGAGGAGTCTAATGCTAAGCAGTTATTCATCCATGGAAGGGCTCTGGATACCACTTTACTAGTAATTGCTACTGGGTCAATTTTGGACCATTTTACAGAAAAGCCGTTTACTTTGTCCATGGACAGCGTTTGTTGATTCAGTAGACTGGGCCTGGTTAAATGAGGTAAAACATTTTTAATTGACAGGCTAACACTATTAGGAAAGTGGTCACTACTAATATCTGAGCCTGTTTTAAAATTTTTCAGTTGACCCTTTATAATCTGGGAACATAGAATGTAATTGATGACACTTGACAGACCCCTACTGTTGGACCCGGCCCTTTGGGCAGGTTCACCCCGAGACTTTTTGCTTTTTCCTTGCCTGTTTCTGTGACCTGGTGGTGGTGATTTTAGGCTTCTGTGCACTTTTTCACTGTGGTACAGTGTAAAGTGCTTGAGCTCTCTGTGTATGTGTAGTGAGTGACCGGCCCTCCCATAGGAATGAATGGGAATATGTATGCCCATGGTAGTTCCTGATGTGTGGTATGAGAGAACTCGTGAGACTGAATGCTGCGAAATGGTATATGCGGCATGAGAGTGTCTAGTCTAGAAGTGCCACTTTTAGAGGTTGGCATATTTGTGTAATTTGTGTCTGCCGTGTGATTGGCTGGTGAGCCTGGGCCAGGAGTGCCTGGGCCTGCTTGTGGATTGACTGTCTGGTTTGAGGGTGACAGGGGCTGGAGAGCCCAGGAGGTTGTCTGAGTCAGCCCATGGATGAAAGGCAGCATCTGCTGCCAGGGAGGTGGGAGGAGATGGCACCTGATAGTGAAGGGCTGTGCCTGCCTGACTACAAAGCTGGCTCCACCTGCTGCTGGGTGACTGTCACCTCTGTCCCTGATACTGACAGGACTTCCCTATAACCAGTTCTAGCTGGTTCTCACACTGCCTACACAAAGACTTCAAAGACTTTTCTGTTTATAAGAAGGGGCTGTGTCCCCTTCCAAAATGTTCTTGTTTCTAACTTGAATCTGCCAGGGGCATGCTGCTGCTGGGGCTCAGGGGAATCCCTGAGCCCTGCCCAGCCCCTGGACTCCTTATGGACTTTCCTTCTCTGGGAGCTGCTGTGCTCCACCTTATGTCCTGGACTACTGAAGTCCTGGACCCCTGAAGGAATTGGCTGGATTTATGGGCCTTTTCTGTGGCCCTAGCGCTGGGGAAGCGCTTTATCCTGCTTGTAGCGCTGGGAGCGCTCTATTTTCACTTATAGCGCTGGGAGCGCTTTCTGTCTGTCCTAGAGCTGGGAGCGCGGGAATTCTGACCTAGCCCCTGGGAGCGCTGTTTGTTCACAGCCGGAGCCCACCCGACATTGGCCCCCAGATCGCTGTTCGAGCGAGTGCCTACCTTGCTGCATATTTAAATTGGAGACGGAGCCCACCCCTCGTGTGCCCTCACCTCACCTCCGCTGCCCGGGGCCCGGAATATCCCTAAAAGTTGCCGAAAGCGGAGGCTGCAGAGCCGAAAATCGGAGCCGCCGCACTCTCATTGGCTGAGAGAGCCGAGCCCCCTCACCAACGCCGCGACGGGATAGGCCCGTGCGGCGCAGCGTCATGGCCCTTGTTGTGCCGTGATTGGAGGAAGAGAGGAGGCTCATCATTGGAGCCGCGACAGGATTGGCTGGTCGAGGCCGGCCCGGGGAAGGAGGAGGAGTGATGGCGGCTAGTCTGCAGGGCTCCCGTGAGCGGAGGGAGCCCTGCAGCGAGAGGAGCAGCCTGCAGAGACGAGCGGAGGGGGCGCGAGGCACATTGCCGGTGCCTGCCCCCACAGCGAGGCTCCCCGACTGGAGGGAGAACCCCAAGGAGGAGAACCAGCGATCGTCTGACCGACCGGTGAGTGGGGCAGGAGAAAGGGAGGGGCGCCAGGACGCATTGTCGGTGTCTGCCCCCCCAGTAGCGCGAGCTCGCGCTCCGTGTCAGAGGGAAGCCATGAGGGCTTCAAGGGCGGCCCCAGTTGGCAGTGGGTCGCCCCAACGTGAGTCAAGCCATGAGGGCTTCAAGGGCGGCCCCGGTTGGCAGTGGGTCGCCCCAACGTGTGTAGAGCCATGAGAGGCTCAGGGCCCACATCGTTATTTAGAGCCCAGTGAGGCTCTTGAGGGCAGTGGTATTTACGAGCCCAGCGAGGCTCGAGGGGCCATGTTTTCAGAGCCTGTGTTGCTCCGTGTGGCGCAGTTGATGTTCAAGGGCTACTGAGAGCCCATGCCACAGATTTGACTTCTCAGCTGCCCAGCAATTAGTGGGCAGCTACACCGTTTAGGCGCAATTTCAAGAGAGAGTCCCTGTGTTGGACAGAGAGGGCACAGTGGTGCCAGGCCTTCACAGCTGCGCAGCACTTAGTGCCAGCTGCTAGGTTTAGGCTTTCTTTGGCATGGCAGCGCACCCTGACATTGAGACTCAGGGCGTCCTAGCCCCAACAAGGCCAGTTGGCCTGGGGACTGCCACAGGTGGTGGCTTATGTAAGTTTTGTGCAATTATATGGTTATTGCACCTCTGAATGTGTTCTCTTACATCATGTGTTATTCCTGCACCTCTGAATGTTTTTAGACATCATGTGATTTTTGCGCTATTGTGTTGTTCTGGCACCTCTGAATGTTTTTAGGCATCATGTGTCTTTCTTTCCATGCGCTGCACCTCTGAATGTTTTAGGCATCATGTGTCTTCTTGCGCTGCACCCCTGAATGTATTTTATTGCATCATGTGCTTTATTCTTAACACCTCTGAATGTTTTAGGCATCATGTGCTTCTCTTTATTACTCCTCTGAATGTGTTTCATACATCATGGGTAATGTGTTCTTGTGTATACCCCTAAATGTATTGTATTCTTAGGTGGTTGTTCTTTTTAGTACAGGTGATCCTAGTAAGGTCCTGGTTCCTGTTACCAGTGGATACTGGTTGTGATCTTTTTTGATTACCATTTTATGTTTATTATTCCTTATTCTAAAAGTGCTATATCTGAATCTGACAGTGGCCCATGAGGCCCTGTCTTGTAAATAATCCCTTGTGAATATTGCCCGTGCCAGTTGGCACAATGTACATGTGTGATTTTATCTGATATGTTTTGACAATACAGAAGTTATTTTTATATAACCTTGTGTGGAGTTCCTTTTGTGGTGTGCCTAGTATGTTGTTGCTGTTGTGTGCTGGCGCAAATGCTTTACACATTGCCTCCGAGTTTAGCCTTACTGCTCGTGCCAAGCTACCAAGGGGGTGAGCAGGGGTTATCTTGGTGTGTGACTTCCTTGCCCTGACTAGAATGGTGGTTTCTGCCTGGCTTTGGCGTCAGCCTTTGCCTACCGGAAATAGCCAGTTCTAACACCTACCGTGAAAGGTTGGCAAGAAATCGGCGGGTGGATCTACAAGGTCATTCGCATATTCCATCTCTAGTGAAAATAGACACTCATTTAGGCAGTTACCTAACTTCGTATGTGTGAAGTGTGTCAGGGAGCATCCATTTTCGTCCAAAAGACCACAGGTGCCATTCTTATAATTATTACATAATAAAACATTAACCCCCCCCCAAATCACATAGGAGGTAAAGGAAATGTACTTATTCCGCTGTTCATTTAGAAAAGATGTCATTTCAGTTAAAATTTTAGCACATTCGGTTGACTGAAGGTTGTTATAAAAATTAACCAAAAAGTACAACATACATGTGTTAAATGAAACCCTTAAGATTTGATAATTCTCACTGGACAGAAGAACAGTTATATCCATAGGTGGTAAATTATTTGCGGTATATACGCAAGACCTCCCTTAGGTCTCCCAAAAGTTCTAGAGCTAGCTGGGACATGGTATGTTTTATAACCTATGAGGTGTATAGGCTCAATGGCCCAGGTTTCCTGCATACTATCTGGTGTACACTAACTGTGTCTAACCATGGTTTGTGGTTTATCTTGGAGCGGAGACCGACAACGTTCTAAAATAGAACAGAAAGGGTTAAAATTGAGTTTGTCGGGTCACTAATTTCAAGGGGAACGTTGGAGGCTGTTATACCTGTCAGTGGATACAGTTCTGGCACCGGGACATTTGAATGTATTTTAGGGGATTCGTCAGGGATTATAGAGTTCTCATAAACCAAACCTGCTTCTTTAGCAACTAGAGGCTCTGGTAAATCGATAGTTATTTCTATGGAGGAAATGGTTGTTATTAATTTTGATTCCATCATCTTGTCGGGGATTACAATAATATAGGAGGATCTCAGGGAGCCTGAAGATGTTTGTAAGAATTTAGACCCAGGTAATAATGGGCCCGAGCTTCCCTGACCAGTACGCGATGATGGTCAATCCACCATTTCTAGACAATTAAATTTGTTTGCGACTGGTATGTCTCTCCAACCTACAGAAGGAGCGATATCTGTACCTCCATATCCTGACCAATCGACCCAATCCCTTCTCCTATCCCAGTTTCCTACTTGGGTCCAGTTCCATTCTGGGCCTTCATTATAACGAGGCGTTGGGGGATAGAAGTCGGGGAGTCTTTTTATATCTATCCCATCATTTGTTACCGGCATACCCCAGGAGCAAATGTGCTCAACTGTGAGTGGGTCATCAAAGTTGACTATAACGCAGTCTCCCGGGATTCTTTTCGGCTCCTTCCCTATTCAAGGGACCCTGCGGACCATTGAGACTCTGCTAGCAGAGAGCGGTGGTAAAGGTCTATTGGTAGATAGCCAGTATAGTACCTTATTTTTTAAAGACCAGCCTGGTTCCTCCACATTAGTACTCAGCTCAGGAACCCCGGTCATAATTACCACATAATGGCTTGCTTCTGGTGGTAAATGTATTGGATGCCCACCCCTCCCCCTATTCCTGGTGTTAGTGTTTGGTACCCCTGGTGGTTTAACTGGGACAGACTTCAGGGTATTAGGGGGGACTGGAGTTTTTATTGTCTCAGGGACCTTCTTCATCCCTGCAGGAGGGGGCTTCGGTTTTACAATTGTCGCTTCGGAAGCAACTTTTATGGCTTGCGCCCCTACCTTAGGGGTTTTGTTGTTCGCTTTTTGCCCCCCTGTTTGTACCAGCCCCACCCACTTGGGAATATTTGAAGTTGTGTTCAGAGCAGCTATCTGCTTTTCGATCTTTATGAGGGTCAGTTCAATGGGTTGCATGTAGGTTTTGACTAGTTCCCCTAATCTAATTAGTAATTGGTTATTTACCCCGCAAACTTTGCACCCTCCTCCTGTGTTACTATTTACACTAAGGTTCACTGTGTTCATGGAGAGATTTAAGGTTTCTGTTGGTGTAGTGGTTAACTCTCTCAGCGTTAGACTAACTTGACCTCTTGCCTGATTAGTGGAAGATTCTTTATGGTGAATATGTTTCTTGGTTTGTTTCGCTTTAAGCGATTTCTTTTGTTTCTTTTGTTTAGGTATAGCGCCCTCCCTCAATCCCCGGTTTGGGGCTTTGTCGGGGTCCTCCCGGTTCGGGCTCGCAAAAAGAACAGGGGTTTTTTCTAGCATCATGGACGATTGCGAGTCCGAGAACTCTAGGGATGCCGACTGGTCAACCATACTTGGCACAGTGTGGGTTTCTACATGTACTTCCAATAGTGGCCCGGTTTCCTGTAAGTGTGTAGATGTATTGGCTGCGGCTAGGTAAACCAACGAAGACCGTTTGGCCAGGGCCAAATCTTGTGATACCCGTCGTTCTAGAAGGATTATGCCTTGGTTAATTGCCTCGTTAGCCCTAGTAATATAATGGTCAATTGGGCCAGTTATCTGCTGCTGCACCCTGTGCTGTTTTACTTCTACTACCTCTAGTGGTCATGATGTTATTAACGATAGACAAAGTTATGACAATAATAGAGGAGATGGAGGATAGAATGTGTCCAGTGGAGGTGGAAATATAAGTATCGCAGGACAAATGTAAATGGGGTGGCTCAGTCCAGTCTTACCCGGTCTTTAACGGGCGTAAACGGGCTCGCCCTTGGCCCGGGCTTCGCCTGGGCGCGTCCCGCGACGCGGGGAGTGGCGCTTTGCTTTAAGCGCCACCTGGCGCAATTTCCCCGCAGACGGCTTCCTGCCGCAAAGTCAGCTGGGATTTGTAGTCCCCTGCACCTCAAGCTCTCCCCCACACAGCGGCCGCACTGATGTTCCTGGGGTGCGGCGGCGGGAGGAGAGCGAGCGCAGCAGGCAGGGCGGCGGAACCGGCAAAGGAGAAAGCGGGCACTAGTTCGATAAAGAAGCTCCCAGGAAGGTAGGATGAGTTCTCCCTGTTCACCAAATAGCAAAGGTGTCCCCACTCCACCGGCAGTGACGCTTTGATTTAAGCGCCACCTGGCGCAATTTCCCCGTAGACGGCTTCCTGCCGCAAAGTCAGTTGGGATTTGTAGTCCCCTGCACCTCAAGCTCTCCCCCACACAGCGGCCGCACTGATGTTCCTAGGGTGCGGCAGCGGGAGGAGAGCAAGCGCAGCAGGCAGGGCGGTGGAACCGGCAAAGGAGAAAGCGGGTAAAAGTTCGATAGAGAAGCTCCCAGGAAGGTAGGATGAGTTCTCCCTGTTCACCAAATAGCAAAGGTGTCCCCACTCCACCGGCAGTGACGCTTTGATTTAAGCGCCACCTGGCGCAATTTCCCCGCTGACGGCTTCCTGCCGCAAAGTCTGCTGGGATTTGTAGTCCCCTACACCTCTAGCTCTCCCCCACACAGCGGCCGCACTGATGTTCCTGGGGTGCGGAGGCGGGAGGAGAGCGAGCGCAGCAGGCAGGGCGGCGGAACCGGCAAAGGAGAAAGCGGGCACAAGTTCGATAGGGAAGCTCCCAGGAAGGTAGGATGAGTTCTCCCTGTTCACCAAATAGCAAAGGTGTCCCCCTGAACACCTTTGCTGAAGTAAGGTAACATATGCAAATACAACTTTACCCATCTTACATCTGCTTCATTCTATGCTAAAGCACAGCCACATATCTTCCGTGATACATAGGGGCACTCAATACGATCTCACACTTTTGCCACATAATCCAAACATCTGATAATTATGTATAACAAAAGTAGTATCCATAACTTTAAAGTGGTATGACTTTATTATGGAGTATATACTTCTAACATCTTAATATCACTCCACTTATGCACAGTCACAAATGTGCATAATGTTAAAACACTTCCCACATAGGTCACAATCTAAGCACACACTATACCAACTACGGACAACAAATGGAATAGCCTTCTATTTTTCCAGCTCAAACACATTGGTGCCTTGCAAGCAGTACAAGGCACTGCACAAATAGAGTACTATTTCCCATTACCCATCAGCACAGGACGTAACATGACTGGATAGTCCATCATCTACTTACAAAGAAAATGACATCACTGAGATTCCCATCATCCATCTGGACAGGAAATGACCTTACTGGATTCCCACCAAAACCATCTTTGCTAGGGCCAACACCCACACCCACAGACCAAGGAAGAAATCTAGGAAACATCCTAGACAACAAGCTCAACATGATGTCTCAGGTTAATACATTTCTGCACCACCTACTTCCACATCCCATGCCTGGTATGAAAGATCTTCACCAGCATATTGGATACGGCAACACTCTCCAGGCTGAAATCTACAAAAATAACTCCTACACAGACTCCACACCATGCAGAACACTGCTGCAAGACTCATACTTGACCTTCTACCCCACACCCACATCACACCACACCTCATGAATCTTTACTGGCTCCTCGTTAACAAGCACAGCCAATTCAAACTTCCTTGTGCACACATGCATAGTCCTACACAACACAGGAGCAGAATTCCTGAACAGCCACATGCACTTTTACCAACGCACCAGACACCTACGCTCTTCCTCACTATCACTCACACACATTCCATGCATCCGCAAAAGCAAGACTGAAAGTATCTCATTCTCCACTATCACACCTAAGTCATGTAACAACCTCCCTTGACACGTCAGAGCCTCCTTCTCACTTCTTGAGTTCCAAAAGAAGCTGAAGACCAGACTATTCCTATTAGTATCTTAGGAACTTCACACCATCACACCCTCCAAGTGCCTCGATGCCCTCTCTGGTGATTTGTGAGCTATACAAATCAATATAACATAATATAGCAATAACACATTTTAAAGGCTTCCTGTCACAGTTGCAGGGCAGACAATTTTTCCAATGAAGGCAGGCACCAAAATGTATAAGCCTTACAGATATAAAGAAGACTGGTTTTGCCAGGGTCTGTATAAAGGATTCAGAAAAAAAATAAGGCTTGTTCATAAATGGGAATGCCACAATGCCATTTACTGCGATGTACTTCTAACAGTCCATTGCATTCATGGTACTAGCAAATCAAACACAGTGGTCTTGCTGGTTTATATTCTCCAAAGTTATCCGAGATCCTGCAATAAGTGACAATTGCACTACAAGAAAACATCAACCATCTTCCCTGAATTTGAACAATAACTCATAAAAGTGACAAGCACAATCATGCTAATTCTTCTGCAAACAGTGCTTTGAAAAGGCAACTAATGTCAGAAGGGAGATGCGTTTTATGGGAGAGTACCAACACTTCTTAAGAGCAAACAGGTACTCTGGTATCGTATGCACCTGTGCTTCTAGATTTCCTTTTCAAACACTGCCGTTGAGTCAGGGGTCATAGTGGGTAGAGGTGGCAGAAAGTCACAGCTATAAGGTTGCACAAGTCACAACAGATCCCAGAGAGCCAGCGGCCTTGGGGAGATGTTGAAAAATGATTGTAGGCCATGCACTTGAGTCATGTCTGGTTTCCAGCAAGCCATGGTCATGGTGGGTAGAAAAGACAGAGGATTGAGGTGCCCATACAGCAAGAAGGTTAGTGGGAAGTAGACTTGGGGGAACTCAAGCTTCTGCTCTAACAAGTGTGCATTCGATGCTGAGCGGCCCCAGGAAAGGCGCAGCTGGTAAATGTAAAAAAACCTGATCAGCAGACATTGTTTTACAGAGATTTATATAGGGCTGCATTACCATTAGTACGGTAGCACAGAGATGTCAGGTTAAGCCCTGGGCCTGAGGATTCCAACAAAGAATGTTGTTTCCTGATGAGCTAAAGTTAATCACTAGTGCAGTTTGTGCTTTAAACATGAGCTGAAAAGACTTTAGCGGACTTTATATAGAACTACAATTCATAAGGGTCTGTATTGGCTCCAACTTGCGCTCCCAGTGTTTTGACAAACTATTGAATTAAAATATTGCTACACATAAATATCATAAGGAGAATTATGTGAAGCCCAAAATATCATGCAATGGAATTTGAAAGGTAAGTATATTGTTTTACGTGTTGTTTTTAATATTGTTTTCAAAAATTTTGGGCCGCTTCACAGAATGAACTTAGGACTCAATCGTAAACTTACTACAGTTTTGGTATTCACAGATTGCACTTACTACTTTTGGTATTCACAGAATGAACTTACTCATTTCGGTATTCACAGAAGTTAGGACTCCTAACTTTAGGACTCCTAAATGCCTTCTGTGAATACCGAAAGTCTTAAAATTAGGATTTTTCTCAATTTAGTAGTAGTAAAGTTAGGACTACTAACTTTAGGACGCCTAAATGCCTTCTGTGAATACCAAAAGTCTTAAAATTAGGATTTTTCTCAATTAAGTAGTAGTAAAGTTAGTAGTCCTAACTTTACTACCACTAAATTGAGATAAATCATAATTTTAGGACTTTCGGTATTCACAGAAGGCATTTAGGAGTCCTAAAGTTAGGAGTCCTAACTTTACTACAACTAAATTGAGAAAAATCCTAATTTTAAGACTTTCGGTATTCACAGAAGGCATTTAGGAACCTAAAGTTAGGAGTCCTAACTTCTGTGAATACCGAAATGAGTAAGTTCATTCTGTGAATACCAAAAGTAGTAAGTACAGTCTGTGAATGCCAAAAGTAGTAAGTTCATTTTGTGAATACCAAAAGTAGTAAGTGCAATCTGTGAATACCAAAACAGTAGTAAGTTTAGGATTGAGTCTTAAGTTCATTCTGTGAATCGGGCCCATTGTTTTAAAAAATGTCATCATATGTTATTTCATTTTATGAGTTATTTACTGAGTGTTTTTTTGCAATTATTTTTTATCTTCATGTTAGTTTTAGCCTTTGTATGTTTTGTAATGTTTTTTGTAATTTAAAAAAAGTTTAAATAAATATTTCAGCATACATTTGATTAATGTTTTTAATTGAATGTATATGTAGTTATACTGGGAGTCCTTAGGATGTTGGGTTTTTAACCCGTTGGCTGCGTCGAATGTTCAGCTATAGTGCCGAACGTTCAAAAAACGGGTGGGGCAGCGTCGGCCAACGGACGTGCGCAGCACTACCAAGGTAGTGCTCACGACGACCGTTGGCCGACGGCAGCAGCCAACGGGTTAAGGGAATAGAGTGGGGAGATTATTAAAATACGTGAATATGAATTTGTTTACATTAAAAGTTTTATTTACTGCATTAAAACCCATTTTTTTTAACATTTTAAATGAACGAATACATTTTTGAAGTGCTAATTATGTTCTTATATTTTTTTTGTTAGTCTTTATGAATTGATATTACATTTTTAGGATTTATGATAATTATCTGTAATATTTGTATAAGATATGTATACATTTGTGTGTACGTAATCCAATAATTTGGGAGATTCTCTATAAAAAATGTAATTTCTAATGTCTTTTATAGGATAATAATTGATTATTGAAAAGAGTGCAAATTTTTTATCCTTAAATAAAATTGTGGTTATGATGTAATTATTGACTAATATTAAAATGTATATTTTAAATGTTTATTTTTCTGCAATGTAATCACAATAAATTATTTTATGGATTTAGTTCAGGAATAAGTAAGAACCACATTTTTTATTAATTATTTTGTGTATAAAATAAGTATTACATTCTAAATATAATTCTTAGAACGTGATTAAAATAGGTATTTTTACATTCTATGGGGCTTATTTAAGATGTGGCCGCGCAGCCGTTGTGTCACTATTTTTGACACAATGGCGACGCAGGCAGTACTCCATATTACAAATCAACGCATGTGGCCAAATGCATCAGCTTTGGTAGTCCTGCGTCAGAATTTCCCAGTGTCAGAACCTCCTGTGTCATGCAGAGAATAATATATTCAAGGTAGGAGTTCCCCCTTTAAAATACACCATTAAACCGATGCAGTGATATTTATGGTTATATCAATTAGTGACGTGTCGGGAAGAGCCTGATATGCATGAATATTCCTACACCTCCGCAACCCAGGTGTAAGAAATGACTCATTGGCTCTGGCACATAAACACAAACTACACAAAACACTTTAGCAAGCCCATTACACCATGGAGGTGCCCCTTTTGCAGCTGGGAGTTGTGAGTAGACCTTCATTGATCTCAGGGGTGCTATCAACTCAGGAGAGAGTCATAATAGAATAGCTGACCCATATAGCGCCAAGGCTCCAGCCACTAACTGCTAGGCCCCCAAAATCCCCCTGCAGGTCAAGCTCATGGCTGTCCTCCACATGCCAACATCTGGGTCATTCTAGATCACAACAGCCAGGGGTGCTGGAATATCGCATCCATCTTTTTCTACCTTCCTATCCTCTATCCAGGATGCCTTCATCTGCTTAAAACCCAGTACCTCCTCTTCCCCAAGACACAGCAGCTCAAGACCAAGCAAGGTTTTTATGCCCTGACTGGATTCCCACATGTGCTTGGAGCCATGGATTGCACACATATTCAACTGGTACCCCCTGCAGTAACATGACACCTGTATTGGAAACTGAAGCACACTTAGGATTGTCATGTATCTCATACAAGGGAAATTGTGAAATATTACAAATCAAATGGCCTCCCCAGGGGATGCATAACAAGGAAATACAGCTGAAATCATTCAAGTCATTCCCGCTACCTATGTGTGCTGGGTTCTGTGGCACACTAACATGTACAGTCAACACTCTGAGGCCCTCATGTTTGGGATTTAGGTGATGGGCAACAGAGCAAGTCAGCTTGCTGCACTTCGCTACGCCAAAGTGAAAGGGCAAGAATTCACTGTATTTAGGCAAAATGGTACATTCCTGTCCTTCCTCCCAGCACTGGTGCTGTTTGGACTGTCTAGTGCCTATGCAGGCATCTTTGCACAATGGTGCAAGGTTGCCTGTGTTAATGTTAGGCAGCACATTGTGGCAGTGTAGTCTGAAATGTTAGGAAAATGTGGTATGACCTGAATACGATGCACTACTGCCCCTTCTCAGTGATGCAGCGCAGTGCAGAAAGGTGACTTGCTGCCTGCACAGTGCCACTTTCCCAAATATCTGGGCCACAGTATAATGTGCACACAGCGGGACTAACACACCGCAATGTATAGATAATGCATTGTCATGCACTTACTCTTTGGTTAATTTCAGAAGAAACAGAACACCAGTAAGTAGCAATGTGTCATTTCACTCTGTGTGGATGGATGGAACCACATCAACTGGCCTGGGTAAAAAAATCACTAATGCAACCACATGGCATGCCAATCAAGCAAACATGAGTACAAAAGCAGCACAAGACATAAGTCTGAGATCAGTGTCTCTTCCATGGTGTACCATCTATTGATATCACTCAATGGTCAACAAGGTCAGTGATGTGAGAACAAGGACTGTGGATATGAGCAAATGTGTCAGACATGGCAGTAAAAATCAATGTTGACAGAAAGTATTGTAGCAACATAGGAAGAAGTATATGGAAAGGCCATGTATGGCATGCCATGTAAATGTAGGCCCCAGACATGTGTAATACTAGATAACACGATGGCACAAACAGCAAAAAATATATAAATGCATATGTGGCAGCAATACTGACAGTCTATGTACATACGTACATGTAACTTGACCATTGCATTGACAGATGTAACCAATGTGATGGCTCATCTGTTGTGTGGATTAATTAGCCCAAATGAAATGCATATGAATCCCACATATAGAAACTTACTAAGCCTAACACAATACAGCCAACATGTCATACATCAGTCATTGACATAAAATAAATTCCAACCTGGACAAGGAACTACAGTGTACTCAGGTTAACAGTCCCAATATACAAAATCAAAGGCAAAAATATTGATTTCCTCTGAGACGCACACGGTGTGTCCCAGCTAGCAGGATCCTAGGAGGAGGAGTCTGGCAAACTCAGCAGCCTGTGCAGTTCGAGCAGAGCTGCATTCTGGGCCGGTGCCGGTGCCTGGAGCTGGTGCTTGGTGGAGTCAGGGTCGAGCTGAGGTGGTTGTGCCGGGTCAAGCCGAGACGAGCAGGCAGCAGTTCTTCTTCTGATCCCCCCGCTCCCCAGTTACCAGTATTGCACAAAGCATACAGGCCTCTGTACACGGATTTCAATCACCTGTGAGGAGGAGGTGTTTCCCTGCTGCCTGCCCCGAGTTTCTGAGCGCCTCCTTGGCTCGGTGTGGACGTTTGAGGCCTTTGGCTCTTGAACAGTGTTTGATCAGCCCCCGTGTTCACCGGAAAGCCTCCCTGCTGTAGTGTTCCGGGGCGTGAGGCAGCGGTCTAGCTGACCCACGCCGCCGGAGCGCCCCCGCGCTGAAGCGTGACGTCAGGCGCGGGGGGGTATATAAAATAAAGAGGCGTGCCTACAGCGAGTTATTCAGAGCCACGTGGGAACAGCAACTACGGCTCCTGTGTTTATTTAGCGTTGCGTGGCCGCGCTCAGGAGCGCTAGCCAGACCACCAACGCTACACTGGCGACGAGGGTCCAGTAGAACCCACCTTGCACCCGACACGGCGCCCCGCTGTTCTGCCTCATCCCCGTGCAGGACGACGATCTCGGGAGAAAATGAAAGTGACGGCGATCAGTTGGGCCCAGAACCCGCCACGCTGAGCCGCGCTCGCAAGCAAACGCGGAAAGGAAGCCACGGCAAAGCCCGAGGAGTTGGGACAGCGCCCCCGCACCACCAGAGCGGGTAAGAGTAGCGCACCATGCCGCCACCCCAGGCCAAGAGTCAACCCACTGGCTGAATACATGCAGCACTGCCTAGGCCCCAAACCCTGGTCGTGAGAGCGCACCCAGTGCCAAGGGAGACTGTGCAATTAGCCCACTGAAGGGACAATCGCCAAACCCCAGGCCAGAGCCAATTCAAAGGAAAAGACCATTGGAGGTACAGCGCGGCACGCGGTGCACGTGCCAAGATGGTGACTATTCCCGCCCTTGAACCTTTTGTAGTGGACGGAGCCCCATCATCCCTCTCCCCACGTTGGAGGGATTGGACTGACCGCCTCCAAATATATTTCGAAGGTACCTGGATCTCTAGGGAGAGGTGCAGAGCCCTACTATTGCACCTAGGGGGCAAGGACATTCACTGCATCTACAAAACGCTGACAGAGGCCACACCAAAGACGTACAAACACCACTCACAGCGCTAGGCACCTATTTTGAAACAATGGCAAGCAAGGATTATGAGCGGTTCATATTCCGCCAAGCGAAGCAGGAGGCCGAGGAGTCACTGGACGCATTCCATGGCAGGCTGAAAGAACTAGCTAGCTCGTGCAGATTCCGGGATGAGCAAGATGAGATTCGAAGGCAAATCATCCAGGGATGTTTCGCGTCCAAACTCCGAGTTGCCATCTTACAGGAAGACGACAAACCTCTTGCAGACATGCTCAAACTAGGCCGCTCCAAAGAACTGTCCCAGGCAAGAGCCTCCCACATGGAAACAGCCCTACACCGACCGATCAAGGTCGAGCAAATCAACACGGCTGAGAAAGTGAACATGGTAAGACCCAAAGGGAGACAATCCGGTGGGAGAAGGCCGCCAGACAAGAAGAAGGAGAGTGGATATTGCGGAGGCCAGCCTCACCGCATGCAAGACTGTCCGTCGAGGGGAAAGAAATGCAGCGGATGGATGAACCACTTTGCGGCAGTATGCAGATCCATTAGAGCCAAGAAGGAGGCTGCACATGCGGTGAGAGAAGAAAGGGACAGTGAAGACATGGATGATGACGCAGAAGACTTCCCCGCTCACTATGTGTACACCATCGATCAGCCACAAAGGAAGAAACGTCGACTTCCAAAGTGCCTCATCAAGATCCACCAGCAGGAAGTGAGGGCCACCATCGACACGGGGGCGTCCATTGAGCTGATGGCTGCGAATGTGTACAACCAACTGTGTGCAAGGCCTCCCCTACACGAAGCAAAAATCTGAGTATTTGCATATGGCCAGAAGACGCCCATTCCCCTGATTGGGTGTTTTCAAAACAGAACTGCAACACCAAGAGGCAACAGTACCCACAACAGTCTACGTCACAAAAGAAGGTAGTGGCAAGCTGCTAAGCGGACAGTCAGCCGAAGATCTAAAACTCATATCCTTCGCCATGGCGGTGCTAGAAGAGGAACTAGACACCATCATGGAGGAATTTGAGGACGTATTCAAAGGCATCGGGTCCCTAAAAGGGAATGAAGTGTCCCTCCACGTTGACCCGTCGGTCCAACCAGTCGCACTGAGGGATCGGCGAATTGCATTCCACCTGAGGAAGAAAGTAGAGGAGGAGCTAGAAACGTTGGAAAAACAGGGGATCATAGAAAAGGTCAGCGGTCCCACCCCATGGGTATCTCTGATCGTGATTGCCCGGAAGCCCAAGCAACCCAGACAGGTCCGCATTTGCGTGGATATGCGTCTACCGAACGCAGCGGTAAAGAGGGAGCGGCACCTGACTCCCACAATCGACGACATCCTAGGAGATCTCAATGGTGCGAAGTGGTTTTCCAAAGTAGACCTCCGATCGGGATATCACCAGCTACCGCTCCACCCTGATTCAAGGTACATAACCACCTTCTCCACTCATATAGGACTAAGGTGATATCGGCGTCTCAACTTAGGGATATCAAGTGCAGCAGAAGTATTCCAGAACACAATTCGGGAGGTCCTCATTGGACTCCCAGGAGTCCTGAAGGTGAGCGATGACCTGCTCATTTACGCGTCATCCATCGAAGAACACCACAAAAGGCTACGAGGAGTTCTCAAAAGAATCAAAGAATCCGGCTTATCCCTGCACAAAGAAAAGTGCCAATTCCTGCAAAACAAAATCAGCTTCTTCAGATACACGTTCTCGAGCCAAGGAGTGGCACCGGACCCCGACAAAGTAAAGGACGTCCAGGAAACCCCGGCCCCAACGAACGTCTCAGAGGCGAGAAGCTTCCTCGGCATGGTGAACTTCTGCGGGCGCTTCATCCCAGATCTCTCCAACCTCACTAAGCCACTCCGAGAACTAACCAAGTCAACCACCACATGGCAGTGGGGCCCGGAACAGGAAAAGACTTTCCGAGACACCAAGGCAGCCTTGTCCGCAGACACCACACTCTCATACTTTGATCCCTCCAAGTCCACCAACGTGGCCGTAGACGCCAGCCCCTTCGGCCTAGGAGCAGTGCTGACACAGCTTCAAAGTAATGGTGAATGGTGAATGGGCGCCCATCGCCTATGCCAGCCGCTCCTTGACTGACACGGAACAAAGGTATTCACAGATAGAGAGAGAGGCCATAGCCATCCATTGGGCCTGCCGACACTTTCACGTTTACGTGGATGGCCACTCCTTCACGGTGACCACGGACCACAAGCCCCTCATACCTCTATTCCAAGGCTCAGTATCCAAACCACCTCCGCAAATCGAAAAATGGATACTCCAACTACAAGGGTACGACTGCCGAGTGGAGTACAAGCCAGGGTCAACGAACCCTGCGGACTACCTGTCAAGACACCCCCGTGAGGCCACCCCGGAAGAGAGAGAGGACGCGGAGGACACAGAGGAATATGTTCGACTGGTGACCAAAAGGTCCCGACCACTACCCATGAGCCTCGACTCTATCATCGACGCGTCACGAAATGATGAGTGTCTCCAACTAGCTGCCAATGCGGTCCGGTCTGGAAACTGGCACCCCATCCAGGACTCTCTGGGCAGAAGAACACCCCAGGCCAAAGTGACTCTGGAGTTCATCCTGCGAATCAAAGTGTTGTGTTCTAATCTAGGACCCCGATCAATACTGTGACCTTATGCCCCTATACGGCTATAATCCATTCATACCCCTATAATGGCATAAACGATCAGAGCCATATTTTCAGCCATATTTCTGAAACTCGCCTCTGCAGCTCATTACAGTAGATGACACAGCAGAAGCCACTATCTTAGATTCCTAGATTACACTCCGAGTTCTTCAACAAGATAAAACCCAGCAACCTGGGAAAGCCCCGCTTGCTATGTTTTGATTAGTAATAGAACTCTAATGAGTACTGAAAGGACGATCACTTCCTAGTGACATCCTTATTGACGTCTTATGTCCAAAAACCTACGTCAAACAAGGCACCTTTCAGGTATAAATATTACCAACGTTGACTTAAGCAAACGCGACTACGATAACAATGGTGTGGTGAATACAGGAGCAGAACAGCTGTCCCTTGCAGAGCCCAGCAGATGCAAGCAGCCCACGGACGCTGCCCTTCCTCCTCCTTGATGCGCTGAGAGAGACGCTGTCTTTTCTCTTGCCGAGAAAATCCAGCTCCGGCGTTTCCAGCCTACTCTTGCGAGTGACTGGGATATCGAGTCCTGAAAGGAGATACAAGACCTCCAACATTCTATTCCAGAGGTATGGTGTTGACTAAACCCTTAGAGAGAATTCTTGAAGCAAATCCTTGGCAAAACCAACTTAACTAAACTGCTACTTACTTACTCCCTTCCAAGTATTAGGCTTAGGTCAGGTACATTGGGGTAGGCGTAGTTAGAAGCACCAGTTGAGTACGTTAGCCTAATGTATATATGAATGTATATATTTTATTCATTCTAACCATTGTATGGCTAAGAAACCATATCAATGCTTTTACAGTATTATTTTGCAATCCTCCTTTTACTGTACGCACTTTTTATAATAACAAGTCTTGCAATTGTGGCAATTCTCTTGCATGAGAAGAAAGACTGTTCAATAAATAATACCTTTTATTGAAAACGCCCGTCTCTCTATTCTCTGCATCTTGGTGAAAGTAATCTGCACAACTGACTGAGTGAAATAGCTGTCTATTGTTTCACACAACTCTAGAGATTGACTCTTATTCTAAGGAGCAAAGTTGTCATGTTTATGCGGTTGTTGGAAAACTGAATCCCTTCTTGTCTGAGCCAGGGGAGCTGATCACTCCCTATTCAGTCAAGAAAGTTTCCAGTGACCTCTGAGCTAGTTGGTACAAACCCAATTAAGTCTAACATAGTCAGTAGAGACCTGGAAGACCGCACTTCTACGTCTACACTGCTGTTTATTTTATTCCAATGCACAGGGACTTTAGGGAACATAGGAACTACACTACATGGCGCCCAACTATGGTAAGGCAATAAAACTAATGTAAGACATTAGAGTAACTCAGTCGTGCATTTTTCACACAAACCCTTTCTCCCGTAAATACTCCAATAGACGTCTGGAGTGGGTGAAAGGTTAAAATCCGCCTGAACTTAGTAGGAAGAGATTCCTATGTAAAGCTCTGGTTTATTCAACGTTGAAGGATACAGTGTTCCAAAATATTGTGCACCTATTCTTTGTCTCCTTGGAGACCTGCTCTGCAAAAAACCTGCATTTCGTACAATGTCAGAAGAAGAGAACGGAACCGCTGGAGCCGCAGTAAATGCGACTCAGCAGGCTTCCGATGAGACAGGAATTTACCCACCGGATGCAATATTCATCCCGGTCAACATAAGAAAAACTATAACGTTAAAACTTATAGAAAACGGACTGACCACACAAGGTGGCACAGTCGTCTTCGTGATAGAGGCACACGAATATCGGCAGACAGAGGTATTCTATTCTTGGATAAAATTTCCAGCGGCAAACGCCGCAACACATGAGTTCCACTATTACAAAATAGGGGATCCACCGGAAGAGTACGCTCCTTTCGAAGAGATTGAAATCCCATTAAAATACCATTAGCATTTGCTCTGGTTTAAAGGCGCCCTAAAACACAATGATCATATTACCAGGCTCGGTCCACTAGGTAGACCAGGAGCAACGTGGCAGGTTCTAGCCAGCTACACACCAGATCTGGACATTACAAAAATGTCTAGAGAAGAGCTGTTAGCACAGCTAAAAACATTAATCAAAATACATAGGCAATTAGTCCAATATGTAATGCGGACTGCAACAGTCCAAACAGCTGTTAATGTACCACAGCTGACCCCTCATCAGGGGAACACAAATAAAATAACACCACAGAACATACAATCATGTCTTGGTAAAACACCCATAAAACGGGAACAAATTCCTTTCTGGTTAGCGCAGAAAATTACTCAAATAGAGGCAGTATTTCCGAATACTACCCCTATTGAGAAACACAGAATTCTGACCATCTGCCTTCCAATGGGGGTCACACCACACGTGGAGGACTGTGACACTTGGGGTACAGTCTTTGCTTCCATTTACACAAAAACACATGGTGTTCCGTCAATGGTGGTAATACCAGAAGTGCTAAAACAGATTCAGAATGAATACGGTCCAGAACCTGCTTTAACTCTTGGTATGAAATTACTGAAAGACTTCAAGCAGGTCTCGGCTATACTACTAGCCAACATAAAAGGAGAAGCAGCATCTGTGGCGATCCGCCAGAAGTTGAAGGAAACAGATATAACAGATCAACCAATTGAGCTTGCCAGAATTATAGAAAAATGTTATGAAGAACTAGGTAGAGACAGCTTGGGTGGGAAACCAGTGAAACCCCAACTACTCGAAAATCCTGAAAAATTATTTATTAAAAATAATTTAAACACTCCTAAAAAGAACTGGGATGGAAATAAACAATCCACTCCCAAGGAAAAAGTTTTCCAGTCCAGAGGAAGGTCTCCTCGACGGAGGGAAAGAACTCCGACTCGAGAACACCAGTCTCCCAGAGGGAGCCCTCTGAGAAAAGATATAACCTTAGAAATAGGGATAACTTGAAGAAGCCTGATAGATATCAAAGTATTGATACACGTCCCTCTCGATCTTTTTCGCAGAAATCGGAAAGAAGAGGACGGTCAGACCCAGGAGAGCACACCAAGTCCAAAGACAAGGAACCTGCTCAAAGTAAAAAATCTCAATTTCCAAGAAAGATGGTAGCCAGTATTAGAGTAATCGAACATGCCGAGAATACTGAGGACACAGCTGAAAAACGGGGAGTGGGCACAGACAATGCTAGACAGTGCAGCAGAAATCACCATAGCTCGCAAGACCCTGATGAGTCATCTGGAGACAGTGGACACGAATGAATACATTCAAGTAGAAACTGCAGACACCAGAGTTAGCGAACCTCATAAAATATACGAAATAACACTGCGTATAGAGGGTGATAAGACTAGGAAAATAAGGGGTCTATTTTGGGATAAACTCTCAAAAGGCTATGACATCCTGTTAGCTGAAAAAGACTGGCCCCTAGGGTTTGTCAGGGAGTACCCTCGTGGCGAAGAAATAATTATGCCTGCCTTCTCGAATCACATCCCGATTCACACTAAATATATATATGCAAGGAAATGGGCAGTAGCCCAGGCACCAGCACTATATAAAAATCATGTAGGATGGGATGAGGACTCTCCTCCTCACAAAATCCAGTTAAAAAGTCAACCGACTGCACAAAGGCAGTATCCAATTAAGCAAGAAGCTAAAAAACAAGTCAGGGAGATTTTAGATCAACTTGAATACCAGGGGGTGATTGAAACATGCACCTCTCAAATGAACAATCCTTTGTTTGCTGTCTCCAAACCGGACGATTCATATTGTCTAGTCTTGGACTACAGACACCTTAACTCAAGTTGCAAAACATTTGCAGTACAAAATTTGCATAGTGCTGCACTAATGAATAACATAGTTTGTAAAAAATATAAAACGACATTAGACATATCAAATGGTTTCTTTTGTCAAAATATTGCACCGGAAAGCAGGCGCTTTCTCAGTAATGGGGTCACAGAAACATTTCTGTAGGCTCCCACAGGGATTCAAGAACAGCCCAGGACTATTCTCAGCCAGAGTAACAGAGTTACTACAAATATATGATGATGAGGCATTATCTTATGTAGATGATATCTATCTCACAGACGACGACTTGGAGACTCACTTGAAAAGGGTGAACACCATAATACTTGGGTTCGCAGCAGAGGGTTACAAATTCAACTATAAAAAGTCTCGAATTGCCCATCTGACAGTATTATTTTTAGGATACGAATTATCAAGTGAAGGAAAAAGCCTAGCGGACAACTTCTTAGAGAAGTGCGCTGTACTCCAAGCACCAAAAACGCTGAAGAACTTACAATCGATTCTAGGCTTCCTGAATTTCGGAAGAACTTACATTCTAAATTATGCGGAGAGGGTTAAACCTCTCTATGAACTAATTAAACCTGATTTTAAACCAATCAACTGGACTCAAAAACACACAGAAATTTTGAGATCACTGCAAACAGACATGTTAGCAAAAACAAAATTAGATACACGTGACAATACACGCAATCTTGTAATCAAAGTCATCCCAGGAAGATGCAGATTCACGTACCTGACCTCTAATGAGGGAGAAACGGTACCAATAGCTTACAAATCACACTTGTACACACAAGCAGAAAAAACATTCAGTCCCACAGAAAATACTGTGAAAGCGGTTGAAACTGCATTAGCGAATGAACGAGAACAAGCACATGGCAAGAGGATCAATGTCCTCACAGCGGCATTCGCCTTCGAGGCGCTATTCAGCCCAGTAAACCTGCCTACAGTGTCACTGGATCCGAAATGGATACAGTGTGTAAATTCTCTTGGCGCGGAAGATGTGAAATACTATTTCGCCCCGCACATGAAAAAGCTGAATGATTTGACTTATGAACAAGAATATCCTCTGCCAATCGAAATTCTGTCTCTCCAACAACACTTGTATAATCTACACAGACAGATTCATACAGCATTACAACGTAGAGAACAAATCCTACGATGCAGCCTGCGCGATTGTTAAAGGTCGCTGGCTGTGCGGTAAATTCAGACTGAAAATAACAAAAACTGAATCAGTGAGAAACTGTTCGGCTCAGAGAGCTGAAATCAGATCTTTAAAGATGGCGCTTGAAAATGCGGAACGTGAATTCCCGACACTAATCGTGTGTGATTCGTATTTTTGCGTCAACTCTTACAATAATAAGTTACAGAGCTGGGTTAAAAATGATTACAACGATGACACAGGTGCCACAATCAAGCATAGAATGCTTTGGAAACAGGTAGTCCTTTTACAAAAAGAACTACAAAAGACTCACGTGATACACACTCTGAGTCATCAACGTGATGGCGTTCACGTTGCAGGGAATACATTGGCTATTACAGCCGCAGTGGAAGCAACTAAACCGGCTTCCGTAGCCACAAAAAAGCGTTCAGAAAAATACATAGACGGGGAAACCATGCTGGCAGTAAAGACGTCCTTAAAAGGCGACTGTGCAGCACTACCCGTGAACTATCCACTCAATTATGCATACGTAATTGATTCAAACTCCGTTCCTTTTGCTCGAATCCCTGGAGTGGGGGATAGGGTAATTCCAAACATGAACCGGAGAAAGTTATTAATAGCAGACGCACACATGGGTGAAGGCCCAAGGCACATACAGATGAAGGAATCTCTGACTGAATTACAATCAGTATACTGGTGGCCGGAGATGAGCGTGCAACATCAAATATATGTAAAGAACTGTCCCAACTGTGACAGGGATCGCAGTAATGAACCGGTCCAGCCTATTGCCCAGTTACCGTTTATAGACAGGGTAATGCCATCCAGCGTCCTATTAATTATTAAGACTAAAACTCACTTAGAAAATGTGGCCCCAGCGCTCGGCTGACGCCAAAACTGTTATAAAAGATCTGCGAGTCTTTATCGGCACATACACAATTGCCATGTTTCATTCTGACCAGGGTCCTGCTTTCAGCTCTCGAGCTTATAAGGAGGCCATGGCCAGTATGGGCGTTGGATTGCGATACTCTTGTCCATCACACCCCGAAGGGAACAGTGCAGTGGAAAGAAAAAACCGGGACATAAAGCAATCTATAACAGCCAAGGTATTAGGTTCGGGGGTTGGGTGGGTCAAACATTTAATAATTGTCCAGCTTAGTCTAAACAATTTGCCAAGAAATTCTCTAAAAGGTTTCAGCCCGTACGAACTATTGTTCGGAACTGGAAGGCACATTGCGGACCTAGATAGTCAGGTATCAATGGTAGAAAATAAGAATAAAGACTTTGACATCAAAGATCGTTTGGCTTTTTTACAGGAATTGAATGAAACAAGAAAATCCTTAAGCAACATAAAGTTAAAACAACAGTCAACTACCACTGAAGAGGCACCACCAGCCCCAGCAAGACCTGTCCGGATTCCAAAGATTGGGGATCTAGTCAAGTCAAATCAAGTCAAGTCAAAAGATTTGTATAGCGCGCTACATACCCAGAGGGTCTCAAGGCGCTTGAAGAAGGGTGGGGAGTTACTTGTCGAATATCCACGTTTTGAGTTGCTTTCTGAAAGCTAGGTGGTTCTGAGTGAGGCGGAGGTGAGTGGGAAGTTAGTTCCAAGTTTTAGCTGCTAGGTAGGAGAAGGATCTACCTCCCATGGTGGTTTTGTTAATGCGAGGTACAGTGGCAAGGGCTTGGTTGGAGGATCGTAGCTGGCGGGAGGGGGTGTAGAAGGATAGTCGTGTGGTGAGGCATTCGGGTCCGATTTCGTAGAGTGCTTTGTGTGCGTGAGTTAGGAGCCGGAAAGTGATCCTCTTATTGACGGGGAGCCAGTGGAGGTTTTTCAGGTGATCAGAGATGTGTTCTTTACGCGGGATGTCTAATATGAGCCTGGCTGAGGCGTTCTGGATGCGTTGTAGTTTTTTCTGGAGTTTTGCGGTGGTGCCGGCGTAGAGGGTGTTTCCGTAGTCCAGTCGGCTCGTGACCAGAGCGTGGGTGACTGTTTTTCTAGTTTCGGTAGGGATCCAGCGAAATGTTTTTTTGAGCATGCGAAGAATGTTGAAGCAAGATGAAGAGACGGCGTTGACTTGTTTGTTCATCGAGAGTGAGGAATCCAGGATGACGCCCAGGTTCCGTGCGTGGTCCGTCGGGATGGGTGCTTTTCCAAGGGCCTCTGGCCACCAAGAGTCGTCCCAGGCGGAGGGGGAGGTACCTAAGATGAGGACTTCTGTTTTGTCTGAGTTCAGTTTCAGACGGCTGTGCTTCATCCATTCGGCTTTTTCTTTCATTCCTTCGTGTAGGTTGGTTTTGGCCGTGTTAGGGTCTCTGGTGAGTGATAGGATCAGTTGAGTGTCGTCGGCGTAGGAGATGATGTTGAGGTTATGTTGGCGTGCGATGGCCGCGAGGGGGCTCATGTAGACGTTGAAGAGGGTGGGACTGAGTGAGGACCCTTGAGGTACGCCGCAGATGACTTCAGTAGCCTCTGACTTGAATGGTGGAAGGCGGACTCTCTGGGTTCTTCCGGAGAGGAACGAGGTGATCCATTCCAGTGCTTTTCCTTGGATTCCGATGTTTTTGAGGCGTTGTAGAAGGGTGCTATGGCAGACTGTGTCGAAGGCTGCGGAGAGGTCGAGGAGGATGAGGGCGACTGTGTCTCCATTGTCCTGTAGAGTTCGAATGTCGTCTGTGGCTGCGAAGAGGGCGGTTTCGGTGCTGTGCTTGGCTCGGAAGCCGGACTGTGAGGAGTCGAGGGATTTGTTGGTTTCGAGGAATGCGGCGAGCTGGTTGTTGACAGCTTTCTCGATGACTTTGGCCGGGAAAGGAAGGAGTGAGATAGGGCGATAGTTTTTGAGTTCGGTGGGGTCAGCTGTGGGTTTCTTCAGGAGGGCGCTGAGTTCGGCATGTTTCCAGCTTTCCGGGAAGGTTGCGGAGTTGAGGGAGCAGTTGATGACGTCTCGGAGGTGCGGTGCAATAATGGAGTCTGCTTTGTTAAAGATGTGGTGAGGGCAAGGGTCTGTGGGGGATCCTGAGTGGATAGAGTTCATCAGACGGATGGTGTCCTCAGTGGAGATTGGTTTCCAGTCATTGAGGATGTTCAGGGGTGTGGGGGTCCTGCAGGGGGTTGGGTGGGTTGGTCTTCGGGTTGGTTGTCGAAGCTGTTGTGGATGTCTGCAATTTTGTTTTGGAAGAATGAGGCTAGGGAGTCGCAGAGGGCTTGAGAGGGGGTGATGTCGTTGGAGTTGGCTGAGGGGTTGGTAAATTCCTTGACGATGTTGAATAATTCCTTGCTGTTGTGGGCGTTGTTATCTAGACGGTCCTTGAAGGCTGTTTTCTTGGCATTTCGGATTAGTTGGTGGTGTAAGCGGGTGGCGTTTTTGAAGGCGTCCTTGGTGCTGGTGGTTGGGTCTTTTTTCCAGGCCTTCTCGAGGGAGCGACAGAGTTTCTTGGATTTCTTAAGGTCATCGTTGAACCAGGAGGCCTTCTTGCTGCCTAGTTTGATTTGTCGTTTTTTCAGTAGTGCTAGGATGTCGGCGCTGTTGGATAACCATTGGGTGAAGTTGGTGGCTGCTTGGTCTGGGTTTGAGGAGTGGGCGGGGGGCTTTTGAAGAAGCGATGAGGAGATCTGGTCGATGGTGATTTTGTTCCAGTTTCTTTGCAGAGTGGGTTGGGGTGGTTGTTGGATGTGGGCTTGTTGTAGGTGAAGTGAACGCAGCTGTGGTCAGTCCAAAGGAGGGCTGTGGTGTGGCTGAAGGAAACATGCTTGCTGGAGGTGAAGATAGGGTCGAGGGTGTGACCTGCGATGTGGGTGGAGGTAGTGACAAGTTGTTTAAGTCCGAGGTTTGCGAAGTTGTCCAAAAGGGTGGTGGTGTTGCTGTCGTTTTTCTTTTCAAGGTGAAAGTTGAGGTCTCCCAGAAGGATGTAGTCCTCGGAGGGGAGCGTGTGTGGAGTGATGAAGTCCGTGATGTCTTCACTAAATTGTGCGCGGGGTCCTGGTGGCCTGTAAAGGAGGGTGCCTCTGAGAGTGGTCCTGGGGTCGATGTGGATCCGGAAGTGAAGGTGTTCAGAGTTGGCGAGATTGACGTCTGTGCTGGTTGAGATGCGGATGGATTTCTTATGGACGATAGCGATGCCTCCTCCTGTGTGGCCGGTACGGTCCTTGCAAATGATCTTATAGCCTTCCGGGATGGCAATGGTGATGTCTGGGGCTGAAGAGGCATTCATCCATGTTTCTGTCAGGAAGGCGACGTCCGGAGAGATGGTGTCGAGTAGATTCCAGAGGTCAATGGCGTGTCTGTGGACCGAGCGGGTGTTGAGCAGGATGCATTGTAGGTGGTTGGGATCGGGTATCTGTTGAGAGTTCGTAGATGAGGAGTTGTTGTTGGTGCCGTCGAACTTGCAGGAGTAGCAGGAAAAGGGTCCATGGGTGTGTCCAGGAGCGGCCTGGACGCAGCTGAGGGAGCGGCCGGGGTTGAGGGCTAGGAGGGTGGTGGCATCGTAAGTAATGCGGGAGGGGTGGACATTACGAGGACCAGGGGCTCTGGCGCTGGGTGCGGTCCAGGCGCGGACGGGCGTAGACGGGCTTACCTTTGGCGCACCTTCGGCGCGGCCGTAGCGCGTGGACGCTGCGCGTGGGACCATCTGACATAAATGGACAGTGGAGGGGGCGGAGCGTGGGAGGGGCAGCAGGGAGGCGGTAGTGTGGGTGAGGGGCGGGTCAGGGGATCCCAACAACAAAATGGAGGGTCAAAGGGGAAAGCCAGACAGGGACAACAAATGCGAGTTCTTTGAAATCAGTACAGAAACAAAAACACTGGAGAAATGAGCGCAGCTGCCTGAGCGAGGTCGCGCTGATGAAATCAATCAAAGCTGCGGCGCTACAATTCACTGATAAACCGCGCTAAATTTGAATGTTACACAGCGCTATATTTGAAGGCTACACAGCGCTACTATTCTATGTAAAAACGGCGCTACAATAGGATGATGCACAGCGTAGCAATTCTATGTAAGACAGCGCTACAAATGGATGCTACAAGGCGCTACAATTCTATGTCAAACAGCGCTACAATTGGAGGATACACAGCGCTATAATTCTATGTAAAGCAGCGCTACAGTAGGATGTTACCCAGAGCACGAAATTGACGAAATCAGCAACGCGATATCGTGGAGTGATGCAGCTGTGAGTGAGGAGGAGCGAGGGTGAGCGACCGTTCTGAAGAGAGTCCAGGTGGTCACAGTTTGGCCAGGGGAATGGAAGGCTCGGTAAACGTGGGTGGGAGGGGCAGCAGGGAGGCGGTAGTGTGGGTGAGGGGCGGGTCAGGGGATCCCAACAACAAAATGGAGGGTCAAAGGGGAAAGCCAGACAGGGACAACAAATGCGAGTTCTTTGAAATCAGTACAAAAACAAAAACACTGGAGAAATGAGCGCAGCTGCCTGAGAGAAAAAATAGCGGTGAAGAAGGAATTTGGACCTTCCTACAGAAAAGCAGTACCTGTCTTGGCAATCAACGGAACAAGATCAGTAGTACTACCGCCTCTTGCTGGTAAAAAGGAGAACAGAGTTGTATCAATCGACCTGGTAAAACCACAAGCATGTGGCCTATAATCAACAGTAGGCCCAGTGGACTCCCAAGAAACAACAGAATACCCAAATTTGTGACAATTCAAGAGGTTCAAACTGAAAGACTAATCACATTTGATAAGCCTGCAGTGCACAGAGAGGGGCTACGCAATAATGCCATGGAACTCGTGCCTCTTGAAACACAGATTGAAACAGTTCGTCATGAAACACCAGTCTACAATGATGTGGCATCAGAATGTGCTACCGAAAGACAAATGGAGAAAACAATTCCAACAATTGACAGAACTGCCTCTGGCTACTTCATCAACTTTGATACCTTTTCTGAAGATCTAAGCAACCCTGAAGTAATGCCAGAAACAAAGACTTTTAAAGAAAAAGCAACAGAACTCTTTCATCAACTCAAGGAAATTTACCTTATTTCTCCATGGTTAGAGTTCTGGTTTGGTCTAGGTGTATTTGTCCTCCTGCTTTGGCTCATCATGGTACTTTGTTTGGGAAAATTCATTGAGGGAAAATACAGTTCAATGGACACAGCAAGTCAGAACATCAACTTAGTCCTAAAACCACACAAATCATCCGACGTGAAGAAAAGAGAACTATCAACAGTAAATGTCACAGCCATTCAATACCCGGCGGGGTAGTATGGGACAAAACTGACTATGAAGTATATGGTCCGGTTGAAATCCTTAAATATCCTCACCAGTTCAAGGTTTCATTAAGTGACTTTGTAAAACCAAGTACATTTTCCGATGATTGGGATTTTGAAAGTATAAATAATATGATGTCTGATTTAGTGTTGTCAGCAAGATTTACAGAACATGATTATTTACAAGGTTCGTCTAATTATGAACAAATGTATTGCTTCTCACATTACGGAGACCATTACTTACATAAATCTGCACAACCTAGAAATGTTTTTAAATATAACCAATGGGAACATTGTGCTACTCCACCTAAAAGCAGTTCTAAAACATTCTATGAGAAATTCCAGTACTTCACAGGGTTTAACACAAGTAATGCAGAAAAGTTTTATTATAAACTGTTAGATAAAACAGGATTGAAAACAATGTTGACAAATACTAAATTGATATATTCAGAAGCATTTTATGAAAAAATGATGACATTTGGTTTTGATTTTTGGAAAAATAACATTGAAACAAAAACCATCTGGGGTACAAAAGAATGGCAGGTACAAGGCATAGAAGCATTATTTCGAGCCTGCATGATCCCAGAACAAATAATGTTCTTAAATGACACAATTCACCAAACAACCTGTCTTGGCCTAGCTAAGATTAAAGACCTTAACAAACCGTCTATTCCAAAGCCAATACCTAATAATGCAACAACAGAAGTTGAAATAGACGTATCTAAAATTTTACATCTTAACAGAACACATCCTGATTGGAAAAAGTGGTTAATCTGGCCTATTGACACGAATAACTGTCAAGATAGATTCCTGAACAAAACACAGGGGTTAACAATGTCCAGACCAGACCCTAGATACTCCCAGAGACAACATCCAGGGATAGTAACAACATACAGTGTAGGGAAGCTGTGCCTCGAATGGCTAGAATCATCCACACTGGCAGAAATTAAGCAACACTTATCTTTACTTAAGGATGGTGCTGATTTGCGCGATTTCATTCTGGGACCTCGCAAACAGCGTCAAAAATGTTTCATAGTGACCAGTATATATGTGGCTTACAACGAGGCTTGGAAAGTAACACAAATTGAAACAGCTGAAAAAATACGAGAAATTGATTGTATTAATTTGGAAAAATCACTTTCTGTTGTGGACAATGGGTTAATGACTCTGTCCTCCAGAATATATTCACTGGACAGTATTGTATTATCTGCCATAGATATAATAGACAAAGACTTGCTAATGTTACAGCATGGCCAGTCACAATTGCGTTCTATTGTACAGTTAGGCTGGACGCTGCAAAATCTTCGTTCAGGCTATGTGCTATGGCGTTTAATCAACACAACGTCATTGTTTTGGGATTATCACAATTCCGATAACAACTTTCCGATTTAAAAATTGCCTTGAATACATATCGACTGGCCAGTATGAATGTTTGGGTAAAGGGTACATTAAGTCAGCATGGGAATTACCATATACACACACATGCTATAGTGACAGCAACAAAAATGTATTTCTTAGTGGTGAAAACTGCAAACATTCACTAAGCGGTATACTTTTGTACCAAGGTATTAATTTACACGGGGCCTGTGAAGGAAATTCAAAGAACCTTTCATGCCACCAACATGTCACACTTGCAACGCAGATCGAGCCTTTCTGTAAGCAACTCTCGAACGGGAGTTACATTCTAATAACGGATCACAGCTGTTGTGGCCTTATGCCAGGGAAAGCATATCTCGTACAAGTAACTTCCATGGTCAAATGCTGTATGCAAGCATTATTTCCAAACGGCCCTGGAGACTCTGAGACTCCCATATGGCCTCGTTTGAATGTCTCTTCTATACGAATTGATACTTTAAGCAGAATGAAGTCTGTGCTTTTGCAGACAACAGTGCCCATCACGTCATCAAAAGGGACGTATGATCTCCAAGTTGCAAGGACGGTTTCGGAGATTCATTACCTTTTATCAACAAATTGCCCCCTTGCATTTCACAGAAATGCTTAGCCAAATTCTAAATATGTCAAGTGCCATAGGCATCCCAGGCGTATTTAAGACGATTTTTACGGGACTGTTAACACCATTCGAAGCAATTCTGGGAATCATTCCCAATTTTGTCCATTCAGTCTTTGGCGGCATACCCCTGATTTTGGGGCTTGTAGCAGGTATTTTATTTTTGACCCTCCTGCTCCGATATGGCAAGCCAAAACACAGACATGACTCCGGCAAGGATGGAAGAAACGATCCGAGCAATACGCTACCGGGACCGAATAACTAGAGTCCTTGGATTGGCCAGGCTGGGAGATCTGAACATGACCTGGTTTCTTTCATTCAGACCTATATGGCAGACCTGCATCTTACCTGTGGTTCGATGTATGCTATGCGGAGAAGAATGCATGTTAGACACCTGTCTTGCACTCCCATCAGCAGTACCAATGGATATCGATACTGTGCTAAGTCCTGTAATGGCTCACGCATTGTGTTGTCCCCAGCGGCTACCAATCCTGATGACGGCATTCATTGAGACTCCTGTGCTACGACTAGGTGGTGACAGTGGAGCAAGAAATAAAAGCAACATCACCCAGGTACGGCCTTCTGTGAGCATTGCTGATCCAGACACCGATGATAGCAATCATTTCACACCTGCCAAGTTACAGCATTATCGAACTTGGTTGAACTGTCACCTGATTTTGTAGACCAATTCTTTCAGAGCCTGTCTGATATGATGTTCTCCCCTGAACAGAAACAATAATTTTTGAAAAGCATTCCGACACACAGCGTTCCCATGAACTCTGAATTCGGCCTTCAGTTTTGATCAACAAAAACTACTGAAAAGCGTTGGAACTCTATTCCCCCGTTCACCATGAAAATCTTTTTTTGGGTTTGAACATTTTTCAAAATATTTACCTTTTTTCTGGCACAAATTCTTTGCTTAAAGTAGAACTATTCATAAAGAACAGAACTTCTATTTTTAGGTAAATCTAGAGACAAAATAACTTTACCTCAACCTCTAGCACATGTTACAGCAATTGCATTTCTATTTGATGAAATTATCTCACCCTTCTTTTCTGTTAAAGAGTTATTTCATATGTAATTTTTTCGCAAAATCGTTCACTGATTACATATGCAATAATTTTGAATGATTTCTATGCTTAAAGACGTACAGTACCTATATTTCCCTGTATTTCAAATACGCCATTTCAAATGCGAATATGTATTTTGGGGTGGTAATGTTACACATGCATCTTATTGCTTTAGTTTTTAGTAATTTGATGGACATAAATTCGTGGAGTGGGTGTCGTGTTCTAATCTAGGACCCCAATCAATACTGTGACCTTATGCCCCTATACGGCTATAATCCATTCATACCCCTATAATGGCATAAACGATCAGAGTCATATTTTCAGCCATATTTCTGAAACTCGCCTCTGCAGCTCATTACAGTAGATGACACAGCAGAAGCCAATATCTTAGATTCCTAGATTACACTCCGAGTTCTTCAACAAGATAAAACCCAGCAACCTGGGAAAGCCCCGCTTGCTATGTTTTGATTAGTAATAGAACTCTAATGAGCACTGAAAGGACGATCACTTCCTAGTGACACCCTTATTGACGTCTTATGTCCAAATATTACGTCAAACAAGGCACCTTTCAGGTATAAATATTACCAACGTTGCCTTAAGCAAACGCAACTACGATAACGATGGTGTGGTGAATACAGGAGCAGAACAGCTGTCCCTTGCAGAGCCCAGCAGATGCAAGCAGCCAACGGACGCTGCCCGTCCTCCTCCTTGACGCGCTGAGAGAGACGCTGTCTTTTCTCTTGCCGAGAAAATCCAGCTCCGGCGTTTCCAGCCTACTCTTGCAAGTGACTGGGATATCGAGTCCTGAAAGGAGATACAAGACCTCCAACATTCCATTCCAGAGGTATGGTGTTGACTAAACCCTTAGAAAGAATTCTTGAAGCAAATCCTTGGCAAAACCAACTTAACTAAACTGCTACTTACTTACTCCCTTCTAAGTATTAGGCTTAGGTCAGGTACATTGGGGTAGGCGTAGTTAGAAGCACCAGTTGAGTATGTTAGCCTAATGTATATATGAATGTATATATTTTAACCATTGTATGGCTAAGAAACCATATCAATGCTTTTACAGTATTATTTCGCAATCCTCCTTTTACTGTACGCACTTTTTATAATAACAAGTCTTGCAATTGTGCCAATTCATTTCTCTTGCATGAGAAGAAAGACTGTTCAATAAATAATACCTTTTATTGAAAACGCCCGTCTCTCTATTCTCTGCATCTTGGTGAAAGTAATCTGCACAACTGACTGAGTGAAATAGCTGTCTATTGTTTCACACGACTCTAGAGATTGACTCTTATTCTAAGGAGCAAAGTTGTCATGTTTATGCGGTTGTTGGAAAACTGAATCCCTTCTTGTCTGAGCCAGGGGAGCTGATCACTCCCTATTCAGTCAAGAAAGTTTCCAGTGACCTCTGAGCTAGTTGGTACAAACCCAATTAAGTCTAACATAGTCAGTAGAGACCTGGAATACCGCACTTCTACGTCTACACTGCTGTTTATTTTATTCCAATGCACAGGGCCTTTAGGGAAAATAGGAACTACACTACAAAAGAAGAACTGTCCCTCGACAACCAAGGATGCCTACTACGGGGCCCCTGTTTAGTCATGCCAGCCAGCCTAACCCGTCAAGCGGTGGAACTCGCACACAGAAGACACCAGGGCATGGTAAAGACCAAAAGCAGGCTGAGAGCCAAGGTGTGGTTTCCGGGGATGGACCTGATGGTAGAAGAAACTGTCAGAGCATGCAACTGGTGTCAAGCAGCAGGGCAACCAGACCGCCCTCACCCAGTTGTGACGAAGACAACCCTCAGAGGCCGTGGGAATGCGTCAGCGCTGACTTCAGACTCCTCCCTAACGGGCGATATGCACTAGTGATCATTGACCATTTCACCAAGTACCCCGTAGTGGAAATTGTGGGGAGCCAAACACCCACGGAAGTAATCGCCAAATTTGAGAAAACGATCGCCACCCATGGCATCTTTGATGTAGTCAAGACTGACAATGGACCACCCTTCCACGGTCAAGAATTTGCTGAATCCCTCAAGAGCTGGGGCATCCGCCATAGGAAAATAACCCCTCGCTGGCCTCAAGCCAACGGGGAAGTGGAGAGGTTCATGCGCACGCTTAATAAGACCATCCGCATAGCCCTAGCAGATGGATCACCACTAGTGAAAGCCATTTACAGCTTCCAGAGGGAATATCGCATGACTCCGCACGTCACAACGGAAGCGGCGCTAGGTGCGTCGACCATGGGCCGAACAGTAAAGGACACACTCCCGAACCACCCTACGTGGGTTCCCGAGGGAGCCTGCACGGCGAAGACACTGGCAAATCGCACTCGCTCCAACGACCAAGCCAGCAAATGACGAGGGGCCCGCGAGTCCACCATACAACCAAGTGACAGAGTCTACGTCAAAGACCGATACCCAGGAAGCAAGTTCCGGCTCCCATTTGAACACCAGCCGTGGACTGTCACTCGCCGGACTGGCACCATGGTGACTGCTCAGAGAGGGTCAGAAACAGTCACCAGAGACATTTTGTTCTTTAAGAAAGCACACCAGAACACTTCCCAGAGTCCAGAGCAACCCAGCCCGAGTCCGCAGCGACAAGAAGAATCAGAGACTGATCAGTGGGTCTCAGACGGAGAAGACCTGAGAGAACAAGACACTTTGCAACTCCCCACCACCCCTGAAGGAGGGGCGTCAAGTTTGCTTTCCCCGGCGGGGGGAAGCAGCACCCCATTCCCAGGGACGCCAGGGGTAGCAATGCCCCGAGGAGGACGGTCCAGATATGAGCTGCAGAGAAATCCTGCACTCTCCTCTCAGCTCGCTGACTACCTGGTGGAGTGAGGCCCAGAATGAACTCTGACAAACTGGTAACAGACCCATCGTATTATAATCTACTGTGTTTTGATATTTCACAGTTTTGATAAAGGTTAGAAGGAATGTAGTGTTCCGGGGCATGAGGCAGCGGTCTAGCTGACCCACGGCGCCGGAGCGCCCCCGCGCTGACGCGTGACGTCAGGCGCGGGGGGGGGGTGTATAAAATAAAGAGGCGTGACTACGGCGAGTTAGTCGGAGCCACGCAGGAACAGCAACTACGGCTCCTGTGTTTATTTAGCGTTGCGTGGCCGCACTCAGGAGCGCTAGCCAGACCACCAAGGCTACACCTGCCACAAGCACACGTTGTTGCTGGTGCCAAAGCTCCTTGACAGGCATATGTGATGACTGGGTCTATTCAGTGAGAGACTGAGCCACAGAGCATTGTTTGGTAAGTGAAAGGCTGACACCATCTTGGTCATTAAAGGAAGTGTCAATTTGTGCTTCTCCACTGACTGTGCCTCCACCTGTGAGGCGGAGGGGGATTAGAGGCACTTTCCCGCTGGGAGCTTGCCTTGTGTTTTTTTTATTTTTTAGACTTGCCGTTTGCGCTGGGAAAACTTCCTGGTGAATACCTTGGTGGGACAGGAGTCCTTGAGATCCAGTGATCCAGTGTACCTGCCGTGCACCAGTAATTGCTGCTACCACCCTGGAAAGGGACTGCAAGCCCCGGGGTGCAACTCTTTTTGTACGGGTGCCACGGATGAGGGGGGAGGCGCTTCCTTTTCCATTGCCTCTCCCCCGCATCAGAGACTGAAGGAGTTCGGGCTGAGCCAGGTTTTTTGACATGTGTCAGTTATATTTTCCTGTTAAGAACGTGTTGGCCCAACGCTGGTAAGGGATTGGATTGTAACATAATCTTGTTCATGTAGGGTGCTTTCTTATGAGTAAACGCAAGTCACTAACAGGTGGTGGGAACATTGAACGATTTCCTGACAAGGGCTTGGTCTGCATTAATTCATGAAATTGCGCTAACTGAACCAAGACTCTTGCTTGACCCATGAACAGCCCCTCCCACTTGCCATTGCTCACACAGGAGCCAAACATAGCGCATGTGACAAATCCTGAGTAATCCACGTCGTTCGGCTCCCCGGAAACAGATTGAGAACATCCTAAGACACCTGAGGCTTTGGAGACGCTTCCCAATGTAAATTAACCCAACTTTTCTACTAGAGGTCAAAAGGCGAGAAACACTCAAGCTAAGAACACTACTCCTCATGTAGGGAAGAGAAAGGGGCATTGCTCCAATAGGCATAAAACACCTAAAGCCACAATGGGGGTGAGAGAACTGGATCAGCATTCCATACCCCCCACCAATGCTAGCGCAGGTAGTAGTGGCCCAACAGTTTTTGATCCAGGGGCTTGTTGGATAAAGCTGGAGGAGATGGTTTCAAACTTATTACAGCCTTTACATCCAATGTTGATTAACATAGAGGGGAGGCTTATTAGCTTGGAAAACCGCGTAACCCCCCCACCTGTAGAGAGTGTCAATGGCCCTTTATGCAGTTTTAATTTCTCGCACGCCATTATGACTGGTGATAGTGGCTTAAAAAACCCTCTGTTTAATCTTCCGACCAGTGACCCATTGTTCCATCAAGAATTGATCTGTCAAGCTTCATCAGGCAATCCAGTACAAGCTAATTCTCGGAGCGCAGAAGGGGCTCAAGCGCTAGAAACTCGTCTAAAGGGTTCACACTTTAGGCAGGATGGATTTCGGAGTAATGATAATATCAGACCCGAACCCAGATGGGTAACAGCAGGCCAAGAAAGCTCTATAAAGGGATTGGGGGAATGTCGTCAATAAGGGATGGGTACCCAAAAGTCCATATGGGCCTGTCCACAGGGCCCAAAGGTATTGCATCTGCTGCCGGAAGCTACCCTGTACACTATAGTGTTGGCAAATGTTCCTACGTTGACATCAGGAGAGATCGAACAGTGGCCCACCCTGAGAAATAAAGCCCTGCAATTTTTAAGCAGGAAAACAGGTTTGAATACTCAACTTTTTTCTGAACTCAAGATGGCTCGAAGGATTGGCTGGGTTGGATTGTCTAATAAATCTCAGCCCGGTGACTGTTTAGTACTGTCTTTTAGAACCCCATCCTTAGTTCGCTTAATTTTAGATAGGGTAGGAAATTGGCAGGTCAGAAAAAAAGGGATAAGTGTGGTTCCTTTGGGCTTCTTTTACCAACCCCCTAGATTACAAGAGAATCCCTCAGGACGGGTTTTTGCTTAGGGCAATCCTGGCATAGCAATACTGTACCAACTTACAATTATTTTGAACCCCTTATTAATCTTGAAGATATTTATTGACTGACTCTCTCTTCCAGCACTCAGATTTGAGTGGCAGATTGCAAATGGGCCGAGAAGAGGGGTGCCCAGTTCAGGGAGCAGTACAAAAGAGGGTGGAGGTGATAGACGGAGCATCTGAATCAATCAAACACTCACACCCAGTCAAAAGATCTGGGTTTAATCCATCACCGTTCTTTAGCCCACTCTGCCACCCCAGTTCAGACATGTATATATGCAAATCAGTCTGACCCTGTGCCTCATGGGAACAGTCCAGCCCGAACTGCAAAGCCATGTCTACCCTGGACCGGACACAAGCTTCCGAGGACCGGTTTCTGGCATCCCAGCAGTCTTCAGCCCGACTTGCTTGAAACCAGTGGCAAAGTGCGCAAGGGACTCACGTTTGAGCATACCCTGCCACACTTATGGCGGCCAAAAGCGGTACAAATGGGGGTGGTGATGGACAGAGCATCTGAATCAATCAAACACTCACACCCAGTCAAAAGATCTGGGTTTAATCCATCACCGTTCTTTAGCCCACTCTGCCACCCCAGTTCAGACATGGCTATATGCAAATCAGTCTGACCCTGTGCCTCATGGAAACAGTCCAGCCCGAACTGCCAAGCCATGTCTTCCCTGGACCGGAAACAAGCTTCCGAGGACCGGTTTCTGGCATTCCAGCCGTCTTCTGCCCGGCTTGCTTGAATCCAGTGGCAAAGTGAGCAAGGGACTCACGTCTGAGCATACCCTGCCACACTTATGGCGGCCAAAAGCCGTACAAAAGGGGGTGGTGATGGACGGAGCATCTAAATCAATCAAACACTCACACCCAATCAAAATATCTGGGTTTAATCCATCACCGTTCTTTAGCCCACTCTGCCACCCCAGTTCAGACATGGCTATATGCAAATCAGTCTGACCCTATGCCTCATGGGAACAGTCCAGCCCGAACTGCCAAACCAAGTCTTCCCTGGACCGGAAACAAGCTTCCGAGGACCGGTTTCTGGCATTCCAGCCGTCTTCAGCCCGGCTTGCTTGAATCCAGTGGCAAATTGAGCAAGGACTCACGTCTGAGCATACCCTGCCACACTTATGGCAGCCAAAAGCGGTACAAAAGGGGGTGGTGATGGACGGAGCATCTGAATCAATCAAACACTCAAACCCAGTCAAAAGATCTGGGTTTAATCCATCACCGTTCTTTAGCCCACTCTGCCACCCCAATTCAGACATGGCTATATGCAAATCAGTCTGACCCCGTGCCTCATGGGAACAGTCCAGCCCGAACTGCCAAGCCATGTCTTCCCTGGACCGGAAACAAGCTTCCGAGGACCGCTTTCTGAGCGACCACTTCCCGCTATGTCTTGAGGTTCCGTTGCCTCCTCTTAGAAACGGGAAGGTAAAAAAAAATGACCCAGTACTAGGCAACTTTGAATTGAACAGTGTAAATGGTTACGCCATATGGTGGTCTTAAGTCGATCCTCATGCGTTGGTCATGAAATTAATTAAGAACTGCAAAATAGCTTTTGAGAACTATTTGTGTGAGACATCTTCTTCTGATAACATTGTGCATTCTTTTGTTGCTATAGGTAATGTGGTTAGGAGTCTACTAACTGCTAAACAGCCCAACTAGCGCAAAGAGCATGGATGGTTTGGCAAAAAGTGCACCCAAGCCCACTCAAATTTGAAACATGAGTTGCATAGGCAACCTAGATCCCCCAGTGGGGTTAGACGGGCCAGGGTGGAGAATGAGCAGGCCATCTTGGATAGGAAATGTATACTTCAGCAGGAAGCTTGGGAAACACTCCACACAGCGGCCTTACAAAAAGATAGTGTGGGATTTTGGAGAGCAGTAAAGGCTCCCTTCTTACAAGAGGGAGATGGCCCATCTATTGAGATCGCAATATCTAAGGATGTTTGGGTCAATCATTTCTCCAAGGTTTTTAACGGACCAAAAAATTTAGATTCTCAATCACCCGTAATTCCTCCAGCTCAGCTTGATGAGATAGAGTTGCAGGTTACCCTGGATGAAGTGCTCAGAGCCCTTAGTCGTAACCTAGGGGGCACGGCCCCAGGTCCAGATGGAGTGCCTGTCGACCAATTTAAATCTAACATGTCACTTTGTGGCCCCATAATAACACAAGTTATAAATGCTAGTGTTAGGACATCGATACCAAAAACCCTGGATTGAATTTATTATCATTCCAAATTTTAAGAAGCGGGAGCGCCATGACGTGTGGTTCTGGAACGTCTGCAAGACTGGGCAGAAGACAAACAGGTAATTTCTGACTTTCATGAAGGCCTAGGTACTTTAGAGCAAAGTTTAAATGTATCTACCTTTACAGGTAAATATACACAAGCAAAAAAGGGCTGTTTGCACTTAGCATTTGTGGACCTTACCGCAGTCTTCGATTCTGGACAGCATGGAAGATTGTGGGAGATTCTAGTAGACTTAGGGGTTGATTCAAGTATCATAGTCCTTTTGCAATGTTTGTACAGAGAAGCCTCTGCCAGTGTTCGCTGTGGCCAGGGTGGGGAACGTACCGGTTCATTCCCCATCAAGTGAGGGGTCAGGCAGGACTGCGTCCTGGCCCCCTTCCTTTTCAATTTATATATAAACGGCCTTGGAAAAGTATTGCTCAATGAAGGTATAGACTTCCCGCAAATTGGAGGGGGACCTATTCCAGCCCTCCTTTATGTGGACGACGCAGTCCTAATGGCATGTACACAACATGGTTTGCAAAGGGCCTGGATACTTTTAATGACTTTATGAAGGACCTAGGTTTAAGCATTAATGTCTCTAAGACATTCATTATGAGTTGCAGTAAAGGGTTTCAGAGGGTGAGGAACATTTTCCTGGATGGAAACAAGTTAGCCTCTACCAGGAATTTTACCTACCTTGGCATCTTAGTGAAACAGAATGACACCAAGTTTCAGATGATAAATCAAAAAAAACGTGCATTTACCAGAACAACAGCCCTTGCCACCTTTGATAAAAAAACTAGGGAGGAAGTGGAATTTTTGAAAATATACAAAGCAAAGGACATTACAGCCACAATGTATGGGGCAGGAGTGTAGGGTTTTGCTAACACTCAGCAATTACAGCTGGTTGAGAATTCCTTTTTGTGATATAATTTGTCTGCTCCCCTATGCACATCCTCATATATATGTCACGAGGAGTTGGGCCTCCCTTTTATTTCAGATCTTATCAAAATAGAACCAGTAAATTTATGCCATAGGATTTAGACCAAGGAGCAGATTAAGTTGAATAGAGAGATTTTAAAGGACAGCATGAGCTTGAACGGGCTGCTAAGATTCCTTCAATTAAATACATATGTAACTTGATGAAGGATATAGGTAATCCGGAATACTTTGCTGACCCCTCTACTAGAATATCAGTATCGAGAAAGTCCCTAAAGCTTAAATGCCTTCAATTATTGAGTTCAATAAGATTGGCAGATGAAGTGTTGGTACTTAGTGTAAGGATGCATCAAGTAACTCTCACCTGTTTGGGGATGGAGCATTACTTGTTATTCGCTCCTGGAACTATTGATAGGATGCTTCTAACGAGATTTAGATTGGGTGTCGTTCATAGATTACTGTCAATACCAACTATGAACGACTGGACCCAAAATTTGAAACCCTACCTGTGTGATAACCACTCTGAGCAGTCTACGATTCATCTAGTTTTATTCTGTAAGTTCTATACAGAGTTGAAGAGAGTGTGGTTACTTCCTCTTTTAAAATCTTTGGGCGTCAGGCAATGCTTCCCAGCTTTTATTAAGTTGCAATTTTTGGAAGATTAACATATTGCGTGGAGGGTGGCTACGTTTTTAAAAAAGACGATTCAGCAGAGGAAAAGTATGCTATTTGATTCGTAAAGTGAGGGCATTGTCCCTCCTTATGGCACTGATTTTATTGTTGTTGTGTAAATACATTTTAACCTGTTAAATGTATAATGAAATTTGTTATGTGTGTTATTGTATTGTGCTTTTATGATTGGTATAACAACAATCGAATGGAGCTGTAATGACTGACAATAGCAAAGGCAATGAGTAAAAAATGAATGCATAGAAGAACACCATCCCCTACAAGTTAGAGTCATACACATACATGTCAAAAACCAATGTATTGTGTGTACTTTTGGACTAGACAGCTAATTCTAACAACATCAGTGTGTCCCACATAAAGATTGCCCACATTGCAATACATATGTGTCAATCAAAGAGCACCATGACAACTTATCTGGCAAAAAAAAACATTTGAATGCTGACAAGAACTAGCATAACAATCCATGTGACATGTTTGAATCGCACCAGGTGTATGCACCGAAAATCACATGGTAGAGAACGGGAACTATGAAATAGCTGTGCCAATGCCAGGTAGGCCACAAAATAAATCTGTGCCTCAACATGGACATATGTATGTGTGAGTGTCACACATGTTGGCACTGTCACATGTAGTGAGTGCACATAACACTGAGTGATGAGGAACATCTCTAAATACCCATCACAGTAAGCAACTGGAAAAGCGAGAAAGTCAGGATGTGGAAATTTAAAATGTATCAGGCCTTGCTCAACATAAGCTATTTCAAAGATAACTGGAAGAGACATGTTTAAACCTGTAGCCAACTGTACAAGTAACACATTTTGTGAATTACCCTGAGAAATTTGTTTGAGTTATTCAGTACACATAACACATACGAACATGAATATAGCTGTAACAGAGAGCAAATGCATTGACAGTTGTAATTACTGTTGCTGACCAAGGACATGGTCTCCAGCAATGGGCCATGACCCCAATAGCTCAATCCCAAACTGAGTCAGACAGACACTACCATCAGACACTGACTAAGACTTGGAACATTATCGAGAGAAGGTTTGGAGTGGTGAAGTCATGGATTGGCTGCATGAACATGTTCAGATTCTTGGATTCTGTGATACTCCCCCCCTATGGTCTGCAAGATCATACTCATTGAAGCAATGCTCCACAACATCTGTGTCTGGACAAATGTCCCGTGGGACGTGTACCCTGATGAGCAGGACCCAATGGAAGATAAGGATGAGAATGGAGGAGAAATACAAAATACAGTGGCTGGAAATAGGCAACACACCTACATTGTGCAAAATTTCTTGCCTTGATTTACATGTGCTTTAAGTGACAAAATGTCCAAACATAACAGGAAGGTTCAAAATTGAAATAAAAGCCTGCATCCATCATTTGTGTTGGCGTATATGTCATAGTCCCAGTAACCATCAACTCACCCACATCTCGTCAACTAGAAGTAGGTCACAAAATATAACTATCACATCATTATACCTGTAGACCAACATTGTGCAATGCCTCACATCTATCATTTGCACACATACAGATAGACTAAGTGAAGCAGTGTACTGCATTAGAAGGACTGGACAGCCATGCCACATCTCCTGATCTCATATGCTCATTACACTCCCATTGCACTTAAGCAGTCTTCCTGTGTTGTGCAGGAGCAAAGTGTACACCAGATGGTACTCAGTGAAGTTAGGAATACAAACCACAAACTACCATACCTGAAAATAACCTTGCACTGGAGTGTGTCTCACCATGTGTTCCCATGCTGGATAACGGCGTTTTGCAAGAGCTCAGGTAGTTTCAGATACCATCAGAGATCATGAGTGATAGTTGCCATAGACAAAGGCCCACGTCATTCAAACATGTAAAAGCAGTCACTTGAAAAGAAAGCCTACATGCATGTGTGACTCACCACAAAACAAAGTTCATGTGAACTTTTTCCTGCCTACGATGTCACATATACATCTTAATGGTACAGTCAAGATAATACTCTTTTACCATGCATTGCTCAGCAATGCAATGAGCTCCAAAGGCCTTTAAAAATACAGCATGATCTGATGGCATTGTACAGTGTGTAAATGACTAGAAAACAATGACATTGAATATGTAATTTGCAATCATCTCATCACCTGAAGGGCCCTGAGATGTCAAGAGTATGATTTCACTCAGATCAAACATCAGACAAAAATGCCAATGCATACACACAACTTATTGCGCATGGTCAAATGGTGTGATTTAGATATAAACTTACCTTCACATCACAATAATTGTGCACCTCTGACCTGAGTGGACAACTGCATAGTTAAGCAGATCATAAATATACTAACCGCACAAAGGTGAAAAGTAAGTTGAGTGAGTCATTACAGATACCTGTGTCTGGGAATGCAGCATCTTTGAACCAGGAGGCACACACCAAGGCATGCCCTCAGAGTTTATGTAGTTTTACTAACCATGACAGGAGTAAGATTGAGATCACATGTGAATGAAAGCATCTAGTGAACTGAACTCACAAGTACGTTGGGCTATTTAACCATGCTTCACTGCAGAAGTGGATGATCGCTCACTCACCTATACAAGAGGTCTGTTGCTGTGTGACAAACTAACCCGCAGATCTACATCATGTTTTCTGATATATATATGCATGATAACACCATGTGTGGAACATGTGTGCTTGTGCAAGACATTTATAACAGAAAGTCTGCAATGTGTAACAGTCTGCAAATGCAGAGATTGTGTGTGCAGCTACAGTGTGTTCAGCTGCAGACCCTCTTCGACAGAGTAGTACCAAACAGTGTGCAAGGACTGAGTGTGTGTTATGCACTTCATGATGTATGTTGCTGTCTTACCTATGTTGATCACAGTAAAATTGACATATTGTCCAGTGAGTGTAGTCAAAGGGGCATATAATGGGCATGGCCACACAGTGCAGCACAGAAAGTCCCCCATTGCAATGTTTAGAAGCACATCGCAAGAGTAGTACGGTATCTAACATAACACTTAAAAAATGTTGAGGCTTCACCTGTGCAGGGGCTGGATTAGATACCTAGACCCAATATAGGCTCACGTGCCCCATGAGGCAAGGATGCAACTGTTACATGCAGGAATGGATATGACCACAATGGTCCTTCTTACTGTAATTCAAATAATGCTGCAAGTCCTAGTCCTAGTGCTCTATCTATTTGTGCCGCTATTCGCAGGAAACAAAGAATCAAAGTAAATAGAATATGTCATGGTCTAACTACATGTACTGTCACTCTTGTCAAGGTAGTGCTCACTAACACATTGCATGTTTGTGTGGTGTCATATGTGAAAAGAACATATGATGGACAGATTGCTGAACACATCAAACATTCACCCCCAATCACAGATCTGGGTTAAATCCATCATTTATTTGTACTTCACGCCATTCCAGTTTAGACCCAGCCATATGCAAATCAGTGTTGACCCTGCTCCCCATGAGAAATGTCCAGCCCGACTGATTTGCAAATGACTGGGTCTAAACTGGGTGACATGGTGACTAAAAAACAATGGATTTAACCCAGGTCTCTTGACTGGGGTGAATGTATGATTTATTCAGCATTCCATCCATTATTTGTTTGCATAGCACTTTTCGCCCTAAGTGGGATGCATATGCCCAGGCGTGGGTCCCTTACTCACTGTGCCACTGGATTCAAGCTAGCCTGGCTGATCAGGGAGAATACCCTAAAACCAGACCGAGGATGCTGGTTTCTGGTCTAGGGAGGACCTGACTTGGCAGTTTGGACTGGACTGTTCCCATGAGGAGCAGGGTCAAGACTGATTTGCATATGGCTGGGTCTAAATTGGGGTGGTATTGTGAGCAAAAGAATGATGGATTCAACCCAGATCTCCTACTTGGGGGTGAATGTATGATTTATTCAGCATTCCATCCATGATTTGTTTGCGTAGCACTGTGTGGTGTCATATGTCAGTAAATGCACATATGACCATCTGGTGTGAATGGCTACCCACATTCAAAGCTGAAGGAAACCCTCTATGGTGCAGAGTAATGTGATGCAGTGATTTACATTTACTTATATGTACTACTCAAGCTGGGCTTGTGATGCTCAAGCTACAGTCAAACTAATTTTGCTAAAGCTTTAACCCAGGTACATTGTGAAAGTGCCACACATATTGTTCCAGACACAAAGATCAGACAGCAGATGTCTCTGTATCACAATATTCCATGGTGGTTGTTGGCTAATTAAGTCTGATAAATGATGTTTTCCTGACAATCACAGGTGTCATATTGGACTAACACCATACATTTCATATCTATCCAGGTAACATGTGAGCTGCATTGGGGCGCTAGACGGCGCCAGGCAAGATGGCCAGTCGATGGAGCAGTTCTGCCGGCTGAGCCATCCATCCGAACATTATCCTGGAGTTCCTGCCAGCAATCCGTGCCCTGCCTGCAGCAGAAGTGTGGCTGAGATCAGTGGGCAGCCTTTCTTGAGCAGAGCTGTCTTCTTTGTCCTCAGGTAGCTGCGAGAAGGGCCTGACAGTCTTTTGGGTCTTAAACGCTGCATGGCGGCCCAGGACGGGCTCTAACTGCAGAGCTCTGGTGAGTGCTGCGCCGGAGGGGCCTTTCTGCTGTCAGCACTGAAGGTTCACTTCCTGGGCACTTTCCGCTCCTGCTACTCCTGCCCCCCCAGGCTCCATTATCAACCCCAGCCATATGGTAAAATTGATCAGTTTGAACTGCCGTTCTCTGGTTTAACATCATGCTGATATATATGATTTATTGTTGGACGAAGACCCGGACGCTCTATTTCTTATGGAGACATAGTTATCTGATGAAAGTCCAACAGAACCTGAACTAGCATCAAGATCCTTAATAGAGGGGGGGGTGGTATCACAGTTATTTTTAAATCTCTTTACCTGTGTTCTTTTGTGAGGGAATCTCTGGCAGGGTGTGAAGCTGCGTGCTTTGGAATTTTGCTCAATGCCAATTACACCTTGTCAGGCTTGTTGATTTATCGCCTGCCATGACTCTCCAAATAATTCAGAACAGCTCTCATTGATGCCATAGGGCCTCTAGCCACTGAGGGCTTCCAACTTCAGCATTTTAGGGGACTTGAATTTGCATCTCGATAATTCTCATGATTTATTTATTTATAAAAACATTTGTAAAGCGCGAAACGAAGGCCCGTGGGCATCTCGGCGCTAAGTAGCTGCAATGCTTAACCAACAAGGGGACTGAGAGTTCACTGATTAAACAGCCAGGTTTTCAGTCTTTTGCGGAAAGACCAGAGGGAGGTGCTGGTCTTGATTGAGTGAGGCAGTGTGTTCCATAATTTTGGAGCGGCCACAAGGAATCTTCTGTCGCCCCAATTGACAGATTTAGTTCGGGGGATCACTAGTTCCAATGAACTGGAGGAGCGCAGTGTTCTGGACGGGCAGTAGGGGGTTAGGTTCTGAGTGAAGAACACTGGTCCGGCGTTGTGTAAAGCTTTGTATACCAAGCACAGGGACTTGAACTTAATCCTCTTTTTCACCGGGAGCCAGTGAAGCTGTCTTATGGTGGGTGAAACCGGTTGGAATTTGGGGATTCGCCCTAGGAGCCTGGCGGCCGCGTTCTGGATAGCCTGCATTTTCGATAATACTCTCTCCTGGGCACCTAGAAACAGCGCGTTACAATAATCTAGGGTAGAGAGCACCGGGGAGCTTACCAAAGTTTTAGCGGTGTTTTCCGGTAGAAAGGGCAGGATTTTTTTGATAAGCCTTAGTTTATGAAAGGCTGATGAGGATATTTGGTTGGCATGTGGTAGGAAGTTCAGACGGTTGTCGAACATGACTCCCAGGTTCCTCACCTTGTCAACCGGGTCTGGGGGCTGGCCCATGGGTGAAAGCCACCAAAGGGGGGACCACTCCGGGGAGAGATTGCCAAAAATTACAACCTCCGATTTGTCGGAGTTTAACTTCAAACAATTGTGTGACATCCAGTTCCCTATTGCCGACGTGGATATAGACAGTTTTCTGACAGATCTTGAGGCCTTCCAGCTATGCCTACTGGTGCTGGGGCCTACTCCCTCTGCAGGTCACCTGCTGGATCTTGTTTTTACCACCCTGGCCCTCCTGACGGTCCACCCCCCTACTCTTTGCACTGGCTGGATCATTATCTTATATTGATGAAATTCTCTGGGGTGGTACCGACAAGCAGGATGCCTCATAAGCCTGTACATAGGCACAGTTGGTACAAGCTCTATGCTGTGCATTTTCAAGAGCTTCTCTCCTCTACTCTACCTAGTTTTCCAGCTGACTGTAATTTGGCTGATAAATCTATGTCGGTATGGATCTCTGATGCGCTTGATCACCTCGTCCCAATAAAATGGATGAAAGGTCGCACCAGGTCTAGTCCCTGGTATAACATCAAGCTTGCTTCCTTGCCTAAAGAGTGTAAGAGGCTGGAGAGAGCATGGATAAGGAACTATAACCCTAATTTGAAAAAACTCTATGGTGTAGCTATTAAGCAATACCATGGGCCTATCTAAGCGGAACAGGGCTCCTATTATGCGGAGGAGATCAAGTGCAACACTAATCCATCTAATGTATCTTCTCAATACTGAAAGCGCAGCAATCATCTACAGCCCTGACTGCCACCCCGTTGTCATCTAATGATCAATGTGATGCAATGGCCTCCTTCTTTCTGGAGAAGGTGGGGAAGATCTACCAATCTTTCCCCCAGGCTGCATCAGTTCCCGCCCCCATGGCCCGGACCGCCACCTCATACTTGCTGACTACTCTCCCCGCCATCTCTCAGGAGAAGCTCTCAATGATTTGCAGGAAGGTCAAGTCCAGTTCCCCGTCTGACCCTCAGAAGACGGCATCTGAGATGGGCCTTAGACACCGGTCGTATGTCGGCCCTGATTCTGCTTGATCTCAGCACTGCGTTCGACATGGTCTCCCATCAGATCCTGCTCAGGTGCTTGGAGGAGGCAGGCATAGTGGACGGTGCCCTGGATTGGTTCGACTCCTTTTTGTCTAGGTAAACCTTCCAGTTGACCGCCCCAAGTCTAGTCCCTGGTAGAACATCAAGCTTGCTTCCTTGCGTAAAGAGTGTAAGAGGGTGGGGAAAGCATGGAGAAGGAACTATGAGCCTAATTTGAAAAACCTCTGTGGTGTAGCTATTAAGTAATACCATGGGCCTATCTAAGCGGAACGGGCCACCTATTATGCGGAGGAGATCAAGTGCAGCACTGATCCATCTAAAGTATCTTCTCAAAATTGAAAGCGCTGCAATCATCTACAGCCCTGACTGTCACTCCGTTGTCATCTAAAGATCAATGTGATGCCCTGGCCGCCTTCTTTGTGGAGAAGGTAGGGAAGATCTACCAATCTTTCCCCCAGGCTGCATCAGTTCCCACCCGCATGGCCCGGTCCCCATCTCATACTTGCTGACTACTCCCCCCGCCATTTCTCAGGAGAAGCACTCAGTGATTTGCAGGAAGGTCAAGTCCAGTTCTCGTCTGACCCTCAGAAGTCGACATATGCGTTAAGAATTCTACCTGTACTCATCCCCCGTGTGCTATGTGATCAATCTCTCCCTCTTCACAGTGACTGTGCCATGCACTTGGAAACAAGCAAAAGTGGTTCCACAGGGGGTGAAAACTAACCTGGATGCTACTAAGTTGGAGATTTTGCCTCCCATCTCCCTTATGCCCTGGGTCTCAAAAATTTCTGAGGTTCACGTCAATACTATCCTGACGGAATATCCGGAGGATAACAATCTTCTAGACCCATCTCAGAATGGATTCCATCCTGCTCACAGCACGGAATCCATTCTTCTTGCAGGTCACCAAACATCTGAGATGGGCCTTAGACCCCGGTCGTGTGTCGGCACTGATTCTGCTTGATCTCAGTGTTCGACACAGGCTTGCATCAGATTGTTGTGAATGTATCTAGGACCCTAATTAGATATTCCCGATGTATGCCCTTATGTGGTTATAACAAATCATATCCTTATAAAGGCATAAGAATCATATCCATATTAAGTCATAGCCTATGCAGTCCAAATACGGCAAGGCTACTCCCATAGACTCCTAAAAAGTACAACGCGTTCTTAAACAAACCAAGCCTCCAGCAGCCCGGGAATTCCCCCTGCTTCTGTTTTGATTTGTCCTAGAACTCCTGGGAGTCCTGAAAGAACTGCCAGTTCTTAGTGACGTCTTATGTCCAACCTTACGTCAAACTCGGCACCTTCCAGGTATAAATATACCAACATTTGCCTTAAGCAAGACACGGTGGTTTGGAGCAGAAACGGCTATCTACTTGCCCGACGCCCTGCTGATGCGAGTGCCGAAGGAAGCCGACCCTCCCTGCTGACGTACTGAGAGAGACGCTGTCTTTTTGTCTTGCCGAGAAATCCAGCTCCGGTGTTTCCCTGATACTCTCGCAGGTTTCTGGGAGATCGAGTCCTGAGAGAGAGATACAAGACCTCCTTTAATCTATACCTAAGGTACGGAGCTGATTAGACCCATAAAAAATTCTTGATTCAAATTCTTGGCAAAAAAACTGTAACTCATTTACTCCTTCCCTGTACTAGGCTTAGGTTAGGTACACTGGGGTAGGCGTATCTTAGAAACACCAGTTGAGTACGTTTAGTTATTATTTTATCATTGTATGTATTTTATCCATTTTAAGTATCTTATGGCTTAGAAACCATATAAATGCTTTTACAGTATTATTTCATAATACTCCTTTTACTGTACACACTTTACTTCATGACAAGAATTGCAATTGTGGCATTTCATTTCTCTTGCATGAGAAAGAAGACTGCTCAATAAATAACCCTTTTATTGAAAACGCCTGTCTCTCTATTTCTCTGCATCTTTGGTGAAACGAAGCATGCACGATTGACTCAGTAAAATAGCTATCTATTGTTTCTGTGACTCTAGAGATATATTCCTTATTGCAGGGGGAACAAAGTTGTCATGTGATATGGTTGTCAGAAGCTAATCCCTTCTTATCTATTCAGGAAAGCTAAACACCATCTTGTTTACTCGAGAAAGTTTCTAGTGACCTCTGAGGTAGCTTGCACACACAATTAAGCCTAACATATTCAAAAGAGATCTAGTCGACCTCAGTCCTACGTCTAAACTATCGTTTATGTTATTCCAATGCGCAGAGCTCCCAACGTTTGGTAAGGCGATAATTTAATGCTAGATACTAGAGTAACTCAGTTGTCCTTTTCACATAGACCCCTTTTCCTGTAAAAACTCCAATAGAAGTCTGGAGTGGGTAAAAGGTTAATATCCGCCAAAACTTAGTAGGAAGAGATTCCTATATATCAGTTTTTGGTTTAGTCAACGTTGAAGGATACAGTGTTCCAAAATATTGTGCACCTAATATTTCTTTTCCTTGAAACTTGATCTGCAAACTTTCATTAAACAATGTCAACCAACGGCGACAACAATGAAACCGGTGGAGCTGCAGTAGATGCAAAACAACCGGGTTTCGACGTTACAGGGTTTAATGAAAATGACCTGGATGCGAAAAACATCCCGGTAAATGTAAGGAAAACCTTAACTATAAAACTTTTAGAAAATGGAGTATCATCAAGAGGTGGTACAGTAATATTTGTTGTCGAGGCACATGAGTATCATCAGACAGAGGTATTCTATTCATGGATGAATTTTCCAGCAGCAAATGCTGTAACACATGAGTTCCACTACTTTAAAGTAGGGGAACCTCCAGCGGAATACACCCCTTTTGAGGAAGTTGAAATTCCACTAACTTACCAGGAGCATGAGCTCTGGTTTAATGGCGCCCTAAAACATCAAAATCACATTACCAGGCTCGGTCCACTAGGTAGACCAGGAGCCACATGGCCGGTTCTAGCCAGCTATACACCACATCCTGACATTGAAGAAATGTCAGACAGAGAACTTTTAGTTCAACTAAAACAATCAATTAAAATACATAGACAATTGGTACAATATGTCATGCGGACTTTAACAGTCCAACCAGCAATAAAAATTCCACAGCACACCCATCACCAGGGGAACAAAATAAAATTACACCACAGACTATTCAATCAGTCATTGGTAAAGTACCCGCAAAACGGGAACAAATTCCGTTCTGGTTAGCTAAAAAAATTACTCAGATAGAGGCAGTATTTCTTGATACTACCCCTCACGAAAAACACAGAATTCTGACAATCTACCTGCCAATGGGGATTACACCTTAAGTGGAGGACTGTGACACTTGGGGAACAGTCTTTGCTTCAATCTACACAAAAACACATGGTGTTCGGTCTATGGCGGTTATACCAGATGTACCAAGACAGATTCAAAATGAATATGGTCCAGAACCTGCTTTAACTCTAGGTATGAAATTACTGAAAGACTTTAAGCAAGTCTCGGCTATACTACTAGCCAACATGAAAAGAGAAGCAGCATCCATGGCAATCTGCCAAAAACTAAAAGAAACAGATATAGCAGACCAACCTTTTGAACTTGCCAGAATAATTGAAAAATCCTGTGAAGAATTAGGTAGAGACAGCTTAGGTGGTAAACCACTAAAACCACAACTAACTGAAATCCTGAAAAAAATTTCATTAAAAATAATCTCAATTCTCAAAAGAAGAGGTGGGAGGGTAATAAGCAAACCTCTCCCAGAGAAAAACATTTCCAGTCCAGAGGAAAGTCACCCCAACGGAGAGATAGATCTCCAGAAGGGGGGGCAAGTCTCCACAACGGGAGCCCTCTGAAAAAAGAAATAACCTTAGAAATAGGGAAAATTTGAGAAAACCTGACAGATATCACGATATTGATACACGTCCCTCTCGATCTTTTCAGACTTCCTCACAGAAATCGGAAAGAAGAGGACGGTCAGAACATAAAGAAGAGCGCGTCAAGTCCAAAGACAAAGAACTTGCTCATCAAATTAAAAAATTACAATTTCCCAAAAAGAAGGTAGCTAGTATTAAAATAAAACATGCTGAGGATCCTGAGGACACAACTCAAGAATGGCGAGTGGGCCCAAACAATGCTAGACAGCGCATCAGAAGTGACAATAGCTCGCAAGATCCTGATGAATCTTCTGGAGACAGTGGACACGAATGAATACATTCAAGTGAAAACTGCAGACACCAGAGTTAGCGTGCCCCATAAACTATATGAAATAACATTTTGTATAGAGGGAGATAAAACTAGGAAAATAAAACGTCTCTTCTGGGAAAATCTTTCTGAAGGTTATGATATCCTTCTAGCAGAAAAAGACTGGCCACTAGAGTTTGTCAGGGAGTGCCCACATGGCGAAGAAATTATTATGCCTGCCTTCTCAAATCACATTCCAATTCATACAAAATGCACATATGCAAGAAAATGGGCAGTGGCCCAAGCTCCTGCATTATATAAAAATCATGTAGGATGGGATGAGGATTCTCCTCACCATAAAATCCAGTTAAAAAATCAACCAAATGCTCAGAGGCAGTATCCTGTTAAGCAAGAAGCTAAAAAACAAGTCAGAGAGATCTTAGATCAACTAGAATATCAGGGGGTGATTGAAACATGCACCTCACAAATGAACAATCCTTTGTTTCCTGTCTCCAAGCCAGACGATTCATATTGTCTAGTTTTGGACTACAGACACCTAAACTCTTGTTGTAAAACATTTGCAGTACAGAACTCACACAGTGCAGCACTAATTAATAATATTGTGCGCAAAAAATATAAAACGACATTAGATATTTAAAATGTTTTTTTCTGTCAAAACATTGCAGCAGAAAGCATGTATTTGACCGCTTTCTCCAGCATGGGGGCCCAAAATCAATTTTCGTGTCTCCCACAGGGATTCAACAACAGCCCAGGATTATTTTCAGCCAGGATAACAGAGTTACTACAAATGTATGATGATGAGGCATTATCCTATGTCGATGACATCTATCTTACAGACAATGACCTGGAGACACACTTGAAAAGAGTGAACACCATCATGCTTGGGTTCGCATCTGAAGGGTACAAATTTAACTTTAAAAAGTCACATATTGCCCACCAGACAGTCCTATTCTTAGGATATGAATTATCAAGTGAAGGCAAAAGCCTAGCAGACAACTTCTTAGAGAAGTGTGCAGTACTACAAGCTCCAAAAACGCTGAAAAACTCACAATCAGTTCTAGGTTTCCTGAACTTTGGAAGAACTTACATTCTAAATTATACAGAGAGGGTTAAACCACTCTACGAATTAATAAAACCTGATTTCAAACCAATTAATTGGACTCAAAAACACACAGAAATGTTACGATCATTACAAACAGACATGTTAACTAAAACTAAACTGCAAACACGTGCAAACGAACTCAACCTTATAATCCGAGTCATCCCAGGAAGAAGCGGATTTACATACCTGACCTCTAATGAGGGAGAAACGGTACCAATAGCTTACAAATCACACTTGTACACACAAGCTGAAATGAAATTCAGTTCTACTGAAAAAATTCTAACTGAGGTTCAAATGGCTGTAGCAAAATAAAAAGCCCTAGCTCATGGGAAGAGGATATCTGTTTTAACAGCAGTATCAGCCCTTGAAGCAGTAACAAGACCGAGCATTCCAAATGCTATGGCATTAGATCCAAAATGGATACAATGGGATAATTCTCTTAATACAACTGAAGTGGTACACGCATTTGATCCCAGAATGAAAAAGCGAGAACATCTAGAATATGAACAAGAATGTCCTCTGTCGATTTTCTACCTCTGGAACAGTACACCTGTGTAATGTACACAGATAGATTTGCACAACACTACGTTGTGGATAAAAAAGTTTACAATGCTGCGTGCGCAATTGTTAAAGGTCGCTGGCGCTTAGGTAAATTCAGACCAATGGTCACTAAAACTGAATCAATCGGAAACTGTACAGCTCAGCGAGCTGAACTACGAACTTTGAAGATGGCGCTTGAAAGTGCAGATTGCGAATTCCCCACACTAATAGTGGGCGATTTGCATTACTGCGTCTAATCTTATAATAATTCCATGCAGACCTGGATTAAAAACGGTTACAAAGATGAGACAGGTGGCATAATAAAATATAAAAAAACTATGGGAACAAGTAGTTCTTTTACAGAAATAACTACAAAAGACTCATGTGATACACACGCAGAGTCTTCAACGTGATGACGTTCACGATGCAGAGAATTCATTGGCTAACAGAGCCACGGCAGCAGCTGGTCAACCGGCTTCCGTAGCTACAAAAAAGCGTTCTAAAAAACAAATATATGGAGAAACGCTACTAGCAGTAAGAGCCTCAATGGAAGGCAATTATGCAGCGTTACCTCTAAACTATCCACTCGGAAATACATACATAATTGATGCGAACTCCGTTCCGTTTGCTCAAATCCCCGGAGTGGGGGATTGAGTAATTCCAAACACGAACCGGAGAGTCTTCTTGATTCAAGAAGCACACATGGGATTGGGTCTGAGGCACCAAGAGATCCTGAAATCTCTAATAGAATTGCAATCAAAATACTGGTGGCCAGGAATGAGCGTGCAAGTTTATAACTTTGCAATGGATTGTCAAGACTGCAATAGAGATCGCAGTTATGAACCGGACCAGATATCTGACTCTAGCACAGTAATACCAGCCCAGACACCTCTATTAGACAGCATTAGACTATCTACCCGCATGCGTCTGACCAGACAAATGCGATCCTATAAATGTTAAGACGAGATTCATTTGGATGTGGCCCCAGCGCTCGGCTGACGCCACAACTGTTATAAAAGATTTGCAAGTCTTTATCGGCACATACGCAATTGGCGTGCTACATTCTGACCAGGGACCTGCGTTTAGCTCTCGAGCTTACAAGGAGGCCATGACCAGCATGGGCATTGCATTGCGGTACTCTAGTCCATTCCATCCTGAGGGAAATGCGGTAGTGGAGAAAAAAAAACGTGACATAAAGCAATGTATAACAGCGAGGGTATTAGGTTCAGGTGATGTGTGGGTCAATTATCTAATAAGTGTCCAACGTAGTCTTAACAATCTGCCAAGAAATTCTCTGGGTGGAATCACTCCGTATGAACTTCTGTTTGGTGCAAGAAAGATAATCGAAGACCTCGATTGTCAGACTTCAGTGGTGAAACAAAAAGCTTTTGATATCAAAGATCGTTTGGCTGTTTTACAGGACTTAAATGAAACAAGAAGAAGTCTAAGTAACACAAAACTAAAGCCAAAAGACACTGAAGAGAAACCACCTGACCCAGCAAGACCTGTCTGGATTCCAACGATTGGGGTTCTGGTCAGAGTAAAAATGGCGGTGAAGAAGGAATTTGGGCCTTGTTACAGAAAAGCAGTACCTGTCTTAGCTATCAGCGGAACAAGATGTCGTACTACCACCCCTTGCTGGTAAAAAGGAGAACCGAGTTGTATCAATCGACCTGGTAAAACCACAACCATGTGGCCAATAATAAGTAGTAGGCCCAGTGGACTCCCAAGAAGTAGCAGAAGACCAAACCTTGCTACATTCCAAGAGGTTCAAACTGAGAGACTAATCACATTTGATAAACCTGCAGTGAATAAAAAAGGACTATGCAACAAAGCCATGGAACTTGTGCCTCTTGAAACCCAAAGTGCAACAGTTTGTCAAGAAACACCTGTCTACAATGATGTAGCCTCGGACTATACCAATATGAAAATGGAAGAAGCAACTACAAAGATTAATAACAATCCTGATGCCATCCAAACAATTGACAGAACTGCATCTGGCTACTTTATCAATTTCAATGACTTTTCTGATGATCCAAGTGAACATGGAGACAAGCCAGCAAACAAAACTTTCAAAGACGAAATTACAGAACTCTTTTATCAACTTGGAGAAACAAACCTAATTTCACCCTGGATTGAACTGTGGATTGTGTTAGGTGTACTTTTCCTCCTACTCTGACTCATCTTAGTTTTAAGCTTGGGAAGAATGATTGATGGAAAATACAGTACATTGGACACAGCAAGTCAGAACATCAACTTGGTTCTAAAACCTCACAGATCCTCTCACGTTGAAAAAAGAGAACTATCATCAGTGAACATCACAGCCATTTCTATACCTGGTGGTGTAGCATGGGACAATACTGATTACAAAATCTATGGCCCGGTTGAACTCATGAAATATGCACATCAGTTCAAGATTTCTTTAAGTGACTTTGTACCACCTAGTACTTTCTCTGATGATTGGGACTATGAAAATATTAATAATATGATGTCAGATTTAGAAATGTCAGCAAAATTTACAGAATATGATTTTTTACAGGGTTCATCGAATTATGAAGAAATGCATTGCTTCAATCATTTTGGGCATCATTATTTGCATAAATCTGCTAATCCAAGAAATGTATTCAGTTATAATCAGTGGGAACATTGTCCAACTCCGCCAAAAGGCAGTTCGAAAACATTTTGTGAAAAATTCCCATACTTCCCAGGGTTTAATTTCACTGATCCAGAAACATTTTATTTTGAAATTATGAATAAGACAGGAATGAAAAACATTTTGACAAACACTAAACTAATTTATTCAGAAATTTTTTATGAAACAATGTCTACATTTGGTTTTGAATTTTGGAAAAACAACATTGAGACAAAAACTGTTTGGGGAGCAAAAGAATGGCAGGTACAAGGTTTAGAATCATTATTCAGAGCCTGCATGATCCCAGAACAAATAATATTCCTGAATGATACCATTCAACAAACAACCTGTCTTGGCCTAGCCAAGATAAACGATTTAAACAACCCGTCTATACCAAAGCCTATGCCTGATAGAAATAACACTACAGATGAGGGGTTAGACGTGTCCTATATTTTAAAACAAAACAGAACAAATCCTGGTTGGAGAAAACGGTTGATCTGGCCCACAGACACTAATAACTGTCAAGAGAGATTCCTGAACAAAGTACAGGGGTTCAAACAGAATAAGCCAGACCCAAGATATTCCCAGAGACAACATCCAGGGATAGTTACAACATACAGTGTAGGAAACTATGCCTCGAGTGGCTACAGAGATCCACACTACCCGAAATTAAGCAACACTTGACTTTACTTAAAGAAGGTGCTGACTTGCGGGATTTCTTACTGGGACCTTGCAAACAGCATCAACAACGTTTCATATACGCCGGTATATACACAGCTTACAATGATGCTTGGAAAATAACAAAAATTGAAACTGCAGAAAAAATACGAGAAATTGATCGTATTCATTTGGAAAAACCACTTTCTGTAGTGGACAATGGGATAACGACTCTGTCCTCCAGAATTTTTTCACTCGACAGCATAGTATCATCTGCTATTGATATAATAGAACAGGATATGCTAATGTTACAACAAGGCCAGTCCCAATTACGTTCCTTTGTACAGTTAGGCTGGACGTTACAAAATTTGCGTTCAGGCAACGTGCCATGGCGTCTAATCAACACAACGTCATTATTTTCAATCTTTAACCTTACTGATAAACAAATCTCCTTGGCATGAAGAGGGGCAGACTATACTGTGCTGAGCATTGAATAACTCGAAAAATTGCCATTGACAATGTCAGAACGACCAGTCATTGAATGGATGATACATGGCACCTTACAATCCCAATAACAACTTTTCAGTTTCAATACTGCCAAAAGTATATACCAGCAGGCCTGTATGAAAGGTTGGGTAAAGGATACATCAAGTCAACCTGGAATTTGCCTCATACACATAGATGTTGGGAGTGGGGGCAAGAAAGAAGTATTTCTTAGTGGTAACAACTGTAAAAAATCATTTAGGGGTACACTTCTGTGTCAAGGAATTAACTTGCATGGAGCCTGCGAAGGTTCTTCAAATAACCTTTCATGTCACAGATAGAGCCTTTTTTCAGACAGCTTTCCAATGGCAGCTACGTTATAATAAGTGACCACAGCTGTTGTGGCATGCTGCCAGGAAAAGCCTATCTCGTGAGCGTTACTTCCATGGTCACTTGTTGTATGCAAGTATTGTATCCAAACAGCAAACCAGACATGGAGGCGGCAATATGGCCTTCTTTGAATATCTCTTCTATTCAAATTGATACTTTAAGCAGAATGAAGTCTATTCTTTTACAGACAAATGTGCCTTTAACCTCGTCTAGAGAAATGTATGATCTGCAAGTTGCAAGGACAGCAGCAGAGATACATGCATTATTATCAACAAATTGCCCGTACCTTTCGTAGAAATGTTAAGTCAAATCTTAAACATGTCTGATACCAGTGGCATCGCACATGTGTTTAAGACAATTTTTTCGGGACTGCTAGCACCCTTTGAAGCAGTTCTTGGCATTTTCCCGAATTTCGTGCATTCTGTGTTCGGCGGCCTGCCTCTCATATTGGGACTCGTAGCAGGAATCTCATTTTTGTTCCTTCTGCTCCGATATGGCAAGTCAAGTCACAGACACAATGGAAGACACGATCCTAGCAATGCAATACCGAGAGCGGATCACTAAAGTCCTCGGCTTGGCTCGGCTAAGAGATCTGAATACTACCTGGTTTCTTTCATTCAGACCAATCTGGCAAGATTGCATCCTACCTGTTCTACGATGCTTGCTTTGCGGAGAAGAATGCGTGTTAGACGTCTGTCTCACACTCCCATCAGCAGTACCTATGGATGTCAATACTTTGCTTGGTTCGGTAACGGCTCATGCAACGTGTTGTCCCCAGCGGCTACCCATTCTGATGACGGCATTCGTTGAGACCTCACCATTACGATTAGGTGGCGGTGAGGTACGAGATGAAAGCAGCACACAGGTACAACCTTCCGTGACCATTGCTGATCTAAACACCGATGATGGCAATGCATCGCACATATGCACTATTTCCACCTTTTCAAATCTGGCCCAACTTTCACCTACTGTTGTAGACTACTTTTTTGCCGGCCTATCTAAGGTAATGTTCTCTCCTAACAACGAGAATAATATTTGAAATAGCGAGCAAACAGCGTTCCCTGAACTTTGAATTCGGCCTTCAGTTTTGATAAACAGAACTTCTAAAAAACATTGGAATTATTTTTCTTCCCGAAAGCGAAATTATTTTTCTCCAGATCCCAAAATATTTACTTTTTTTGGCACTTGATACTTTGCTTAAAGTAGAACTATTCTGAGAGAACAAGATTTCTATTTTTAAAATACCTATGGACAATATTAGCACATGTACAGTCTTGTATAGATATGTGATAAAATGGTCTCGACCTTCTCTTCTGTATTAAGAGCCATTTCATAAATGTAATTTTCGTGATTCATTCAATCAACATTCTAAATGAACAAAATATGCATTATCTGAATGATACCACTGCTTGAAAACGTACAGTATTAGACTCATTTTTCGTGTATACACCATTTCAAATGCAAACTATGTATTTTGGGGTGGGCTGGAAAACACATGCATCATTATATGTTTAGTATTGCTTAGTATTTAGTAATGATGGGCATTATACGTGGAGTAGGTGTTGTGAATGTATCTAGGACCCTAATTAGATATTCCCAATTTATGCCCTTATGTGGTTATAACAAATCATATCCTTATAAAGGCCTAAGAATCATATCCATATTAAGTCATAGCCAATGCAGTCCAAATACGGCAAGGCTACTCCCATAGACTCTTAAAAAGTACAACGCGTTCTTAAACAAACCAAGCCTCCAGCAGCCCGGGAATTCCCCATGCTTCTGTTTTGATTTGCCCTAGAACTCATGAGTATCCTGAAAGAACTGCCAGTTCTTAGTGACGTCTTATGTCCAACCTTACGTCAAACTTGGCACCTTCCAGGTATAAATATACCAACATCTACCTTAAGCAAGACACAGTGGTTTGGAGCCGAATCGGCGATCTACTTGCCTTACGCCCTGCTGATGCGAGTGCCGAAGGAAGCCGACCCTCCCTGTCGACGCACTGAGAGAGACGCTGTCTTTTCTCTTGCCGAGAAATCCAGCTCAGGTGTTTCCCTGATACCCTCGCAGGTTTCTTTGAGATCGAGTCCTGTGATACAAGACCTCCTTCATTCTATACCTAAGGTACGGAGCTGATTAGACCCACAGAGAATTCTTGATTCAGATTCTTGGCAAAAAACTGTAACTCATTTACTCCTTCCCTGTACTAGGCTTAGGTTAGGTACACTGGGGTAGGTGTATCTTAGAAACACCAGTTGAGTACGTTTAGTCATTATTTTATCATTGTATGTATTTTATCCATTTTAAGTATCTTATGGCTTAGACACCATATAAATGCTTTTACAGTATTATTTCATAATACTCCTTTTACTGTACACACTTTACTTCATGACAAGTATAGCAATTGTGGCAATTCATTTCTCTTGCATGAGAAAGAAGACTGCTCAATAAATAACCCTTTTATTGAAAATGCCGGTCTCTCTATTTCTCTGCATCTCTGGTGAAACGAAGCATGCACGATTGACTGAGTAAAATAGCTATCTATTATTTCTGCGACTCTAGAGATATACTCCTTATTGCAGGGGAAACAAAGTTGTCATGTGATATGGTTGTCAGAAGCTAATCCCTTCTTGTCTATTCAGGAAAGCTAAACACCTTCTTGTTTACTCGAGAAAGTTTCTAGTGGCCTATGAGCTCGCTGGCACACACAATGAGGTCAAACATATTCAATAGAGACCTAGTCGACCTCAGTCCTACGTCTAAACTATCGTTTATGTTATTCCAATGCGCAGAGCCTATTGGGAATATAGGAACTAAACTACAAGATCCTGCTCAGGCACTTGGAGGAGGCAGGCTTGGCAGACGGTGCCATGGATTCGTTCGCCTCCTTTTTGTCTAGGCGGACCGTCCAGTTGGCCACCCCTCCTTTTTCATCTAGAGTCTATGCCATCAAGCAGGGGGTTCCTCATTGTTCGGCTTTGAGCCCCACCCTGTTTAATCTGTACATGCAACCACTGGCAGCGGTGGCTAAAAACAGGGGGCTCACAATGGTGTCGTATGCAGACGATACCCAGTTGGTAGTCACTCTCACCGACGACACTACTCGAGACGCTTGCATGTTTCGCAGCGATCTCGAGTCTGTTGCTGGGTGGATGACTGTCAACTGTTTACAGCTTAACACTAGTAAGTATGAGGTTTTGTTTGTGGGGAGAGACCCAGAGTTGTGGTCCGAACACTGGTGCCCACCGCATTGGGGTTGGGACCTGCCCCTAAACAGGCGGTAAAGAACCTGGGGGTCTGGCTTGACACTGTCCTTAACTTTAGAACTCAAACTAAAAAGGTGGCTGGGTTATGCTTTGGGCTGCTGCGGGGGCGTAAACCCCTTCTGGGCTTCTTCGACCCCTCAGTCAGGCAGGTTGTCGTCCAGGCTATGATTTTGTCCAGACTGGATTATGCTAGCTCCCTCTACATCGGGGCTAATCAGACTGAGATTGTCAGACTTCATTGGGTCCAGAATGCAGCAGTCCAAGCACTTATTGGCTTGCCAAGGCGTTGTTCTATCTCAAATGCAACACGCCACCTTCATTGGCTGCCTGTTGCCAGGCGTATTGAATTCAAGACCCTCTGTATAACCTTTAAAGTCTTCAACTCTTCATCGCCCACAATTTTGTCAAACCTGAACTCTTTCTATACCCCCTCCCTCCTACTCCACTCAATGGGACAGAATTTGGCAGTTGTCCCTAGGGAGAGGAGGGCTCGTGCTGGTGGCCGCTCTTTTGGGGTGCTGGCTTCCAGACTCTTGAATTCCCTTTCCATTTCCATTCGCAGTCTACAGCTTTATCTGCCCTTTCGTAAAGCTATTACAACATTTGTGTTCCCTCCGCTATAAGTTGTTCTGTTGTCTACCAGTCTTGCTAATTTAGTTTCAGCACTGGGACGCCCGGAGTTGTTGCTGCTGCTGCTTCGCTTCGTCCGTCTGGTGTGGAGTGGTGCGGCTGGCGGACACTCCAACCTGCCTTCCCCGGGGGCGCTTCAGCGTACCTCCTGAGCCACCACTTGCAGCGAGGCCCCTCTCCGGTGTAAACTACTGGAAGCCTAAGGTGCTTATAATTGCTGGCGAATGCTAACATTCCCCTCCTCTGTTTGCCCACTACGCCATGACCGAGGGCGACACCGGTCATTACAGTGCCTCAAGCAGCTACCCATGACTGGGACCCGCCTGACAAGCGCCCTATCCTCTTCACTTCTGACGCTGGCCCTAATGTCAGTGATGTCTCTCCATGCGGACTGCTGCAGGGTCCTTTGCGCTACTGCTCCTGGGCCTGGCTCGTTTTTGGGCTGAGTGTGAGAACAGTCTGCACAATCCAAGTTTCCAGTGGCAGCTGCTGCCTTCTTTGGGGGTCATGCAATGGGGCCTGCAGTGCACTGGGAGCCGTCTGATGACACACTGCTCATGTGGCGCTGCCTAACCGGGTGGTGCACCCTCGCTCTTGTGCCCCCGCTGGGAGTTGACCCGCCGCTTTCTTGACAGCACTGACGCTGCTGTGTGCACTCTGGCACGTTGTCACACCGTGGCCTGTAGCCTGCACCCCCGTTACTGGTGCTGGGCTCCTGATCATAGCGTCCTGAGCACCCTCCGTGCGGACACTATCTTCCTGCCCAGCTGCGTCCCACCTCTGTATCATTGCAATGGGGAAGTCTGAGCGCAGCCAACTACGCCTCTGCTTTGAACCCCAAAGGTCCACAAAATCTTCTCAGAAGGCCATTTCGGACTCTGAAATTGATGCACCTGGTGATCAGCTGTCCAATATCGACAAGACTCTTCTTGTAGTCCAAGCCAGCCTCCAATCTATCAACCGGAAGATCCACAATCTGAACATATGTATGCATCATATGTCACAGAAACTAGACAAATATGTAATGTGGTTGGGAGAGGCCAAAACACTTATAACGGGAGATGAGGATGGCCTACAGCAGGTTACTATGAAAGCTACATCTATGGAGAGGGTGTTGGGCATCATACAAGCCAAAAAAACTGAAGTTATGGTTTTGGGGAAACATACGGAGCTTTGGGGAGATCAGTGGTGGCCTCCAGAATTGGGCGTCACTCCCGTCCCTGCTTCCGAAGTAAAGAACTTAGGGGTCTGGCTGGATCCGGCACTTACCTTTACGGGTCATACGAAGAAGGTTGCAGCCACCTGTTACGGAATCCTGCGAGGATTAAGGCCAATCCTCAAGTTTTTTGACCCCCCCACCCGGCAGCTCGTGGTCCAAGCCTCGGTTCTATCTCGGCTGGACTACGGTAGCGCACTGATGCTGGGGTTAAACCAGGCTGAGGCATCTAGGCTACAAAGGGTACAGAATGCTGCGGCGCGGTCCATTGTTGGTCTTCCCAGGCATTGCTCGGTCTTCAGCACTATTTCTGCCCTTCACTGGCTGCCGGTTAGGCAAACAATTAAGTTTAAGGCGCTTTGCTTGGTCTTTAAAATTATGAAGCTCTCCTCGCCGCCTGCACTTGCTAACTTGTTCGAGGTCCTTGAGATCGGAGGCTCTTTATCTCGCGGTCTGCCCCCGTTTTAAACTCAGCAGGATGGGTGGCCGCTCTTACAGAGTGCTTGCCGCTGGGTTATGGAATTCTCTCCCGGTGCACATTCGAGCTCTGGATAATCTGTCCGTCTTTAGGCGTGCTATCAAAACTTTCCTGTTCTCTGCACTTGGTTAGCCGTCTTTTTTCCTTCTTCCTGTGTGTTATGTTTTAGTACTTGTTCAAGCGCCAGGACGCCCCTTTGCTGGGGCAGCTGCGCGCTGTATAAATAATGTTAACATAACATAACATAACAAAATGAAGATTTGATAGCCAGGTCACGTCGCAAAAATGTGTGCATCACTGACCTACTGGAGTCCACAGATACTATGCGCCTTGAGACCTATGTGGAGAACCTTCTCTGGGACATTTGTGGGGCGGAACACCTGTCTCAGGTACTAATTGTGGAGTGGGCCCACAGATCACTTGCTTCACGTCCCCCACCGGGAGCGGCGCCACGTCCCATCATTGCCCGCCTGCTCAATTACCTGGACCGCGATGCCATCCTCCGTATGGCCCGGAAGAAAGGCACAGTAATACACAAGGGTAGCACCCTTGCATTCTACCCTGATTTCACCGCCGCAGTACAGGAAGCTCAACGTGATTACCAGCCAGTGAAAAAACTTCTCATTGCGGCACTGTTCCCTTATGCCATGCTATACCTGACCGGGCTGCGCATTGATGTTAATGGGAGACCTCAGATCTTCACCACCCCAAAGTCAGCCATGGACTACGCAAAGACTCTAACTCTATGCAGCCGGGCCCCCTCCTCTGAGGCAGATGGTGGTGGCGGTACATCTCGTGAGATGCCTGACAAACAATGACACTTGTGGGGCATGTGAGTTATGTGGATGTTCTTCCCCCCTCTGTTTAGCTCTGGTTTGGGACTCCCTAACTACTAACTGTGTTGAGAATTGACACTGTGACATGGGAATGATACTTAGCGGCTTACATTATGTTGTTTGCAATGCCCTATACTCTTTGGCTAATCCTACTCAGGTGTAGGTAGATCTATTATTAGTCTGCGATATCACACGTCAATGGCTAGGTGACACTAGTACTCTTGCTCGGCCACCTCCCACTACAACGGGAGGGGTTATGCGCTCCAGTGCGACTGCATGGGTGATCCCCATCACTGTTCACTCCCTTGGTGCTACATTGAGGGCTATCTGGGTGGGTTATTCTCGAGATCACTGAAGATGTGCCTTCATGTAGTGTGGAAGTATCATTCTCAATGTATAAAATGTTTTTGGCTTGCACGCTGCTCACTCTGTAATTACCTGTCTCACATGGAATGTATGGGGGTTCAATTAGCATACGTAGATTGCCACAATGTCATGATTGCCCTATTGCAGGAAACACACCTGGCCCGCAGTATGATGGGTGTGCTGGATCACAGTAGTCTGGCTCAAGAATAGCTTCCTCCTACTCCTCGTATTCACGGGGTTTACTCACGATGATCAATAAGAATGTCCCGTTTACCATGCTCAAAGCTTGTACCAGTGATGTTGGGCATTACGCCATGGGATTTGGGAAATAGGAGGCAGCCTAGTTACAATCGTAAACACATACGGACCAAACATAGACAAACCTGGCAGAAAAAAATAAAAATATAAAATAATAATATGTGAGCTGGTTCCATATACCCTGTAACTGGCTGAAGCAGCCAGTGTCTGGTCTGCCCTGAGTGTGTATTGCATCCGTAGCACATCCTATGGCAGAAATGCAGACAGATAGTATGGATTTAGACTTTGTACATATTAGTGAATACAATGGTGTATTTCATTTGCATAGCACTGTAATATATTTGACCAAAAGGATGCCTACTCTGCAGATACCTATGTTCAAGCATACTACAAAACCTAAGGCCAACAAAATGTTTGGAATGTCTCTACACGTCACCATATTTATGTGTTTTTCTCAAATAAATATGGCTCATAATGTCAACATGATGAACATAATTACTCACATATAGACACATATTTTCCAATGACATTCAGAAGAGGAGCAAGGAAAGTGAGATCAAGGTTTTTTACCAGCATTGGACAATTCACTACACTGTATCACAGACAATAGGCCAGTTGTGTGGGTCTGCACACACGCATTGACCCCATAGCGCATCTTATGGCACCCGGACCATCGGTTGGAAGGTATGCAACAATGCAAATTCATCAAACACAATGCATTGTTAATTAGCTTGTCTTACGCATTAATCACACATTAGCTATTTCTGTACCTATACATCATATTAAATGATGCATTTGTCAAGCACGGATGGGACACCCACAGGAAATGATGCAATGGCTTTGACAGGCTGTAAACTAGGAAGTGTGAAGTTCCTTTCACTTACAGTATTTCTGACGGTGCTGGCTGTAGGAAGTGTTTTGTGATTCATATTGGAGAATTTTGAGTTTTTTGGCCTTTTTAGTATCTATGCTGTCCCTGTCTTGTGCCAATTGCCTTAATTGCATGTTGCATTTGTTACTTGAATTTCTATTGTCACTGTATTGTTGGGTGGTAGTCATTTAGGGGTATTGTAGTTTTAGAAGAAGAGGTAAAGTTAACGGGTATTTTACATAGTGGTAAAGGGGTATAGTGCAGGTAGGGCCATGCCAGGAAAGGTGTAGCAAAGATGCTATCATAGGTAGAGTTTGGATGCCTCCTTTGGCTGTTGGCACATTATGTGCCCAACATGATAGCTATGGGGGTAGGGTCTGTCAAGGCTACCCTACCAAGGAGCACAGTTAGTGGTGGGGGGAGTGAGGTGGCGGATGAGCAGGGTCTTTGGTGTAAACCACACTGTGCAACAGATAAAACACAAATGGGCAGATGTGGTTACCCCTGAAAACAAACTACTAGATCACAATGTCATGGACGTCGGAGGCCCGGTTGGTAAGTACATATCTACAATCTGTTTGTAGTGGTGTGCATATCTAAAAATGATGTAGGTCGAGCAGCGGAAGGTAGAAGTAGGTTATGGGCCTCTCGCCACGCCAGTAAACTAATACGTTGTACCGCGTGATGTACCTACCCCCTGCCCGCCGAAGCACAATAGGAAACTACCAATAGTTTTTGTCCATGCTCCTTATTTTTAAGAGTATTCCACCTTTGGTAAATTTTGCCATTGGTACTTAAAGGAGTTAGGATAGGGTGAGTCTTTTAGGGGACTCATACCGTCCATCTCCTTGGTCCTGATGAATACCGGGAATCTTCCCTAATGGTTGAAACATGTTGACCAACGCACTATAACACATACTGAGATACGTAGGTCGTAACTCCCCTTCCAGTATCTCACACTTTAATATTTTATTATTGTCCAGTTGCTTTTTATTAAAATTCACTCTTACAAAGTTAAACCAGGACAATTTGTAACACTTATTTTTTTGCACTTACATTTCACAACCTGCTCCACAGGTGTCGAAGCTCACCCTGGTGACGCTAGGCCACCAGGGTGGACCCCGATGATGAAGCATGTCACCACTAGGTGGTGAGTGAGGGTTTTTTTAGAAAAGGAATAATTATTCCACTTTTGGAAAACCTTCAGCCTATACGTCGGGTGATACTCCTTCATTTGTTTTTCAATATCTAAAAATGATGTCATAAATATTTCGACAGACGCGGTCAGATATTTTTGAGGGGTAGTATACCATAATACATGCTAAATTTGTCAAATGGTAACACCATGCCCCAGGGGGCGGGTCAAAGTGGAGAAACAATAGTCCATGCAGACCCTGCAGTATGGAGGAGGCGCAGAGGTCCAGGGGCCGCCCTCCATCACTATGCAAGGAGTGTGACCCCCTGGCATGAGAACTCATGACTGGGCCCTGAGTGTGGGGGTCATACTCCATGTACGTTGCAAGGGGCCCCCTTGATATTTTGTCACGCTACTGGCTGGCCATTAATTTTGGTTCACACAGAAAAAATGTCATATGCATGAATTTGTATGCATAATCTCAATTCACATACCGGCCTATAATGAGCAGAAACGTTTAATGTTGAAATACCCCGCACAAGTGAAATGTAAGGACCAAAGCTATGAAAACTCAGCTATCATGTTGACTGCCTGATGTGTGCTGCATTGTTCAGCACATGTATAGATTTAGGCTTGTATCTGCCAATGTAATAACAGATGGTGGCCTTTCCAAGACTGGATGTTGATTTAGCCATCAAAGGCATGCAGCCTTGCACCATGCAGCAAAAAAGGATGTTTTGTGCTTACTCTGCACTCTCTGCACTAGTGACATGCTTAATCAGATATTACCCTCAAACACTTCCATATGGTGTATATCTGTCCATTACTAATCCATATCAACTTTGCCATGTGCTACGTGTTCAATATGCTGAACAGTACTTTTCTACAATGTCATTGTACTGTCCTTCATATGTACACAGTGTATATATTCAATACTCACAAAGCAATGTACCATGTTTCTTTTTCTCTTGTAGGTGGTCCTGCACCATACACGCAGTGTGAGGTGGAGTTCTTCAGGGATCCCAAAGCTACCAGTGAGTGGCAATAGAATGGGTTTGTAGCTCTGGAAGGATTATGTGTGATCTATGCCATTCATAACATTGCGATGTGCATGGGTTAGCATAATTCACATGTAACCAATTTACAGTATGTTAATTCACCAATGAAGTAGCACACAGTAACATATGCAATGAATAAGGACAAATGCCAATGTGTATGTATAGACAATGTATCCAGGCCCACATGATTGATGGCTCATTATCTGCTGTGGTGATGTTTGGCCAGCTACGGTTTAGGTGCTTATGGGACATGTACCATCACCAGCAACATTATCTCCAGATGGTCATAAGTTCACTTGTCTTGCACCCATACTATAGTCCAAATGTGAAACAAATATTGGCCAAAAATATGTTACAGCAAAGTGGCATGAATCAGGCTGAGCTTGTCTGGACACAGTATATCTGCCTATGTCCATATATGCAAAAAGAACAATTGATGAACAGAATGTTGAACAATGTCAAACATTCACCCAGTACAGAGATCTGGGCCTAAATTCTTCGTTTTTTTGTTCTCCATGGCATTCCAGTTTAAACCCAGCCATATGCAAACCAGTCTTGACCCTATTCCCCATGGGAACTGTCCAGCCTGAACTGCCAGGCCAGGTTCTCCCTGGAATGGAAAACAAGCATCCTAGGACCGGTTCCGGGGTTTCATCCCTCATCAACCAGGCTAACTAGACTCCAGTGGCATGGAGAGCAGGGGATACCCATGTCTTGGCATACCCGTCCCATTCGGGTGACAAATGCAAAAAGAACAATTGATGGACAGAATGTTGAACAATGTCAAACATTCACCCCTGTACAGAGATCTGGGCCTAAATTAATTGTTTTCTGTTCTCCCCATGCCATTCTCGTTTAAACCCAGCCATATCAAACCAGTCTTGACCCTATTCCCCATGGGAACAGTCCAGCCTGAACTGCATCCTAAGACCAGTGTCAGGGTTTTACCCCTCATCAGTCAGGCTAGCTTGACCCCAGTGGCACGGAGAGCATGGTACCCCTGTCTGGGCATACCCATCCCACTAGGGTGACAAATGCAAAAAATGATGGACAGAATGTTGAGCAATTTCAAACATTCACCCCAGTACAGAGATCTGGGCTTAAATCCATCATTTCATTGCTCCCTGTGCCATTCCAGTTTAAACCCAACCATATGCAAATCAGTTTTGACCTTATTCCCCTTGTGTTTGCTATGTCCATACTTGATCATGGGACCAGTGATTGTGCAGTGCAACACATATCCCAGACAGTAATAACAATTGTCAACATTACAGTGCCATAGAATACAACATACTTTGAAAATATTTCCCAAATTACTACTACTACGATTGATGTTCAGCATCATATTATGCTCATACATGAAGAATATGTTTATCCTTGATACCAAGATTAGTACAGTTTGAAAGAATATAGGCATGATCAGAAAATCAGGCAGTTCAGCAACTAAAATATTTTCTGATCCACACATGTACCAGTATCTATGTGTGTGGCCAAACTTCACAATCTGAGAAACATATGTGACAATGTCAGCAGTCTAGTCATCGCAAACAAACATTCCTTTGTATGATAGATGCTGCATATGTAGCTTTGAGGGTGAAAAGTTTTTCATAATCATTGTTTAGAATAATAACAGTGGACAGATGATATATCAGCGTGTGCTGCTGTGAGGGTTTAAGAAAGTTGTCAGTAGGTATTTATTTATTTATTTTATTTTATGCGATTTTTAAAGCGCGCAAATACCCAGATGGGTGTCTCGGTGCTGAGATAACAGAACTCTCACTGTAGTAAAAAAAAAAAAATAATAATTTATATTGAGAACAACCATGTTTTGAGTTTTTTTCTGATGTTAATCAGTGTGGGAGCCGTTTTGATATGGAGGGGTAGAGTATTCCAAAGTTTGGCTGTTGAGGTGGTAAAGCATCTGTCTCCCCAATTGGCCCTTCTTGTCCGAGGAACCTTTAGCAAATGGGCCGATGAAGAACGTAAAGTTCTTGAGTATTCGACCGGGCAGAATGCTTTTTTTAGATATAGTTGGCCAAGATTGTTGATGGCTTTGTAGGCGATGCATAAAGCCTTAAATTTAGTCCGGTTCCTCACTGGGAGCCAGTGCAACTGTTGAATATACGGAGAGATGGATGCAAACTTGGGGATGTTTAGTAAGGTCCAGGCCGAAGCATTTTGGACCATCTGCAGTCTGTTGAGGACCTTTTCTTGGGCATTCAGCAAAAGGGCGTTACAGTAATCTGTTGCACCACTTAGGCATGGGAACTGTAATCCAGCCTCAGGGGTATATGAGCATCTCTCAGAGTACTACATATCATTAATATGTAAGATAGGGTGACAGACATATTTTTACAAAGATGCCATGGGGGATGTAAGGCTGCAGGAGAGAAAATCTATTTGACCATGGGGTTGAACGGTTCATCTTCAGACTGACTGATGCACATTACTAGTGAAGTTGTCCACATAGCAAGGTATGGACATAGACATATGGTCTGGCAGGTACTGAGAGGACATAAGGAACACTCCTCAGTGCTGATATAATAGGTAGGAGTACATGTAATACATGTCACTAAAATACACATGGAAATGCAGAAAAATGCCTGACTCATGGCCTCATATACCCAATGCCCTATTCCTGGGAAATATTCATACCTTTGCAGGAAGTTGATCATTGTTGACGCAATGTGGAAAGGACCACATGCAGTCTGCACTGTATTGCCAGCATACAGCCCATTACACTGCTCCCCTACGGGTGGTGTTACTCCTACTGACTAACATCAAACCTGTCAACCTTGACTTATGGTGGAAGATTACTTGCTACATACTGCACAAAGTACTTTCAAACATGAGATCTGCAGAATCCATACACACACTCATCACCAAGATATGCTTTTTGTTAATGTGCATCATGAAAAGCAGCCTTGCTGACCTGTGTGGACAGACACTAGGATATGTAAAGGTCAAAAAAGTATAATTCTTTTGACAAGGCTTAATGAGGTTGGAGTAATGGGCACAGCCTTAAAATGGTTCCAATCGTACCTGTCAAATAGACACCAGGCAGTAGCACTCACCCCATTTCAATCAAATTCCACCAATATTCAGTGTGGGGTACCTCAGGGATCAGAGATCAGTCCAAAACTGTTTAACATCTGCATGAGTCCCCTGATCTCTGTCATTAGGTCCCATAATGTCAGCCTGGTGAACGAAGCAGATGATACTCAGCTCATCTTGTCACTGGAGGTGGACCAATCACTGTCACTGTAAAATGTCCACGCATGTATGCGGGATACTGCATGCTGGCTAAAAGATAACTCTCTGCAATTTAACAGTGAAAAAACTGATATCTTATGCTATGGAACCCAGCAAATCCCACACCAGCTCCCGGCAAATTTTTGGCCAATCCCAGTGGACAAGCCATTAAAACCATCCGAGGCTGTATGTAATCTGGGAGTAATAATAGATGATAGGTTGAGTTTAGAAACTCAAGTAAATAAAACGGTAAGGACTAACATTTCCCTAATAAGAGTGCTAAGGAAAATCCTCCCAATGCTGCCAATTTCAACTAGGACACAGATAGTGAGGAACATTGTTTTGAGTCGGCTGGATTATTGCAATGCCCTTCAGCCGGAGGATCCAAAATATCGGATCGAGAGACTTCAGAGAAGTCAGACAATTGTGGCCAAACTAGTCCTTAGGAAAACACTGCGATCATCAGCCTCCCTGGCTCTCAGTGAACTTCACTGACTCCCCGTGCTACAGAGGATCCAGTTAAAATCTCTCTGTATTGTTTTTAAAGCCTTACATGGTCTAGGGCCCCAACCTTTGCAGAGTAAGTTTGAATAGTATGTTCATACCAGAAGCTTGCAATCATCTTCAGCTAAACTAGTTAAAGTGCCTAAGTTGAAAAGAATAAAACTGGGAGGAAGAGCTTTCAGTTCTATAGCCACTCGGCTGTGGAATGCACTCCTGACTAGCCTCAGACAAATGGATGATCTTCTGCAATTTAGAAAGAAATCGAAGACCTGGCTCTATCCTAACGGTGCTGTTTAGGCCCTCTTTTATCAGTAGGTGTGATCTTCACTACAACTTATTTGAGTGGTTTGAGTTAGTGTACATCAGGGCCAGGATGCCCGTGGGGTGATAGTGTGCTTTATAAGTCTGCCTAACATTAACAGTAACATTAACACTAACATTGCTGTGGAGAAACTGCAAGGAAACTACTCATCTTAGGTACCATTTGGGCTCAGGAGGCAGCCTGTTTGCCAAACACCAGCTGCATTTATCAAACAGTGCAATGAAGTGCCACAGGAGCCCCCACTGCTTTGGAGAGATTGTGAGGGAGCTACTCGTCCCAGGTACCATTTGGGCCTCAGGAGGCCTCCCCTTTGTCCAAGCACCAGCTGCATTAATCAAACTGTGTTGTAAAGTGCCACATTAGACCGCACTGCATAGGAAAGACTACTAGGGCACTACTCGCCCCAGGTATAATTGGGGCTTCGGAGGCAGCCCGTTTGGCAAACACCGGCAGCATCCATCAAACAGCACCCACCATACAGCACCACAGCAGAACCCGCTGTGCAGGACCCACATGGGACACACAAAGTTTGGGCCAAGGCCAGGCCTTTCCTATGCTCGTCAGCAACAGGAGGAGGCACTGTAGTGAAGTGCTCTTGCTATTCTGAGGAAAAACATTAAGCCCCCATTTCTTAGGTACTTTTGTCTTGTCAATCAGTTTTAGTTTCCCTTTGAAAGGACCTCTCCAGTCTTTTTGTTTGATATCTCATCGCCCTGCATTGTCTCGATTTTTAAACTAATGCTTGTCTTGGGTGTCCCCACTATCCATTATTTCTGGACTGCACCGGGGAAGTTGAGCTTGATATCTAAAAGTAGGGTGAAAGAAATCTACTTGGAATTTATTTCATGGTTTAAATCTTTTTATTGAATGGTTTATGAACATACAAAAACACAGAGCCCTCAGCCCCTCAATGACAGCACAGTGGAGACAATGAAGTTGCGTTGCATGACATTACAATAAGTAAATAACATGGAGCGGGCTAAGACAATGAAAACAACAATAATAATCTAAGAGGGAGAAGAGGATGTCCTCAGTGTATAAACTGATAGTAGGCGTGTCCCCCTCAAATTTAATCCCGGTAATGAGTGGCTGCCATCGCACTCTGAGCACCAGGGGCTCCATATAGAGCGCAAAAGTAGGGATGATGAAGGGCACCCCTGTCGGATGCCCTTGCCAATAGGAAATCGAGAAGAAGTGTGATCATTGACTCTAACTGTTGCCATGAGAGAGCAGTAGCAGTTCAGGATTTGGTTCTGGAATTGCTCCCCAAACCCGGCTGCCATCAGTACCATTTCCAGGTAGGGCCAATGCACCCGATGCACCCGGTCAAAGGCCTTTTCTGCGTCGATGGCCATGAGCATGTACTCGCCTTGTATATGGGAGGCCTTTTCTATTAGGTGTAAAATGCATTTAGTGTTGCCACTGGTCTACCTCCATAGGATAAAGCCGGCCTGATCTGTCTCTACTAATTGGGCCATGTATGGTGCCAAACGGGTCGCTAGGATGCTGGTGTACAAGTTAATGTCCACGTTTAGGAGTGATAAAGGCCTGTAGACGCTACAAGCGGTTTTGTCTTTACCTGGCTTTGGGATCACGACTATCGCCACCTCGAGCATTTCTCCCGGGATGGTGCCAGTCTGTTCAAACGTGTTGAGAAAGATCTGTCAAAACGGGGGCTATTTGGTTGCAAAGGTTTTTGTAGAAAACAGCTGTGTAGCCATCTGGTCCCGGGGACTTGCTTATGTTGAGACGGGAAATCGCAGAGATTACCTTTTCAGTCTGAATTGCTCTATCCAGGTAGTCAGCCTGTGCTTGAGATAGGGAGGGCATGCGCTCTGCTGCAATATATCCCACACTGTGAAAATTGTCCAATGAGTACCCCTTATAAAGGTCGGCATAGAAGTCGCGGAATGCCTCGGCAATCTCAGCGTCTTCAGTGACAACGTCACCTGCAGGCGACCGAATGCCCTGAACTCCCTGATGCTGCCTGACCTCCCGCAGTTTATTCACCCCCTCCGGTATAGAAGGAGTGTCGGAGCCGGAGAGCCGCATCCTCTGCATTGTCTTAATCAAGGGCTGCCAGTTGCTTCCTTTCTACACATAGCTGCCGCCATGCCCTGGAAGCGCCCATTTTCTGATGCAACTGCTCAAACTCCGCCACTCTCTGTGTGAGTTCCGCCCGCTTATGACTCCGCTCCCTGTTCTGAGCATAAGATATTGCTATGAGTTCACCATGCACTACAGCCTTTAAAGCCGTCCATTGAGGTGTCGGGGTTAGCATTCTGAGCTAGGTAATCCGTGATGGCCTTCCGAATTTGGTCTACCACTGTCGGGTTGTGCAGCAGAGTGTCGCGTAATCTCCAGTGTCTGAGAGGGGGCGGCGAGCGCGGAAACTGATAAGTAGCCAGGACAGGAGAATGGTCGGAGAGATAGGCCATCAGGATCTCCACATCTATTGCATGTGTCAGCAGTGAGGTGGAGCAGAGAAAGTAATCTAGGTGCGCGTTGGTCTTGTGTGCTCCTGAGTAATAAGTATAGCTGCGTGAGTGCTAATGTAAATGGCGCCATAGATCTAAGAGCCCCAGGTCTCGAAGGTGGGCCTATCCAGTTGGTGTCAGTATCCTTACCTGCATAGTCCTTTGATATGAGCGGTCGGCCATGGTATCAAAGACGATGTTGAGATCCCCTCCTAGCAGTAAGTGTCTATTAGGCGTAGCGGGTGCCTCATTGAGGGCATTAAGAAGGAACTTGATTTGTCCTTCATTAGGAGCATATAGAGAGCCTACCACAAAAGTCAAATTTTTAAGTGAGAATAAATATGTGAGTAGGCGACCCTTAATCTCCGCCTCCCTCTGTACAACCCTCCCGGGGAAGGATCGTGAGACCCGAATAGCCACCCCTGACGACTTCGAAGTGTTAGAGGAGAATAACTGCCTGGGAAACGCCTTGGACTTTAGTCTGTGGTGGTCCTTTGCGAGTGAGTGAGTTTCCTGGAAAAAGCAGATGTCTGCCTTGGACTTTTCCAGAAAATGAAGGACAGCCCTGCGTTTAATGGGGTTATTTAAGCCTCGAACGTTGAGTGTGAGGATCTTAATGGGACCAGGCTGTGTCATAGAACTGGCAGTGGGGTGAGGTATAGCGTGAACAATATGCCGGTGTGTGCAACCGGAGGGATGGGTGCAAGCTTTCGAGCCGGAGGGACGGGCAATTCCGAGGTGCAACTAGGGGAGGTGGACGAGAGAACCCAAACATAAAACCCCTAAAAAAAATGTGAACAAGTAGTAGTCCGTAGAGAAAGTCTATTGTCCCAGGACAACTGGTATCGTCATCAAACGGGGTCCGTGACAGGGTCAACATAACGATCTTCTCCTCCCACCACCCCCCAAAGGACAGCAAGGAGGCTTAAAAGAGGAGAGTATCCAAGCCTCTACAAGCAGTACTCACGAACCACCGGAGGTCTCCCCGGCCAATTTCTCTGCCTCAACAGTCAATGCCTCTTGCTGGCCATGGGCAATGTCTGAGGCTGCCAGCCTTCTTGAGCGCCACCTCCTGCGCTGGTGCTGCCAGCTTGATGATGAATTCTCAGAGCCCGGGCCCGAGCTGCTAGCGTCCTCCCCCTCGTCGGGTGGTGTCAGCCCCAACATCCTGCAGTCCTACTGCAGGGAGCGGATTTGATGCAGACCTGCCACCATGCTGGAATCGGAACAGGTGGCCCCAAGAATAGGAAACTCCCAGCCATTTATTATTTTATAAATTAAATCTTCTCTACAGAATATCCAAAGTACACTCAACTAACTACGAACAACATCAAAGAAAATCCTCCAAAGAAAGTAAGTTTAAATGCAACTCCCACAAACATACAAAAAACATCGAACTTGTGAAACATGTCCCAAACCATTTTTCCAATTATACACAATCCATGGACAGTACCACAATAGCAACATCCCTTTCATGTATGCACTATTACCTAACAAACAACCACCTATGTAGAAGTGCTAATATAAATAAAGCAGGGAACTAATAACTACTACCCACAAAAATGTATCATTGGCTATGAACAGTCAATGGTACAAGTCATCCTGAAAAATTACCCTCACACAGCAATACAAGGTTGCTGTTACCATTTTAATCAAAGCATATTGAGACACCTTCAAAACTCTACCCTTAGGGACCGATTATGATGTCGGAGGGACGACCACTGACAGCTTGTCTTTGGCGGTCCCACCACCTTTGTAACCATGGAAAAAGCAGATGTCTGCCTTGGACTTTTCCAGAAAATGAAGGACAGCCCTGCGTTTAATGGGGTTATTTAAGCCTCGAACGTTGAGTGTGAGGATCTTAATGGGACCAGGCTGTGTCATAGAACTGGCAGTGGGGTGAGGTATAGCGTGAACAATATGCCGGTGTGTGCAACCGGAGGGATGGGTGCAAGCTTTCGAGCCGGAGGGACGGGCAATTCCGAGGTGCAACTAGGGGAGGTGGACGAGAGAACCCAAACATAAAACCCCTAAAAAAAATGTGAACAAGTAGTAGTCCGTAGAGAAAGTCTATTGTCCCAGGACAACTGGTATCGTCATCAAACGGGGTCCGTGACAGGGTCAACATAACGATCTTCTCCTCCCACCACCCCCCAAAGGACAGCAAGGAGGCTTAAAAGAGGAGAGTATCCAAGCCTCTACAAGCAGTACTCACGAACCACCGGAGGTCTCCCCGGCCAATTTCTCTGCCTCAACAGTCAATGCCTCTTGCTGGCCATGGGCAATGTCTGAGGCTGCCAGCCTTCTTGAGCGCCACCTCCTGCGCTGGTGCTGCCAGCTTGATGATGAATTCTCAGAGCCCGGGCCCGAGCTGCTAGCGTCCTCCCCCTCGTCGGGTGGTGTCAGCCCCAACATCCTGCAGTCCTACTGCAGGGAGCGGATTTGATGCAGACCTGCCACCATGCTGGAATCGGAACAGGTGGCCCCAAGAATAGGAAACTCCCAGCCATTTATTATTTTATAAATTAAATCTTCTCTACAGAATATCCAAAGTACACTCAACTAACTACGAACAACATCAAAGAAAATCCTCCAAAGAAAGTAAGTTTAAATGCAACTCCCACAAACATACAAAAAACATCGAACTTGTGAAACATGTCCCAAACCATTTTTCCAATTATACACAATCCATGGACAGTACCACAATAGCAACATCCCTTTCATGTATGCACTATTACCTAACAAACAACCACCTATGTAGAAGTGCTAATATAAATAAAGCAGGGAACTAATAACTACTACCCACAAAAATGTATCATTGGCTATGAACAGTCAATGGTACAAGTCATCCTGAAAAATTACCCTCACACAGCAATACAAGGTTGCTGTTACCATTTTAATCAAAGCATATTGAGACACCTTCAAAACTCTACCCTTAGGGACCGATTATGATGTCGGAGGGACGACCACTGACAGCTTGTCTTTGGCGGTCCCACCACCTTTGTAACCATCTTATCCGCCTGCCATATAGGCACAACTAAGCTGACACGGACAAACGAGGACGTCTCCACCTAATCGCTTTCAATTATTAGATCTCATTGGCGGCTTCTCATTAATTCTTCCCACCGGCTGGTGGAGACAGAATTTTATGTTTTTAAACACACCACAATCCACGGATGTGAGTCGGAGGTGTTGGTTGACACCTCCCTGAATATTGCTGCAAGTTGGATGCCCATATATTAGGACCCCAAGTCATTGGCTGTCACCTTCCCCCATCCTGATGAAGACCTGCCTCTGATGCCTAATGCACTGCACAATTGTTAAGGGTTGAAACGTCGACGTTGTTGTCTCTATTAGTCCACGCAATTTCCCTGACTTGAATAGAAAATCATAGCTACTGTTGGGATTTATGCATTGAGTTCTGGACTTGAAATCTAAATACTTTTCTGCGTTATATATATGTTATTTATGTCACCTCTGCACAGCAATTTGTCACATAAAACTACAAGTCACTAACTGTACACCATAGCCATTGGTTTCTTCGTCGTATTTGTTTTATGTCACAGACAGCCATTTAATTGATTTGCATATATACAAATATAAAGTACAGAAATTCGTTTTTGTGCATAAGCAAGTTGGTTTTCTTGGTGTGTTACTTGGATATATGACTGAGACATATTTCCCTTTAATGTATCAAATACCTGATGCAAATCAGTTGATCTACTAGACAGAACCACTGTTTTAGTTAGCGCATCTACCCAGGTTCTGAGGGTTACTGGGTTACCTCATTGCCTTTATTGGTGCCATATTTTAATGGGGGGAGGATGGTTGGGGGTCGGCAAGACCGACTGCCATGCTCTGAATCACTCCTGGGACATCATGTAGTCCCTACCATGGTGGCAGTGCCTGCCAGACACTGCCATAGGGGTTACAATGACTATTTCTGCCAGCCTTTTCTTGTTGTTTAACCTGCCTAAAAGGGAGGTGGAACGGACGTTGGGGTCCTGTAGCGCCCCACTTCCACCCTGTCCATTCGATCCATACTCAAAGAAATGTCAACATCTAGTTAAAATAAACTCCTAACAAAACCTTAAAAACATTTTTAAGATATAAAATATAAATATAATGTCAAATAATATATTCAAATTCAAGAATTATTTGACATAATAAAAAAAATTATATATCTTAGAAAATACTTTTTACAAATAGACTTCTTCTAAAAACTAAACAAATTGCAAAATATATAATAGTCCTACCTAAATCAAAAATAAAAATAACTATATCTTTAAAACAATGAGCAAAATAAGATTTCCTACCACTATAAATAATTTAAAATGACTTACTATTTTGTAGCTGAAGCACAAAGCAGGTAAATAATTTAGATTTTTCACAGCCTGCTGGGCAGAAAATCTCGATTTTATTAAAGGCCCGGAGGCTAATATTATGCAAATTCTCCTTTATTGCCACAGCTCAGCAGTAACAATGAAGAGAACATAGAACTTGTGAACATTCTAGAAAAGGTATATAGCTCATGAACACACAGCCATCATCCTTCTTTGTCCAATGCTGTGAAATAAAAGAATAAGATCAAGTAAAATTCCAACTTGAAAAGAGACACCAACGTAACATCTTTATCTTCGTAAATCAGGAGATGAAATTCCTTATTCTGAAAGAAGAAGTAATATAGATGTTAAAAAGTATAACCCCATGGGAGGGGTGAATAGTGGAGGGATAATATTAGCCTCCGTGTCTTTAATAAAATCCAGATTTTCTGCCCAGCAGGCTGTGAAAAATCTAAATTTTATGGCATGACACGGAGGCCAACATTATGCAAGTTCAAAGTGAATTGAGAACATTATCAATCGCAATATTAATAGGACTAAAATAACATTTTTTAAACATAGATTCATTAGACCAACCAGCGGCTCATAAAATATCTTGGAGCCCTCCACCAAGCATAAAAACTTTAGAACCTGAAGCACCTCTAAGAGAGTGTGCGCCAAATATCGAAGTGTCAACACCACATTCACTCATCACTTCTTTCACCCATCCTGCTAGAGTAGGAGAGGAAACTGGTTTATAAGGAGATCTATGGGAGATCAGGAGTTGTGTCTCAGAACCTCTCAAATTGACAGTTCTTTCATATTCCTTAATACATTTAACAACACACAATCTTTCATTCTCAGGAAAGAAAGGATAGAAGATAGAAGAAGACATAGTTTTAGTCCTTTTCTTAAGATAAAAACAAACTCCCTCAGGTTGAAAGGCCCTGTTCGAAACGTCTAATGCTTTAACATCTGCAGTTCATCTGAATGAGACTAAACAAAGCAAAACAGTAATTTTATAAGAAATACGTTTGAGGGAAAGAACATTGTTCTCCTCCCATGAAGAGATAAGATATAATATGTTACTCACGTCCCAGAGGGCTGAATATTTAGGAGTTGGAGGGTTGAGAACACGCATGCTTCTCATAATTTTTTGGGTCAAGAGACTTTGACCAACAGAAACACCATCGACTAAAGAATGGCCTGCAGCTATCGCCGACCTATAAACATTAACGGTTCTATAACTGAGGCCAGAAGCGAAAAGCTCTGAAAGGAAATTAACCACTTGAACTAAATCAACTAAAACGGGATCATAATGTCGTAGAAGACACCAGCAAACCCATTTGTTCCATGCCAGTCGATATGCCTTCCTTGTCCTAGGAGCCCAGGATTCAGATATAAGTCGGAAAGCATTGTGCGAAAGGCCAGGGATTTGCCATTGTCGCCTGAAATCTTCCAGGCCGTCATTACCAAGATTCCTTACTCTAGGAGGGGATGAGATTCGCCCTGAGGGCCCAGGAGAAGACGGTTGAAAGAGGGGATCAGTATTGGGAAGTCTATTTTCATTTCCAAAATGAGCGGGAACCATGCTTGAGACCTCCAGAGGGGGGCTATCACTATCATACTCTGAAGGTATCTGCGAGCATGTAAGAGGAGGCGCGGGAGCATTACAAATGGCGGGAAGGCATATGGTTTTAAGTTTTGCCAATTCTGGAGGAAGGCATCCACTCCGGATGCCTGAGGGTCCGGCCTCCAGCTGAAATATTTCGTTAACTGAGTGTTCAACCTGTCCGCAAAGAGGTCTGTCCCGAAGGGGCCCCATTGATCTCGAATGCTCAAGAAAATCTTTCTGTTTAGTTTCCAATTGCTGGAGTATCTGAAATTTCTGGAGAACCACTCTGCCACACCATTGTTCAAACCAGGGATATGTTCTGCCCTGACTGACAGTCCCTTGTTCAGGCAATAGTCCCAGAAAAACTTCGCTATTTCTGTCAGACCCTTTGAATGCGGCCCTCCTAGTTTGTTCACGTATCTCACCGCAGAGACATTGTCCATGCGAAGCTTTATAGAACATTTCATAGTTTCCTGTGTAAAACTTCGAATTGCAAAGGAACCAGCTAAGAGTTCCAGACAGTCGATGTGCAGGCTCTTTTCCTCGCGTGTCCACCGCCCTCCTGTCGACAGGTTGGCGCAAGCTGCCCCCCAACCTTCTAGACTCGCATCCGATTCTATTATTATGTCTGGGGATTCGCCGAAGATTGCTTTCCCATTCCATGCTTCCGCATTCTTCAGCCACCAAGAAAGTTCTTCCCTCGACTCTACATCCAGGCTGGTCATCTGAGTATAGGATTGTGATGCCTTCAAAGTATTCACTTTGAGTCTCTGAAGAGCCCTGTAATGAAGAGGGCCGGGGAAGATTGCTTGAATGGTCGAAGAAAGGAGACCCAAGATTCTTGCTAAAAGTTGTAAGGGGAATGAATCTAGAGAGAGAATCTTTTTTAACTCTTTCCTGAGTTTCTTCATCTTTTCCTTTGGTAATTTTAACTCTCCCGATAGTGTGTTTACCATGAAACCCAGGAACTGGGTCTCCTGTGAAGGAACAATGCAAGATTTCTTTGTATTTATGACAAATCCCAGATATTCTAGGAGTCGGATGGTAAGATCTGTGTGACGAAAAATGGTCGACTTGGTCTGAGCCATGATAAGGATGTCGTCTAGGTAGATTATAAGTCTCACACCACGTTCCCTTAACCAAGCCACCACTGGGCGTAGCACTTTGGTGAAACACCAAGGGGCTGAGGACAAGCCGAAAGGGAGGCTGCAAAACTCCCAGAGTTTTCCCTCCCATGTGAATTGTAGGAACTTCCTGTGAGGGGCCAAATAGGGATGGTCAGATAGGCGTCTTTTAGGTCCAGGCGCGTCAGCCAATCGCCTTTTCTTAGTACGTCTCTGAGTAGGTGTATTCCCTCCATTTTGAAATGGTGGTAAGACACCCTTCCATTTGTGCTTTTTAAGTTTATCACTGGTCTTTGAGTCTTGTCTTTCTTTTCCACTAAGAAAATATTGCTTATGAAGCCTCTCTGAGAACCTTGTCTTATAGCCCCTTTGGCAAGGAGGTCTTGAACCTCTTGAGAAACGAGTGTCTTTTGGTCTTGAGAGAAAAATAACTCTCGGGGAGGTTTTAGTTGAAAGGGAATCCCCAAAAAGTCTATTTTGTAACCTCTTACGGTTTGTAATACCCAAGGATCCTGCGTGATCAAATTCCAGTTGCCAGAGAAAAGGTCTAGTCTGCCACCCACCTGTATAGGGGTATCTAAATGGTCTCCCACTGCACTTACCTGTGAAAAAAATCTTGCTTCTCCTATCTCCCCGTGAGAATCTTCCTCTGCTGCGTTGTCTCTGAGGGTAAAAGGTCTGGTTTCCATAGAATGAAGATTGTTGGTATCTGTTTCCACGTCCAACAAAGGGTCTTGAAGACGATTGTCCTCAGCCGGAAAATCGACCCCGCATTCTCCAGGCCCGTCCAAAAATTCTATCTTGGAAGACCTTTTTAATTTCACGTTGGGACTTCTGGATTGAGCTAAAAGCACCAACATACTTGGCCATATCGCGTATGAACTCCTCTCCAAAGAGGAGTCCTTGAGAGTTTGGTCCTGTTTCTTTATTGGCTAACTCTATAAGTTTAGGGTCTATTTTAAGTAGTATCCCCTTCCTATGTTCATTGGACAGGGCGGTATTAGCATTGCCAAGAAGGCAGATAGATCTTTGAACCCATTCGCGTAGTTCTTTGGGGTCAACGGGGATTCCTCCTACATAGGCATTCTCTGCAAAATCAAATATTTTGGTCAGGGGACCAACAATATCAAGGAGACGGTCTTGACATGACCTAAGTCCTTTGTCTATGGCCTTCCTTGGATCCTTTGCACCTTTAGCTATAAATGCAACCACCTTAGGGTCCAATTCGGGGGTGAAGGTGATCTTATCCGGAAGGGACGAGCGAGGGCATTCGGATCTCAGCCTTGATCTCACTTCCTTGGGGATTTCTCTCCTTAGCCAAAAGCCCACATAGTCTGCGACGTGTTGAGATGGTAGCCACTCTGGAGAAAGGGGATGTTTAATTAATAATGGGTCGAACATATAGTCACCAAAGGGGTCGGTGATGCACATTTTGGAGCCCGAAGCACTGGCCGTCCCCTCTGAATTCTCTAATGAATCAATCTCTCCTAGCTCAACATCCGAATCAAAGGGGGAAGAGCAAGAGAGGTCAATATCTGCATCGTTCCCTTCGTCGCTATCAATACGTATAGGTGAATCTGGACTCAATTCTTGTCCTTCTGTGGTGCCTGAGGCGCCGTTCTGGTCTCCGTCCTGATGGCGAGATAGAGCCCATTTAGATGACACCTTGTGTTCTTTTGCGGAGAGATTAGCTTGATCCCCGGCGGCTCTTTTCATTGGGGCCTTAACTGCCCCTTCCTTAAGGCTTAAGGGGTGAGTGGTAGCCTTACTAGTAGAGGGCCATGCTCTTGTAAGCATCTCAAAATTTTTGTTGATGGTGTCATTACATTTTTTATTAATGTTCTCATTAAAAGAGGCCATGACTTTCTCCATGGCTTTAGAATCCATTAGTTCTAGTTTGCCTTCGAGTGTGGGGTCAGGGCTAGAAGACATGTTAAGGCAGGAGCACGGTTGAACAATCTCCCTTGAAATATATCTTGTAGTAATAATTCAATTCAGGGTAGTATGACTCAATTTATGCGCTAATCCTACCTTAAATCGATCCTAGGTTAATGAGGTTTTCCTCTTTTTTTTTGATCTAATCTGTGTTGAGTAGATCGATGTTGTCCAAACTCTTTTATAATTTTGATCTATTAAATGCAGCGTTAAAGATGTTCAAGAGAAGAGTATCATGAATAAAATGTCCCACTAGCGATCGTCAGTCATCGAAAGAAAATAACTGTAACTGACACTTGCCGGTAAACAGCGCACGCTGCGTGCGCGCGGTTGCTAAGGACCTTTCTTTCAGGCCGTCCCATCCGTAGCGCGATTGGGAAGACACTGCGGAGGGGAGAGAAATGAATTCCAGGTCGGAGGGTGAGGTAAACGGATAAGGGGTATTGACGGGAGATGAGACGGGCCGTGCGCGCGTGGAATAAATAATATAACCGGCACATGCAGATAACAGAATATACGTAAAAAGGCATGATAAGAGTGACAATAACAGTGACAATAGCATCACAATAACAAAATAACAATGAAAGGGCGCATGATAGGGTCAAGTGGACCCACACACGTCGCATAAGTGCTTAAAAACAGACATGCACAGATATCAGTAAGCACGAGTGAAGGGAGGTACTTATCTGTATGAGCAGCAGCAACAAAGAAGGATGATGGCTGTGTGTTCATGAGCTATATACCTTTTCTAGAATGTTCACAAGTTCTATGTTCTCTTCATTGTTACTGCTGAGCTGTGGCAATAAAGGAGAATTTGCATAATGTTGGCCTCCGTGTCATGCCATAAAATCCATAGTTGTAGAAAATCCAATATTTAAATAAAAAAAAAAATGAAAAATGCAACTGTCCATATCCAAATCCTCCGACACAATCTCTGTAGTGTAGAACCATGAAAACCTGAAAAATAAATTTAAATAAAGAAACACTCCATTGAAACTCTTAAAATAAAGGCAACGCATAATAATTATTAGTTAACTTGAAAATAATACACATTTCCTTCAAAAATAAAATAAAACAAAACCTTCTTTCAACGCTAAGTCTGGAACTAATAGTACGTGTGAAGAAGCCAACACAAATCCTTCCCGGCAAACATACAGTAATAATACCATAAAACAAACAAAAACATGATTAAAATTCTTCAACACATCCTACTTTATATATAAGTAACACTATAAAACATAACATAACACTAAACTTATGATGCACTAACCATACTCTATGTAAAATACCCTACCTAGTACACTACACAACAACAAAAAACACATTGTACAAACCCTAAACAGTACCTAACTACCTCCCCCTACTCTTAAATGACCCTAAAAAAGTAATTAATAGAAACTTACATTAACAGATGTGATGCGGCTTCGAACTGCAAGCTTCTCCATTCAAAATCTACCAAAAAAGAATACTGATAGACCAGAAAATAGAAGTTACTGAAAACAACAATGGTCGTCTAATTGAAATTAAAACAAGTCGATTCCCAATTGAATTGAATGTGAAATGAAAATCTTAAATAAAAAAGTATTAAAAATGCATACCAATGTTATAAATGTAAAAAATATTTCTTATGTTAAACATTTCACAACGTATAGTATAAATATTACAGCATACATAATATTTTTTAGTATACCTTAGAATATTTTTCATATCATTTTGTTATAAATAATATTATTTACTGTTTACAAAAATATAAAAAAAGTTTTTCATGTATTTGAAAGAAGATTATATTAACACAATACTTTGCTAACTATTTAGCGCCGATTCCGATCTCAGTCAGAAGGGTACAGAATCAGGTTCAGCATTAGCGAACCCGATTCGGAGGCTGAATTTCCGTCCAAGTTATACACGGGTCCGGATGTCGAAATACAATGCAAACAAGCGTGAAATCTCCATCCGAATCACTTCCGGGTCCCAACCGCTCAGGACGACTCGGTCACAAGCAAACCGTGGCACGCAATAGAGACGTTTCACGACCGAGCTAGTACGATGCTCGATTCGGACAGCCGGATGGAGTCGCAGAGTCCGGGTCGCAATAGCTCCCGGAGTTGGACTTTGGGGGTCTGCGTCGGACCCCTGTTACCCACAGCCTTACGACTCGAACACAGGAGGAGACCCATGGGTCTCCCCAACACAGGCATGTACGGTGTGGATGGCACCAACGCGTACCCACTGTAGGGGGCGCACTTGTCCGCAACATTCCCATTCAGTCAATTGGAGCCCATGTACGCGTCTTACGACTGGCTCCCATTGACTTCCATGGGAGTCCAACTGAACCGAGTCCGACATATTACAGTTGCATCGTACTTGCTCGGTCGGACTTCAGGAGTCCGGATCAGTCGGTAAACACCCTGGATCCGGCTCCGTCGGAGTGCTTTCCGACCCAGATCAGACTCAGCCCCTTAGTGTTTATGTTTCTTATACATGATAATGATATTATATGAACTATAATATTATTTCATAAAACAAATATTGAATATAAAATAAAAATAAGATGTAACACAAACATGTTTAAAAACTATTGGGTCTATTATGATGGCGGGCGCCCCGGGAAAAAGGGTGCGGTGGTCCCCATGGGCAATCAGGATCAGCCCGCCACACTGGCAGGCGCATCCCACATTTTTGCATTGCGGCAGGCGGTGCTGTCATCACCACCCACCGCAATACAAAAAAAAGGCATGTGTCCATTTGCATGCACAACGTGGCTGGTACTGCGTGGTGCCTGCCACATTGTCCCACCCATGTGCCCCCCACCCCCCAACATCCTCGGGCCCGCAACGGGCCTCTAACAGAGAAATCTGCATGCAAGGCTTATCCCCGTATGCATAGTAATATGGATGGCGGTTTATAACAGACACCACCATCATATTCTCACCTTTTCTGCATGGTCGACTCATTGACCGGACAGAGAAGCTGCGGACGGCCTTCCCGTCCACTGCGTTACCCCCCCGCCATCATTGTCAGGCGGGGGTAAATTGCATGCGGGTGGTGGAGAATGGCTGGCAGATCACTATCACCATACGGGCCGTGGCCATCCGCCCGCCATTCTAATAGACCCCTATATATTAAAAAATAATATAGACTGTAAATAATTATTTAATATATACTTTAAAACATGAAAAATGTTATTATTGTTACAAAATAAATATGAAATGAATATATGTATGGAAGAAACAAAAATTAATATGTTTAAATTAAAAATAACTTTTGCATTATATAACATAAGAAATGTTTAAAAATTACTGTGTTTAAAAATGTTATTTTTGTTAAAATATTTTCAAAATATGTCACTTTACTGAAAAAAAAAATTTAGGGGCTGATTATGATGGTGGAGGGACTGCCACTGACAGGCTGTTGGTGGCAGTCCCTCCGCCATTGTAATACCTTTTTCACCCTCCATATTATGATGGCAGGTTAAAGTGTGTGGATCCGAAAAACCGACCACAGGGTACAGACCAGTAGATTCAAATCGACCACCCGTAGGAACAAACACTAGTCCCTTCATTGCTGCGGTGCGTAGCAGCACCGTATAGATTATGATATCCCTTTCTGTCTGTGATTCTGCAGCGGTAAACCCGTAATAAAACAGCTTGTGGAAATGGAATTTGGGGCCTGTAGTGGGCCCCCCTTTATTGCTGGAGCTTAGACATGTGTTCTAGGGCTATTTCAGCACCACGTGGCAGGTGCCGCATGGTGTCTGCTACGTAGTGCAGGGATATGTAACCTGTTGTTGTTTTGCACTGCAGCGGGTGCTGCAGACCACAGCACCCACCGCAATACAAAATATAGGCAATGCGACTGCCTCAGTGGTGGTCACATCAATATGCGTACTGTAGGACTGCCACCTTGGAGGCGGTCGGTCCCAAATACGAAATGATGGCAGACAGAATAAAGTCTGTCCGCCATCGTAATCAGCCCCTTAGTATTGTTTTGCTTTATGAAAAATGCATACAAAATATTGTACATAAAATAAAGTGTGCAACATTTCTTTTTTTTCATATTTTCAAAAAGATACATTGAAAAATGAATTGTAATCTTTTCATTTATTTACTATTTGTTCATATATTTTAATATTACTAAAATTCATTACATGTTTGAAATTATTATGTTAATAAACATATATGATTTACTATTCCAACTCCAAACCATATTAAGGGGCTAATTATGATTCGTTTGGAAACTGTCTCAAACAAATCGGTTCCAGGCTAGTTTTGGAATTATTTGGGCCCTGTGAATCCGGGCCATTGATTATGATGCTTCCTAACATCGTTCGGTCGGACTTGCATCGACTTCAACAGGAGCCTATGGTCCAAACCTAACACAGGCTCCCATTGACAAAAGGATTGGTTGGGAAAAAACCTTGCACCCTGTGGCGGTCACCCGATGGTACCTGCCACATTGTGCATCGTTGGGCAGGGGGGTCCCTTCGGAACGCCCACCGGCTACATTTTGATGCCTCTGGGTGAAAGGGGGCCCACAACAGGCCCTTAAAGACCAATACCGTAAGCCATTTTGTCTTGGGCAAACCAAGTCAGAATGGCTGTCCGAACCGATCATCGTCATCACTCCTCCAGAAACCAATCATATTGAGCTGATCAATTCGGCTTCGAAAGACACTGACTATACCAATTCCTTTCGGAACTGAGTTCCGGGCATCATAATTGGTGGGTGGGAAATCTGTATCAGTAGGAAACAAGGGTTCCAAATTGGATTTGGTAATAACAAATCACATCTGGAGCCCATCCTAACGATATTGTAATCAGGCCAAAATTCAGGAAAAGTTCTGAACACTAAACCTATATAATTTACTATTCCCATTCTAAACTACATTAACTCAGGGAAGGTGCTGGACACTAAACATATATAATTTACTATTCCCACCCCAAACAACATTAAGTCAGGGAAGGTGCTAGACACTAAACATATATAATTTACTATTCCCAATCCAAACTATTTTAAGGAGCCAATTACGATGTAGTTAGGAAGGGCTCCAGATTTGATTCGGAACCCTTGTTTCCTAAAAAATCAAATTTTTAAAAGCGAACGATTACGAAGCCCAGAAACCAATTGAGCAGACCCGACCAGTTACAAAAAGCATCTGGAGATCCTGAGTCTTTCGGAACACAGGCTCCCATTGAAGTTAAGACGAGTCTGTCCGAATGATCTTGGGCATTGTAAATTACATCTGGAATCAAAGGACCGGATTTGTTTGGAAACTAGTCCTGAACCGATTTGTTTGAGACAATTTCCAAACAACATTGTAATTGGCCCCTAATTCAGAATGGTGCTAAAACCACTAAAAATATAATTTACTATTCACACTCCAAACTACATTATGGGGCTGAGCTTTTTTCTAATGCATCTATTCTGTCGGTCGGATTGCTTTCCAACCAATCCATTTTGATGATGTCGGTCAGAAAGGAATCTGACTGGTCATTCTGACTGGCTACAGAGAAACTCAGAGAGCCTGTCTACCAGTCGGAATCACTTCAGTAATCCAATGGGCGGCTCTTTCCGCCCAAGGAATTAGAATGTCAGATTCCAAAAGCCTTTCTGTGCTGGCCTTTCCGACACAGAAAGGCTCTCGGATGTCGACATTGGAGGCACGGCCTCCGGTTGGTGGCTGAGGGTACACCTACAGTGCCCCCTGTTGAACCCTGCACCTCTTTGTTTTCCAATGAGTGCATGCTCCCATTGTAAAGAATAGGAGTGCGTCCAGACACTGTTCAGTCGCATCCTACCTTGTCGGTCGGGACCACCGACTGGAGGTCGGGCAGTCCCATGACTGAAACGACGTCCTCCCAACAGAGTAACTGGGCCCTAAGTCAGGGAAGGTGTGGACACTAAACATATATAATTTGCTATTCCTACTTCAAACTACATTAACACAGGGAAGGTAGGAGGGAGCTGGATGCTAAACAAATACTATTTACTATTCCTACTGCAAACTACATTAAATGAGGGAAGGTGCTGATTACTAAACATACATAATATATATTCCCATTCAAAATTACATATAATTCCAAACCTTCTTACAGATTTAACCATTCCAAATATCTAACATCACACCAATATACTTTAAACTTAACAACCAACACACTAATATGTTAAAACAACTTGAATAATATTTTCAAAATATATAACAAATTAAAAGAAATATTAAACATTGCACATATATACATTTATAATACTGTTAATACTTGTAAAATATTCAAAAAATAAAGCAAGCAATTGAAATAATATTTTTCTAATAAAAATATTTCTATACAAAATAACACAAAAACACCCCAACAACATCAAATATTCTAAATGTAAAAATAAATATAAAAAATATAAAATTTTGTACCACAAATTTATTTTCAATTAATTGTATAATTAAAATATAAACATAACTAAACTTATTTTTCACTTTTCATTGAAAAGCCCAAATATTAAAAAAAAACGAATAATAAAAATGTACGGCAAAACCCAAAACTCAACAAAATTAAATATTAAAAAATATAGAACTATTTTCTACAAAATATTTATTTTAAATCAATTCAAAATCCTCAAAAAATAAAACAAACAATGCTACATAATAACAAATGAAATATTAAACAAAGTGCAATTAACACAATTTATAAAAAGTATAAAAAAGTTTTAAAGAAAATACAAACAAATATTTTAAAAATGTACACTGTACATGTTCAATTGTGAAAAATCAATTGTAAATAACAAACATCCCACATAATTTTAACAACCAAATAATCCCACAAACATTATACCCTATAACCCCTAAGTACATAAAAATTGATATATTTTATTTATTATTAATGTCTTTTTCCTCCAAAATGTGTTACAATATTTTAAAAGACTCTCCACCCTTATCCCCTAGAAACCCAATATCCCACTGCTAACAAAAAACAAAAATAAAAAAATTCAAATTATTTAAAACACTCCCCACAATTATCCCTTAAACACCCAACATCCCGCTCCTAAAAATAATTCGTTTTTTAAAAATTAAATGCTTAACATTTATTTTTAAAAAATGTAAAACATTACCCACCCTTATCCTCCATAAACCCAACATCTTGCTTCTAAAAAATCAATAAACAAAAAAAATATTAAAAGTATTAAAGTATTTAAAAAATATAAAAGATAAATTACTAAACTAAAAAATAAACCTAAGCAAATTGAACTATGTTACATTAAAATAATATTCCTAACAATGACATTTTCTACATTGATATTTTTAACATCGATATTTAATACACCACATACATTTGATATTCCTGACCTTGATATTACATACCACAATATTTTTATGAAATGATATGTGAAACAAGATATTTATGTAGAACAATATTTAAAATGTGATATTCTGTCTAAATACAGGTACATTGCAGATCAGCGTCCTTGTCTTTAGTATAATTTGTGAGAAGACTGACCATTAGCTTCTCGGTGGAGAATAAGCTGTTGGTTCCAGCACCAATGAGAGGCATTTGACTTTGTTCAAAGATGGCCAACTCTTTTTCCTCAAGGAGTTTGGCAGATGATTGATAGGAACTTACTGACTAGCTTTTAATTCAGAAGCCACTTGTTTTGTAGGGATTATGGGCTTGCTTAAATTGGAAAATGGACCAATGTTCAGGTATCTTTGTTATTTTGATTCACAGGGTGTGAAGGAAACGGGTCCATGCAGCTTTCAGTGTCAATTGAAGTGAGTAACAATGAGTGCTGCCTACACAGGGATTTTTACTAGCCTATCTTGATTTTTTTGGGTCATAACAATTGATATCGGACGTGTTTTAGCCATCATAGGTGAATGACACTGGTTGTGACAACATAGCTAAGGAGGGCCTGATTTAAAAATGTAAACTTGACCAAAAGTCTAAGTTTAGACTTGAAGTCTAAGGGGGTCATTAGGATGGCGGGCGGACTTTGCCCGCCCGCCATCCTCGTGGTAATAGGGACCGCCCGCCATAAGGGCGGGGGTCCCGTGGGGAGTATTAGGATGTGCCCGCCACAGTGGCGGGCACATCCTGTATTTTTAGCATTGTGGCAGGCGGTGCTCTCTGCACCGCCCGCCACAATGTTAAAAATGCATTTCAGCATTTGCATTTATAAAGCGGCAGGCACCGGGCGGTGCCTGCCGCTTTGTAAATGCAAATGAAGGGGGTACCACAGGTACCCCAGTGTGTACCCCCACCTCTCCTTCCCTCTGGGGGCCCGCAGGGGACCCCCAGAGTGAAGACCGCATGCCTTTCCATGGCGGCATGGTCTAAGTTAGACTTTTGGTCTAAACTTAGACCAAAAGTCTAACTTTAGTAGTATCAGTGAAGTTAGACTTTTGGTCTAAACTTAGACCAAACGTCTAACTTTAGTAGTAGCAAAGTTAGACTCTAGGTCTAAACTTAGACTTCATTTCTAAACTTAGACTGACCTGCTTCCCTTTTAGGTGCGGTACAAAAGTCCACTCAGACTCCGTTTTTCGATCTGTGCTGCCTGGTGGGACTCACATATGGATATATCTTTTGATATGACTATTTGGCATTGGAGTTTTAATTGTCCTCGTATTGTCATTAACACATCATGATCATATATCCTGACATAATAAATTAGAATTGAACAAGAAGGGTAACTCTTATCTCTCTGGCTTATGATTTTTTTTTACAGTTATCATGTAACAATAATTTAAAGCGATTATTCATTATCATGTAATGAAATCTGAAATATTGGTGACTTGTCATTCCAAGTGAATCATAAATTATTAGGATGTTTAACTGTTCATTTCCTCTTTTTTTTTATAGTACTCAGTCATTATGATACAATAATAATTAGAATACACTTTACATCATGTACAATGAACTATGATACTTTGGCAAATCACAAGTTTGTGTTTTTGGTTCTGAAAAGTCTCTCTATTTTCTAGCAGTCACTGGCCACATGTTCAGTTTCTATTAGGGAACAGCCACCAGATATGTGTACATTCGCTCTTTTAAATTGCATGTTGATTTTTATATTTTGTTACTTTCATTGTCATATAATATTGTTGATAGGGATGTCTCTGTCCTTGGAAAATAAAGGGGGTCATTACCATGGCGGTCAGACTTAAATCTAAGCATGGGCGAATTTTGCAAATTTGAGATCCGCGAATTTTTTTAGGATTTGCGAATTCGCGATCTGCAAAATTCGCGAATGTGTGCGAATTTGCAGATTTTTGTTTTTTTGCGTGTTCGCGGGGTTTTTTGCGTGTTAGCGGGGCTTTTTGCGTCGTCATGCAGTCGTTTATGGGAGAGGGAGAGAGAGATAGATGGGTAGATAGATAGATAGATAGATAGATAGATAGATAGATAGATAGATAGATAGAGAGAGAAAGAGAGGGAAAGAGAGAGGGAGAGAGAGAACGAGAGAAAGAAGGAGAGGCCGGATCTCTGAAGGGCCAGATTCCTGAGTTGCGCCTACAGAACATACAGCTTTTTATTTTTAGCAAAATGCATATGAAAATTGTGCTGTAAAGGTCTCTTTTAGTTTAACCCCTCCTGACAACTCAAAATGGGTGTATTTGCCATCCTCTCCCTTCTTCCTGTTTTTTATATCTGTAAGTGCTTCCTGATGAGGTTTAATTCCTTGGACAGGTGCCTCGTTGCCTACTTGTAACTATTCTCTGACCCTGCTTCAAGGGTCAGAGCAGGGTCAGAGAATAGTTGCAAGTAGGCAACGAGGCGCCAGGAAGCAATTAGCAGCAGGTGTCCAAGTTGAAGTTAATTTGTTTGTAACCCTATTGTAAAAGGTTACAAAGAAATTAGGTTCAACTTTTGCACCTGCTGCTGTAACCCTTGCTTGGCTGAAAAATCGTCCCCGCTGATTCGCGGATTTTTCCGCGATTTCGCAAAATTCGCGGATCGCGAAATCGCGGAAAATCCGCAAATTCGCCCGCGAAACGGATTTTACGCCCACCCTTACTTAAATCTAACTGCCATAAATGCGGGGATTGGGACCGCCCGCATTGCGTGTGGCGGTCCCGCACTACAAATAAGGATGCAACCACCACCATGGCAGTCACTTGCAATTTAACATTAAGGCCGTCTCGCCGCCATGGAAAGACTGGTTGTTGCCAGCATTGTAATCTGGTGGACGGTGCCTGCAGGCACCGCCACCATTTTAGTGATGCTGACCATTACGCCAGGCAATCGTAACGATTGCCTGTGGCGGATCCATGGCGAGCGGTCTTTGTGCCAGCCACGGTTGCAGATAGATTCACCCCGCCATCGTAATATGGCGGGGGGGAAATTGCTTTCCAGTGGCGGAAGGCCCGCTGCCACACTGCTGGCGTTGGCCATCCGTCCGCCATCATAATGACCCCCTATGTTATTTGTGATATTTTTCCAGTACATCATTTATGTGATTTTTGTACGTGGTATTTATGTGTTTATTGTGGGTCATGGTATGGATTGTGTTATCATATTTGAATTTCTATATTGTTTGTACTTATTGCCTTACAGCCCTGAAGAAGTCTTTTTTTATGGACGAAATGCATTGACTGACTTTTGCTGTAACATCTGATGTCTTTAAGAAAAGAAAGTGAAGAATTGAAAACATTCTCGAATTCGAATGAGACTGTTGTTCATATGATAGTATTTGATTGTCTGGCATACTTTTTCTGCAATACTGTATGTCCTTGACTCGAAGGTTGCACCTTGGCAGCCATTGCCTGTAGTGAGTGCACGCATATACAAATTGAATTTTTGGTACTTACTTTTTTTGGAACATGGGATAGGTGCAGCAACTCATGGTCTGCTTCCTTTTTTCTTTGGTGTATTAATCTATTGCAGTCTGCTAATCTACGGCCCATATTTTCTGGTTTGGCATGCAGTACAGAACAACAGCCACAAATGCCCTGGCGAATAGGAGAGTGCAGGAAAGTGCCATATTTACAGAACTATGGCTCTCTGCTCCCCTCTCCCCAGTTCTGGCACAGAAATGTGCTGCTGTGCACCATGGTCACACCTTTGCACCATAACGTAAGAGTGTATCCATGGGTCTAGCATAGGTTTTGTGCTGTAAAGATACCCTTTGAGTAGAAAATATTATGCTGAGACTAACTTTAAACCATCTTACAATTTGTATGTGTGCTGTTCAGTGCACTGTTATGAAAAGTCAGAAAAGAAAGGAAAATGAAAGTATTTCTCCTTTGTAGCACAATTTAAAATGGGTGCTATTTTCTGATGCAAAACCCTGTCTACTTTCTTAGTTAAATAGGGCTTAGCATCAGAACCCTTGGGTTGTCGCATGGGAAAGTACACCTCCTTATGGCTTAGTAATGCAAAGCAGCGCTATAAGCTGCTTTACGCTACTTCCAAGCGATTTTCCAGTGCCAAACAAGTTTAGCACTGGAAAGTAAATTAGTAAAAAAAACATTTTGCGTCGATTTGTGTTACTTTTGTGATGTACACAAGGCATAAAATCTTAGTAGATATACTACAAAGACCCTCATTACAAATAGGGTCAGAAAAGCACTGACCGCAGGTCAGAGCCTCATCATGGTTTCAGTTTTGACTGCCGCATTACAGCGCAGGAGGTTGAAACTGAAACCAGCCAGTCATTCTGGCTGGATGCCGATGGGCTCAAGGAGACCGACATGTAATCCCTATGGATGGCATTTCCGCTGTAGGGATTAAGATGTTGAATTCTGATAGGCTTTCCATGTTCGGCTTTCGTAGCAGGGCACCCTTCATTCTGCAGACTCTGGTTGGGGCCTAAGGCGCCCCCCTGCGGCTGCCTGCCACGCGGTGGAGGGATGAACAGATTCTCCCAATTGTCTATGGGAGCTTGTGATACAGCTGATTTACGGCCTTAGCATAAGCTCCCATAAACAAATGTGATAATGCGACCACACCATGTGCGGTCGCATTGTAATCGTGGTGTCGGGACCGCTGACCGGAGGCCGGTCAGTCCTGAGACTTCTCTCGACATTGTAATTAGGCCCAAAGTATCTTCAATGTAGTTTAATATCGTAATTAGGCCCAAAGTGTCTTCAATTTAGTCCATTATGGGACTTAGTTTGTGCTTGTTTTGTTAGTGGAATGGACTTTCTATAAGCATGTTGTAATGGTTAGCTACCTGTTACAGGGACGAGTTTATTTTATAATGTTGAATATATATTTCTATTCAGTTTTTTAAAGGTGCTATTTATATTTAAAATATATTTGTTTGATCTTTTTTTGTCCTCTTATCATCTCAATCAGTGAATAGGCACCACTCCGAATTGAAAAAGCCATTGTGCTAAAAAATGGGACTGGGCACCCTCTGCTTTGTCATACTCGATAGCCCAACTACTTTAAGAAGATGTAATCATTGGACAGGTCAGTTTATCAAATCTTCAACACATCCCAAAAGTCACCATTATTCTTTCTCTTGTTTTTTCACCTATCAGTTTTCTAAAAGTCCATCAAGCTTTTCCAAGCATGCCAAGAAGGTGGATAGGCTTGAGTCCATGATTTACTGATTTCCCTTCTCGCAATCAGAAATAAATAGAACATTAGCATTTTTTGTTTCACATGTCGAGAAGAAGCCGCCCAAAACCTGGCCCCTTATCCAAAACCTGATTAAAATAGTGCTTACCTCCAATAACCAGTGAGAGGGAAATAGTCTTGCCCAGGGCAAGCCCAAATTTGTCTAGATTTGGACAGGTAGCAAACATATGCATGTCATCAGATTAATTTCTTTCGCACTGTTTGCATTTGGAGTCACCACTTACCCTTATTTTTGCCAACCTTTCTTTAGTTTAATAAACTCTATGGAGGGTATAGAATTTATTTATTTATTTATTTATTTATTTCGGCCAGTTTGGCCATAAAAGACACATATATATAAAAAACAGTAAGTCATAATAGCATACATACAACAACACTTAAAAACAGTAAGTTTAAAAATGTAGTACAAGAATTACTTTTCACCTCCTCAATTTAAAACATTTCATTTTGGCAACAGATTTTATCGGCATATACAGAAGTTCTACTCAGAGTATCTGACCAAGTTTCCTGCGAGTAATATACACAGAGTAAAGGAACCTGCTTATGCTAAATACAATAAACTGAGTTGTATTGCTTTTTATAATCCTATATGCTGTAGAGCAGGATCTGGTTCCTAGGAGAGTGCACATGGGTTTTAGCCATTTCTTTCGAGCCTTCAAGTAGGCACTACATATAAACAACATGTGAACCTCATTCTCCTTGCAGGGGTTTAAGCACATAGAACAACACCCGCTTTTGTCATTCGGGCCTCCCAGTCTTTTCTGTGACCAACGTTCTGTATTATAGCTCAGCATAAGGATCCCATATCTAAACTTCAGATAAAGGGACTTTGCAATAGGTGGCTCTATTTCATCCAAAAAGGATTTGAAGCGGGATTCGTCCTTAAAGGATAAAAAATCTTGAATTAGAGATCCAACTCTGCTTTCATGTACGAGCCTGTCGCTCATGTAAGACCAAAAGGCTCGTTTTACTATAGATTTAGAAAAAGCCGGTAAATTGTCAGGATTCTCCCACATTGAGTACAGGCCCAGAAGCGTGAACCATTTTTTAATATGCACAAGCCACTGAATAGAGTTAAAAGAATCAAGGGTCAGCAATTCTTGAAGGTCACTTCTGTATTCGAGCAGTTCTGGGGTAGACCACAACCTAACCCAAAACATTAATGGTCTTATAATGGCAAAGTAATCTGTTCTTTTAAAATTCAAATCAAGCTGGAGGGGTATTAAAGGTGTACTATTCGGGACCCTTACAATAGCTCTCATGAATTTATTGTCCAAACCCTGAAAGCTATCTCTGGCCCAAGGTCCCCATATCTCTGCTCCGTACAACACAGCAGATTGAATTTTAAATTTAAAAAGCTCTAAGACAGGGGTTACACTCTTGCTTGTACTAGCGTTAAGTCTACATATAATTGGTTTGACGTTGTGGGCATATGATACCTTACTTTTCTCAATTTGGGCCCTCCAACTTAGTTTAGAATCAAGTGTAACGCCCAAATAAGAAAAGTTTTCCACTGTTCCTAATTTCTGGCCATTCAAAGTCAAACACCCTCTGTCCGGTTTGCTGGGGTTTAGTGCCATACATTTCGTTTTATCAGCATTTATTTCCAGGCCCTTGGTCATGCAATAACAGCTAAAGGAGTTTAAGAGTGCCTGGAGTCCTTTCTTGGTCTGGGATATGAGAATGGTATCATCCGCAAAGAGCAACGCAGGAACCCTCTCTCCGTAAAGCTGCGGGGAATCATTAGTACAACCATTCAAATGATTGGGAGCATCATTAACAAACAAGGAAAACAAGGTAGGGGCCAAGACACACCCTTGGCGAACCCCACGTTCAATGGGGATGTTACGCGTCAGTTCGCCATTTGGACCCCACCTGATGTTTGCATAATTTCCAGCATGCAACTCAACTATTTGAGCCAAAAGACACCCTGGCAAGCCTACTTCACTTAAGGTCCTCCAGAGCAGGTTGCGAGGGACAAGGTCAAATGCGGCTCTCAGATCTACGAAAGCTACATACAAATGACCTTTCCTGATATGCACGTACTTCCAGATCAAACAACAGAATCTAAATATTTGATCTATGGTACTAGTCTTGCTCCTAAAGCCAGCTTAAAATTTGGAGATTATTTTTGAATCCTCCAGCCAATCATTAATCCGAAATTGTAAGTGTTTGGCATAGAGTTTTTGCAGGATATCCATTAGACTAATTGGTCTATAGTTTGAGGGTACCAATCTATTCCCCTTTTTAAAAATTAACACAACTTCCGCTGCACGCCAACTATCTGGAAAGTGACAACTTGTAGACAGAACATTAAACAAACGATTTACATAAGGAGCCCATACTTCAATGTCATGTTTATATAGATCCCCCGGTATTTTATCAGGGCCTGGTGCTTTGCAGTTTTTTAGTTCATTAATTGCCCTTATTGTTTCCTCCAGTGTGAAATCAAGGGGTTCGATAGGAGGAGGGGACCATGGTATCTTGTTGTCATCACCATCATATTGTTTATAAAGGGATGTGAAGTGGGTCACCCATGTCATTTCATCCAAAAACGTGTCTTTTACAACTCTGCCTGCATGCCCCTCGTTTGCCACCAGCCTCCAGAAGCCAACATTATCATTAGTCTTTGCAGCAACTAGCATTTCTGACCAGATCGACTCTTCCCATAGTTTTTTTGATGTTTTTTGGGCACACTTATATACCTCCCTTGCAAGTTTGACTCCTTCCTTTGATTTGCTTTTAATAGCAAGCAGGAGATTTCTCTTGGCCAGCCTGCATGAATGATCGTACCATAGTTTTCCGTGACTTCCCACTCTTATATTTTGTTGCTTTTTCCTTAGCATTTTTGACAAGCAAGTTTTTAGTTCACTGAAGAAAACATTGTGCAGTTCAATAAAGTGATCAAAGTGGACAGGTAGAAAAGATTGACCAACTATAGGCCTGAACATTTCCCCAAAGAGAGAGTACACCGATGCTAGGGCCTTGCCATCAGACAAAATATAGGGCCATTTTACTGCACGTCTATTATTATTTATGTGTACATCCTCACACATTTTGCCATTGGTGGTCTCAGATGATGAAGTAGCTAGATTGGCAGTAATATCACGAAATATTTGCACATGAATGTAAAGTTCTAAAGGGTAGTGATCACTTTCCTCCCTACTTGCCACTTTTAAATCAATCAAATAATGCCAAAGGCTAAGGGAAACAAGTATGAAATCTAGATTACTATTGGATTTCGCAAAAGTAGGATGTTTTGACAAATCCGAAGGGAGGCGGCCGTTACATGCTCTAAGACCATGATCTGCAGTTAGCCTTAGCAATTGAACGGCCAAGGTGGAGCACTTAACAGAGTTTGAGGTTTCAAGCTGGGGAATTTTGTACACCTGGTCCTCGTCCTCAAAAACGTCATTAATACCAGAAACCGGTTCGAAATTACAGTTTAGGTCGCCTCCCAGAATTACCGGAGTATCTCCAACCACCTTGTTCAAAAAGAGATCCAGTGTTTCCAGAGTAGGAGAGACCTTGGAATGGGCAAGTGGTCTATTATAGACATTGACAATGTAACATACATTTCCATTTGAGGGTACAATATTTAAGGCCAGAATATCGGCTGTTCCTGTATCTATAATTTCAACCCTCATAACCAAGGTGATTTTAAGCCATATAATCAACCCCCCTGACGGTCTCCCCCTATCAGACTGAACTGCCTCAGTGCCATAGGTTTTGTATCCGACTTTATGCGGAACATCTATAGCCCATGTTTCTTGCAATAAACAAAGGTCACTAGCATCAACATAATCAGCCCATTCAGGATCCTTAAGATTTTTACCAATGTTTTAGGACAAAATGAGCAAACGTGGGGTTAATCTATTACTGAGACAGGTTTGGTCATCAAAAGCCGGCATAGATACCGGCTGGTGATGTACACTACCTAACTGTATATCGGCAGTTTGATTCTCTGTCTCAATGACCACATCTCTTACTATAGTATTGGTTCCCCCATCTAAACAACCCACATCCAGATCGTGACATACTGTATCAGCTGCTAGAGACCTGTCCTTGTTCTGGTGGTGATAAAGCTTATTACCAAGTGTACAGTAAGTGTCATATAACTTGGGAATACAATCTGGCATGGTCCCAAGTCAATCGACGGCATCTAGACAACTGTACCTGTTAAAGGTGGGAATACCAGACCACATATTTCGATCTGCCTGTCTAGCCAAGTTGGGTACATAACCGTGATACTGTTTGACAGTGTTCCAGTTAGACCCATATTGTATAGGCCTAGGTGGGGGGTAAAAAAACGATAGAGGCCTAGCTTCAATGGGTGGTGTATCTCCATATGATTTCCATTTACAAATCTGTTCAGCACTATGGGGTTCCTCAAAAGAAATGACTATACAGTCACCCATAATTGATTTAGCCATGGGTCCTACCCACGGCACCCTACGAACCATAAGGATTTTACTTTTCATGTGGTTCGGAATGGGTTTATTCGAATTCAACCAATAGATCACTTTATTTTTTAAAGATTGAAAGTTCTCCTCATATTGGTTTTCTAATTCAGGTACCCCTGTGAGAACAATTACAAATGGGCTTGCGTCAGATGGCAAATCTATATACCCTCCTTTAAAGTTGTTAAAAGAATGGCCAGATTGATAGTTTGGCTTGTTAGAAACATTGACAAAAGATCTATCAGTCAAGGGTTTATTACTGGCAAGGGTAGTGTGAGGATTGGCAGGTGGATTAGATGTGGATTTCTGTGGAACGGGGGTGTTGGGGATAGAAGAATGGGTAGCAGCAACATTTGGCAATTGAGGCATTTTGCTTTGAACATGACCCTTCAGCAAAGGTTTATTCGAGGTATTTGCAGATGACGAGGTCGAGGGTATTCGATTAGGTATGGCTGGTGTTTTTGTTATCGATTTTATATTTGTGCTTTTTACTATTCCCTCTTTTTGCTGCTGTATGCTAGTTGGATTTTTATTCAGAGGTATCACAGGAGCAGTAGCTGGTGCTTGCGCAGACACTATGGGTACATCAGTGCAATTAAGAATTAAGCTAGATAGTGTAATAACACTTTTTTCTACCTCAAGCAACTGATTCTCAATGCCAGTTAACCTGACTTCTAATGGCCTGAGTAGTTTCTTAAGCGTCTCCCATACCAGTTTTAAAAACTCTTCCCTTCCCCCCTCCTGTTCTACCATGTTCAAAGAATTTCTCTGGCCCTCGTTGTCAGAGTGGTCAGCCATTATGACTGAGTTTTGCTCATCTGTGCTATCATTGACACTTTGGACATTTAGAGGCGCTTGGTCAGACATATTATTGGCAATCGTTACATTGGGTGTTTGCGGGGCCCCCCTATAATATTTTGACTAAAAGCTACCTTCGCCTTTTTCCTAGCATACGCAGATATATGTTTCCTTTTTCTCTTATGTTTTAGTGATGTCTTAACAGGCACCTGACTTTTGTTCGGGTCTGTTTCCACCAATACCTTTGGCTTCTCACCATTTTTAATACCCTCGATATTCCCTATCAGTGGATCCGAAGATGGAAGACTTTCAGATACAACACTGACAGAGGGGCCCGAGGGAACAAAGTCTTGACTAATAGAGGGAGTTGTTTCCTCGGCAGTAGAGTGAACCTCGGCCAAGGTGATAATTGGTGTGGGGCCAGTAGTCCGCTCAGGAGTTTTTGAGGAGGCAATACTACCCAGGGAGGATTTTTTCTTAGTGCTAGTTCGGTGGAGAGCCTTCTTGCAGACTCCAGCTCCAAGGATACTCTGTGCTGGAGTTTAGTGATCTCATTATCAATTGAAAGGCTTGTCTTTGTGATAAAATCGTCCAGGGTACCTGTAGCCTTTTTAGCGGATTTGGTAGACTTGCTCCTAGTTTCACGGACAGACATTATTTAAATTATAAATGGTTTAAGGTTAAAACAAATGCGCAACTAGATAACTCACATGAAAAACCAAGAGGGATGGCCCGGTCCGGTCTTAATCGGTCTATAACGGCCTAAAACGGCCCTGTCTTTGCCCAGTCTTAGCCCCGTCCTTTGTCCCGCGCGCGTCCCGCGTGGGCGTTACTGAGACTGATTATCAGAGAGAAGGACAGGTGAAGGGGGCGGGAAGAGGACCAGCTGCGGCCGATCAGCGCCGCTGAGCACGCTGGTCCTCGCAGTCCTGCCTCTGGCCTTGATGACAAGCTGGAAGGCGCGTTGGTGCTCTAATGCACATACGAGACCCAAGGGCTGGATCCCCACCAAATTCTCTAGCCTGCGAGCGGCACCCGCGAAACGGGGGCCGCGAGGCATGGCGAAGTGGCCGGAAAACGGACAGGCAAACGGGAACAGCACTCCCGGCAAGGTCGAAGAAAGAACCCAAGCAGCTCTCACTCCGCGGTGATTTTAACTGGTCAAGGGGGCGGAAAGAGGACCAGCTGCGGCCGGGCAAACGGGAACAGCACTCCCGGCAAGGTCGAAGATAGAATTGGTTCTTCCTTAATCCAACAGGTTTAACTATTGAATAAAGTATAGATAAAGATACTTGCCATACCTCTTCTAACCCGTATCCGGCAAGTTTCCATCCCATACGGAGAATGGTACTCTCATCCTGTCACTGCCTGCTGTGAGTAAATACTGGTACCACTGCTCTACTTCTTTTTTCCTAAACCAACAGTCTTGGAGGTCAATTACCATTAGGCTAGGTTCCACTCCCGTCCAATCTTGACCCTTTAGCCATGAGAATTGTAAACCTGAAGATTCTCCCCTCAGTCTTATTACTCCAGAATTGCTGTGTTAGTTTCTGCCCCTCATCTAGCAGCTTTCCCTATCTATTCAACCCATACTATTTAAAAGAGTATCCAGCAAGCATTCTGGGGTACCTGGGGAATCCCAGATGGGAGACTGCTTGGTGTAGTATGCAATGTAGTATGCAGAGGCCAAAAGTGATCTAACCTGGATGCAGGCTTTTGCTGCTGCTTGGAGGCATTTTAATCTGAACTTCTTAAAGTGTTTTGGTGCCCCAAATTTGTTGGTGAAGCCTTCCTCTGCAGTCTTCAAAGCATTGCTCTATATATAGCATCAATTAAGGTCTTGTCTAGACAAGAGAATAACACTCTATTATTCATAAGCTGAATAGCCCAGCAATAAAAATCTGGGAGCCTCATTGCACCTGCACCAGCCTTCCTCCCCAGTTTCTTCCAAAAAAGACGCACTCCCTTTGTTGCCCAAACAAAGGATGTTATTTTCCCCTATAAGACTTGAATGCTCTTTTTATCAGCATTTAAGAGGATCTTATTGAACAAAAAGGTGACTTTTGGTAGATACACCTTTTTACTAAATGAATCTGCCCGTTGATATACATTGGAAGGTTCGGCCATCTTCTTAACAATTTTCCTATCTTATATAACTCACATTTTCAAAATTAAATGCAGCAATCTTCTCTAGATCTTAGGTTACTTTTAGCCCCAATTATCTCATCTCTGTGACACTTACTATTCCCTTGTCATATTGATTCCAAATCATTATTTCTGTTTTATCTTCGTCAATCCTATATCCTGAAAAGTATCCAAAGATCTTTGCCCCTGCCATAAGTTGTGGTAAGGCTGAATGTAGGCCTGAGTGAAAACCATCAAATCATCTGCTTATGATGCAATGTTCCTGGAATATGTCTCTACCTCAGAAGCCTTGATTTCCTCATTCAGTCTTGAACTTTAAGCCAACCGCTCAATATAAAGATCAAAAAGAATAGGAGAGAGAGGGCACCCTTGTCTTTCCCCCATTCTATTCTCAATGGTGTTGATAGGAAATCATTCACTAAGATTAGGGTGAGAGACGTTCTATAAATCATATCTAATGTATCTATCAGTGGTTTGCCTATACAAAGTGATCTAAACCTGCTATAAGATATCTCCAATTAACACAATCAAATGCCTTGGCGGCATCCACATTCACGACCACATGAGAGGCAACTGTGTTAATGGCTAAGTCAATTGAACCTATCAAAGCATGACTCAGCTCTCTCAAATTTCTCCCCGGCAAAAAACCTTTTTGATCCTCATGTATTAAGTGTCCCACCACCATATTCAGGTGGGCTGCCAAGATACGGGTGAAGACTTGAAGTCACAGCTAAGTAATGAAATCGGGCAAAAAAACTGCCACAGAAGGGGGTTCTTACCGGGCTTTTGGATTAGTGCCATTACTGCTTTGTTCCGTCAGTCCTGGATTGGCTTGTTATGTACCAATATGGAGTTAAACAACTTAATTAATCCGAAGTGGGATAATTCCATCTGCTTTTACAAAGTAGAACTCACTAGGTACTGTGTCAGGCACAATGCTTTTTTATTTGCTACTTGGATTTCCCTGCCAGTTATTTCCTGACATAGTTAATGTTGTTGTTCTTGAGATAACTTAGGAAGATGTTTTTCATCCAGCCATGAATCTTTATCTACTTTATCTTTTGCAAGGTCTTATGTGTATAATTCCTGAAAGAACAAATTAAAAAGCTGTCTTATCTTGCAACTCTCTTCTGTTATACTATCAGTACCATCAAGAATCTTCCTAATATTGTTTTGATTCCTTTCCAGCATTGTGTTCCGCGCCAACAATTTCACACAACACTCTCCAAGTACTATGTCACTGGCTCTGCTAACTTCCCACTGCTGCAATGCCCTCTCTTCTGACTTTACTCTAAATTTCAATTGTAACACATCAAGTGCTGCCACTTTTTCCTTTCTCTCCTCCTTGCTCAGTACATCAAATTTTGATTCTATTCTCGCCATATCTTCACTCGGTCTAGAAAATTCCACTTTTTTCTTCCCTAACCAAATAATTGATAAGCTTTTAAAAAAAAATCCTTGGCCAAGCCTTATACCCATCCCACACTAATTGCAGGGGGGTCAATGTTGTAATCCAGCAGACAAACTCCTCTGCACCTTGTGCTTTGCCACTATTCCCTCCAAAAGTAAAATCCTGTCAATTGTCCACCTCCTCACCCCCAGTGTGTCTACCAATTCAACTTTTATAAGCAGAGCTGCATGATCTAAAAGACAGATTGAGAGATGTTCTATCCCTACCTCTTTCTCCACTTTTATTTTATCCATAAAGGAATATTCTGATCCAGAGTAGTGGCTGTTCTTTTTGCTATGGAAGGTATAATCCCTAAAATCTCCTTTTATTCCACAAAACAAATTGGATAGACCAGTCGATATCCACTAAGTATGCCCTCATCTTTGGGAAATTGATCTGTATCCATACACAGGTTCTATCAAGATTATTATCTAGAAGAATATTAAAATCCCCGCCTGGGATAAATCAACCGAACTGGAAAAATGATGTGCTAAATGTGAGACATCATCGATATTCTGGCCATAGTAACTCACTAATGTGTATAAGCTTTGATGCATACTAATCTCAGCAATATTCCAACGACCTCCCTCATTCGCTCTCTACTGGACCAGCTCAACTCCTGATTTTGCTTAAAATATCAGGGCAATACTTGTAGTGCAGTGTAGTTGGTCAGTACCATATATTCTCAACCCTTTTTCGTTTTAAAAAGAAGTCTCTGCATTCCTGTTTCCTAAGGTGGGTTTCTTGTATCATAATTATTTGTGATTTATGCTCCTATAATTACAGCAGTATAGGGCGTTGCCTTTTTTAACTCTCAGCCTGTTTACATTCCAGCATAGGGGCCGTTTACAATGTCATTCAGAAAGGCTCTGAATGGGATTTGGTATTTTGGTATCTTATTTGGAACTCTTGTTTTCGATCAAATCTTACACATTTACACATGACCAATTACCATGCCCCGAAGGCGAAAGAAAGGCGGCGGCGAACTTGCCGACAGCGTTCCCAGTGTCTTCAGCTTCCAGCGTTTCTTGCCAAGGGGGAGAGGTTGCACCCCCTCGCGTGTCGCACATCCAGCTGCTCGGCCAAAAGAGGTGAGGCCGCAAAATTAGCACAAGGCGCAGGAACCAGGACGCGAGCGCGGCTGCCGGTAGAGGCAGCCGCTAAGTAAGAGCCCGGGGAGCTGACCGGGAAGGCAATCTGACTAGGTCTGACTTGCCTTCGGTCTCCCTTGTGTGCTCCGCGCGCAGGTCAGGACCCTCGTAAGCTGCTCCGCCCTGCTGCTGCTGCCGCGGCTCCTGCTGTTGCTGTCTCATCTGGCTCATAACTCAGCCTCAGCTCCAGAGAGACAGAGAGACATAGAGACACTTAAGTGCATGACTCATCCCGTCCCATCGGATACTTACACTTGCAATTCGCTGAATTTACAGCATACACTGAGAATTATAGAATACTCTCAGAAAAAAACACTGCAGTCTCATAAACTGGACAACAACTGGTAAAAATCACCTGCCTTAGATTATAGGTTACAGGAGCCAGTAACCAGGGCTCAGGGTGTTCCAGGAGCCTTACTGCAGAGCTCAACAAGCCTCCTAGTCATAATCCTACCAGCTACAAGCTCGCTAGTTTCTCACACTCCCTAACTGCCAGCGCAAAATAGCAAATAGCTGGCGGTGCAGTAATGAGAACAAGAAATTCGACGCTCCTACAGCACCAAGAGGTAACCCGCCCTCATGAGACAGCAAAGCGCCTTAAAGAAAAAACGCTGTACCCCTTTGGTGGAGGGGCCTCTAACATGGGATTGGATTATAGAGAAGAAGCAGAAGCGGAGGCGGTGGCAACAGTAATCTACAATGGAGACATTTCACCAACAACTCCTCAGGCAAACAAGCTCCAACAGCGTCAGCTTGCGCCCCCATGTGGGTCAATGCCAGGACTAGACAAGCGCTCACCGCCAAGTAGCCATAGGAAAATAATCGTCAATACTGCTAATAACAACAGAGACATACGGGACTTTTTCCTCACAAAACTTCGAAATGTACATATCTGTACGTAGACCAAGACAATGAAACAACAAATCCGGACACAGCCGCTAATTCACCATGAAATAACATTCTTTTGTGCCCAGCAATCCCGCTATCTCCACAAATAACCATAACACCGGGCGGTCTACCAGTACAAACAAAATCTGCATCGAACTTGCCTAATAACAACGCTGGTTTAGCTAGCCCCCACATAATAGTAGCTCAACAGACCTGGGACAACCAAAGGGTCTCTCCAGCTGACTGCGCAATCAATGTACAGCTGGCAGCAGGTCTGTCCCATAATAAGGGGGCGGGCGAAATTCGCATCTCAGCACTCAGTGCACATGCAGAGCCTTTCCAAAATTCTACAACAATCCTAGTTAGCCTTGGACCTGATCATAATTATTATTATTATTATTAATGGACATTTATTAAGCGCCTGGTTACGCCACTGGCGTGTCCCTGCGCTATGACAAGTGGAGTGACTGTCCCCCCTCCTCCCAACCAAGCTATCTGCTGAAAAGGTGCATTAGTCATACTCAGCAAGCCCAGGGGGACCATATATCAGACCATATATCGGAGAAGCAGCCGGCTAAACTGGACCATCATCTTGTACTGATCAATGACGTTTTGGCCTCGATGGTAAACGCAGCCATAATGCACGCCGACAAGTTAGACGTCCAGATAAGCCCACTGCACACAGTTGCCGGCCTGATATCAGGCATAGATTTAAAACTAGAAGCCTTGAACTCTTTAATACAACGCGCCCAGGCAACTACCACAACCACATTTAAACCACAGGACTGTGGATGTAGCCCGTTGCTGCTCTGCTTGGAACAATTGCCGGCAATAATGAATACACTGGTTGAAGATCTAAAAGCAGAAACGAGCAGGTACAGGAGCAATGAAAATACGAAGTCTGCAAATATAGACAACAGTCCACCTAGGACACAGACGATTATCGACTTTAACGGCAAAGAACCCCAGCAGGACATCCCAAAGACGTCTGCAGCTGAACTGAGTAGGGCTACAAGTAGGTCATTCCAAACCACCTTAGGCGAAAAAAGCACAGCTGTTAAAGAACAAGCAAACTAAATCAGCTTGAAGGCGACAAGCCCTGAAACCGGCCACTTATCCCGGAAAAATAAGAAAAAAGAAAAAAGTTAAGCAAACAAAGAAGAAGCAATCAGACTCAAAATGGTTCAATTTGGTTGTGGTTGCAGCCGGAAACTAATGAAAACCATGTGGTCAGTATAACCAATGCCGTGCCTACCACACAGCAAAATCCCCCAACTCCAGACGGGAAAGATATTTGGCCGGACAACTCAACTAAAATGAGTCCAGCGGGCGGGCATCTCGAACTCCATGAGGAACAATCTACCCGTGCAGGCAGCCAGGGACGGTCTGTATTCCTGGCACCTTATCGAGACAGCCCAATGCCGATTAACGCAACGGACAAAGCTTTACACCGCAAAACCAGAAGTCCAACAAAGGAAAACAACCAGAGAACACACAGGAAGGTCTTCAATGACTCCAGTAAGATAGCATCAAACAAAACAAGCGAAGCTTTGCCGCTGATAACAAAAATATGTCCCACAAACCACTCAAACGATGACGTAAATGCTGGGTCATGGCAATCCCGTCAGGATTTAATTTGCCAAGACCCTCCCATAAAAGGGACACATAAGTGACAAATCCCATATACACAGGATGATCTGAAACTATGCCTCCAGCCAGAGTATGCCTCACAGGGCAAGTGGGACATACTCAACCGTAGCAATTTATTAAAACTCTTTGCGAACATCCCAGGCCTGGAAAATATAACGTCAACTGACATCGACACAGTTTCCTTTTTCACGCAAGGTTCAGGTGACATTAACGAATCTACAGAATTGCTTTTCTCAAACCCAGACAATAATACATACATTAAAAAGAAATCACCAAATACTAGAAGATTGGGGCATAAAGATCACGAGTCGGCCGACAATAAAATACCCTATGCCTTTGAAACACGCCCACCTGCAGTACCAAATTGACCCCAGAACACTGGATAAACAAAGAGAGAACCCGAAGGTAGAGTTGTCACTCCCACCCTTAAAAACACTCTCTATGCTCCATGGGAGCGAAAGTGGAACAAACATAAAATTGACAAGGGATGGGTTGCTTAAGGTCACTACAAACATTAGCAAAGGCACCCGGAGCTGCTCAATTCAGAACATCTCACATGAAGACTGGTCTTGGGTGCCTCGTGCCCTAACTTGTAATTCCTAAACTCTGTACTGTTGTAACTAAGACCACACTACCACACTGGCAGGCAGACTTACCAGTTATAGAACAGAAAAGGGAGATAACTGGGGAACAACTTTTAACCATCATGTCCTGGAATGTAGCTGGGATACTAAAACTAACACAAAATCCTGCTACATCCCAACTCTTCACTGACATAGACATAATCTGCATGCAAGAAACGTGGGCTATTAAACCAGTTTCAATCAGGGGATTTGCGGACTATCATAAACCGGCTGTTAAAGAGAATATCTTCGGCAGACCGTCTGGAGGTATCTCCACTTATATTAGGCTTTCACAGAAGTTACAATTTAGGGAAATCCCAACAACATCAAACTTGTACATGGCCGGCATCTTGAAATGCCTCTCATCAAGTAAGGGCACATTGTCTATACTATTGATTAATGTTTATTATAACCCTAATGGACAGGAAAAAAAGAAAAACTCTCTGAGTTACTAGAAGACATCGAAAATCTTCTCCTACAATTTGCCCAGATGGACTCAATAATACTCGGGGACTTCAACACACTTAATATTGGAGACAAATTAGTAAAAAGCCTCACTTCCCCCGCGACGGAAGCATTCAACGCCCTCTTGCATGCCTACCAGTTGGCATCAGCCCACTCCCTATCCTTAAAGGCTTCCCCAGGAAACCTCTGCCCACCAACGTACAACAATCTTACCACAATTGATTATATACTTTTAAGTTCTTGTTACAGAGCCTGATGACAGGGTACAAAGTTGCGCAACGGACGGAAAGTGATCATGCGGCTCTAATACCAACTTTAAATCTGACAGCGGACAACCACTATATACCTAATCTACTGGGATCGACAACCGGCATTGAACAGCACACATTGGCAAGAAGGATTAAATGGGACGCAGGCCCTATACATAAGTTTGAGGAATGGAAAAAAGTTTGGGTGGACGGTACTTTAAAGGAAACAAACAGGGGTACAATTAAAGACTGGGACCAGCTTGCCCACAATCTGGTTACACACTTACAAGAAGGGAAAATAGGAACGACCAACTATCACCCGAGACAAAACATCGGTGACATATCTGCAATCCGAAAAAGCGCGAAATTAATGCGCAACATCCGAAAGACTTATCTGAAAACCGTTTCAATTAAAGATAAACAACTCCTGCAGGAAACAGCGAAACTACATTCAAAGCAAGTTTGGGCGGAAAAACGGAAACAAACTGAAGCAAAATGGCTAAAAATCTTCGGACTGTTGAGTCCCAGCAAAACGCAAGAGTTCTGGCAATACCTCAATACTCTAAATCAAGGGAATATGCAGAGAGAAAACTCAATTGACTCCAACACCTGGATAGCCCACGTGACATCTTTATATAAGGAGGAAGGCATCCAAAACCAATCAAAACAGAATTAGACAACGTAACACAACTGTCTAACCCTAAAAATTCATACATAGTGGAAAAAAAGCTAGTTAACACAATACTAAAAAAAATTAGACCCAATGGAGCGCCAAGACTCAACGGTTTGCCGGGCTCCCTCTTTAGACAAGACACAGACTTTTGGTCCGAAAAACTGTCCGTGTTATATGCGGAATGTCGATTAGTAGGCAATGTACTGGATTCTTGGCGCAGGTCGCTCCTACATCCCATCTATAAGAAAGGGTCGAAATCAAATCCACAAAATTACCGGATGATTGCACTCCTTGACATCGAGGGAAAAGCCTACGCCAATACCCTATTAATAGAACTTTCAACTTGGGTCAGTGAGGAAGGCCTCCTGCCATTCTATCAAACAGGGTTCAGACCAGGTGCTTCAACAGTGGATAACATCATAGCCCTCTCATACCTAGCACATAAGGCAGTGGCACGAAAATCTCTCCCCATCTTTGCATGCTTTATCGTCTATACTGCGGCCTTTGATGGTGTCGACCGCTCTATTCTTTGGCAAAAACTGGCTACCTGGATTATCGACCCACAATTACTTAAAGCAATTATATCTTTATATTCAAACACATGGGTCAGAATCAAACTGTCAACCACGTCAGCCTCAGAGAAAATTGACACCAATCGTGGCTTGAAGCAAGGATGCGTACTTGCCCCAATGTTATTCAATTTATACACCGCAGACATGGGCAAAGCCTTGATGGGAGCATCACTAGCAACTACCCGCCTTGGGCATACCAAGATTCAATTACTGCAGTACGCTGATGATCTGGTATTACTAGACCACACTAAAATTGGGCTACCAAAAGCGTTAATGGCATTGGGCACCTATAATGCAAAAAACAAACTGATCGTGAATGCAACCAAATCAAAAATAATAATATTTGGCCCTTTTCCGAAAAAAACCCCATAAAATGGAAGATAGGACATTTGATGTTGGACTGCACACGACAATACAACTACTTGGGAGTTTGGTTTTGTGAAACAGGGCGACCAGGAACACACCTCGAGAAAATACGGGCAAAAGGGAAAAGTATCTCATACGCCCTGGGGAAGCTGCATGCAACTCTACACAGCCCTACAACAACAGCAATTCAAAGAGTAATAAGGGTGAAACTAATACCATCATTAAATTACGCGCAGCAGGCCTTTCCAGGCAAACTATCAAGGACCCTGGAAAAAATCCACTGCTCGACCTCTAAAAAATTATTCCATCTACCATCTAGCACCAGAAACACTCTGATACGGCTCGGATTCGGCTTGACACAACAAAAGCTTGAGGAACTGGCCGCAATTAGTAAATATTTCCACCTCACAACTGCAGCCCCAGAAAACTCGCTGAAATCCAGGATAAAGAGTATTTTTCTGGAAAAAGAGAACCCGTGGTCAAATATATTCGCCTCTGCAAAAGAAACTCTGAACCTTGCTGTGAATAACTGGGACCCTAAGTTACTTAATTATGCCGCCATTAAAAGCGCAACGAAACGACAAGTCCGGCTCTGCTCGCGCATCACTGACCTGGAAGCATTGGAATTAAGAGGCTTACACGAATCGCTAACACTCCTGCAGCGGGCACAGTCCTCGAAACAGCACCTTATCCAAGCTGTGGGCAAGGTGGCAGTCAATAGGATTTTAGCGTTTTGATTACACCTGCTGCCCCTTAAAGAGCTTTACGCCACGAATAGACTTGAGACAACACATTCTGAATGCCGCTTATGCAAGTATAAACAAGAGAGCTTAACTCGCATCCTGTTTTGCTTCCCGGGGCTGTCTGTCGAGCGTAACCGCTATCTAAAGTCAATTCTACTCAGACAAGGAATTAGAACGACAAAGGAGGCGGTGAACTACCTATTCACAATGGATACAGTGAAAGATATGGCTGTGTTCAGTAAATTTATAAAACAGACACGTGGGAAGCTGATGGCCCAGCCTAAATTAGGCCCGTGGCCATTAACTGTTACGAGACATTTCAGCCTACTATGAAATGGACTAATGAATTTAGCTCTTTTAACTATGTTTTTACTCATTTTTAAGTTTTTAGTTTTTTTCCACTTTTCTTTTTCACTATTTTATTTCTGACATGAAAACAATGCTCACCAAAGTTTGTCTTATTTAATGGTTTTGAGTAACCAAATAAAGTTTTTTTATTCATTCATTATTCATTCATGCCCCGAAACCCTTCGAGCTGTCCAAATCGGTTCTGAATGGCATTGGACAGCTCAAGTCTTTCGGAACCGATTCGAACAGCTCTATGGACACGGTTTCCGAACGAGCGATTACTATGGCTGATTAGGATAGCCATTCTCATTTGGTCTGCCCAACAGAAAAAAGCTGTTACAATATATGTTTGGGAACCCCTTCTGGGCCACCCTTCACCCAGAGGCCCTCCAGTTGGAGCCTGTTGGGGTACCCAAGGAATCCCTCTTCCCAACCATGCACAATGTGTCAGGCACCATGTGGTGCCCCCCACAGGGTGCAAGGTATGAAGTTATCTTTCTCTTCAGGTCGGGAAGAGATAACTTGTACATTTTGTTTTGCCACATGACCTTCATGATGGCAGGGAACCTTAGTTGCACAATAGCCCCCAACCCCCTCAACTCTTCCATTCTGTTTCCCAACTCCCAATGCCTATCAGCAGGCTCCCTATTGATATCCGATCTGATTTTGAAAGAGTCCCCAATGCTTGCAGTGAATTTTCCTTCAGGGCCAAGCTTAACAGCTTCTCTTTCATGGTGCACGATAGGAAGTTCACCAAAATCTTCAGAGGTTTTTTTCTGCCCTGGGTGCATTTTGAAGGGGTCTCTGTACACACGCTGGATTTCTCCCTCAAGATTGACAAAACAGTCTCTCTGTGGAACAGTACTTCTCAGTAGTTTGATCATAAAAGATTTGATATCTGTCCCTTCTAATCCTTCCACACCCCCCGGGATTCCAGCATTGTTCCTCCTGGCATTGCTTTCCAACTTTTTTAACATTTTCAGACAGAATATTCTCTCTTCGTTTCAAGCATACTACCTCTTGAGTGTTATCTTGGACAGCTGCCTGGAGCCATTGCATCCCACAATCTAAATCCTGTGTACATTATGCTAGACTCTCGATCTTTATCTCCAGAATGGAGCAAGTCACATGGATCTCATTTTGGCTTGACTCAGAGATTGAAAAATGCTCTTTAATTTCTTGTGTTAGCTGGCCTAACATTCCCTGAACTGAGTCCAACCCTTTAGAGTCGCCATTAGCCTGCTCTCCAATAAGTAAGATCCTACCTGAGGCATTACTCTGCTCAGTCATAACACCTCCAATATCTAAGTTTGGTTCTTCTATTGTTAGTCAGTAGAACAAATTTTACATTGCAACAGCCGGATGTATTGATACCCCACCTTGTCCACCCACATCCACATTCATTATCCCTTCCATATTCGAATGGATCGCCAGATCCAAGGTACCGCTGTTCTCTTCCTCACGCTCATCTCTTCTCAGACCTGATATGATCTTGAAGTAAGATTTTAGAGCAGGAGTAATCTTATGGAGTTTGATGCCAAGAAAGTCCAGCTTCTCCTTTGATTGCTTTAGTTGATGCTTTCCCACTAGCAGACTTTTTTTGTCAAATGGATATTGCTTGTCTAAATAACACCTTCACTGGTAAAAGAGAACTCCTTTATTTACTCTCTAGCTTCTCCACAATCATCTCCTACATAGAGCTATGGGAGCTTATTGTGTATCTAGTGGAACCCTCCCGCTGTTCCCCCACCCTAACTGATTTCTTCCAACCTAAAATGTGTGTTTTGTTCTGTTGAGGCAGCTGAAAGCAGGTTGTCACAGTAGACTTACCTTCTATCCCATCATCCATCTGGACATGTCTACAAACACAGCTTCTTCTTTCTCAAGTGCGGCTCCTCTCCTCTGCACTTTGCACATGTGCTGAATCCACCAGCACTGCCAATAGCCACATTGCAAACTCGTTGCGCTGCAAGGAGCTGCCCAAACGGGCTTGCCGCGATATGCTAATGCAGCGTTCCCTGTGATACCATCGGATAGCTGCTTGATGCCCTGCCATGACAGTACAGGTGAAGGAGGGTAACTGCTTCTGTCAACTCCTCAACGCCCCCCGAGCTCCAGACCGATGGCTCAGCTGGCCGCCATGTCCATGTTTAATCTGAATATGTTAGTACTTGTTACAAATGGTTTGCATTTATTTCTTGATATGACATTTTTATGCTGTTGTGAGCAATTTTTATGTTTTTGTTATGTCTATTTGTATTTTTTGATTAATGTAAAATGTTATTTTTTTATGATAGAAAAGAAATGTCTATATTCTTGGAAATATTAATGTAGTTGATATTGTTAATATTTCTGTCAATGCATATGTTTATTTAAAAGTACGATATTTCTTTTTCCAATATTTCAACTATCAATATTTGTGTTTTTATTAATACGTATAGGAAGGTGATATTTTTGTGAACTGTATTTATTTTCTGATCTTTTTGTGAATCGATATAGCTGCAATCGATATTATGTCATTGATCTGCACTCTCGAAACTGATGGCCTCCACTCGGTACAGCTCACCTGCTTTGCAAATTGATGAATGCCCTCTGTTGAGTACAAAACCTCTGAATTAGGCTCTAGTGTCTGCATTTCCTCTCTGTGCCTCCCCCCTACACAGAAAGACAACAAGGCTGTGGACAAACATTCACACAAATAAAGGAAATAGAAGCAGACTCCTTTGAAAAATAATTGTTGCAGAGCGAGCTGGGCCCAATCACCCTTTCGGGACCTGTTGCATTGCACCAGTGATAGTTACTCCTCTGGTCACTCACCCTATTACTGAATCTATCTTAGGCCATCACCCTAATACAGGAAGTAACGAGGACACCGCCAATAGACCCAGAATTCGTAACCAGACCAAGGATACCAAGAAAAAATCTATGGCAACTAGAACAGATCATTCATGGAATTCATCCCGAACACAGAAAGAAGTCAAGGAACTCCAGAAACTCGTAGGAAACCTGGCACAAAATTCGAGGAAAATATCACAGATAATTGGAAGAATCTGGGAGATGGCGATAATTACGCACACCAAGGTCTCACACATCCAGAATCTCGTACTCAGACCCAACAGACCTAACAGGACCAAGCCCTTGTCTAATGAAGAAGCTTCGGCCTTACTCCGATCCTATGAACAAACCGAACAAATTGCCCTTGGGAGAGAGGAGAATATCAAAACTGTACCCATCGACTCTAACAGAACTTCCAGAAGGAATGACCGGAAAGCAATTCACCAAAATCTACAACATATTCAGCTCACGGCAGCCGAATCTGATAGTGTAAAACTCTTTAATTCACAGAAACCCCTGAAGTGCCTACTTCTTAACTGTCGCTCAGCGACGAAACATGCATCAGACATAGCTGCCCATATCATCAACAATGAAATTGATTTGGCCATCCTCACCGAAACATGGCTCAATGAATCATCATCGCCTACCATGGATCTCCTAATACCACCACAATATAACATCGTCAGGTTAGACAGACCATGGAATGTAGGAGGAGGCATAGCGTGCATTCATCGTTCAGAGATCGAGGTCCGTGAATTCCAGTCTGACCCCCTAGAATCCTGTGAATACCTTGGTATTAATGTGAGATCACCAAATAATCAAAGTTGCAACTTGCATGCATTTTACCATCCACCAGGAGACAACGCAAAGTTTTCAGAGCAATTGATAGAGATCATAACGACCAACTCTAACTCGGAGGCCAATAACATTTTCCTAGGCGACTTTAACCTCCACTGGAACGACGACAATGACAAGCTGGTCAGCTCGCTTAAAGACTTCCTTTGTGAGCTAAAACTTACACAAGCATGCAACCAACCCACTCACACACAAGGAGCGACCTTAGACTGGATTATTTCAAGAAATACAGAGACATCAATCCTCGCTATAGAACCATGTGATTGGTCCGACCATCACATCATAACATTCACGATACCTACAATGAAAAAGGGAAAGACCGTTCAACCACGCAAGCTCAAGAAACTGATCCGAGACACAAAAGAGGCTAATATTGAACTACTGGTTGAAAGGTGTGAGAAAGACCTGAGCCACCCATTAATAAGCAAAATGTCAATGCGCTGACCGATCACTACACAACGGTGATCGGTAATATCGTTAATGACACCATGCCCCAAAAACTGAAAAACTGCTCAGAGAAGCCAAAAAATCCTTGGTTTAGTGAGTCACTGAACGAGGACAGGCGCAAATTGAGAATGGCCGAAAGGAAATGGAGACAACATCCCGCCTCACCCGAGCTGAGAGCGCTCAGAAAAACAAGAAAAGATTACAACAAAAAGATAGTCAACGCCAAAAAAGAATTTATCAGAGCTGAACTGGACAATGCCAGAAATAGACCACGAAAACTCTTCGAGATCTTAAAACAACATCAAATAAACTAGCCAAAACGGTTCGAGAGAACACAAAAATCCCCATAAGCTGCGAGGAATTCTCATCATTTTTCACAGAAAAATCGAAAATGCTTGATGTTGAACTCACAAACGCAGCAGCCAACCTTATGACCCCTCCTCCATCGATATATGAGACCAATGCGGCAACAGAGGGTCTTCAAACAAAAAACAAGGCAAACTGGGACACATTCGAATTATACGACCAAGAAAAGATCGCCAAAACGCTGGCCGAAATGAGACCTAACAACCACTATCAAGACCCTCTACCGGGAAAATGTGTAAGAGAAGTCAGCCACACGCTAGTTCCAATTTGGACCGAGATAATAAATGCCTCACTTGCGCAAGGGATCCTTCCTGACTGCCTAAAAACAGGGCAGGTAGCACCCATCATCAAAAAACCGACTGCTGATGCAACAGACCTAAACAACTATCGACCAGTGACTAACATCCCTCTACTGGCCAAGGTCATTGAGAAATGTGTGCAGGGCCAACTAAGCCAACACATCACCAAGTTCTCGCTGCTAGATGATTGCCAGTCAGGTTTCAGAACAGGGCACAGTACTGAGACTGCGATTCTGCATATCGTTGATGATGCCCTTCAGGCTCTAGACCGAAATCAAACATGCCTACTGATCCTCCTAGACCTGTCATCAGCATTTGACACGGTAAAGCACGAAATTCTAATGACCAGGCTACAAGATAGGATGGGCTTTTCCGGAAATGTGCTGAAATGGTTCAACTCTTTCCTACAGAACAGGACTCAGCGATTCCAGGTTAACCAAGTAATATCTTCCCCGACACCCAACATAATCGGGGTCCCACAAGGCTCAACGCTATCCCCTGATCTATTCAACTTGTATGTAGAACCTCTCACAGAGATCCTTCAAAAATCTCAGATATCCTATCATATGTATGCAGATGACACGCAAATATACATGAAGATCACCTCCCTTGAGGACATTGACCGAATAAACGAGACATTAAAGAGAGCCCTGAGATGGTTAACAACGAACCATTTGAAACTAAACACCCAGAAAACCGAATTCCTTCTAATCTCACCGACAAGGATCCAATCTGAAGTTAAGGAATGGACTAAACTGGTGACGTCGCTAAATTGCACCCCGACCCTAGTTAACTCAGCTAAATCACTAGGAATCACGCTAGATGAAAACCTCGACATGAAACAACACATTAACTCAATGGCCAAGAGCGCCCGCTTCCACCTGAATTACTTAAGAAAACTGAAACCCTTTATCTCAGTGAGGGATCTAAAACTGGCTATCCAATCATTAGTGATCTCGAGGATCGAATACGGCTGCACCACATTATCTGGCCTTCCGAAAACATCCACAGCACCACTAAAAGCCTGCCTCAACGCTGCGGCTAGACTCATCACGGGATCGAAGAAATTTGATCACATATCTCCACACCTGAAAGCACTAAACTGGCTACCTTACGAGGCCAGAATTCAAATGAAGATGGCCTGTATTACTCATAAAGCGGTCCATTACAACACGCCTAGTTATCTAGCCAAGAAACTTAAGCTATCAGGAGGTAACAGACCTACCAGAAGCACAAAAGAGTTACTATTGCGACCAGCCTTTTTCCACAAGAAAAAGACCTACAACAGAGCATTCTCAGGAGCTGCGCCTAGAATCTGGAACTCACTCCCGCCAAACCTCAGGAAGATTCAAAATACAGCAACATTTAAACGAGAACTGAAGACCCACTTGATGAGTAAATACCCTACCTAAAGAAGCCGATGGACTATTGGGATGATCATTTTCGCTACCAGAGGGTTGTCCGCGGCATGAAAATTGGAGGATCAATAACTGATATCGAACTGTATTTCCATGGTCAAGCCGAGGCTAGACACGTTACTGCTACTTAGTATTTTGTGAACCTATAACTACCTCACTTGTTTGTGAACTTATAACTATATCTCACAGATATAATATATGTAACGGCTTTCTCACCCTATTTACTAATCCATCTTATCCTTGATATGCACTTGATGGCCATATAACCCTACCTCATCGAGCTTGTATTGGTTCTAGGACACAAGCTAAACCTCGTGCGTCACCTAATGCTAATTGCACAGACACTAGTAACTATATATCTAATCATGTCCTTACGGTATATTACCCTCTACCTCATATCTATTTGTTGTTGTTGTTATTACTGTTACTATAATGTATACCTGGAACTCTTTTCCCTGTTAAGCGCTCTGATACCCACGGGTCTTGTCCGCGCTATACAAAACTCTATAAATAATAAATAAAAACAGAGAACTGGTGAGAGCAGTGACACCTGACATGATGCACAAATCAGTATAAGCAAGCAATACATCTGGATTTCTCTGTCATCGTTTGCTGCTGTGAGTAATGTTTCTCTGAGGATTTCAAGAGTAATAGGAATGCCATTTATCCTCAGACAGTGAGAAACTTTTACACCCAGAAAGCAGTTTATAAAAAAACATAAGCACAGTAACCTTAAGTTTCAATCAGGGACCCACTGCTGATTGTTACCTTTTCTAGAGGAAAATACTAGACCATTTTTTCACATTTTAAGATACTACATAGGCTGGGACATGATACTCAAATGGAACTGCATAGACAATTTACATTTTAAAGTGCTTTCTACCCTTATTTACTATCTAAGAGAGATAAATATCAGCTTTAAGTATGTTCTTTGATGCGAGAAAGGATATAAAATATCGAGCATGCAGGTAAAATAATGGTCAAGTGGCAACCCTAGCTGCTGCATTGCTGTTTATCAAACTACCTAACATGATTTCTTGTTTGGAATCCACCATATGCCTCTTTCTTCCACTACCCAACACTTCCTGTCTATTTATCTAACTCGTATAGATGTAATTAGTTTTTGCTTCCTACCTTTGTCACTGTTTTTCTGCCTTTCTTTATGTTGCTTTGGGCTGGAGTCTATTGGATCTCACCAGAACAGTAACAGTGTGCTTGTGAGAGCAACACTGTAGGAAATCCGCCTTCTCTGGATGGTCACCCCAGAATTCTCACCTTCTTCTAAACCCTATTTTTGCTAGTTTTAGAACTCTTTACACGTTATCACTGCCTACCAGGAATAACATGCCTGTACTCCCTCTTTAAACATGGTTAAATTGGCTTAATCCTGACATTTAAGTTTCCTTTACAGACAAAGTATATGACGCAAAGTTACACCTAGGGCCTGGGAATATAAATTTCACTTATGGACTGCAGTACCTATTATGCCATCCACTACAAAGACTCTGAAAACATGACTTCAGACCTAGTTGCAAAGAAATGATCAGCACACACAATTCATCATATATAGGAGCCACAAATCAATTAAGTTGGTGAATGCACAGACTCCATTCACATGTTTTCTAGAAAAGATTCCTTTATTCACATCTTCTTACACAAATTATTTCTCCAATGTAAGCAACATGGTTGTCTCTTTGAAAGAGACATCTTCAGGGTTTGATGTTATGTTGTATCAGTTATTAATCACAAGAACCTTCATTGTTCTTCTCAGAAAAGCCAATGTTCACTAGGAGGGATTGTTCGGCATTCAGAACAAGTTGAAAGTTTGTTAACTGATTTGTATCTCCTATATATGATGAATTGCATGTGCTGATCATTTCTTTGCAACCATATAATAGAGTAGTACTCTTGTGAGGAAGACTAGGGGGCTGGTCTTCCTGATCTGTGCACCACATAAATTTGATTAATTCACTAAAAGTGATAAGTGTGATTTTTCTAGCCTCAGCCTCATCATTTGTAAATCACTAATTACTTCAGACCTACTCTGTGCAGCTTGACATCAGTAGCTCGAATCCTGCTGCTCAGGATTGTCAAAATAACCCTTTTGACAGGCAGAAAAACCTGAATGTATACACTAAGTAAGTCACCCCTAGGTGCACCTTGCTACCCACATCGTAGGGTAAGTAATGTTTACGGCATATGGTGTGTTCCATCAGTAATATGGCACAAATCAACATTGTTACTGGCCAGGCTGGCACACAGAAAAGTCAAAGTAGAGATTATGAACTTTTTATTATAATGTGTGACCTGTACCAGCTAAAGACATATTTGAATTTATAAAAAATCCAATTTAATGGCAAAGTAGGATTTGTACTAAATATAGGGGAAATGTAATGTTTGGACAGTTACCTTTACCCTGCCAGCAGCTGCTGGAGGCCAGTTTTTATTAGCTCGCCACAACTGGCCATTTTGGACTTTGCCTGAACTATGTATAAAAGAGGTTTAAAAACTTCTCGCAGACCAAAGGCTATTGCCTGGGACACAGGAGTTGTTTTACTCCCCCAGAAGGAAGTATACGGGAGTTGACTGGAGGACTTAATTTATTTCAAAAGGGTCTATCTACTCACAAGTAAATGTTACGTCTCATCTGAAAAGACCCCAGGTATTGTCCTTCTAGTCAGACTGGCATCAAACGAAGGGGCCAATTCCGATCCGGGTCGGAAAACACTCTGACCGAGCCGGATCCGGGGTGTTTTCCGACCAATCTGAACTCCTGCAGTCCGTCCGAGCAAGTACGATGCGGCCGTATGCTGTCGGACACGGTTCGGTCGTACTTCCATAGAAGTCAATGGGAGGCTGTCGTACGACGTGTACATGCGCTCCCATTGACTGAATGGGTATGTCGTGGACAACTGCGCCCCCTACAGTGGGTCCGCATTGGTGCCATCCGCACCGTACATGTCTGTATTTGGGAGACCCATGGGTCTCCCCATGTGTCCGAGTCGTAAGGCTGCGGGTAACAGGGGGTCCGATACGGACCCCTGAAGTCCAACTCCGGGAGTTAATGCAAGCTGGTCACTCCGAATCGATCCGGATGCCCGAATCGAGCATCGTACTAGCTTGGTCGTGAAACGTCTCCATTGCATGCCACGGTTTGCTTGTGACCGAGTCGTACGGAGTGGTTCGGACCCGGAAACGATTCGGACAGAGATTTTGTGCTTGTTCACATCGTACTTAGACGTCCGGACCTGTGTACAGCTCGGACGGAAAGTCAGCCTCTGAATCGGATCCGCTAATGCCAAACCTGATTCGGTACCCAACCGACCGAGATCAAAATCGGCCCGTAAGTGGGAAGAAAGCTACCCTCAGAACTGGGTTTGAGTGAACATAGAGAAGGTGACTACTTAACTCTGGCCATACATCTGGGTGGGCTCACAGGCTCTACTGTAGGATTGTGTTCAGTTGTGCAAACAGGAATGTCTAAAAAAGTGGGTAGGGTTGCTCCAGGGAACTTTTAAGTCTTTGGTTAGGGAGTGTCTAGGAGACATATCCACCCATCAGCTGGTGTTAGGCATACATGTGACACCCCAAATCACCTGTTAGCAGGATAAAAAAACTTCAAGTAACCAAGAATGCGGCAGCACGTCTTCTTCTCGGACTAACCCGAAGACACTCGGGCGCCACCGCCTTGAAGGAATTACACTGGCTGCCTATTCAGTCCAGGATACGATTCAGGGCGATGTGCATAAAGCACAAAGCCTTGCGGACAAAAGCCCCCACAATGATCAGCTCCCTAGTCTCCCCTTACCACCCATGGAGATCACTGCGCTCCAGCACAACCTTTCTGGCCTCACCTAAGAAAATTAAACGGGCTAGGTGGGGTGGCCGCTCCTTTTCATGGAACGCGGCCGCTGCTTGGAATTCCCTGCCGCTCATACTGCGCAGTGAACCCGATTTCAAAAATTCTGCAAGAGTCTGAAAACATTTCTCTTCCGCCAATAGCTTGATGGTTTTATCTGGCCCCACCTATCCACAGCGCTACGAGGCCTCCGGGTAGCAACGCGCTTTACAAAACCCAATTTCTTTCATTTCATTTCACCCCATCAAAAGACTTTCTTGAACTGTGGAAGAACATAAGCGGACTGGACTTGTTGTGTGTGACCGTTGAGAAGCTCTGGACCTGTTTCACCTAATTTTAATGGCTAAGTAGTTGACTTTAAGGGTCTATTTGTGGATCTTCGATCTGTTAACTGGACGGGACTTTGCAAGTGGCTTCTGCCTGGCACCCTGAGGGTCTCTGGATCGGCCATGTGGTGTTGGGAGGCTTAGACATGAAGTCCTATGTTTCCTGGGCATCCGAAAAAAGTTTTGAAACTTTTTAAAACGTTTGATACAGAGCTCCAGAGCCAAGGATATATACTGTGAAAAGTACACAACCAGCAGTTCCACAGCATTAGCATGACTTTCTAATTCATCCTTCAGAAAGGATTCCACAACTCTGAAAAAATATAAAGTCCCTTTATGTTTGGGACTTAGAATCGATTTCAAGCAAAAAACTCACAAGCTCCAGAGCCTGACCAACAATTCCATGGTATTTACTGCTGATGGTGTTTGGGCAGTGGATTTGGAGGATTTTCATCAGACATGTGTTGATGAAGGTCTGGACTTTATTGGTGGTAGTCACTGTTGTCCTCCAAGTTTCAGATGGGCTGATTTTAAATTGATGTTAAAAAGCCTGATCTTGGTTTGCAGAGTTAAGTTCTTTGAGCTCCAGATCTTCTTTAGCTGAATGAAGGCAGACCTTGCTTTTGCTGATTCTTTCCTAGATGTCAGAACTGTGCTGCCCTGCGTGTCTATGACGCTGCCCAGGTAGGTGAAGGACTCAGCCTCTTACAGTGCCTTGCCTGCTAGAGTGACTGAAGTCGTGCTGGCAATGTTAGCCTTCAGGATCTTGGATTTTCCCCTGAGGATGTTGAGGCCAAATTGTACTGATGTTGCTGCCACATTGTCATTCTTCTCTTGCATCTGCAGATGAATATTGGAGAGGAGGCCAAGGGAATCTGCAAAGTCTAGGTCATCGAACTGCTTCCAAGATTTCCGCTTTATCCCATTTCTTCTCCTTACTGTGTAAGACTGCATGATCCAGTCAACAGCCAGCAGGAAGAGAAAAGGCGGGAGCAAACAACCCTGGTGGACTCCAGCCCTCACTTGGAAGACTTCCGTGAGTTGTCCTCTATGGTGTTTCTTGCAGGGCATTCCTTCATAACAGTTCCTCATGATCCTTACAAGTTTATCTGGCCCACCGTAGTGGCGGAGGAGTTTCCAAAGGAAATTCCAGATAGTGGCTACAATTTCTTATTCGTCCTGTGGGTAGACAGCTTTTTCTTTAGAAAATTTGACAAGGTAGATTTTTGGGACAAAGACTTTGAAAATGTTTCCAACTTTTTTCAGATTTTCACCAGGACCAATCCACTTGGTGCATCTGACCAGGGCACCGGTATCCCTCCCTAGTAGATCCTTGCTTGGGGATCGGCCCACTAGAGCGATCCCCATGCAGGGATTCACCCACAGGACACCAGAGAGAGGGGAGCAACCCCTTGGGCAAGGGCCTTTGCTCCCCCAAATAAATTCTAGCATATTCTGTCTTTCTGCCCCCATGGAGGGCAGACAGGGGCAATAGCATATTGTGGGATGGGGCTGTCCAAGATGGGCATGCCAATGCCACCCCCCCCCCCACCGAATCCCACTGTCTTTCTACCTCCAGGGGGGAGACAGCATTATAGCCACCAGGGATTTTTTTAGCACATTTTGTAGTGGGGGTTGTCCGAGATACTCTATAGTACAAGTGACTGCCTGTCGCTTGTCCCTGCCTGCACTGCAAACGTAAACCCTGTTGTTTGCTCTTTTAGAACCACAGTTTACTGGTCTGAATACACTCTTACGTTGCTTAATCAATGTGTTTATAGTTGCTAAACTAAATTTCAATCAGTAATCATTGATTACATTTACTTTTCCAAGATCCACAATTAAATATTACATAATTATTATGATATCAAACAAAAAGACATATCATGACTTTGTATTTCTATACAATTTAGTCAACTGACATCAACGCTGTTGTAGGTCCCAATGCATTTCGGGATATAATCCCTTCTTCAGGACAACTGTGAAAATAAAACAATGTGTATCACTTTTTTATCCTATATACAAAGTGGGTGAACACTCGCTAAAGATTCATTGAGCTCCACACAAGTTATCATGTAATCAATATAACTAGAAATAAATGATGGGCACATGGTTTCTCTTGAAGTCGCAAGGAAATCATTAATAAATCAACAAAAATACGTTGAAAGCCACCACTTCAAATCATAAACAAGTTCACCACCATCAGTGATAAAAGTGACTGTAGTGTGGGTGTTTAGAAATCGCTTACCGACGCATTCAAACTGATATCACTAGTCCTGGTAACAGTGTACCCAAAATTGAAATGCACGCTGCAAAACCCTCAAAAAAATTGAATTTAAAAACATTCAATTCAACATTTAACGTATCCGGTTGTAACTCTAAAACTGTTCCAACAACGACCACAACGAATTCATACCTCTACACAGACGCAGTTTTGCTGCAGGTCGGTAATCTGAAAGAAATGGTAACTGGCACCATATATAATAATCACCTAGTATTCACAAAATATTCAATATAAACATAAGTGTTTAACATGAGATGTTACTCTGTCATTACTGCTACATTGTATCAGAAAAATAGCTCAGAGGCGGAATCATCAATTGCTGCTTAAAACTTTCAATTTGTAGGTTTGCTGTATACCATTTCTTTACTCGCTCGAACCTGCAGTATTTCTAGAAAGAAATGTATTACAACAACTGTCAATAAACCTGTTCGCTAAAGCTGTAAAACAGTCACCGGATTTCACCCTCAGTCGTACCTCTGCTTTGCACTGTGTCCTCCTCCTGATACAAATAGCTTTGTAATGGCTCCAATATGGTGGATCAAATTCATGGAAACAATGATACCTAAAGGATTAAATGACAAGTTGCACATGATCTGTTTTTTATAACATCCTAAAGCTAACAAATAGGATATTGAAGAGACCAAACAATCAAGTTCGTGGTAACAACAACTCTCAACTCTTATCAGGGAGGGAGCACACTATTTAACACCATACTATAGAGACGCTATGCGTAACTTTAAAGATCTGGCTAAGTGAGGAGAGTTTACATCAAGGAAGGTAGTTGAAATTCATCTGATCAATGAGTATTCACATGCTTACTAGTCAGAACCATAGGAGGCTTCTTTATGGAATACATTTTTTTTTAATATTGTGCCCTAAACACTGTATGATGGCAGATATGACCTATTGAATGTACTCCTTAATTTGTAATCTACATATTATTTTGTGAATATGTATATATTTCTAGGTTTGATAAAAAATACACCGGTTTCATCATTATGTTTTTATTTTATTTTCTATTTTTTGTGCATGATTCATTACAATATTATTATTTTCATTTTATTTATTTTCGCAGCTACAAACTTTCTTGTGATATATGTTCACATAGCACTTGCGGGTGTACGACGATGTTTAATCCAGGATTTATTGGCTTGGATTACTATGGATGAGATGGATATTATGGAAGGACTAGCACATCATAGCTGGTCATGGTTGGTTGAGATTGTGATAATAGGAGCTACAGGAAGTACAATTTGCGCCAGGAGTGTTTTCAGTTATTCATGTTTCAGAGACAACAGAAGTACGCAGTCATTGTATTTCTGATCATTGTTGTTTCAGAGGCATAAAAGCTCGCAGTTTCTACAGTTGGTACCGCTTTATGATGGCGGAGGTTTATTATCGAAAATTGTCTGTTTTTTAATTTTGTGCTTGTCTGAAAGGCACAGAAGCGGGTGGTCACTGTTTGTTGCATTATTTTTGCTTAAGAGGTATAGAAGCATAGGGTCATTACAGTTGTTACCGCTTCATAATGGCGGATGTTTATTATCGAAAATTGTCAGTTTTCTATGTTAGAGGTAGTCCGTTTTTGTCGATGCACTCTGGAAGCTTTGAAAACAGGGTAATGGCGAACGGAGTGATGGCTACAGCTTGGTGTGTACACATTACGGAGATACGGCGTCATACAGTCGTTTAGAAGGTATGGAGAACGGGATTTCTGTACCGCGTTGATTAAATCATTGTGGGTACGGTAAACAGTTGGAAGCATTCAGCAATAAGGAGTTTGATAGATAAGAAATTGTGTTATTCATTTATAGAGTGGAGAAACAGGTTTAGAGCCATTACGAAGCTATTTCTAACAGGAGGAGGACAAAGCAGAGGTACGACTGGGGGTGAAATGCAGTGACTGTTTTACAGCTTTATCGAACGGGTTTATTGACGGTTGTTGTAATACATTTCTTTCTAGAAACACTGCAGGTTCGAGCGAGTAAAGAAATGGTATACAGGAAACCTACAAATTGAAAGTTTTAAGCAGCAGTTGATGATTCCGCCTATGAGGTATTTTTGTGATACAATGTAGCAGTAATGACAGAGTAAGTCTCATGTTAAACACTTATGTTCATATTCAATATTTTGTGAATCCTAGGTGATTATTATATATGGTGCCAGTTACCGTTCCTTTCAGATTACCGACCTGCAGCAAAACTGAGTCTGTGTAGAGGTATGAATTCATTGTGTTTGTTATTGGATCAATTTTAGAGTTACAACTGGATACGTTGAATGTTGAATTGAATGTTTTTAAATTCAACTTCAGGGTTTTGCAGTGTGCATTTCAATTTTGGGTACACTGTTACCAGGACTAGTTTTATCAGTTTGCACGCGTCGGTAAGCGATTTCTTAAAACCCACACTACAGTCACTTTTATCACTGTTGGTGGTGAACTTGTTTATGATTTGAGTTGGTGGCTTTTAACATATTTTTGTTGATTTAGTGATGATTTTCTTGCGACTTCAAGAGAAACCGTGTGTCCATCATTTATTTCTAGTTATATTGATTAAATGATAACTTGTGTGGAGCTCAATGAATCTTTAGCGAGTGTTCACCCACTTTGTATATAGGATAAAAAAGTGATACATATTGTTTTATTTTCACAGTTACACTGAAGAAGGGATTATATCCCGAAATGCATTGGGACCTACAACAACGTTGATGTAACTTGACTAAATTGTATTGAAATACAAAGTCATGATATGTCTTTTTGTTTGATATCATAATAATTATGTAATATTTAATTGTGGATCTTGAAAAAAAAATGTAATCAATTATTACTGATTGAAATTTAGTTTTGCAAATATAAACACATTGATTAAGCAATGTAAGAGTGTTTTCAGACCAGTAAACGGTGGTTCTAAAAGAGCAAACAACAGGGTTTGCATTTACAGTGCAGGCAGGGACAAGCGACAGGCACTCACTTGTACTATAGAGTATATATGATGGTGAGGGGTAGCTACCTCCTTCCCCCCTAGTACACTCGTTTTATTTCAGGTTTATTATTAGTCAAGTACAATTCAATTGTATAGCCAGGAGTGCACAGTGCAGTCCATTACTTACATGGTTGCCCGAGATAGGCAGATGGAGGCAATAGCCACCAATGTGCCCCACCGGTGGGCAGAAAGCCCACTCAGCATCAGGGATTGTTAATTATTTATACATAGGGGTGGGGGCTTCCCAAAATGGGCATGGTGATGCCCCCAGCCCCTCCAAAGAAAATCCATGGCCTTTCTGTCCCTCCTGGGAGGCAGATGGGGGCAAAAGTTCCTCAACTCATCCCGGGGAGCAGAAAGCACACTAGGCACCAGGGAGTTTATGTTATGTATATAGTGGTGGGGCTGCCCAAAATGCCCCCATCCTCCAAAATTCCACAGTATTTCTGCCCCGCAGGAGGAAGATGGGGCTACTAGCCCCTGATCTGCTCCTCGGGTTGGGCAGAAAGCCCATTTGGCAACAGGGATTGTTTTTTTTACCTAGAGGTGGGGGCTGCCCAAAATGGGCATGCCAATGCCACCATACCCCCACAAATTGCCACAGTCTTTGTGCCTTCCCGGGAGGCAGATAGGGGCAATAGACCCTGAACTGCCCCCCCCCCCCCCAGAGGTGCAGAAAGCACACTAAGTACCAGGGACTTTTTATTTTTTATGTATATCAGGGTGAGGGCTGCCAGAAATGGGCATGCCAATGCCCCCAACCAACAAAAAAATTCTACAGTCTTTCTCCTCCCAGGAGGCAGATGGGGCAATACCCCCTGGCTGTCTCCTGAGGGGGGAAGATAGCCCACTAAGCACCAGGTATTGTTTTTAATATAAATAGGTGTGGGGGTTGCCTAAAATGGGCATACAATGCCCCCCCAAAAGAATTGCCACAGTCTTTACGCCCCCCCCCCTGGGATTCAGATAGGGCAATATCCCCTTATCTGCCCACCGGGGACGGAAAGCACACTAGGGGAGCCACACAAGTCACCCCATTCAGGATTTTCCTGGCTGTCTGGTTTTGAAAATGTATAAGTTTGCTAGGTTTCCCTAGATGCCGGCAGAGCTAAGGTTCAAAATCCATAGCTAAGCTTATTGCTAAAAAGAGTCCTTTCTCAGTGGAAAAATGTGATGTGTCAAAGTTGCGTTTTGGGCTGTTTTCTGTGGCGGACACTAGGCCTACCCACACACATGAGGTACCATTTTTACTGGGAGAATTTAGGAAATGCTGGGTGTGTAAGTTTTTGGATTCATGCAGATTCTAGAACATTCCATCACAGAAATATGAGAAAATGTGTTTTGTGTGACAAAGTGTGAGGTTTGTAAGGGATTCTGGGTAACAGAACCTAAAGAGAGCCACACAAGTCACCCCATCCTGGATTCCCCTGAGTGTCTAGTTTAAAAAAATGTACAAGTTTGCTATGTTTTCCTATGTGCCAACAGAGCTAAGGTTCAAAATCCAGAGCTAGACACTTTGTAAAAAAAGGGTCAGGTTACACAGCAAACATTTGGTGTGTCCACAGTGCGTGTTTGCCCATTTCCTGACACGGGCACTAGGCCTACCCACAAAAGTAAGGTACCATTTTTATTAAAAGACTTTGGGAAACGCGAGGTCAGTGAAAGTTTTGTGGATCCACGCAGATTCCAACTTTCTATCACAGAAATGTGTGGAAAATGTGTTGTTTTTTTTACAAAGTTTGAGGTTTGCAAGGGATTCTAGGTAACCGAACCTGGTGAAAGCACAAGTCACCCCATCCTGGATTGTTCTAGGTGTCTAGTTTTAAAAAATGTATAGGTGTTTTAGTTTTCCCTAGGTGCCAACTAAGCTAGGGCTCACAATCTACAGCTAGGAGCATTGCAAAAACAGGGTGCAGTTTCAGTGGAAAAATGTGATGTGTCCACGTTGTATTTTTGGCCATTTCCTGGTGGAGGGCACTAGGCCTACCCTTACAAGTGAGGTAACATTTTTATCGGGAGACTTTGGGGAATGCTGGTTGGGTGTAATTTTGTAGATCAATGCAAATTACAGAACTTTTCATCACAGAAGTATGAGGAAAATGTGTTTTTTTTACAAAGTTTGAGGTTTGGAAGGAATTCTGCATAACAGAACCTGGTGAGTACCACACAAGGCACCCCATCCTGGATATACCCTGGGTATCTATATCTAGTATTAAAAAATATACAGTGTTGCTAGGCTTCCCTAGGTGCCGGCTGACCTAAAGTCCAAAATCCACAGCAAGAGACATTGCAAAAAAGGGTTAGTTTTCATTTCATTTCAGGCCATTTTCTGTTGCAGGCACTAGGCTCTGTTAGTCTTGGAATATTCCACGGATATATGACGGATGCATCCTTGAGTATTTAGCTCATAACAATAAATATTCTTGACTTGGAGCCTCTGCATCTAAAAACATGTATTGAATTGTCTAAGTACCGTGGTATTTCCCTGATTTGATTTATATTATTTCTTGGTGTAGCTCTGTCCCACTGTTAGGATATTGTATTTCTATGTATTGTTTTTTATCTGCATTTATATTGTACTATGAATTTTTAAACTTCATGTCTATTGTTGACTCAATAGGTCTTTTTAAATAAACTGTGTATCTTACTTTTTAGTTGGTTGCCAGTGATTTGGTTTTCTGGTTCACTTTGATGTGAGAATAGACTTGAGAGTGTGTACAGACACCCCTCTGGGGTCTAAGTGCGAGTGGTAGAGTGGTGTAACATATTGGCGTGCTACATTAGTTTCCCAGGGGAATCTTTTTCAGACAACTATGCCTAACCACACCAGGGAGGTACCATTTTTATCAGACTTTGAGAAACACAGAATTGTAGGGCAACTGGTATTACCTATTGGCATTCTATGCATTTCTGCCTTCCAAGTGTAAGAGAATGTGAAAAACAGAAGTCACTTTGAAAAATGCCTATATTTCACATGCTAGTATAAGCACCCCCAATTTTGGATATCTGCAAATAACTACTGCTTCTAAACTCTATATTTTGTTCCCATTTCGAAAATACATAGGTGTCCTTGATACCTATTTTTGACTCTTTATATTTCACCAAAGGAATTGGTACACAATGAAAAACCATCGCAAGATGCAGCTCAGTTATGAGCTCTGGGTTACTCGGAATCTGCCTGAATTTACAATCCCTAATATCCACACAACCAGAAAGGTCCATCAGATGTAATGGTGTATTGCTTTTGAATCTCTGTTATAGTTATAAGAGGTTACAGGTGCAAAACGTGTCACAAACTTTTTTTTTTAACTCATTTCCAATATTTCTTACTTTCAACGTTGCTCCAGTTGCCCTGCCGCACTCCACAGTCTGCCAGACCAGCCGTCGGGTGGCCACCACCACCCCGGCCACCACCTACAAGCGGCGCGAGATGCCCGGGACTCAGTTTCCCAGAGTCCCCAGGGGCGCACACCAACAGCGTCACCGTTTTGCGCCAGGAGGCGTACTAAAACCCCGCAGGGCTCCCGCAGGGCGGGTTCCTGCCAACATTGCTCCTGTTTCCCTGCCACAGTCCACAGTCTGCCTGACCAGCCCACAAGGGGCTGCTACCGCCGCGGCCGCCACCTACACACGGCGAGATACGCCCGAGACTCAGTTTCCCGGAGTCCCCGGGGGCGTAGACCAACAGCGTCACCGTTTTGCGCCAGTAGGCGCTACTAAAACCCTGCAGGGCTCCCGCAGCTTGGGTCCCTGCCAACGTTGCCCCTGTTGCCCTGCCGCACTCCACAGTCTGCCAGACCAGCCCATGGGGGGCTGATACCGGCGCGGCCGCCACCTACACGCGGCGAGAGATGCCCAGGACTCAGTTTCCCAGAGTCCCCGGGGGCGCACACCAAAAGCGTCACTGTTTTGCGCCAGGAGGCGCCACTAGAACCATGTAGGGCTCCCGCAGCACGGGACGCATGTGGGTGTGCCCGGGCACTGACAGGGCTAAGCCCGGGCCAAGGGTGGGCCCGTCCGTGCCCGTCACAGCCAGGAACTGTCAGGGCAGGGTCACCCCCTTTATATGGAACACTGGCCTTTCGTCGGAGTGAACTGCATTGACCTGGGACTGCCCTTAAAGGTACATTTTATTTATCCCGAGGCTAACAATAATAAACCTAGAAATTGACACGCTGAACATATAGGTCTATTTTTATGGGCAAAAGAAAAGCCATGGAGGGGGCAAGGGGGGCTACAGGAGTGAATATAATACAGGGGCCTAGGAAAACAAAGAAAGTAAAGAAAAGCAACAAGATATCTAAGACCCATGTTATGGACCGCATTTAAGTGCTTGTTGATGAGTGTGAAAGTATATTAGTAAAAGATGACGTTTTAAATCTTGACACAACTAAAACACGGAACGATGAATATGGTAAATGTCACCAGTCAACCCATATTCACATACCCCAGATGTTTCGCAAATCCCCTTGCCCAAATATCTCTACTGGCAACAAGGAAGTGTCTTTGAGACAGTCTAGCCTAGATCTTGATATCCCCGCGCCCTTCCAAATACCATCCCTGCCTTTGATACAGCACAGGGCAAGTTATCTGGAGCCTACCGTTATAGTCTGCTCCAATCATTTTTCTGCCTTGGTAGATGAATCAGCTCCTCCTGATAATCTACCAATTCAGGGCTTAATGGAAGTCCCGACTGAGGCACAAGCGGAATGAGGAGCAGACTTGAGCGCTAGGAATTTGACTCCAATATCAATTATAAAACAGAGGTGAGGGACCTAAAATCTTTAGTCTCAGACCTAAGAGCTTCTGTTAAAGCATTAGCACTACATCATATGCCATATAAATCACCAGTCACCTTTCAGACCACTAATTCATTGTCAAGAAGTCCCAATCAAACAGTCAAAACAGGTCCTGCATTAAATCATCACATACATAGTATCCCAACCCATGAATCAGTATTGCCTAGTGAGACCGATATGTTGGTACAGTGTAGGAAGCGAACCAGTGTTTCATTTGGGTTTAATCGTGCTGCGCCAACCTCTTTAACATCTAAGGCCCTTCCACATACAGTAGTAGCGCCCGGCTTATATTCTTCCGGATGCTCTTCCCGTCCTTTGCCCGCAAAGCAGACAGTTTTCATGGTAAATATTCCTAAGTGTATAAGCCGCGAATATGGGGACTCACTTATCAATAAGCTCACACATTGGATTCAACAACGTTAGAGGGTGCCTATCGATAATAAGATAGGACATTATCAAGGCAACGAGGCACTCTTCTCGAGGTCAACAATTTGACACTATTGAGCTCAAGCTGACTTCCTCTCATCTGGCTGGGGATTTATTGACTCTTGAGTATAGGACCTGCCCTCCTGGCACTTCGGGCATTCAATTTAGATGTTCCCCACTGGTTTCCAGCACAATCATGAGGGATGAGGTTCTTGAGCCATCTAGAGGGTCTCAACTAAGCGGCAATGATTGACTGACAATAATTCCCAAATTACTTATCGAGCCCATATATGATTATGAACTTGCCCCTACAGATACTGCCCCCATTGCCTCCACTGCCCTACAGAGTGTATATAATTAGGTAAGGCCATCCCAAATAGATCCTTCTCATCTATCTCAAACAATTTCTGACTCCAGGAATATAGCTGTAATCCCTTTTTTGACAAATAATCCTTTAGGACCAAATTGTACCAAAACCGAACAAGCTAACGAGTTAAGGCACACTAGCGCGGATAGCTCAAACTTAAAGATCCTTTGTTGGAACATAGCTGGCCTTTTCAAGAAACTATCCTTGCCAGATTGGAACAGCTTTGTTGAAGGTTACACCATCTGCATCTTTCAAGAGACATGGAGCCCCATCACAAAGTGAGTTTCGTTACTTACTGCGTCCCAGCAGTACCATCACCAACAGGAAAGGGCCCGCCCCTCTGGCGGCCTGTTAATATGGATTAGTATTTCCCTAGATTGTACTCTGGACCAGATCCAATGTACCTCTTAAGATTAACCATTAGGGACAACAAAGGAGGTAGTATTCTGGAAATTTTTAACATCTACGTCTGAGGAACAAAAGGTGGAGCACAATCATCCATAGTTGCATCCTTGGAAGCCGAACTTTCCAGTTGTCCCCATGATTCATATATCCCGGTATCAGGAGATTTCAACTGTACTTTTGAATCTCTCGCTCCCGACGATATACTAGACATTGAAGAGGACGATGCGAAGCGGTGAATTCCCCCACTGAGCATTCCCCCGATAAAAAGGTAGACCCAATTGGCCATTCAGTTGAACTCTAGCCGTAGAACACGGGCTAAGTGCAACCAATGGTAGGTCACCCTCTGATCCAACAGGGGCTCATACCTACAATAGGGTAGGTTGTTCCTCGCGAATCAACTATATCATCATCATAATCTTTATTTCGGCAGCATGTGCCATAAAAGGTACAAATGACATTAAATCTAAAACAGTAAATGTTAAGATATATACAACCATTAAAACATATGAAATCAATGTACAGGTATAAGGACCAGCCATTCAGCATACTAAAAATATCTACATCACGGTTTATCATTTTGACAATTTATCATAGATCCCCGTCTAGAAGATGTCTCCTCTTATGCCAGACTATCCCCCGATATTTAGCTAAGGCAAAGACTATATGCCCTGATAAATCGGTCTTAAGAACCCTATATGCTTGGAGACAGTGGGAGAAGCCCAGGTATTTACATAGTGGGACGATCCATTTCCTCCGCGCCTGCACATAAGCATTACAAAAGAACAATATGTGCAAATCAGTTTCCTGTTCAGATTTACACCCTGAGCAATGAGACGGGGAAGATTCGGCTCATTTACTAGTGTAGGCCCGTAATGGTAAACTACCGTACCTCCATTGGAGATACAGTTTCCTGATTAATGTTGGGGATATGACATCTAAAACAGTTTCAAACCTATAGCTGTCCTTAGTTATTAAAAATGATGACGTTAGGGTGCCTGGGCCTCTTCCTTGTAGGTGAATAGCAAATTTGCTTTCTTGGTACTGAATGATGAGCTGCCTCAGTGTAACCCTGGGACATGATTGTAGGAGAGTAGGGTCTGCTATCCTATGGTCACCCCAAATGTTTGCTTTTTGCTTCACTGGTTTATGACTTAATGTGGCTGTGGGCCTGCTAATCAGACCCACAGCCTGCTGTTCTCTCTCTAAATTACTGCCAATGCACTCTAGTCTAGGTGCATTATGAATTGGAACTGGTTCACCTTGTTGGCCCCTGTAACAGTGTACCCTAGGTACCCAGGGCATAGGTGCATCCAAGGCCTACCAGGGGCTGCAGCATGTATTGTGCCACCCCTGGCCTGGCCTCCATATTTGACACAACTGGCTGATCACTCAGCTGGGGTAAGTCGGTGTAATCACCTCTTACTTAGGTATAGTATCCCTATGCCTGACCCTAAACTGGACACATATGTTCCTATCAGCCACTCCTATGGAAGGCCTCATCAATCCTGGAGGCAGACTGCTTGGAAATATGTGAGATGGTGCTCTAGCATGAGCTGAGCCTGTCTGCAGCTGTTGGGAACCACTCCCTAAGCTGTTCCGGGATATTGCCATACCATATACTCTTAAGTGCATTATAATCCTCGCGGTTATATGCTATCTTTGGTTTGGCTTTATCAAAACATGTCGAGTAAGGTGTCATACGAATTGGAATACTATCCCCTCGACAGTTCTGTTGACGGGGATAGCATTCCACCCTTCTAGAGGGACAAGACATGTGCGTAGCCTTAACCCCGGTTAAAGTTAACCAGAGCCTCAGCATCACAAAATGGATGCTGCCACCACAGACACAAGTCTGACCTCCCGCTGCTGGGAGTCCTTCCAGTGAGGGAGGCTTGGACAAAGGGTTTCCTGCCTTGGGAGGTGCGAGCACCACCCCAGACAGGGTTTTGTGTATTGGGTAGGACAGGGCTGAATAGATTGAGACATGCCCGGGGCACACCAGGTGTCCCCGTGCATAAGCCAGTCCAAACCGGTCTTGGGACTTTCCAGACCCAGGCCTGGCGAGGAGCTGGACAAAGGAAAGGGGGTGTAACTGCCCCCCTTCCTTGTTCCTCCCAGAGGAGGGACCTAGTAGGTGATCCACCCCTCCGATTGGGAATAAGAGTGGGAGCAGTGCCATTGCACAGCAGATCATCCTGAATCAACTTTACACAAAGAAGAAGACTGGACTTCGACATTCTGCTGCACAGAAGACTGAAGAGAATCTCCCTTGTGGCCTAGGAGTGGCCACCCTGCGAAAGCAGGCACCAACCAGCGAATCGACGTCTGCTTTGCCACCGCCTCCCGCCGGAGCCCGAGCACAGAGCCCAACAAGATTCAGACTCCCAGCTTCTCACAGCCCGATATACAGTCCCTGCAAAGAAGGGACCCGTGGAGGCACCGAGAGACGTGGAACCGGACATCTTGGAAGACACCCGAAGAGCTGACAGCGCAGCACCAGAGGCATCCTCGACGTTGTGCTTTGAGGACTGAGATTCCCCACCACCGAGCAGCCCTTGCACCGAAGATCAGCCCCCCAGCATCTCCACGATCTGCGTGGGGCCCTTTTGCATTGTGCCACTCGACGCGCCATCCCGGCCACTAGCCATGTGGTCAGCGGCCATCTTGGCGACTACAACTACAAACTACACTGCGGGTCTGGTTGCTCCAGACTTGCCCTAGCTCCTGTGAAAAGGAGCCCCTGCTCAGATCTTGCTGGTCCGAGTAACAAGCCTTTCTTGATCCCTGCGTGGCTTGCATTAGCCAAGGCTTGTTTGCTACAATCAAGTTGCCGACACTGCCAACAGCGAGAAGCCTGCGTGGGACAGCTCGTGACCAACTTCTGGACGTCCTCGTCCCCCGGTGTCCACGTGGCTGCAGAGAGAAGCTACACCTCAACGCCTGTTTGCACCCGACATCGCCTGGTTCCAATCTGGTTCCACGGTAGTCACTGGCTAGTGACTTTGAACATTGTCCCCTCTGCTTTCAGGTCTTCACATCTTCAGATCCACCCTTGGATCCACCGGAACTCTTCACATCGAGCCGCCTGCAGCATCTTCAGCTCCAAGCACCATCGACCAGCGTGACGAAACACGACACTACTTCGACCCTGTGCACCCGCTTCCTGTGGGTGAGGTAACTCAGCAACGCCGGTGTTCCTACACTGGTACACATCTCTAGGGCCTGTGTTTCAAGTTTCAGCTTTTTAGGTCACTCGGAAGGTTCCGAACTAACTAACTTTGTACTTTTTACGCACCATAGACTTTGCATTGGTGAGTGCGTGCACTTTAAACACTGCACCCGAGTCCCGCGGGCCTTTCCCGACTTAGTCACTGCTAGTCTCGAATAGCTCCAGCGATTCCCAAGGCCCTAGGCCTGTTTCCTTTCTGATTGGTATCTCTTATACCACTTTCATCCATATTGTGCAACTTTTGTGTATTTTAAACTGTCTTGTGTTTAACGCTTGTGCTTCTGTGCTCATAAAGAGTCCAGGGGATACTTTTAGGTAATAAATCAATATATATTTTCAATATATATCTGTGTGGTGTCCTTTCATTTGGTACTCAAGGGGGTTGTGTATGGTAATACAGCTGGCTTCACATGCCTTTCAGAGTTTAGCCTAAGACTGCTTTGTCCACGTTACCACTAGGATAACTGGTCTATAAGGTTGACTTACAACCAATTATCATAAGGGTTGCTTGGCATGGTACAAAGTGATCACTAGAATTAGTGAGCATTATATACCAGGCCAACTTCTCACAATGATGAGAGCGGGTCAGACCATAGGGTGGGTAGCCCTAATTTCCCTAATTCTTTCTTGATATAATTTAGCCAGGGAATTTTCCCGATGTTTGGGAGGGTAAGAATTTCCTGCAGTTCTAGCCTATACTTAGCTAGCTCTGGTACAGACAAATCCTGAGCCAGAATAATAGGGGCCGTAGGCCCATATCTTCATCAAGAGGTCTCAAGGCCAGGTCGAGTCTTATGGGCAGCAGGGGGGTACAAGGGGGAAGTGATTGGGGCGGTCTGATGAATTTGTTCTCAGTTACTACCAGATCGCGATTGCACATGTGGCCCCAAAGTTCACTTCCGTACATAACCGCTCCCCTGGCTTGTGCTCTATAGATCTCTAGAGGGGGACCCACCGGCTTAAAAGAAGATTTGTTTTTAGAGACCAATTTGATGATTCCGCCTGCTATTTGGGCCAGCTTTAGTTGTGATTACTCCCGTTACTGCCCCATGACATTTTTTCATTTAGGGTGATTCATAAATACTCAAAGGTTCGAACCCTTTCTAGCATGTTAGGTCCAATGTGCGGATTAGGGTGGGTTCTAGATGGAGGGTTGAAGACCATATATTTGGTCTTCAAAGCATTGATCTCAAGGCCATGATCTTTACAAAATGCCTCGAAACCATTGAGAACTCGCTGAATCCCCATTAGGGACTTGGAGAACAGCAGGGTGTCATCCGCGAACATAATCGCGGGCACCCTGCTGCCTCCAAGTTTGGGTGCGTCAGGATTCTCGACCCCATTCAGGTGCGCAATTACCCCGTTGACATAAAGGCAGAACAGGGTCGGTGCGAGCACACAACCCTGCCTAACCCCCCTGTCAACGGTGAATTTATTGGACAATATCCCCTCCCTGCCACATCTGACCTGGGCGTAGTTATCAGTGTGTAATCTGATAATCATAGTTAAGAGGTGTTGTGGTACCCCCAAACCAGAGAGCACGGACCAAAGTTTCCTACGAGGTACCAAATCGAAAGCCGCTCGTAGGTCAACGAATACAGTATAGAGGCTGCCACCCTCCAACTGTACCTTTTTCCAAAATATAATGGCAAGTCGAAAGACTTGGTCTATAGTGGACACTTTGTTCCTGAAACCCACTTGGTATGGGGTCAGGACTGAGTGGTCTTGCATCCATTCTAATAGGCGGTCCAGAATCAGCCTGGCAAAGATCTTTTGGGGGATGTCTATTAAACTGATAGGCCTATAGTTGGCTGGGAGCAGAGAAGAACCCTTCTTGAAGATGGGAATAATCTCTGCCCCCAGCCAAGTAATAGGCAGCGGCATCCCCTCCAGAATTGCATTAAATAAAACCTGTAGGTATGGTGCCCAGATCGTGGGTTCGTTTTTAAATAAGTCACCAGGGAGTTTGTCCAGCCCAGGTCTAGCAATAGCTGCCCCTACTTCTGCCAAGGTAAATTTGTCCGTATCCAGAAGTGGCGTGGGGGTCAAGCCTGCCATCGAATCATCTTGGACCGAGTAAAATCTATATTAGCCTCAGTGTACAGGGATCTAAAGTGATCCTCCCACACACTGGGTGCGATATTGGCCTCTACTGCCGGGGTGGGATCGGCCGAGCCATTTTTGACAATCTGCCAGAATTTCCTGGCATCTCGAAACTTAAGAGCATCAGTCATATCTGCTCAGTTACCATTATCCCATTCGGTCTTGGCATTAGAAATGAGAGGTTTTTACTCCATCCTCTTGGTTCTGACCAAGGAAATATTGTACTGTTGCTTCATGGCCGCTAGTAGGTCAGCTTTAGCTTTTCTGCAGGTGGCATTGTACCATGGGACACGTGTCCCCCTGCCTTTTCCTTTGCGTTGCCTCTGCTCAGGATTCAGTACATGAGCTAAGGTGCTACACAACTCTAGGTGGAATACACCGAGTTCTCTATAGGTCTCCTCAGACGAGACAGGATGATGTATAAGGTTGTCAACTTTTTGCAAGACCAGAGCAGCTTTTGCATACAGCCTCTGAATATCCTTAGGATTTCCTACAATTTTGGGCCAGCGAACTCTACGCCGGTTAGTAGATAAGATCGTTCTCGAGTCCATACGATCATCACCGCCCTGTATGTGGAAAGTGACACCCGGAACCGAAATTTTTAAAATCAGCGCATTATGGTCACTGTCAACTCGAGGGATTACATTGAAATCCACAATTCTGGCCCATTCGGACATTTCCACAAATATGTAGTCCAATCGAGAATCATGCCCCAGTTTATTAAAATTCGGTTTTGGTGGGATGTCACCACTTACCACCACAACCCTCCATCTAGAACCCGCCCTAATCCGCACATTGGACCTAACATGCTAGAAAAGGTTCGAACCTTTAAGTATTTAGGAATCACCCTAAATGAAAAAATGTCATGGGCGCAGTAACGGGAGAAATCACAACTAAAGCTAGCCCAAATAGCAGGCAGAATCAATAAATTGGTCTCTAAAAATAAATCTTCTTTTAAGCCGGTGGGTCCCCCTCCATTGCAGGCCCTTAGAGAATTTGCTAGGGTCAGGCAGGTAATTTGCGTTGCTAATGGCGACCAGGACTTCACTGGTGGGCCAGCCAGTTTCGGAATTCCCCATTGTTCATCTTCCTCATTGGTTGTGCCTTCTAGGAATATTGGAAGGGGCTCAAATTGGCAGTTGAAGTCTCCCCCAACCACATACCGGATGCCCTGGGGGAAAGCGCTCAAGAACAGCACTAGTTACTTGATAGTACTAGAAACTTTTGTTATACCCACAAGTCTTGAGTAGACATTTATCAGTTACCACATATGAATACAAGACCTAGACCTGTTAGGCACATAAAACCCTATCCTTCTATTGAGGACATACCAGTTTTTACAACAATATTGCAAAAAACCACTCCCCTGTCTTTAATTAGTTGGGGTAGTAGGTATAGCCCTGGATGGTGCCTTATTTAACAAACGCTTGTTCCAAAAACAACAAATCAGTTGAGAGACACAAACACATACACTTTAGTGTCACCCGTGTTACATCAATGACAAAAAAATGTGAGTGAGAGCGAGAAGACACCTCACGGGCGCACCACCAACGGGAACCTGGCAGGTACTCACCAGGATTGCCCTGTTGTCATCATTGGTGTTTTCAAGCTCAGAAAAGGAAAGAAAAAGTGTCCGGAACACACAAAGGATTTGTGTAAAGAAAATATGCAGTGAAAAAAGAAGATCAAAGTAGTGATCTACACAAAGTCCAACAACATGTAAAAACACATAACACACAGCAACACAGATATATCACTTTATTCTTTTTCTTGTGTTGGGTGTGAAAATCTAAAAATAGTAAGTGAGGTCACTAGTTATCCAACCACCACTACTATACTTGCCGACATGTTTCATTGCCATATAGAGATTTTGGCAATTTCTTCAGGGCGTCATATATATTAATGCCACTGCATATGGACCATTTAGTCGGCACAACCTTTCACGGCCATTTCACTCGTACCGGCCCGGGCTGAGGACACGGCAGAGGTTTTCCACTATAGCGAAAATTGATGGGGAAAATTCCTCTATGAACACATCTTCATGAGATATCTATCCAGCGGCCGGTACGAGTGAAATGGCCGTGAAAGGTTGTGTTACCTACTACCCCAACTAATTAAAGACAGGGGAGTGGTTTTTTGCAATATTGTTGTAAAAACTGATAGGGTTTTATGTGCCTAACAGGTCTAGGTCTTGTATTCGTTTGTGGTATTATGAGTGGAGGGCGACCTACGACTAGCTTTACCCTCTAAGCTCCTGTGTTTTTGTAGACATTTATCAGTGCCAATTTTATTACGTCAGACCATTCCAAGAGTACGCATTGAATATCTAAGGAATTGGTTGGTAGAGCCCTCGCTTTACAACCCAGGTGGGAAGCCACCCAAATCAGTAGTCCACCAGACGGGCGTCCCTTCCCCTTCCAGTTCGCCCAAATTGAGAATGTATCAAATCCTGCACGCCGATGGTCCTCTCTTGCCCATGTCTCTTGAAAGAGGCAAACGTCCTGTGAGCATATAAATGCCCCCCAATCAGGGGAGTCAAGTTTGTTAGCCAAACCCGCCAAGTTCCAGGAAACAATGGAGATGGAACCCCTATCACAGAGATCTGCATTAAAACAGTTAATTGGCCCATTTGCTGCTGGATCGACCGGATCAAGCATAGGCTGCAGATAGTTCTGGTTACACAGGCTAAGTCTCCTCTTGTTGGTATGGGGGGAATGTTTCTTACTCAACCTAGATGTGATAGGCTCACAGTACCCGTCTATACCCCCCCTTATGGCTTCACAGTCCATCCTCCCCCCCACTGATAGGTTACTAGAATTTGGCTGTCAGTCCACCATCTCTAGGCAACTGTATCTGTTAGCGGTCAGGAGGCCACCCCAATTGCCCCTGTATTCTTGTTCTCTGAAACCCTGTACACCATAAGTACCCCAGTTTCCATTCCTGGCGGGACCCCGTACAGTGTGCCAGTTACTGTCATTATTCCAGTCAAGTATTAGACCACTGCTGGGGGGGTAAAAAAAGGAAAGGTGTTGTGTTGCGATCCCCTCATGTCTGTCCTGAGTATTCCAGGTACATATATAATCAGCTGTGTGGGGGTCCGCAAAGTTAACCAATATGCAATCGCCCTGAACCGTTTTCCTTTCATGACCCACCCATGCTACCCTACGCACTGTCAAGATCTTACTAGTTAGGTTCGGAGGTAGGGGCCGGTTTATATTTAGCCAATGTTGGACTTTATTTTTTAGAGACCAATTGGCTTCCTCGTCAGCCTCATCCAGTTCTGGGACCCCTGTCATGACCACCACATAGGGGCTTGCCTCGGGAGGCAAGTTCACCGGTCGTCTCCTATGTGGCCCACCGTCATTATTGTTCTTATTTGTCTGCATCATATGATCCCTAGGAGGAATAGGCCCCTCTCTCGGAGGGGTAGCACAGGTTTTGGTTTTAGGTGCGGTTGACTTCACGGAGTAGAAGTCAGACTTAGATTTTGGGTTAGTCACAATTACTGATGGTTTTTTAGTGACAGGAGCAGTGGGTTTGTCTGGGTTTGTGTTTAAGTTAGTTCCCCCTGCTTTATGAATCCCCCTTGGATTTACTTTTTTTGGGGCATCACACAGGTCAGCTATTTGTTTTTCATTACGAGCTAGTCTTGTCTCAATAGGGGTGAGGTAAAGTTTAAAGAGTTCAGCAATCCTAGGTAGGAGTGAAATGTTTACCAATCCTAACACTGATCCTGTCTAAAGTGTCCGAGGGTTCTGCGTTAACACTAAAGGTTGCCTCATTAGTGGGGGCATTACTTGGGGGATCAGTAGCTATAGTCAAGTTTTGGACAGGAGCCACAGGGGCCTTCCTCAGTTGTTGTTTACCCCTCTCCGTTTCGTTTTTTGACTTAAGTTTTTTGGGAATGGCTCCCTCCCTCCTGGCCTTCTGCTGGGTGTTGCTCAAGTCAGTGGGTGAGGTGGTAGCGACTAAGTCCGGGGTTTTTTCCAGATCTACACTTAGTTGTGGGTCTGATGAGAGGTGGGATACTGATAGGTCTACCATAGCGGGTAGGCTCTGTCTATGGGCATGTATGTCAGCATTAGTTATTGTAGGGTTTCTAGGGGGGCCCAAGCCTTAGATTGTTCAGGGGTTTTGGCTGTGGCAAACTGACCCATAGAGGATCTTTTTGCAAGGGCAAGATCTTGAGATACTCTCCGTTCCATCGATGATATTTCTTGGTCTATAAAAGAATTAGCCCTTAGAAGGAAATTATCTAATGTGCCGGTTTGTGGTAAGGCCCCCGCTGCGGTTTTACTTCTAGACCCTCTGGTGCACATGATTATCAGATGTGAATAGCTAACCACAAAAGTCTGTACAGAATGTTCCTGGTTGCAAACGAATACGTATGAAAATAATGTTAAACGTGCACCTGCATGTGGGTCCAATCTCAAATCAGGAGTTAGAGGGGTGGCCCAGCCCAGCCTTACACGGTCTCTAACGGGCCTGCCCTTGGCCCGGGCTTAGCCCCGCGCTCAGTCCCGCACGCGTCCCACGTGCGCGTTGCGGTTTCTCCTTTTGAGAGAGGAGACACAGGAGGGGCGGGAAGATGGCCAGCTGTGGCTGATCAGCGCCACTGAGCAGGCTGGTCCTCGCAGTGCTGCCTCTGTCCGTGTGTGGGGCAGGTAGAACCAGGAAAGTCCTCAGGGTCCCAGGCAGATGGAGAGAACAAAGTTCTTAGCCCGGCGAGCGGCTCCCGTGAAGCGGGGGCCGTGAGAAGTGGCGAAGTGGCTAGACAGGCAGTGTAAAGCAGCGAGGTCCGTGCCAGCAGCAGCCCTCTGTCCAAACACCAAAGGCACCCACCAGATTCACTCACAGCAAGATCTTTTGTGCAGGAGGGGGCGGGAAGAGGACCAGCTGCAGCTGATCAGCGCCGCTGAGCAGGCTGGTCCTCGCAGTCCCGCCTCTGTCCGTGTGTGGGGCAGGTAGTACCAGGAAAGTCCTCAGGGGCCCAGGCAGATGGAGAGAACAAAGTTCTGAGCCCGGCGAGCGGCTCCCGCGAAGCAGGGGCCCGGAGAAGTGGCCAGACAGGCAGTGTAAAGCAGGGAGGTCCGTGTCAGCAGCAGCTCTCCATCCAAACACCAAAGGCACCCACTGGATTCACTCACAGCAAGATCTTTTGTGCAGGAGGGGGCGGGAAGAGGACCAGCTGCGGCCGATCAGCACCATGAGCAGGCTGGTCCTCGCAGTCCAGCCTCTGTCCGTGTGTGGGGCAGGTAGTACCAGGAAAGTCCTAGGGGTCCCAGGCAGATGGAGAGAACAAAGTTCTGAGCCCGGCGAGCGGCTCGAGCAAAGCGGGGGCCGCGAGAAATGGTGAAGTGGCCAGACAGGCAGTGTAAAGCAGCGAGGCTTGTGTCAGCAGCAGCCCTCCGTCCAAACACCATAGGCCACCACCGGTTTCACTCACAGCAAGATCTTTTGGGCTGGAGGGGGCGGGAAGAGGACCAGCTGCGGCCGATCAGCACAGCTGAGCAGGCTGGTCCTCGCAGTCCCGCCTCTGTCCATGTGTGGGGCAGGTAGTACCAGGAAAGTCCTCAGGGTCCCAGGCAGATGGAAAGAACAAAGGGGCATATTATCAAGGGGGTTTATCTCCGCTTTTTGGCTTTAAAAGCAAAGAAAGCGGAGATAAAATTATTACCTAGCTGTCGCTAACACCAGTTAGCGACAGCTAATAGGAGATAGCGACCATCTTGGGCCCCACTTTGCATGTCAGTGATATTTATCTCTAATGACATGCAAAGTGGGCCTGCCAAGATGTTAGCGACTGGAAACAGTCGCTAACATCGCTATCTCCTATTACCAACTTTTGGAGATATTCGCGCTAAGCGTAAATATCTCCAAAAGCTAACACCTGCACTGAGCAGTTCTTAGCCATGTTATCCAATGGAAGGTGGATACCATGGCTAAGAGCATTAGCTCGGTAATGCATGAATATCGCTGACTTTTCAGCGATATTCAAGCATTGCGGCCGATTTTTATCGCATTTGCGATAAACCTTGGTAATACCAAGGTTTATCTGCGATAAAAATCGCCGCAGCTCAGAGGTAAATTTTTGTCTCTAACCAAGCAATAGCGATAATTATCGCTATTGCTTGGTAATATGCCCTAAAGTTCTGAGCCAGGCGAGCGGCTCCCGCGAAGCGGGGGCCTCGAGAAGAGGCGAAGTGGCCAGACAGGCAGTGTAAAGCAGCGAGGTCCGTGTCAGCAGCAGCCCTCCGTCCAAACACCAAAGGCACCCCTTTATATATCCTATTAAACTATAAATTGTGGGGGCACCTAATAGACATGGTGATAACATCGACTGTTGACAGTGACCACAACCCACTTTGTCTAACCTTAAAATCTTTATGACTGCCCAATCTCGGACTTAGAGATGCAGGAAATTCATTGTCAACAAGGGAATTAATTCCCTCGAATTGTGGTAGATACTTGAAATGGCACAGAGTTGCTTTAGATGAAAGGAAAGTAAATGGCATCAGAGAGACCCTGGTAGAGGCCCTAAGTGAAATGGGAGAGGCCTTGATTGACCCAGACGTTACTGCCCAGATACCCATAATCTACTAGAAAACTATCAGTACTCTATGAACCTTTTTCCATATAACTGTTAGAACTGGGCCCGCACATCGTGCAAGAAGTCCATTGGTAATGATATGTGGTACACAAACACATGTAGACGTAAACAATCTGCCCTGGTTCTGGCTGTTAAAAGCAAGTCTCCCCTCATGATTTGGTCAGCAAGAAGGGAGTACAAGGTGACAGTGCCCAAAGCTAAGAAAGAGTGGGAAGAGCAGCACTGGCAAGCCTTAAAAATCGCCAGTATGGAGAAGGATGATAGGCACTTCTGGAACTTGATCAGAAGCAAGACGCAACCTGACTGTGAATCAATCACCAACAATATCTAAAGCCAAACCTGGTATGACCACTTCCTGAAACTTTATTCTAATGCAGAGGAAGCTTTATGGGAAGGCCCAGCCACTGACTTTAGAATAGGCTCTGGGGAATCCAACAGTCACCCCTTCTCTGAACTGGAGGTGGAAACCGCCATTCAGCGTATTGTTCCAGGAAAGGCAGCGGGTCCCGATGGCCTCCCCGGGGATCTTCTTCGTGCAGACCCCGTAAAATGGGCAAAATGTATTACCATCTTAATTAATGCGATCGATAACGGCTCCCCTATTCCTGATTCCTGGAAGGGAGCCGAAGTTGTCCCAATTTTTAAAAAGGGACCAAAGGACGACCCTGCCAATTATCGGCCAATAAGTTTGATTGATTCAGTCCAAAAGGTCGTTGGTAGGTCGGTCCTAAAGAGGATCTTGCATGGGCAGATGGAAACGGTCCTCTCCGATTACCAAGCAGGCTTTAGGGCAGGCACCGGGACAATTGAACAGGTGTTCAGGCTTCTCCTCCTCCACTGGAAGGTGGTTCAGATAGGCAAAGGCAGCCTCTATCTCGCATTTATCGACCTAAAGACTGCCTTTGACCTGGTCCCTCATGGGATTTTGTGGCATGTGTTAGCCGAACAGGGGGTCCCTAGAAACATCTTAAATATGCTAGTTCACCTCCATGAAGGCAACCATGCTCAAGTGGGATGGGGTTCTCAAGGGCAAAAAAACGCTCAAATACCAGTAAACAGGGGCATCCGCCAGGGCTGTGTATTAGCTCCCACCCTATTCTTGTTGTATGTGAATGGGGTGGTCGAATATCTACAACGAATAACCGTCTGATGCTCCAGCCCTGGTGGACGAAAAAATTCCCACCCTCCTGTTCGCTGATGATACTCTCCTCATCTCAAAGACCCCGAAGGGCCTGCAGAGTCTCTTGGATAGCTTCCAATCCTTCTGTACCAATAGAGGGCTAGTTATCAACTCCACAAAAACAAAGTACCTAGTGCTAACCCCCCAAGGACACTCAGGAACCCACCAGTACTAAATTGTGTCCCACTAGAGAGGGTTACTACATTTGATTACCTGGGCATTCGTATATCTGATTCCATGCTCTGGAGCTCTCACGTCCAAAAAATGCTCCTGAAGCACAAAAGGGTAGCAGGGACAATACTCAAAGAGCATCGCTCTTCAACAAGTAGACCAATCGCCCCGCCATTGCTATCTGTAAGGGTAGAGAAGTGAGTTCGGCCCTCTATGGTGCCGAACTCTGGGGCTTTACCAACTCAGACCAAATCATGAGATCAGAAAATAAATTTCTAAAAGAACTAATGATGCTCCCCCAGAGGACCCCTACAAAGCCTTTATTGCAATACCTAGGGTGCCACTCGCTCAGAGATCTACCAAGACTTCACCCCCTCTTGCTGTGGGCCTGCTTGTTGCGGACAAAAGAATATTCAAAATATGCAGCGGGGATAAGCGAAGTATTGAGTATGGAAGGGTGGCACAAGATCAAATGGTTAAAGGATCTAAAACAACTTTTGTACGATCTTGATCTCAAAGAGGCATGGATAAACAGAACCTCTCCACCCAAGGCAGAACTTAAGAAGGTGTACTGGTCTTGAGTCAGTAAGAAGGGTCTCCTTAATCACAAAATAGGTAGGCTGACAGAGGAGTTTATGCAACACAAGCCCCTTACTCGCTTTGAACCCTACCTAGATGTCATACAAAAACCATACAATAGAGCTCTGTATTTTGCGTTCAGGGTAGGTTTACTCTTTACACGAGAGCTGACTGTGCAATGGAAGCCTCCCTATCAAACACCAGCTTCCTGTCCGAACGGTGAGGCTCCCCTTGAGTCAACCGCGCATATCTTGTTCGCTTGCCCAGCATAAAAAGTGCTAAGGGAACACTGGCTCAAACCACTCTGTAGAGAGCTGGGCACCCGCAGCCACTATGTTGCGCTGCACATCTTAAGATCCGATGCAATGGACCTCTACGCTTGTGGTCTGGCTACATTTTTTAGATGGGTATGGAGCATTAGATCAAGAAACCTGAAAGCTAATTCTTAAATATCTCTGCTGCTATGTGTCTCCTGTTTTTTTACATTGCAGCTTTTTCTATGCTGAAAATTTTATTTTTTAACTATTTATTATTTGGTTTTTAATGAATTTGGCCAGTCATACACCTCCGGTATATCAATTGCTTGCTAGAATGTATTTTGATCTTAATTGTATAGCAGTTTTTATTCTTGTTCTACAGCTTTTAAGATATGTTTTTTATCGAAATAAAGCTATCCTGACTGACTGACTTACTTTCAACTGTTAGTTCCTATTAAAAACCTTGAAGGATCTACACAAATGACCCCTTGCTCAATGTAGAATTGTGTCTACTTTTTAGAAATGTATAGTTTTCTGGGATCCGTTGTTGCTTTCACACCCATTTCTACCACTAACTGGAAGGAGGTTGAAAGCACAAAAAGTAGCAAAAATAGGCCATGACGTAGTAATATGCCAAAAGTGTGTAGAACATTTTAGTTTTCTGACAAGGAAAAAAACAGACGCTTTTTTAAATTTTTCCCAAGGGGAATCAACAAACCCTAGGTACCTTCAAAATCCTTTGGAAGAAAATGTCGCAAATTTGGAGGGGATACCTAATGTGAAGAAAAAGTTACAGGGGCCTATGCGCAAACTACCCCAAATAGCCAAAAAAAGGTTTAGCAAAGGGGGGGAAAGACCTAACAACGAAAGGGTTAAGATTTTCTGTCCTAGACTATATTTTTGAAATTGGCAATGAGGATCAGAATGTATGGTGCACTGACTTCATTATAGTGAAATTGAAAGTAAAAATAGCAAATTTTACTTTCACTGCATCTGGTTTGAGGCAGAAAGCCCACTAGACCCCACGGAGTTTAATAAGCAAAGGGATAAAGCTTTTCTCTTCATCAGCTACAAAAGCCTTTCCACCCCTGGGGAATAAAAAGAACACAAGACACCAGGGTTTTGAAAAAAAATACAATGATGGGTTGGGAAGCCCACCCAGGGATCAGGCCTAGCCCTATCCCTCAAATGACCCTCAATAACTATTCTGCCCCAGCCAGGGACAGACAAGAGTGTTTACCTCCAATCTGCCTCCCGCCCGATGGGTAGCAGAAATCCCACTATACCTCGGGGACTTATTTGAAGGGCTAGCACTCCTTGGCAATGGACTGCTGCTTCCCCCTCCCCTGGTCACAAAAGTCTTTCTGTCCCAACCCCCTGCGCAGTAGAAAGCCCACTAGACACCAGGTATATTTTTAAGGATAAAAGAATGGGTGGGATGGCCCTCAAAGCCATCAGGCCTAGCCCACCTCTCAAATGACCTGCAACAATATTTCTGCCCCGCCACACCCCAGGGGGTGTTTACCTTCAATCTGCCCCCCAGAAGGGAGAAAAAATCCCACTGGACCCCAGGGGGTTTATTGTGAGGGTACACAACATTCTGTAAATGGGCTAGTGCTCATGCTCTTCCCCAGCCACAAAACTCTTTGTAGATAGGAGGGTATTACTTCCAATATGCCCCCCAAGGGGAGTGACAGAAAGCCCACTAGACACCAGTGTTTTTTTACCTTCCAAAAAGGGCTGATGGTGGCCAGCTCAGGAGTAAGGCCTAGCCCAACCGACAATATTATCCTAGAAAGTCTTTCTTTTCCCCTTTTGGTGAATAAAGGAGGTCTTTACTTCTTATGTGCCCCCTGAGGAGGACAGAAATCTCTGTAGACTCACTGAGTTATTTTGGAGAGGGGGAGTGGCATTTCGGGTAATATGCTAGTACTACCCCTGCCACAAAAACCTTTTTGCCCCCTGCTTTCTGCAGGAAAGTGGGTTATTAGCAGTGGTAAATGTGTATCTACCACTAGCAATAAGGCCACTAACAGAGTCCAGGGCTCAGTACTGGCCTCAATACATTATTCCCATTCTCCACCCTTATTAGCTTGGTTGCGAGCAGGCAGACTTAACTTAGGAGACAGGTATGTAAAGCATTTAAATACACAAATTCAGTGATTAATGAAAACACAACACACAATACAAATCCAACACCAATTTATAAAAAGGGGAGCTATTTTTATCTTTGCAATGACATCAGAACAACGAAAATCCAATGTAGGAAATAGGGTATATGATTTTTTTTAAACGATTTAGCACGATATAGCATTTAGAAAACTATAGTGCCAAACAAAACAAATGAAAAGGAGCATACAGTATAACATGAATATAGACCAATTTAGAGCATGAAGGAAAGTTCCAAGGTAATGCCTGAGAAAACTGCACATGCGCGCAAGCATGAGCAGTTTTTTCAAGCATTACTGGTATGGCAAGGAAGAGGAGGAGGGCAGCCTTGGGACGCCACAGTATAGAGGTAAGTGGTTTTAAGTTTCTTTTTGATTGATGTCAACCTATTTCTTAATAGGGGGTGGAGGTGCGGGCTGGCAATCTCTGCTCTGCTGCAGAGTGTGCGGAGATTTGCCTTCTCCGCGGAACGCAGAGAAGGCAAATCTCTGCACACTCTGTTTGCAGAGTGGAGGTCTCTGCCCAGGGTTACCTACAGCAAGGATGCAATAGGTTACAATTGTTCTAAATCCACAATCCTGAGGGTGCAGTCAAAGGCGGTATATCCATTATGATCAGAACTGCCATTAAATATGAGGCACCTTATATTTTGCTGTTCACATTATTCCCTGATGAGGAAAGAAAAGCAAATTGTCTCTATTTGAATGCACATTTGGCACCTGGGTGGCTCTTGGGACCAACAAGCATTGTCAAAGTCTATAGGTCGGGCTAATGTGAGATTTCTTAGCAATGTTTTAACATGGCTGAAAGAAAAGAAAGAAAGCTGCATGACACAGCCAGTTTTGACCATGTCATAGCTCTTTTTTTTTAGACAGAGCTGTACAATATAGCTAAAAAACAATGACAAACCCAAAGGATCAGGTACGGCAAGGCCTATTGTCCTTGCAAGTGCTTGTTTTGATAGTTCTGGAATAGGCCCTTTTTGCTGGGTCACTCCGAAAACAATTTGCCTTCCTTCTCCTACTTTTTGCTGAATTCATTTTTGTTGGCCTTAAGACTGTGCACGTTACCACTGCTAATCAGTGATAATGTGCTTGTGCATTCTCCTTAAAACATTGTGGAATTGATGCGAGTCGTGCGCATGTGACCATAGATGGCCGCCGGCTGATGAGCTCCAAGTCGCACTGAGCCTTTGGGTCCAATTTCAGATGTCATTTTTCGGCGCTTCTTTGATGTATTCCTGAAATGGAATACCAATGCGGTGGGAGGCTGCTTTTTTTAATGACTGCATCCTGAAAATGCCTCTGTTTTCTCTCAGGTGACTCTCTGGGGCTTTGCGGCCGCCATTTTGTTTTTTCTCCCATGCATGGTTTTTACCTCAGGTCTTCGATATTATGCGCCCTGGTCTGTACTTTTCTTTTCAATATTTCTCCAGTTTTTGGTGATATTTCCTGAGCAGTTTCCCTACATCTAAAGATCTCATTCAATATTCCATCATGCAGACTCTGCTTTTAAAACTTGCGTCACTTAATTTCTCCTGCGCTACATCCTGTTTCTTGATCTGTGACTGTGCTGTTTCATGGGTAGGAGCAAGAAGTTACTTCATTCCTCTAAAAATCTTAACCCCAGCGACACAGTACTTTTTTCCATCCCCACAACAGCTAGTATTTGTTTGCAATTTTCTGAGGCATTTCCTCTAACAACGTCTTCAAGTTCCTCAGCTTCTCAGAATATGGCGTCCAAAACCCAACTACCATTGTCTACCGTCAAGCGTCTTTACAAGATCCTCCCTCTCCTCCCTCTCCTCCCAAACCAAACACACCTATTTCACTGGATACCATTCTGGAGGAAATTCGAGCTATCAGACATTTATTGAGCATACTAACTCTCGTTAGCAAGCGATGGATAATACATGGTCAGCTATGGATTCTTGCCTCTCCATGGTGGAACAACAAATCAGCGACGTACAGGATTCGTCCTCCAGAACTTCATGTTTGGAGAGGGAGGTCCTGCAACTAAGAAGAGCTTCAAAAGATCTTGAAAATAGAAATCGCTGCAACAAACCTCGCCTGTATGGTCTTCCGGAGGGTCTTGAGGGTGATGTTCCGGTATCGTACTTCACCTCCTTTCTTCCACAACTCTTGAATCTTCCTACTACTACCAAATTGAATATCCAATGAGCTCATAGACTGGGTCCACGTTTAATACAAAAGTGGTCTAGCACACTTGAACAGAGAATAGCCAAGTTTTTTTATATACACATATTAATCATTCAAAGGCAGAATCAGTGGTCTTTGTGGAAGCTCATTCTTTATTAAATCTTCATTTAAAAGTCTGTAACCGTAGCCAACGCGTTTCGTCCTTCACAGACTTCTTCAGGGCTACAAATAACACATATATACAAAATTATTACCCAAAATAATTATACAATATTTACAATTAAAACAATTTGCAAATGTCATACATTTTTACAATACTATTCTCAATATACACAATATATTTTACAGACCTATTCTCAATATTAGCAATAATCATGTGATCTAAGACAAACAATTTTATGAATTCCTTTGCAGTTTACATAGTATTACCAATGATCATGTAATATATGACACACGATTTTATGAATTCCTTCACAGATTCTGCAACATTTGCCTTCATACATTTGTAACTTTTTATAGGTAAAAAAGAGAGACCTTCAAGAACGCACTAGGGCCTATTTTATATTTATTCATTTCTTTCTTTTCTTTCCTTTTAGTTAATTTCTCTTTTTTCTTCATTCCACATGCAGTTATGATCTTAATGGGTTACTCTTTTTTTTTCATTCCACATACATTTGAGATCTTAAAGGATTACTCTTTGAAGTTAGCTTACCAAATAAACTCTGTATCATAGAGTGGTCGTTAGTCACTTTCATAGAGTGGTCGTTAATCACTTTCAATATGTCCTCTATCAAGGACAATTGTACATCATAAATCTACAATGAAATAGAAAATATCACCCTTAATTTTATCCATATTATTTTCTGCAATATACACAAAAAGGATTTACAAAAAGGGGGTGGTGATGAACAGAGTGTCTGAGTTAAACAGACCACTCTTACCCAGTCCAAAGATCAGGGCTTGATCCATCACCGTTATTTATCTCACTGCCCCATCCCAGCTCAGAACCTGGCTATATGCAAATCAGTCTGTCCCTGGCCCAGTGCATCATGGGAACAGGGCAGACTAAACTACCAAGCCAATTCTTCACCAGAAAGGAGACAAGCTACCGGGGACCGGTTTCTGGCATTTCAGCCTTCTTCGGCCCGGCTTGCTTGAATCCTGATGGAGCAGTGAGAAAGGGACTCATGTCTGAGTATACCCTGCCACACCTATAGTGGCCAAAAACGATTTACAAAAAGGGGGTGGTGATGAACAGAGTGTCTGAGTTAAACAGACCACTCTTACCCAGTCCAAAGATCAGGGCTTGATCCATCACCGTTATTTATCTCACTGCCCCATCCCAGCTCAGAACCTGGCTATATGCAAATCAGTCTGTCCCTGGCCCAGTGCATCATGGGAACAGGGCAGACTAAACTACCAAGCCAATTCTTCACCAGAAAGGAGACAAGCTACCGGGGACCGGTTTCTGGCATTTCAGCCTTCTTCGGCCCGGCTTGCTTGAATCCTGATGGAGCAGTGAGAAAGGGACTCATGTCTGAGTATACCCTGCCACACCTATAGTGGCCAAAAACGATTTACAAAAAGGGGGTGGTGATGAACAGAGTGTCTGAGTTAAACAGACCACTCTTACCCAGTCCAAAGATCAGGGCTTGATCCATCACCGTTATTTATCTCACTGCCCCATCCCAGCTCAGAACCTGGCTATATGCAAATCAGTCTGTCCCTGGCCCAGTGCATCATGGGAACAGGGCAGACTAAACTACCAAGCCAATTCTTCACCAGAAAGGAGACAAGCTACCGGGGACCGGTTTCTGGCATTTCAGCCTTCTTCGGCCCGGCTTGCTTGAATCCTGATGGAGCAGTGAGAAAGGGACTCATGTCTGAGTATACCCTGCCACACCTATAGTGGCCAAAAACGATTTACAAAAAGGGGGTGGTGATGAACAGAGTGTCTGAGTTAAACAGACCACTCTTACCCAGTCCAAAGATCAGGGCTTGATCCATCACCGTTATTTATCTCACTGCCCCATCCCAGCTCAGAACCTGGCTATATGCAAATCAGTCTGTCCCTGGCCCAGTGCATCATGGGAACAGGGCAGACTAAACTACCAAGCCAATTCTTCACCAGAAAGGAGACAAGCTACCGGGGACCGGTTTCTGGCATTTCAGCCTTCTTCGGCCCGGCTTGCTTGAATCCTGATGGAGCAGTGAGAAAGGGACTCATGTCTGAGTATACCCTGCCACACCTATAGTGGCCAAAAACGATTTACAAAAAGGGGGTGGTGATGAACAGAGTGTCTGAGTTAAACAGACCACTCTTACCCAGTCCAAAGATCAGGGCTTGATCCATCACCGTTATTTATCTCACTGCCCCATCCCAGCTCAGAACCTGGCTATATGCAAATCAGTCTGTCCCTGGCCCAGTGCATCATGGGAACAGGGCAGACTAAACTACCAAGCCAATTCTTCACCAGAAAGGAGACAAGCTACCGGGGACCGGTTTCTGGCATTTCAGCCTTCTTCGGCCCGGCTTGCTTGAATCCTGATGGAGCAGTGAGAAAGGGACTCATGTGGAAGGGTATTCTCAGATGTGAGACCCTTGCTCATTGCACCATCAGGATTCAAGCAAACCGGGCCGAAGACGGCTGTAATGCCAGAAACCGGTCCCCGGGAGCTTGTTTCCTTCCCAGTGTAAGAATTGGCTTCTGTAGTTTGGTTTGTCCTGTTCCCATCATGCACTGGGACAGGAACAGACTAATTTGCATACAGCCAGGTTCTGAAACTGGGATGGTGCAGTGAGCTAAAAAACGGTGTTGGATCTAGCCCTGATCTTTTGACTGGGTGAGAGCTTTCTGCTTAATTCAGAGACTCTGTCCCTCACCACCCCTTTTTGTAAATATTTTTGTCCACCATAAGCGTGGAAGGGTATTCTCAGATGTGAGACCCTTGCTCATTGCACCATCAGGATTCAAGCAAACCGGGCCGAAGACGGCTGTAATGCCAGAAACCGGTCCCCGGGAGCTTGTTTCCTTCCCAGTGTAAGATTTGGCTTCTGTAGTTTGGTTTGTCCTGTTCCCATCATGCACTGGGACAGGAACAGACTAATTTGCATACAGCCAGGTTCTGAAACTGGGATGGTGCAGTGAGCTAAAAAACGGTGTTGGATCTAGCCCTGATCTTTTGACTGGGTGAGAGCTTTCTGCTTAATTCAGAGACTCTGTCCCTCACCACCCCTTTTTGTAAATATTTTTGTCCACCATAAGCGTGGAAGGGTATTCTCAGATGTGAGACCCTTGCTCATTGCACCATCAGGATTCAAGCAAACCGGGCCGAAGACGGCTGTAATGCCAGAAACCGGTCCCCGGGAGCTTGTTTCCTTCCCAGTGTAAGAATTGGCTTCTGTAGTTTGGTTTGTCCTGTTCCCATCATGCACTGGGACAGGAACAGACTAATTTGCATACAGCCAGGTTCTGAAACTGGGATGGTGCAGTGAGCTAAAAAACGGTGTTGGATCTAGCCCTGATCTTTTGACTGGGTGAGAGCTTTCTGCTTAATTCAGAGACTCTGTCCCTCACCACCCCTTTTTGTAAATATTTTTGTCCACCATAAGCGTGGAAGGGTATTCTCAGATGTGAGACCCTTGCTCATTGCACCATCAGGATTCAAGCAAACCGGGCCGAAGACGGCTGTAATGCCAGAAACCGGTCCCCGGGAGCTTGTTTCCTTCCCAGTGTAAGAATTGGCTTCTGTAGTTTGGTTTGTCCTGTTCCCATCATGCACTGGGACAGGAACAGACTAATTTGCATACAGCCAGGTTCTGAAACTGGGATGGTGCAGTGAGCTAAAAAATGGTGTTGGATCTAGCCCTGATCTTTTGACTGGGTGAGAGCTTTCTGCTTAATTCAGAGACTCTGTCCCTCACCACCCCTTTTTGTAAATATTTTTGTCCACCATAAGCGTGGAAGGGTATTCTCAGATGTGAGACCCTTGCTCATTGCACCATCAGGATTCAAGCAAACCGGGCCGAAGACGGCTGTAATGCCAGAAACCGGTCCCCGGGAGCTTGTTTCCTTCCCAGTGTAAGAATTGGCTTCTGTAGTTTGGTTTGTCCTGTTCCCATCATGCACTGGGACAGGAACAGACTAATTTGCATACAGCCAGGTTCTGAAACTGGGATGGTGCAGTGAGCTAAAAAACGGTGTTGGATCTAGCCCTGATCTTTTGACTGGGTGAGAGCTTTCTGCTTAATTCAGAGACTCTGTCCCTCACCACCCCTTTTTGTAAATATTTTTGTCCACCATAAGCGTGGAAGGGTATTCTCAGATGTGAGACCCTTGCTCATTGCACCATCAGGATTCAAGCAAACCGGGCCGAAGACGGCTGTAATGCCAGAAACCGGTCCCCGGGAGCTTGTTTCCTTCCCAGTGTAAGAATTGGCTTCTGTAGTTTGGTTTGTCCTGTTCCCATCATGCACTGGGACAGGAACAGACTAATTTGCATACAGCCAGGTTCTGAAACTGGGATGGTGCAGTGAGCTAAAAAACGGTGTTGGATCTAGCCCTGATCTTTTGACTGGGTGAGAGCTTTCTGCTTAATTCAGAGACTCTGTCCCTCACCACCCCTTTTTGTAAATATTTTTGTCCACCATAAGCGTGGAAGGGTATTCTCAGATGTGAGACCCTTGCTCATTGCACCATCAGGATTCAAGCAAACCGGGCCGAAGACGGCTGTAATGCCAGAAACCGGTCCCCGGGAGCTTGTTTCCTTCCCAGTGTAAGAATTGGCTTCTGTAGTTTGGTTTGTCCTGTTCCCATCATGCACTGGGACAGGAACAGACTAATTTGCATACAGCCAGGTTCTGAAACTGGGATGGTGCAGTGAGCTAAAAAACGGTGTTGGATCTAGCCCTGATCTTTTGACTGGGTGAGAGCTTTCTGCTTAATCCAGAGACTCTGTCCCTCACCACCCCTTTTTGTAAATATTTTTGTCCACCATAAGCGTGGAAGGGTATTCTCAGATGTGAGACCCTTGCTCATTGCACCATCAGGATTCAAGCAAACCGGGCCGAAGACGGCTGTAATGCCAGAAACCGGTCCCCGGGAGCTTGTTTCCTTCCCAGTGTAAGAATTGGCTTCTGTAGTTTGGTTTGTCCTGTTCCCATCATGCACTGGGACAGGAACAGACTAATTTGCATACAGCCAGGTTCTGAAACTGGGATGGTGCAGTGAGCTAAAAAACGGTGTTGGATCTAGCCCTGATCTTTTGACTGGGTGAGAGCTTTCTGCTTAATTCAGAGACTCTGTCCCTCACCACCCCTTTTTGTAAATATTTTTGTCCACCATAAGCGTGGAAGGGTATTCTCAGATGTGAGACCCTTGCTCATTGCACCATCAGGATTCAAGCAAACCGGGCCGAAGACGGCTGTAATGCCAGAAACCGGTCCCCGGGAGCTTGTTTCCTTCCCAGTGTAAGAATTGGCTTCTGTAGTTTGGTTTGTCCTGTTCCCATCATGCACTGGGACAGGAACAGACTAATTTGCATACAGCCAGGTTCTGAAACTGGGATGGTGCAGTGAGCTAAAAAACGGTGTTGGATCTAGCCCTGATCTTTTGACTGGGTGAGAGCTTTCTGCTTAATTCAGAGACTCTGTCCCTCACCACCCCTTTTTGTAAATATTTTTGTCCACCATAAGCGTGGAAGGGTATTCTCAGATGTGAGACCCTTGCTCATTGCACCATCAGGATTCAAGCAAACCGGGCCGAAGACGGCTGTAATGCCAGAAACCGGTCCCCGGGAGCTTGTTTCCTTCCCAGTGTAAGAATTGGCTTCTGTAGTTTGGTTTGTCCTGTTCCCATCATGCACTGGGACAGGAACAGACAAATTTGCATACAGCCAGGTTCTGAAACTGGGATGGTGCAGTGAGCAAAAAAACGGTGTTGGATCTAGCCCTGATCTTTTGACTGGGTGAGAGCTTTCTGCTTAATTCAGAGACTCTGTCCCTCACCACCCCTTTTTGTAAATATATACACAAAAAGGGCATATGATCACATACAAGTGTCATAATTACATCCCCCATACTAGATTCATACCTCATAAAAGGTTTTTGATCCTTCTAGTGATAACATTTCCTCTAAGTCGGTGGTGTCTTGCTTTCACGTTCATCACGACCCCCTTTTTGAAACGTTTTTGGCCACCACAAGTGTGGCAGGGTATACTGAGACATGAGTCCCTTGCTCACTGCACCACCAGGATTCAAGCAAGCCGGGCCGACGACGGCTGAAATGCCAGAAACCGGTCCCCGGAAGCTTGTCTCTTTTCCGGTGAAGAATTAGCTTGGTAGTTTGGTCTGCCCTGTTCCCATGAGGCACTGGGTCAGACTAATTTGCATATAGCCAGGTTCTGAACTGGGGTGATGCAGTGAGCTAAATAACGGTGATGGATCAAGCCCTGATCTCTTGACTGGGTAAGAGTGGTCTGCTTAATTTAGACACTCTGTTCATCACCACCCCCTTTTTGAATCGTTTTTGGCCACCACAAATGTGGTAGGGTATACTCAGACATGAGTCCCTTGCTCACTGCACCACCAGGATTCAAGCAAGCCGGGCCGACGACGGCTGAAATGCCAGAAACCGGTCCCCGGAAGCTTGTCTCCTTTCCAGTGAAGAATTGGCTTGGTAGTTTGGTCTCCCCTGTTCCCATGAGGCACTGGGTCATACTAATTTGCATATAGCCAGGTTCTGAATTGGGGTGATGCAGTGAGCTAAATAACGGTGATGGATCAAGCCCTGATCTCCTGATTGGGTAAGAGTGGTCTGCTTAATTCAGACACTCTGTTCATCACCACCCCCTTTTTGAATTGCTTTCATGTTTGGCAAATAGCTTCAAAATCAGTGGTTCCTTTAGTGGGTCACTAAAAGAGGGAGGAGAAGGGAAATGGGATGGTTTTAAGTGTGTCCTATTTATTGAGGTAAAACATTTTTTACTAAATGAATTGTTTTCTTATATTTATTTATATCATTACTGCCACATTTACAGTGTTTATTCTAATTTAAAAATGTCCTTAAGAAGAGATTTTAATTGCAGGGCAACATCATATTGTGTATTTTATATATTTGTGAGCCCAAACAGAATACTACCGTTACCCTAAAGACCTTAATAGCGAAGCGGTGTTACAAAACTTGGCGCCATATTGGAGCCTTTGTTTTAACCTGTGCTACGTTTCTTGCTCCTTATATCTTTTCGACTATCGATATTTTATTTACAGGGCAACATCATATTGTGTATTTTACATATTTCTGAACCCAACCAGAGCACTACCATTACTCTAAAGACCTTAATGGCAAAGCGGTGTTACAAAAATTGGCGCCATATTAGAGTGTTTGTTTTAACCTGTGTTGCATTTCAGGCTCCTCATTTTTTATCAACTAACGAATAACAGAAGAGGGGCTAGATTCCTAGTGCCCTAAGCAAGAATGTATAACCACAAGGTGCGCAGACGTTATTCTACACCATCCCGATTAACATGTCTCCAAAACGCTTGAATCGATTTGTCATGTAGCCGAATAATACAGCGCCATCTTGCAACATTTAAGGTGTAATTGGAAATGTTACACACATTTTTTTAAATTGGTCGTGGGCAAGTAATCTGAGATTTTGGGCGTTGTAAAACAGAAAAAATTATTTAGAAAAATTACAAAAAGACGCACAATTCATGTCAGATGCGTCGATTTCTCGAAGCAGCATAATCTCCCACAATAATTAGCACGATCTCCCTATTATGTAGCAAAATTGTTAAGGCCCCACGTAGAATGGTAACAGCACGAGTACCCCAGTCCCACTTACTTGTAGTTTAGATAACAGCCGGCTCCATGGCGTGGCATCCTCCGTAATGGCATACAAACGTATGCTCTATAGACGCCATTTTATAGGACTTCAGTAAGTTGGTAATGCCGTACACCTGTCTTTAGACCATGGGTACTCACAAACTTTCTCTCGGGGGCCAAATTTACAGTGTGGTTTGTAGCTGAGGGCTGCACCGGTGGGGGCGGGGTCAGAGGGGGAGGGGGCGGGTCTAAAGCAAACAAAAATTGTGACCATGAGGTTAAACACAGGTCCCTGCAGCAGACACCTTCGTCCACTGAGCCACCAGACCCAGCATACACACATATTTCTCTCTCTCCCTCCTTCTCTCTCTCCCTCCCTCCCTCTCCCGCTGTGTCTCCCTCCCTCTCTCTCCCTCCTTCCCTCTGTGTCTCCCTCCCTCCCTCTGTGTCTCCCTCCCACCCGGTGTGTCTCGCTCCCTGTCTCCCACTCCCCCTCTGTGTCTCCCTCCCTGTCTCCCAGTCTCCCTCTGTGTCTCCATCCCTGTCTCCCACTCTCCCTCTGTATCTCCCTCCCTGTCTCCCACTCTCCCTCTGTGTCTCCCTCCCAGTCTCCCTCGCCCTCTGTGTCTCCCTTCCAGTCTCCCACTCTCCCTCTGTGTCTCCCTCCCAGTCTCCCAGTCTCCCTCTGTGTCTCCCTCCCTGTCTCCCACTCTCCCTCTGTGTCTCCCTTACTGTCTCCCACTCTCTGTTTCCCTCCCTCCCTCTGTGTCTCCCTCCCTCTGTGTCTCCCTCCCTCCATCTGTGTCTCCGTCCCTGTCTCCCACTCTCTGTTTCCCTCCCTCCCTCTGTGTCTCCCTCCCTGTCTCCCACTCTCCGTCTCCCTCCCTCCCACTGTGTTTCCCTCCCTGTCTCCCACTCTGTTTCCCTCCCTCCCTCTGTGTCTCCCTCCTCCCTCCCTGTCTCCCTCCCTCTGTGTCTCCCTCCCTCCCTCTGAGTCTCCCTCCCTGTCTTCCACTCTCTGTTTCCCTCAATCCCTCTGTGTCTCCCTCCCTGTCTCCCACTCTCTGTTTCCCTCCTTCCTGCCCTCTCTCTCTGTCTCCCTTCTCCCTCCCTCTGTGTCTCCCTCCCTCCCTATCTGTCCTCTCACATGTGTGTGTGTGTCAGCCCTCCGGCCGGGCTGAGACAGCTTCCCCGGCCGCGCGCACACAGCCGCGCCAAGTACTTCATGGGTCTTTAAAAGACCAATTACATGTTAATTAGGCTTTGTTGAATTTGACCTCCTAGGCCCCTGCAGCTCCCCTCTGACAATCAATGGAATCACCCGGGCCCCCACAGAGCACAGTCTGAGTCCGAGCTGCAGCGGCTGTATTTGCGAACAATATTTAATTTATTTAATTTTAAATACAGGTGTCTGCAATGTCCGCGGGCCGCCCAGGAAGGCTTGCCGGGCCGCCACCGGCCCGCGGGCCGTACTATGAGTACCCCTGGTTTAGACCATACCGGGGGCCAATTTGTAAAGTTGAGTAGTGGGGCCATATTTAAACAGCTATGTTGTAATAGAATTGTATCTGCAAAGCACTATTTCAACTTATTTAACTGATAATTTACCACGATTTTTATTTATTTAAATTCGTAACGAAAATGTAGTGGCGCCTCCAAAATTGACGTACGTGTTAGTTGAAAGGCTTGATATTCAACAGTGCTACAGAAAAGAGGAAAACCCTCAACCTCCAAATTAGACCGTAGTCCACAACAAAATGTACATAAGATCTGTGCACACGTTCATTCCATTGACAGTATGAGTACAGTACGTGATTAGCAAAATAACACAATGACAGATGTTGATAGATGTATCCTCTCAAACTCCAGCAGCAGGTACGCCGCCGCTATTTCGTATTCCGTGTGTGCCGCAGAAGTGAATAATGATTCACTTCTGCAGCACACAAGGAATACGAGAGTGGAGTTTTATTAGCGCTCCGTTTGACTGGCACTAACCAGTTTTTGACACTGTCCAGTCTGGCAACACTGTTCGAATTTAGCCACAGCCAGGACCGAAGTAAAACCGACGGAGAGTATTTATCAACGCTTTGATAGCTGTCCTATAGCCCTGAAGAAGTCTTGGGTAACTCCCTGATGAAACACGTGTTGGCTGGGCATCTGAAATGAACCAAACCAAAAGAATACATCTATCAACATCTGTTATTGTGCTATTTTGCTAATCATGTACAGTACTCATACTGTCAATGGAATGAACGTGTGCACAGATCCTATGTACATTAAAAAGCGTTTGTAGAGCATCGGCTGGTCTCGCTATCAGCACTGATTCATCTGCTTATGAAAGTACTCGTAGGTGTTGAGTACCAATGAATGCACAGTCTAGTTTTGCTGCAATGAATGCCTGTTCCAGTCCATTTACATACATACTAAATAAAAAAGGCGCAAGGATGCAACCTTGTTGAACCCCATGGCCCATCTTAAAGCTCTCAGTACATAAAGACTCATTGGAATATTTGACTCTAGCAGATGTCCCTGTGTGAAGCTCATGTAGAAATGATTATATATTAGGGTCCACGCCCAGTCTTGCTTATCACAGTTGTCATGGTCGGACGCTGCTGTGAGATCCCTAAAGGCCATGTTGATTGTCTCTGAGTATCCAAGGGTGTATTTATTAACCACCATATAGAGGTTCATACACTGATCTATGGTGGATTTGCCTGACTGGAACCCATAATAAGAATAAGGAGTTAAATTGCTGTCTTTAGCCGTCATCTTGGCTTATCTAAATGCACCCACCCACTACCTTTATTGCTGAACCTAGAAGGGATATGGGCTTGTAGCACTGTGCATTGTCTTTATACCCTGTTTAAAGATAGGGACTATGATTGATGATGACCATAAAGGAAGTTGTCCTTCCTGCACTGCTGCATTCAAGACCAAGGTCTACAATGGGCTCCAAAAGTCTGTATAATACTTTCTGGCCCCAGAGATTTTTGTCTGGTTAGAGCCTTTATGCCCTTGGTTACCTCTTCCAGTATCAAGACAAGCAAAGATTCTATCTGAACCACTGTCTGCTCCTCAGTCAGAAATGGCACATTCAAGCAATTATACATTCCTTTGATTTGGGTCACCCAGTCCATAGCAGTAATATAATGGCAAATAGTAGGCACATTCTCATTGGATGAAATCGGGCCAAATTCTATGGGTCAAATATTGTAACTATTTCTCACAGTGGTCACTTGAACCAGTGCATCTCAGGCACTGTCCCTCAAAGTCCTTTTCCTTCTCTTCAACACCTCCTTATAATTACGTCTACAGGATACTACCTGATCGACATCTCTAGGAGTTGCTTTGAGTGTGTTTTTCAACTTACGGAGGGCCTTGGAACATCCAGTGTCAAGCCACCTGTGGGCAAGTTGGAAGTTTTTGTGTATGGCGCATGTATTAGCTCATCAGCTTTTTGGCTATTTGACCAAAAGCAATGAGCCACGCTAAGTTTGGAAGAGACTGGAGGTTAAGATCAGCACAAGGGGGGGAAGCACCAAAGCAACATCACCAGCTGCACAGGGGGAGCCGGGTGCAAGGTGCAAAATCAGTGTTAGGCGCCCAAAGTGTTTCAATGTGGAATTGTGACTGCACAAAGAGGCTGCAGGCTCGGCCCAGGAGGCTGACTGAAGGTAATCACCATCTGGCCAGGTAAGTTGGAGGGATGGGGGAGGCTGAGGCACCATTGGTTGGGCTGCCCAAGGCCAGAGGGTGAGGATGCAGGGGTACATTTTAGTGTCTGATATTCTTGGTCGGAGCCAGTCACGTTCAGGGGGACCCTTCAAGTAGAGACCACAGGCAAGTTCGTGGGGTCCAGGAGTGGTCAGCCACCAATGGGGATGAAGTTAGAATTACTTGGGAGACTTCACAGGACAGCTAAGCCACTCTAACTTGGGCCATGGGAGTTGGGTGCAGAGTGGCAGGGGTCACAGATCCCCTTGGATCCGGAATCCTTGGTGTAGTTTATTTTGGACAGGGCTGCTGTCCTCGGGAGATCTAGTCTTGGCTGAAGAGTGTGAGTCTTCTTCAGGTTCTTATAAGTTGCTGGCCATGGGACAGGCATCGTCTTCTTCACAGGGTCTTTGAGGAGGAGAAAGGCTGGTAGGGCTGGGGCCAAATCAGTAGTTGTCTTCCAGGCTTGGCTGCATGGCATCTTCTTCATCCTTTTCTTCTTGGATGTCAGACTTTTTTCAAGTTTCCGTAGAAAAGTCATGCGAGCGAGATCTCTACTTCCCCCTAGTCACCGATATACCCAACCAAGTCACAATAAATGACAGTGAACCAGGGAAAGAAGTGAAAAACAGGGATGAACAAATAATGTGTCTCACGTCATCCCTCACATATGGGATGGAACAGGCAACCAGGAGATATCTCTACCTAAAAAGAGATAAAATAGTCAGTAAAATATATTTACTAAGTGTGTAAGATTTATATTGAGAAGCGGGTAAGAGTCTAAAGGCCAGATGTATGACCCTTTTTTGCATCCGCAAACAGGAGATCCTCCTATTTGCTACCGCAAAAAAAGAGTAATGGCATGTACAAATGCTATTTTGAGAGTCACAGACTTGCAAAATAGCATTTGCGACTATTAGGAAGGGGTGTCCCTTCCTAATAGCGAGTCACGATGCGATGCACAATTGTTTTGCGACAACATTTGCTGCTGCAAAACACTCGTAGTTTACCATCTACTTCAAGTGGGTGGTAATTCACTCGCAAACAGGAAGGGGTTCCAAGGGGACCCCTTCCCCTATGTGAGAATGTGAGGAAATACTTTTGTAAGAGCAGGCAGTCAGGGATCACTGCCAGCCCTTAAAAAAATGAAACTGCAAAGTTTCATTTTTCTTTTTCAAATTCATGCTGTTTTCCTTTAAGGAAAATGGGCTTCATTTAAAAAAAAAAACCTGTAATAATTGAAAATCAGTCCCAGACATGGTGGTCTGCTGACCCCAGCAGGCCACCATCCCTGGGAGTGCTCGCCATTCGTAATGGGCTCGCACATTGTTACATCGTCATTAATATTCATGAGGCATGCAATTTGCGACCCAATTGGGAATTGCAAACAGTGTCTGAGACACTGTTGTACATCCTAATTTGCGAGTGGCAAATTGCGAATCGCAAATGCACAGCAAATTGTGAGTCGTAAATGTGGCGCAATTTGCGAATCGCAAATTAGTGAGTCGTACATCCTGCCCTGAAGTACCTAATTATTCCCTTCTTCCGCAAAGGAAATACAAAAGGTTCAAGTCATTTGATAGCTTTATCTGCAAAACAGAAAATATAAATGTCAATTAGGTGCATATAGGGGTGGAGAACTATAGTCAATTAAGGGGGGGCACTTTACACCCACCTAATGACCACTGAGATGGATTCTCTCCTTGGTATCTGGTTACAAATCATGCATTTACAACAACCTAAATCCTCCTTATGATCAGGAAACTTTTTTTTTCAGGAGCACTCTGGGTGGTTAAATAAGCAAAGCAAAAGAAACAAATCTCCAAGGACATGGATAGCCCCTAGAGCCTCAGTTCTAGTTTATGGTTACACATCCTCTTTTTCTCTCTACAGTGTGGAGTCCATCAAGGTTGTCTCCTCTCCCCTCTCCTTTTTATTCTAGCTCTCGAACCCATTTTGTCTTCAATTCGCAATAAAAATTCTATCTCCAGCTTTTCCTATCAGGATCACCATTTAAAACTTTCGGCGTATACTGATTACATTTGACTTTTTATCTCCAAACCTGATTTATCTATTCCTTCTTTATCACATGAAATGTCCTCATTCTTCCAAGTCTCAGACTATAAGATTAATGCTGATAAAACTGCAACCATCCCCCTCACATTTTATACACACAACTCTCTTACCTCCACTAGTTTCTCGTGGAAGAGTTAAAAAATTAAATATTTAAGAATATGGTTCTCTAATTCTATACCTTCCTCAGTCACACTTATTATGACCGATGCTCTGTCCCGCATTGATAAGTTACTTTCCTCTTGAAAGCCTTTATTTCTTTCATGGTGGCGATGACTTGATTCCATTAAAATGATGATTACACCTATCTTACTTTATATGTTCTCTATGTTTCCTGTTTTTATCCCTTATTATTATTTTCAGAAGATAGACTCTCTTCTTTCCAAATTCCTTTGGAATGGTAAAAAGTGTTGAATGTCCTTATCATTTATTCAGAAAACTAAATCCAAAGACGGAGTCGATTTTTGGATTTTCGGAATTATCATAAATCCTTTACCCTTTGTCAAGCCTCCAAATGGTTGCTCTCTGCTTCCTCCCCCTTCACCCATTTATAGCTTACTATTGAGCGTTTTTTGCTTCTACCTTTTTCTCTGAAGGACATTTTGGCTTTTTCTGCCAAAACTCCTCAGACTTCTCTTCCTTTATATAACCATACATGCTCCTTATTAAAACCCCTTACTCAACCAGTAATTAATTCGAAAGAAGCCTATTTATGTTCCCATTTACAGCACAATTGTTTTATTACTATTAATAATAGACCTTTCTTCTGGAAATCCTGGAGGCTGCGGGGAATAGTTTGGGTCAAAGACCTATTTGATGGTATATCCCCCTGTTCATTTCCTCAATTTCAATCCACTTTTAACTGCCCTCATTCCTTCTGGCACAGATTCCCTTCTCTTATGACAATCATTCCTGACATATATTACTCTCTTCCTTCTATTCCTTAGATCCTCAGAAGACAATTCTCTTCTTAAGATTCTTGTTACCCTTCCTGATGCTTCTCTAACATATAAGCACTTTCTTCTCCTGATCCTTCTTACCCTAGGCGTAAAGTGGAACAGTCCTGGGAATCTGATCTGGGCTGTGATTGGAGCATCACATTTTTGGACAAATTCTGGAGACGATCTATCAAAATTTCTAGAGCTGCCTCTCTCACTCAATCTATGTTTTTCTTATTACACACACTTTATTTTACCCCTACTACTATTGCTAATTTTTCTTATTCCACCAACATGAACTGTTGGACATGTGATCTGCCCTCTGCTGATCAAATGCATCTTCTCTTCTCCTTTCCCACTGTTATTGCCATTTGGAAGACAATTTGGTATTATATCTCTCTTATATTTAAGGTCTGCCTTCTTTTCTCTACTATCACCCTCTTCTTAGGAGGTTTATTAGACTCCCTGGATATTACTTTGCACAACCATGGTCTTTTTGACCTTATGCTAACCCCAGACACTCAACAAATTGCACTTAATTGGAAAAACTCTTCAAAACCTCCTGTCCAACATTAGTTGAACAATTTATGTCATTATCACCATCTTGATATTGCGTTTGCCTCCTTCCCCAATCCATTTGTTGATAGAGATCTTTTTAGGTTGCCACTTATAACATATTTGAATAAGAATGTACAAAGCTCTTGTATTCGTGCTAAAAACTTTAAACCTCCATAATTGGTTTATTTCGCTGTTCTTTTTTTCATTGAATTCGTGTGGGCATATTGTTGTTCTAATTTCTTATGCACATGGTTTTATAATCCTCTATTCTTACTCATTTTAACACATTCCTAATTTTAAGAGTACATCCTATTCCCTTCTCCTTGCCCTACTCACCCTTCTTTTTCTTTCTTTCTCCCCTTTCTTGTTATTATAAAATATAAAACAGCTTTCTTTTCTTTTCTCAATAATGGTTGTACCTTGTACTTCATAATTTATCTATTCTTGTTGTATCTTTCCAGCCTTCTGTATTTATTTTTCTATTGGTATTCAGGGGCGTAGTTCGCGTAGCCGCACTCCACGGAGCTACGCGAAGATGCACTTGCACTCCGCGAACTGCGCATAGCTCCGCGAGCATGCGTAGTAGCTTGCTTGACCCGTTCGCGAGCCATTTTCGTCTTCGGGAGCGCCGTGGAGCTCTGGAACCTGCTCGACACCACATCTCCAGACGTCGCCTTCCTCACGGAAACATGGATGAACGCCTCCTCAGCGCCCGACATCGCCGTTGCCATCCCGGATGGATACAAGATCACCCGGAGAGACCGCGTCAATGAGACAGGAGGAGGCATCGCCATCGTCCACAAGAACACCATCCACATCACGACCAACTCAGACGACACCCTCACAGCCGCTTAACATCTTCACTTCCAGATACACACCGACCCCAAGACCACACTCAGAGGCACCCTCATTTACAGACCCCCAGGACCTCGCACACAATTCAGCGAAGACATTGCAGACTTCATCAGCCCGCACACCCTCGCCTCCGCTGACTACATCCTCCTAGGGGACCTCAACTTCCACCTGGAGAACAACAACGACAACACCACCACCACCCTGCTGGACAACCTCGCCAACCTCGGACTCATGCAACTGGTGAACACCCCCACCCACTACGCCGGACACACGCTTGACCCAGTCTTCTCCTCCAGCAAGAACATCTCCTTCAGCCACTCCACCGGACTCCACTGGACAGACCACAGCTGCGTCCACTTCAGCTTCAGAAAGACCACAACTCACCACCACCCGCAACAGGTTCCCCGCAGGAACTGGAAAAAGATCACCACCGACCAGCTCACCACTTCACTGAGCCAGAACCCTCCCGCCAGCTCAACGGACCCCAACCAAGCAGCCAACAACCTCACACAGTGGATCACCAATTGCGCTCGCCCAACCAGCCTCGACCACTCGCATTCCGGCTTCCGCACCAACCACAGCACCGAGACCGCCCTCATCGCAGCCACTGACGACATCCGAGCCCTGCTCGACAACTGGGAAACAGCGGCCCTCATCCTCCTGGACCTCTCCGCAGCATTCGATACGGTATGCCACCTCACCCTAGTGCAGCGCCTCAGCAACATCGGAATCCAAGAGAAGGCACTGGAGTGGATCATCTCGTTCCTCACCGGAAGACCCAGAGAGTCCGCCTCCCCCCGTACAGATCCAAGGCCACCAAAGTCATATGCGGCGTACCACAAGGATCATCACTCAGCCCCACCCTCTTCAACGTCTACATGAGCCCCCTCGCAGCCATCGTACGCCAACACAACCTCAACATCATCTCCTACGCCGACCCAGCTGATCCTCTCCCTCACCAACGACCCAGGAACCGCCAGAACCAACCTACACAAAGGGATGAAAGACGTAGTCGAGTGGATGAGGAACAGCCGACTGAAACTGAACTCAGACAAGACGGAAGTCCTCATCCTTGGATCATCACCCTCCGCCTGGGACGACTCCTGGTGGCCCCCTGCCCTGGGCAGCGCACCCAAACCAACGGACCACGCACACAACCTGGGCTTCATCCTGGACTCCTCCCTCTCGATGACCAGACAAGTCAACGCCATCTCATCATCATGCTTCAACATCCTACGCATGCTCCGAAAGATCTTCTGATGGCTCGACACCGAAACCAGGAAGACGGTCACACAGGCACTCGTCACCAGCCGACTGGACTACGGAAACACCCTCTATACCGGAACCACAGCCAAACTCCAGAAAAGACTCTAACACATCCAGAACGCCTCCGCACGACTCATCTTGGACATCCCCCGACACAGCCACATCTCCGGACACCTGAGAGACCTTCACTGGCTCCCTGTCAGCAAGAGAATCGTGTTCTAACTCCTCACCCACGCACACAAGGCCCTCCACGACCTGGGCCCCAGGTACCTCAACAACCGCCTGACCTTCTACACTCCCACCCGCCAGCTACGATCGACCAGCCACGCCCTCGCCGCCGTGCCACGCATCCGAAGATCCACCATGGGAGGAAGATCCTTCTCCTACCTGGCAGCCAAGACTTGGAACTCCCTCCCCATCCACCTCCGCCTGACCCAAGACCACCTCTGCTTCAGGAAGCAACTCAAGACATGGCTGTTCGAGCAGTAGCGGACCCCCCTACCCCAAGCGCCTTGAGACCCTCTGGGTGAGTAGCGCGCAATACAAATATCCTGATTAATTGATTGATTGATTGCCAGCATGCTCGGGATGTGTAGCACGCAAAGTTACCCATGAGGTTTGTCCCGCCCGCTCGCGTCCCCTTATTTCCGGTCACTACTAACGTGTTCGCGAGTTATTCTGTGCCAGATTGCAGTTTCTGCGTTTTCGGCAACTCGATCTTACCAACAAGCATCCTCGCGCACGCGAAAATGCTATTGAGCGCGCGAGAACTACGCCAATCAGCAGTTTGCGGAGTATTCGACAACTTCGCGTTCTCCGCGGAGCGCGGAGTTGCGGAAACTCCGCAAACTCCGCGAACGGAGCGTAGTTCTTCACCCAGGGTTAGATTTCACCTTAAACAGAACATGGTGGAATTGACATATACCCAATTGGCATATTAAATGTACTTATAAATTCCTAATAAAGTGCACTATAGATGCCCAGGGCCTGTAAATTAAATGCTAATAGTGGGCCTACAGCACTGATTGAGCTACCCACTTAAGGAGACCTTTAAGTTTTACATGTCCTGGCAGTAAAAAACTCTTATATTCATTTTTTCACTGCTGCAAGTCCCATCTCTCTCATATGATGAAATAATAGTTGCCCTATTGAATTTATAAGTATCTGTGCCACATGGGAGGAGATAACCAGTACATATTTGGTGTCTCTAAACTCATGATTTAAAATCATAACTATGGTGAAGTCAGATTATGGTTGTTGCTTAACCAGTGCTCACACCTCAGTCAATCAGTAACACAGTTTCTAATAGACAGGAAATGTCAATTTCTTTACTTTGCACTTTGGACACATTCTTGTCGCAGACACTACGCCCATCCACAACAGTCAGGTACCATTTTTATTGAGACATGAGGGAATGCAACGTGGTAGGAAATTTGCGGCTCCCACAGAATATAGAACTTTCCCTTACAGAAATGATACAATGTTTGAGGGTTGCAAGAGCTTCTGGGTGAGAAAAACTCACACGAACCACACAAGTGATGCCGCCCCGGACTTTCCCAGGCATCTAGTCTCCAGAAATGTGCAGGTTTGGTAGGCTAGCAAAGGTGTTAGCTGACCTAGTGGCCTAAATCTGCAGCTCCCACATTGTAAAAAAGGGTCTGTTTTTAGTGAAAAAATAGGATCTGTACATGTTCAGTCTTGGACCATTTCCTTTTGCAGGCACTAGACTCCTGCCAACACACAAGGTAGTACCATTTGGTAACAAGTGCCATGGTGGAATGCTCAGTGGTAGGAAATGTCTGACGCCCCAGAAATTCCAGAACTTTCCCTCCAAAAAATGGGAGGACATTTTGTTTTTTTAGACACAGTTTGAGATTTGCAACAGCTTCTGGGTGGATAACCTGGTGAAAGTAACACAAATCGTGCCACCCTAATCTTTCTAGAGTATCTACTTTTCAGAAACATGGAGGTTTGGTAGTTTTCCCTGGGTGCCGACTGAGCTAGGGCCCAAAATCCACAGCTACCTGAATTGAACAAAAGTTTTAAAGGAAATATTTGATCTGTCTCTGTTGCATTTTGGGTCCTTACCTGCTGCAGGCACTAGGCTCACCTATATAACTGAGCTAACATTTTTATCATGAGATGTAGTGAAACGCTCGGTAGGAGGAAATTTGTGACCTACTGCATATTCCAGAGGTTTGTCTCATAGAAATGTGGGGAAAGTGTGTGTTTTAGCCTACTTTTGAAGTTTGCAAAGCCTTCTGGGTAGGAAACCCTTGTGAGAACCACACAAGTCGCACCACTCAGGATACTCCCAAGTGCCTAGTTTTCAGAAATGTCTAGGTGTGGTACATTTTCCTGGCTGGTGGCTGAGCTAGTGCTAAAAATTCACAGTTGCATATTTTGTGAAAAATGCTGCATGAAATATGATGTCTCCAGGTTGAGATGTATGTCACAGTTGCTAAGCCCAGCTACACAAGTGGGTACCATTTGTGTCAAGAGGTGTGTGAAAACACATAATCTCTGCATTTTTAGCTTCCAAATGTCAGCCAGTCTACAAGAAGACATTTTGCAAAATGCCCTCTGAATAAAATGATAGTATGGGTAACCTCAAATTCAGATGTGACAAATAATCACTGTTCCAAAATTCAGTAAAGTGGGCCCAATTCACAGAACTAACTTACGACAAAATCCTAAACTTACTACTCATAGTATTCAGTTTCAGTTTATAAACTTTATTCGATTGTTTAAAAAAACATCATAAAAGTATACAGTTTAAAACATTGCACATTCATGAATATATTCAAAATACAGCCCCGGGGGGGGGGGGGGGGGGGGGGGTAAAATGAAATTGTTTGGCAAGAAAATTTTGGCATAAAATGTAGGAATTACTGTACATAAATTTATGGGAAAACCATACTAAGTCTTGCTGTGATAGATTTAAAAATAAAAGTAGCAGTAAAGAAACATAAATCTGGGCTCGCGAGTGAGAATAATAGCCTCATTGCATTTCCTGTAGTATTTGTAGAATATTTCAAAAACATAGGTTTAAGATAGCAAATACGCTGGGCTTTGTACAAAGGACAGAGTAGAAGAAAGTGCGGTGTGCTTTGTTTAGTAAAACCATCACACGGACAAGGGGTAACCGAGTGACATTTCATTGTGGGGAAGGCAACTAAGTTATGTACTATACCTAGTCTCAGTCTTGAAAGTACAAATTGATGGGACTGTCTATGGATAACATTAAGGTACATGGGTATACCAGGTCTGTCTTCTTTCAAAGAATAATGGGAAATATGGGTAGAATACTCTTTAGTTGCATTTTTCCGCAGATCAGATTTGACCCTCAAATATTCATTTTTGACTTCCTGTTTGGTCAGAAAATTCATACAAATAGGGTCATTACACACATCCATATCAAACAGATCCTTAACAGTTGAAATCACATATTTTAACCAAGGAATATTTGAAACTTTTTCCAGAAGTAAACAGTCCTTAATAATGGCAGTTTCCGTCTTGGTAAAAATGGATTTCCAAACCAGCAATGGCCTTAGTCCTGTTAGATCAGATAAGTAGTCCAGATCTAGTTCCATGTGTGTTAAAACAGTGGATGCCGAAGATGGAAGGCAAATCAACCGTTTGAGGAACATGTTTTCCATAATTTGCAGGGCCCTTACATTGCAATGTCCCCACACCCCAGAACCGTACAGTGCTATCGATGTACATCTGTGCTTGTAAATATTCAGCATATCTACAATACGGCGGCTTCCCACTTTAGAAGCAAAGCGGAAGACGCCTAGGGATGCTTTCCCCATTCTAGCTTTAACATTTGTCTGCTCTGGAGCCCACGAACCTCTGTTATTAAAAGTAACGCCCAGATAACAGAAATTGGCAACAGTCTCAATATGGTTTTCCTTAAAACAAAAGGGTTTAAGAAGTTTTGACTTTTTACCACACACCATAACAAAGGTTTTGGAGTTATTGATTTTAAGTTTCCTTCTCTGAATAAAATCATAAAACCCATTCATCAATTTTTGAAGGCCTATAGGGGTCCTGGAAAGTAAAACAGTATCATCGGCATAAAGTAATACCGGTATGGGAAGACCTCCTACTTGGGGGGCATCGGCTTGAATTTGCTTTAGATCTTGCTCAACTGAATTAATAAAGAGCGAGAAAAGCAACGGGGCCAGAACACATCCCTGTCGGATGCCGGATCTTACCTTGATCCTTCGTGTACACTCCCCCGCTGGACCATAACGGATTTGGGCCGATAGGTTAGAGTAAAGTCTGGCTAAGAAGTGTATAATGTCAGGGGGGGCCCCATGCCCAATAAAGTTGACCATAACAAAGCATGGTCAACCAAATCGAAGGCGCTAGAAAGATCCGCAAAACACAGGTATAGTGATCCCGGTTTGGCCTTGGTGTATTTACCAATTAGAAGGTTCAGATTAATACATTGTTCAATAGTACCAAGGCCCTTTCTAAAGCCGTATTGGGATGGGGCGAGGATATGGTTATCTGTGGCCCAGTCTTCCAATCGAGTTAACAAGACCCTGCTCAAGATTTTTAATGAGGAGTCCAGAAGGGAGATAGGGCGGTAGTTCTTAGCCTCTCCTCTATCCCCCTTCTTGTTGATTGGAATTATAATGGATTCACCCCAGCTTGAGGGAGTCCTGTTATCCACAGCAGCATTAAATGCTATGGTTAATAATGGACTCCAAAGGGCCAGATCATGTTTATAAAGGTCAATTGGCACCCCATCTGGGCCAGGTGCCTTTCCCCCTTTACTATTCTTTATTGCCATATCCACCTCATGGGTCATAATTCTCAGGGTTTCAACTGGGCTGATAAGATTGTTACAGAAATTATCATTAGGTTCTCCAGTTGGGTCAAAAATCCCTGTGAAGTGTAACACCCAGCTATCTTCGCTTACTTGGGCTGTAAGAACTGGAAATTCCTCCTTTTGGAGGAATGGGCTGTTGATGGTGTTCCAGAACAGCTTGCTGTCCCGGAGGGCTGCAGCTTTATTCAGATCTTCCCAGGCTAGTTCTCTTAGTTCTTGTTTCCTGAGTTTCAGTTCGTTTTTGTAATTAGCCCTCAAGAGTATAACTGCTTCCCTATCTCTAGGATTGATGGAAAGGGCAAGCTTAAGGGCTTTTAACGCCTTAGTGCACGCCTGATTGAACCAACCCAGTGTTTCCCGTTTAATTGGGGCCTTCTTGGTGGTGAGGGTTTGCTTGATTATGGCACCCAATTTCTCGAAATTATTTACGGAATATTCAGGTGGGGCATCGGTTTCAAGACAGCAAAGTATCGCATTTAGGCCGGCTTTCACAACACTGCGGTGTAAATTCTCGGAATTTTCCCCGCACCACTTACTGCGTATCCCATTTAGCCTGCATGGGGTAATGTCATCAACAACCCTACCGGAAAATACCTTCCTAGTGATCTCACAGAAGATGGACATAGTTAGTGCATTGTGGTCACTCAGCCTAAGGTCCAGGATATGCGGGACCGTACAATGCGGAACTATCCGAGTGGAGATGAGCAAAAAATCAATTATAGAAACAGTATTTCTCCCCGTAAAAGTAGAGGCCAAATTACCCTCGTTGTCAGGGGCATGTTGGTGAATGGACACATCATACTTTAGCATCAAGTTGTTAAGAGAAGTACCGTAGGGGGAGTGTAGAAAATGTAATAAATACTCCCCATTATCCCCATCATATCCACATGCAGTTGTATGGGAGAAAGGGCAAGTTCTGATGTTAAAGTCTCCCCCCCAAATAATATCATAGGATATGGCCGATTTACAGAGAATTGAGTCTATGACAGTTTCAAGTTCATCCACGACAGTGGTACTGGAAGGGTCAAAGATGTTATTATAGTGGTTGATCAATAGAATATTTCTATCCCTACTAACCATTATTTCCAGTATCTGCGAATGGGACCCCACTAAATGACTTTCCCTTACATGTATAGGGAGGTGTACAGATAGTAAAATCAGTAATCCGCCTTTAGCCCTCCCCATAACAGACTCTACAGCATTACAGTTGTAAGAAACAAAACCATCATAGTGAATATCTTCCACTGACCACGTTTCTTGCAGGCACAAAATGTCAAAGTCCCTGATGTGCTCCCTCCAACCCAGGGCTGAAACTTTTTGCCGCCACCCTGCAATATTCCAACTCGCCATCGAATATCCCTTTAGCCTAGGAGCCTGTACCATATCGGTGGGGATGGATGTGATGGAAAAAGTTGTATGGCCCCCATCAGTGGGAGCCTGTACCAAATCAGTGGGGATAACTGTGATGGGGGAGGTTGCATGGCCCACATCAGTGGGAGCTTGTACCAAATCAGTGGGGGTGGCTATGATGGAAGGAGTTACATAACCCACATCGGTAAGAGCCATCACATGAGGTACAGGAAGAGCTGCCTTCGGGACAATGGGTGGAATAGATGTCAGGTTGGGAGCGGTTTCCATGCATTGGGTCGGTGGTTTGACAGTAGATAGAACTTCACTGTTAACTGGGGCAGGGGTTGGCTCCGGGGGAGAGGAAACAGGGTGTAGTCAGTCAACTCCCTCCAGACCTTCTAGGCAACCAAAGCGTTTATAATCCGTAAAGGGGTGGAATTAGGGCACGTATTGGGGTTGTCTAGGTGGTCTGGTATCGTAAGGTCGCTGCCTGCCCCTACGTTCCACAACAGTCCAGTCCCCTCTTTTCGATTGATGGTAATTGTTAGTTGGTGGAAAGAAGTAGGAAACTGGAAGGGTCTGGATGGTGGAATCGAAAGATCTGTTGAAGCCTGCACATATGTGGGATACCGTACGGGGATCTCTGAAGCTAATGGTTATGCAGTCTCCATTGATATTTTTAGGAGTCTTACCTATCCAGGGAACCCTCCTGACCATGATGATTTCGTTATGTAAATGGGTCGGGAGGGGTCTATTCCAATTAAGCCATTTGATTATCTTGCTTTTCAGGGAACTGAAAGTTTCTGTCTCCCCTTTTTCTAATGGGGGTACTCCAGCTAGGATGACTGTGAACCGGTTAGCCTCTGGTGGAAGATCAGGCCGTCTAGGTCTAGGAGTATTGTGTACCTTAACCGGGGATCCCTGATTTGCCTCATCCATGTGAACTGGGGGGTTAGATTGACTGGATTGATGACTCGCCACATGCTGGGCGGTTGAATTGCTGGGCATGGAAGGGGTCGGTAGACAGTTATTTAATGAAGGAATGGTAGGTTGATTCGGATTTGGAGGTAGAGGGACCAGTGGAGCTGGGACAATGGGCGGGATGATTTGACGTTGGGGATTACTAAGAGTAGCTAGGATAGAGGCAGTGGTTTTCTCTATGTTGGATATTCTAGAATTTAACCTATCCAATTTAGCCTCTAGTGGTGATATAATTGATTTAAGTAAAGCCACGGCCCACTCCATGGACACTTCTCTACCCGGGGGGGGTAACATCATGGGGGTTGGTAATCTGGGGTGGCTCGCCCCGCACTTTGGCTGATTTTACAGACCTTCCCGTTTTAATTTCTTTTTTATTATACACTCTTTTCCGTTTCCTAATTGCGCCTTCTCTCTCCCCTTGACTCTTAGTTTGAATAATGCTCCCTTCAAGGTGGGACGAAAGAGAGACATTATTGCTTTCGGGGACATAATTAATGTCCGCCACAGTGTCAATTGTGGTAGCCAAGGTAGCCAAGGTGCCAGGGTCTTCTCTTGGCAGGGATGTTACCTCCAAGATAGCAGATTGTTTGCTATTTCTGTTAGGTGTTTTGGCATTAGCAAGGGGCCCTATGGATGAACGTTTAAGAGAAATAAGTTCAGTTGATAGACGTTTTTCCAGGATGACAATCTCCTTGTCTATGATATTATTGGCCCTTATGAGGAATTTCTCCATACCTCCTGCGGTTGAGAGACTTCCAGTTAGTGATGATTTAATCCTGTTATCTCTTCCAGCCATGGCCCCCGATAGAAAGAGGGGGCTTACACAGGTTAGAGGGGTAGCCCGGTCCGGTCACTCCAGGTCACGGACGGCCACAGACGGCCCGCCCTTTGCCCGGGCTTAGCCCCGGGCGCTCCCGCGCGCTCCCGCGCAGCGTAGGACTCCAATATTTATATGCCAGAGGCCAATGGGCTGAGTTGTTGGAGGTGGGGCGGGGCAGTCAGGGAGAGCGGGGCCAGGTGACTCGGCCACTGACACCGGGACTCCTGGGAAGGCGAGTCCCGGTTCGCGCTCGCAGCCCTGCAGTCTCACACAAACCCCACAGGAACAGCTGAAGCAGGGGAATCAGGAACGTCAGGCAAGTGGAAACCGAAGCGGGACCCGCGGAGCGGGTACCGCGAGGCGTGGGTTGAAGAGCCTTGTAAATAGCAGCAACGCCGGTTCCAAGTTTGGCAGAAGAGTGTCCCACGTAGGAAAGAGTCCTTGCCCCTTTTCAATTGTTGGAGGTGGGGCGGGGCGGTCAGGGAGAGCGGGGCCAGGTGACTAGGCCACTGACACCGGGACTCCTGGGAAGGTGAGTCCCGGTTCGCGCTCGCAGCCCTGCAGCCTCACACAAACCCCACAGGAACAGCTGAAGCAGGGGAATCAGGAACGTCAGGCAAGTGGAAACCGAAGCGGGACCTGCGGAGCGGGTACCGCGAGGCGTAGGTTGAAGAGCCTTGTAAATAGCAGCAACGCCGGTTCCAAGTTTGGCAGAAGAGTGTCCCACGTAGGAAAGAGTCCTTGCCCCTTTTCAATTGTTGGAGGTGGGGCGGGGCGGTCAGGGAGAGCGGGGCCAGGTGACTCGGCCACTGACACCGGGAATCCTGGGAAGGCGAGTCCCGGTTCGCGCTCGCAGCCCTGCAGCCTCACACAAACGCCACAGGAACAGCTGAAGCAGGGGAATCAGGAACGTCAGGCAAGTGGAAACCGAAGCGGGACCCGCGGAGCGGGTACCGCGAGGCGTGGGTTGAAGAGCCTTGTAAATAGCAGCAACGCCGGTTCCAAGTTTGGCAGAAGAGTGTCATAGTATTCACAGAAAGCACTTACGACTGTCCTAAGTTTATGTCTGCACTCGGGCTGGAATTTCCAGCACCCAGATTGTAAATTCTGCACCCGTAGTGTGAGCTCCACACCCGGAGCGGAAGCTCCACACCCGGTGCGGAATTTCCACCATTGTGCCGGAATCTCCGCTCTCGGGCCGGAATATCCGCAATATGGTGTTAATTCACTATATCTGATGCATTGTGGGTATTCCGGCCTGGAAGCGGAGATTCCAGAATGATGGTGGAAATTCTGCTCCCGGTTCGGAGCTTACACTCCGGGCACAGAAATTCCGGCCTGAGTGCGGACGTAAACTTAGGACAGTCATAAGTGCATTCTGTGAATACCATGAGTAGTAAGTTTAGGATTTTGTCGTAAATTAGTTCTGTGAATTGGCCCCTTGTGTACATTACAAAAATCACGTTTCCTTCATACCTATTTTTGATTCTTTATATTTTGCCATATAATTTACTCTATAGTCTTACACAATGAAAAACCATTGTAAGGTAAATTTCAGTTTATTAGCTATGGGAATTAAGTTTTAGGGGAACCTACAAACCCTATATATCACCGCAACCTCAAGGATTTGTTCGATGTAATGGAATATTGCTGTTGTAAATCAACCAATGTGGCTGGAAATTACAAATGAAAATGTTGTTGAATATAAAAAATAAAATTCCCATTCATTTTCAATGTGCTTTAACCCTTTCTGTGCGTCGGACGACCCCAGGCCGTACGACGTCACGGTGGGTGTGTCCGGAGGACGGCCGGGGGCTGTCCTGACCACGCCCAGTCATAAATCACCCGCATCTCGGTGGAATTCCAGTCGCGGTCAACGGGTTAATTTCAACAGAATGGGTTTTATATTTATTTTCAAATTAACGCAGTGCAGCATGTCACTTTGCTGTACAGTGCTACATTACCGTGAAAGGACAGGAATGTGCCGTATTTATCACAATAAAACGTGTTCCTGCCTTTTAACAGTGATGGCTCACAATAGGCTGCCTAGCGACAATGTATCTTTGCAGTATGGTGTAAGGGTGTCTGCGTAGCATACAGGATTGGATTTGTAAAGGAAGGGCAATGAGGTATATTCCTATATCTACGTGTGCTGCAGAATGCAAAACACATAGAAAGAGGAAGTAACGAGGAGAAATCAATATATTTCTACTTGTTACACCTGCCTAGTAAGACGTAGCATTTTAGCACATACCAAGGTCCACCAGTACTGGTAAATCTTTGAATGTGTCAGAGTCCATGGTCGTTGCATTGGGAAGACCAGGCAATGCCCATGGAGTACCATCCCTGGGCAGAGTAATGCAACACAGTGATTTGCTCTGTGTTACTCATGATTTATCAAGCCATTAAGGGCCATGCAAAGTGGCCTTGCTTTGCTAAATTAATCGCATTTTGTGGCTGTGTCATGCATGCACCACATAGTATAGTGCAAAAGCGATGCGCCCTCCACAATAAATAGGGCTCTCACTCTCTGTGGGAAAACCTTGAGGGATTAACACAAATGAGCCCTTGGAGAATTCAGCTTTTTGTCTACTTTGAAAGAGTGCATACCTTTCTGGGATTACCCCTGACTTTCTTACCTGCTTCCACCACAAATTGAAAGGAGGTTAACACCATAAATATTAGTGAAAATGGACTACCACTTAGAAAAATGCAAAAACTGTGGTAGAAAGTTGATTTTGATACAGCTATGCTTGTTCCTTAATGCTGGGAAAAAGATTGTCGAAGCACAGCACACCTTTTCTTGTTGCATCTTTTGGAAAAGAAAATATGTTTTTTGACATTTTTCACACAAACAAATGTAGCTTTCTTTAGACTATTTTCTCAGCCCTCTCTATGTGGATCCACAAATCCTGGGAACCTTCAGATTATTGTATTTTTGGGGGAAAGTAATGCAAATCTGTCCAGTGTACCTAATGTGGAAAAAAAGTATGATGATGTAAGCACATGACCACAAATAGAAATAAAGGTGTTAGCATTCCGAGGGGAAAAGGCTTAGCAACCAAAGGGTTAATGTCCTAGGAAAGGTGCCAATACTGCTTTCTTTTAGAGAGTGGTCAAGTAAGGACATATGATGAAACCTTAACTTTTAGGTGAATAATTAACCATGTTCTTTTTTTGTGTCCAAACCTGTTTTAATGATGTAGTATGTTCACTGGGGTTTTGGGAATCTTCAAGTTAGTACATTTCTTATGATTTAAGGAAAACAAAGCAAAGATCAATGTCCCCTTCACTTAAATGAAGATATTCAGAGCAACTATAATGAATGATGCACATACAATAAAGGATAACCAATAGCTTCTGAATAGTCCTTGTCAGCCCTGTGCCACATATGTAGATCAATGAATCACAGTAGTCATTGAAATGATACACCAGGCACACCTTGCGTCTTAGACATTTTCTCCCTCTAGTCGCATTTCCTGCCATCTGCTCTCCTCCCGGTGAGAACCTCATTATCGGTTGTCTAATACATAACAAATACCTATTCAATAGCTAACAAACGACTTAAAGTTACAGCATTTGCAGTGTAAGACAAGAGTTAAATGCAAAACAGTATTCCGAACCCTAGTGTGTAATATCAACCATGATGGCATCAGAGCCAGGCTAACTTTAGGCAGCACATTATGGTATTTAAGTGGTGTGTTTACAATGTCTAACAATGACTACTTACCACAAATATGCATTTATTAAATGTGTGTTATTCAGCATAAATGTTTGCCCTTTTCAGATAAATGTGTTTAAATTGCAAAAGGAGAACATATGAAATCTCAATTAGTCCATCTGATGTGTAGAAAAGCTTACTTTAATTAATCTCGAAGGTGCACCTTCCTTCACTACTGGGTCACCTATCTCACTCCCTAAGGCCTGCATCCACTTAAATGATTTTTTAATCTTACTCTTTCCTATTTCCATTTCAATTTCTTCCCTCCTTTGCCTTTTCCTTGCTGTATTTCTCTGTCTTGATAGCTAATAACTAAATCCTTTATATATAGCAAATAAGCATATTAAGCAAAGGCCAATAATCGGGACAGACTTTAATAGGGCCCCGGAAAATCCACTACCAATATTTCCAAACCAGCTACTTATAGCCAAAGCTCTTTTACCTAAGGTTCTCACTATACTAGTTGTTTCCAGGGGTTATATTTTGGGTGTTAAATCAGAAAGCAAATTTTACACATCGTTCTAACATCTTAGTTTTGTCTGTTATGTCTGAGAAAATTTCTTTGCTTTCAACATTTTCCAAACTATGCCTTTCTCTACCAGCAATACATCTGAAGTGAAGCAATATTGAAAAACCATTGATCTTGCAAAGTATAAGATGTGCTAGTAGCTACCTTATCTATTACTATCTAATACTGCAGAGAGCTTTCTAATTTTCTCATCATTTAGGACTTCTCCCAAAAATGAAATGATTGTGCCAAAAATATCTCCCACTAATTGTTCTCTATTAATTTCACTATGTTTAAGGCTGTGAGATGGATTCATTATTAGAGCAATTATGCCATGATAGTTTTTAGGATATAGTAAAGCTAAATCACAGACAACCTCCCAATCGGCAGGAATTGAAAAAATGCAATACACAAATTTGAGAGCCCTACTCTGTAATGGGGACTCACCAGACTTCCGTTTAGAAAAAGCAAATGCTTTTTGTAAAAGGATAACCCTCACCTACAATGATTATCCCTATGTGGCATGCTTCATCATTGGGTTACTTCCTGTTCTGCTGTAGAACAGGCTGTGCTGCTTCCTATGAGTTACACAGGAGCACTGAATGTTGTCGAACCAATTCTATTAGAAAATAGGAGCCAAAGGCATTCTTTTTTAGGTTAAGAAAAAACCTTGCTGGTAGCAACTATTGCTTTAGTGAATTCCTCAGTCAGTATGATTCAAATATGGAAAAGAAGATTGGAAGTTGTGACGGGTTCTTTGGCCTTAATTTCATCCTTTTGCCTAGTCTACATTTTTCTGCCACCCTTACCTGTTACAACCTAAATCTCACTCCCTGGAAAAACGTCTTACAAATTATTAAATAAATACAAAGTGCATTCCAATCACACACTGCATTCCAAAATACATTTTTAACCTACTTGGTGTCTGCTCCACTGTATCTATAACAAATAGGGAGTTAGTCAAGATTGTTCGAGGACTCTGAGAAGATTCTTGCATGAATGAGACATTAGTTCTCTGGAGGAAAACGCATCACTTTGAAGATTCTTGCATGGCCTTCTGCTGGGTGTTGCAATCAGATTGCCACATTCAGTGGTAATAAATCAAGCCATTAGATGTATCATTATACAGTGTTTAGCCTGTGAAACAATAGATATTAATGTTGAGATTATCTGGATGGTGTGAAATCTAAACAACAGGTGAACACTTCTAACTAATGTGCAGGTGTTTGCCCATGTAATTAGCTATTCACACATATCACACTTAACACATGCTGCATATGAGTACTGTACGTGATTAGCAAAATAATACAATGACAGATGTTGATAGATGTATTCTCTCGATCTCCAGCAGCAAGTACGCCGCCGCTATTTTGTATTCCGTGTGTGCGGCACACATGGAATACGAGAGTGGAGTTTTATTAGCGCTCCGTTTGACTGGCAATAACCAGTTTTTGACACAGTCCAGTCCGGCAACACTGTTTGAATTTAGCAACAGCCGGGATGGAAGTAAAACCGGCGGAGAGTATTTATCAACGCTTTGATAGCTGTCCTATAGCCCTGAAGAAGTCTTGGGTAACTCCCTGATGAAACACTTGTTGGCTGGGCATCTGAAATAAACCAAACCAAAAGAATACATCTATCAACATCTGTCATTGTGTTATTTTGCTAATCACGTACAGTACTGATACTGTCAATGGAATGAACGTGTGCACAGATCCTATGTACATTAAAAAGGGTTTGTAGAGCATTGGCTAGTCTCGCTATCAGCACTGAATCTGCTTATAAAAGTACTCGTAGGCAATGAGTACCAATCAATGCACAGACCAGTTGTGCTGCAATGAATGCCTGTTCCAGTCCATTTACATACAACTAAATGAAAAAGGTGCAAGGATGCAACCTTGTTGAACCCCATGGCGCATCTTAAGGCTCTCAATACATAGAGACTCATTGGAATAGTTGACTCTAGCAGATGTCCCTGTGTGAAGCTCATGCAGAAATTATTATATATTAGGGTCCACGCCCAGTCCTAGCATGATCTTCCATTGCTTATCACAGTTGTCATGGTCAGACGCTGCTGTGAGATCCATAAAGGCAATGTTGATTGTCTCTAAGCATCCAACGGTGTATTTATTAACCACCATATAGAGGTTCATACACTGATCTATGGTGGATTTGCCTCACTGGAACCCATAATGAAAATAAGTAGTTAAATAGCTGTCTTTAGCTCATCATCTTGGCTTATCTAAATGCACCCACCCACTACCTTTATAGCTGAATTTAGAAGGGATATGGGCGTGTAGCACCGTGCATTGTCTTTATACCCTGAATAAAGATAGAGACTATGATTGTTGATGACCATAAGGGAAGTTGTCCTTCCTGCACTGCTGCATTCAAGACAAAGGTCTACAATGGGCTCCAAAAGTCTTCATAACTGATATAAGTCTGGCAGAATACTATCTGGCCCCAGGGATTTTTGACTGGTTAGAGCCTTTATGCCCTTGGTTACCTCTTCCAGTATCAAGACACGCCTAGATTCTATCTGAACCACTGTCTGCTCCTCAGTCAGAAATGGCACATTCAAGCAATTATACATTCCTTCGATTTTGGTCACCCAGGACATAGCAGTAATATAATGGCAAATACTAGGCACATTCTCATTGGATGAAATAGGGCCAATTTACTATGGGTCAAATAATGTAACTATTTCTCACAGCGGTCACTTGAACCAGTGCATCCCAGGCATTGTCCCTCAAAGTCCTTTCACTTCTCCTCAACACCTCCTTATAATTATGTCTACAGGATACTACCTGATTGACATCTCTAGGAGTTGCTTTGAGTGTGTTTTTTTACTTACGGAGGGCCTTGGAACATCCAGTGTCCAGCCACCTGTGGGCAAGTTGTTAGTTTTTGTGTATGGCGCATGTATTAGCTCATCAGCCTTTTGGCTATATGACCAAAAGCAATGAGCCACACTACGTTTAAAACAGACTGGAGGTTAAGATCAGCACAAGGGGGGGGGGGCAGCACCAAAGTAACATCACCAGTGGCACAGGGGCAGCCGGGTGCAAGGTGCAAAATCAGTGTTAGCCGCCCAAAGTGTTTTAATGTGGAATTGTGACTGCACAAACAGGCTGCAGGCTCGGCCCAGGAGGCTGGCTGAAGGTAACCACCAGCTGGCCAGGTAAGTTGGAGGGATGGGGGAGGCTGAGGCACCATTGGTTGGGCTGCCCAAGGCCAGAGGGCTGAGGATGCAGGGGTACATTTTAGTGTCTGATCTTCTTGGTTGGAGCCAGTCACGATCAGGGAGACCCTTCAAGTAGAGACCAGAGGCAACTTTGTGGGGTCCAGGAGTGGTCAGCCACCAATGGGGATGAAGTTACAATCACTGGGGAGACTTCACAGGACAGCTAAGCCACTCTAACTTGGGCCATGGGAGTTGGGTGAAGAGTGGCAGGGGTCACAGATCCACTTGGATCCGGAATCCTTCGTGTAGTTTATTTTGGACAGGGCTGCTGTACTCAGGAGATCTAGTCTTGGCTGAAGAGTGTAAATCTTCTTCGGGTTCTTATAAGTTGCTGGCCATGGGCCAGGCATCGTCTTCTTCGCAGGGTCTTTGAGCAGGAGAAAGGCTGGTAGGACTGGGGCCAAATCAGTTGTTGTCTTCCAGGCTTGGCCGCAGGGCGTCTTCTTCATCCTATTCTTCTTGGATGTCAGACTTTATTCACGTTTCCGTAGGAAAGTCATGCAAGCAAGATCTCTACATCCCCCTAGTCACCGATATAACCAACCAAGTCACAGTAAATGGCAGTGAAATCAGTGAAATCAGAAAAGAAGTGAAAAACAGGGATGAACAAAAAATGTGTCTCACGTCATCCCTCACATATGGAATGGAACAGGCAACCAGGAGATATCTTTACCTAAAAAGAGATAAAAAGTCAGTAAATTATATTTACTAGGTGTGTAAGATTTATATTGAGAAGCGTGTAAGAGTCAATGGGCCAGATGTACGACCCTTTTTTGCAGCCGCACACAGGAGATCCTCCCGTTTGCTACAGCAAAAAAGGGTAATGGCATGTACAAATGCTATTTTGAGAGTCACAGACTTGCAAAATAGCATTTGCGACTATTAAGAAGGGGTGTCTCTTCCTAATAGCGAGTCACGATGCCATGCACAATTGTTTTGCAACCACATTTGCAGCTGCAAAACACTCATAGTTTACCATCTACTTCAAGTGGGTGGTAAACCACTCGCAAACAAGAAGGGTCCCCAGGGGACCCCTTCCCCTATGTGAGAATGTGAGGAACATATTTTTAAGAGCAGGCAGTCAGGGATCACTGCCAGCCCTTAAAAAAAATGAAACTGCAAAGTTTCATTTTTCTGTTTCAAATTCATCCCGTTTTCCTTTAATGAAAATGGGCTTCATTTAAATTAAAATACCTGCTATATTTGAAAAGCAGTCCCAGACATGGTGGTCTGCTGGTCCCAGCAGGCCATCATCCCTGGGAGTGCTCTCCATTCTTAATGGGCTCTCACATTGTTACAGCGTCATTAATATTCTTGAGGCATGCAATTTGCGACCCCATTGGGAATTGCAAACAGTGTCTGAGAAACTGTTGTACATCCTAATTTGTGAGTGGCAAATTGCGAATTGCAAATGCACAACAAATTGTGAGTCGCAAATGTGCCGCAATTTGCGAATCGCAAATTAGTGAGTCATACATCTGGCCCTAAAGTACCTAATTATTCCCTTCTTGCGCAAAGGAAATAGAAAAGGTTCAAGTCATTTTATAGCTTTATCTGCAAAACAGAAAATATAAATGTCAATTAGCTGCATATAGGGGTGGAGAACTATAGTCAAGTAAGGGAGGGCACTATACACCCACCTAATGACCACTGACATGGATTCTCTCCTTGGTATATGGATACAAATCATGCATTTACAACAACCTAAATCCTCCTTATGATCAGGAAACTTTTTTTTTTTCTGGAGCACTCTGGGTGGTTAAATAAGCAAAGCAAAAGAAACAAATCTCTAAGTACATGGATAGCCCCTAGAGCCTCAGTTCTAGTTAATGGTTACACATCCTCTTTTTAACTCTACAGTGTGGAGTCCGTCAAGGTTGTCCCCTCTCCCCTCTCCTTTTTATTCTAGCTCTTGAACTCTTTTTGTCTTCAATTCGCAATAAAAATTCTCCAGCTTTTCTTATGAAGATCACCATTTAAAACTTTCGTCGTATGCTGATGACATTTTACTTTTTATCTCCAACCCTGATTTATCTATTCCTTCTTTATCACATGAAATTTCCTCATTCTACCAAGTCTCGGACTATAAGATTAATGCTGATAAAACTGCAACCCTCTCCCTCACATTTTATACACACCACTGGAATAGTTAAAAAATTAAATATTTAAGAATATGGTTCTCTAATTCTATACCTTCCTCAGTCACACTTAATGTGACTGATGCTCTGTCCCGTATTGATAAGTTACTTTCCTCTTGGAACCCTTTATTTCTTCCATGGTTGGGATGACTTGATTCCATTAAAATTATGATTACACCTATCCTACTTTATATGTTCTCTATGTTTCCTGTTTTTATCCCTTCTTAATATTTTAATAAGTTAGACTCTCTTCTTTCCAAAGTCCTTTGGAATGGTAAAAAGTGTTGAATGTCCTTATCATTTCTTCAGAAAACAAAATCCAACCGAAGAGTTGATTCCTGGATTTTCGGAATTATCATAAATCCTTTACCCTTTGTCAAGCCTCCAAATGGTTGCTTTCTGCTTCCTCCCCCTTCACGCCTTTATGGCTTACTATTGAGCGTTTTTTGCTTCTACCTTTTTCTCTGGAGGAAATTTTGGCTTTTTCTGCCAAAACTCCTCAGACTTCTCTTCCTTTATTTAACCATACATGCTCCTTATTAAAACCCCTTACTCATCCAATAATTAATTCGAAAGAAGCCTTTTTATGTTCCCATTGATAGCACAATAGTTTTATTACTATTCAATCAATCAATCAATCAAGAGTATTTGTAAAGCGCGCTACTCACCTGCTAGGGTCTCAAGGCACGGGGGGCTGCTACTGCTCGAAAAGCCAGGTCTTGAGTTGCTTCCTGAAGGAGAGATGGTCCTGGGTGAGTCGTAGGTGGGTGGGGAGGGTGTTCCAGGTCTTGGCCACCAGGTAGTTGAAGGATCTTCCTCCGGTGGTGGTTCTGCGGATCCGTGGGATGGTGGCGAGGGCGAGGCTGGCGGAGCGGAGCTGGCGGGTTGGCGTGTAGAATGTGAGGCGGTTGTTGAGGTATTCGGGGCCCAAGTCGTGGAGAGCCTTGTGCGCGTGGGTGGATTCTGAACGTGATCCTTTTCCTGACGGGGAGCCAGTGCAGGTCCCTCAGGTGGGCGGAGATGTGGCTGTGTCGGGGGATGTCCATGACGAGTCGTGCTGAACGTTCTGGATGCGCTGGAGTTTTTCCTGTAGTTTGGCGGTGGTCTTAGTGTAGAGGGCGTTCCCGTAGTTCAGACAGCTGGTGACAAGGGCCTGGGTGACTGTTTTCCTGGTTCCAGTGGGGATCCAGCGGAAGATCTTACGGAGCATGCGGAGAGTGTTGAAGCAGGAGGAGGTAACAGCGTTAACTTGCTTGGCCATCTTGAGGGAGGAGTCAAGGATGAAGCCCAGGTTGCGTGCGTGGTCCGTAGGCTTGGGTGGGAGGCCCAGAGCAGGGGGCCACCAGGAGTCGTCCCAGACGGAGATGGATGGGCCGAAGATGAGGACTTCCTTCTTGTCTGAGTTCAGTTTCAGGCGGCTGAGCTTCATCCAGTCTGCGATGTCTTTCATTCCGTCCTGGAAGCTGGCTCTGGCGGAGGTGGGGTCGTTGGTGAGGGAGAGGATCAGTTGGGTATCGTTGGTGTCAGAGATGATTTTGAGGTTGTGCTTGCGTGCGATGGCTGCGAGGGGGCTCATGTAGTCGTTGAAGAGGTTGGGGCTGAGCGAGGAGCCTTGAGGTACGCCGCAGATGATCTTGGTGGCTTCTGCGAGGAAGGGAGGGAGACAGACTCTTTGGGTTCTGTCGGAGAGGAAGGAGGTGATCCATTCCAGGGCCTTTCCTTGGATCCCAGCGTGGCGGAGGCGGGTTGTCAGGGTGCGGTGGCAGACCGTGTTGAACGCAGCCGAAAGTTCGAGCAGGATGAGGGCGGCGGTTTCTCCGTTGTCCAGCAGGGTCCGGATGTCGTCGGTGGCCGCGTTGAGGGCGGTCTCGGTGCTGTGGTTTGCTCGGAATCCGGACTGCCATGGGTCAAGGGAGCCGTTCGTCTCCAGAAAGGCTGTCAGCTGTTTGTTGACGCTTTTCTCGATGACTTTTGCAAGGAAGGGAAGGAGCGAGATGGGGCGGAAGTTCTTGAGGTCTGAGGGGTCTGCGGTGGGTTTCTTCAGGAGGGCGCTGATCTCCGTGTGCTTCTAGCTCTCCAGGGAAGGTGGCGGATATGAAGGAGTTGTTGATGATGTCCCAAAGTTTGGGTGTGATGATGAAGTCGGCTTTGTTGAATATGAGGTGTGGGCAGGGATCGGCTGGGGAGCCCAAGTGGATGGTGTTCATCGTGTGGGTGGTATCTTCCGTGCTGACCTGAGTCCAGGCGCACATGGTGGTGGTGGGGGGTGTAGGTTCGGTGGGGGGTACGTGTTAATAATAGACCTTTCTTTTGCAAATCCTGGAGGCTGCGGGGAATAGTTTGGGTCAAAGACCTATTTGATGGTATATCCTGTTCATTTCCTCAATTTCAATCTACTTTTAACTGCCCTCATTCCTTCTGGCACAGATTCTCTTCTCTTATGACAATCATTCCTGACATTTATTACTCTCTTCCTTCTATTCCTCGATCCTCAGAAGACAATTCTCTTCTTAAGATTCTTGTTACCCTTCCTGATGCCTCTCTAACATAAAAGCACATTCTTCTCCTGATCCTTCTTGCCCTAGAGGTAAAGTGGAACTGTCCTGGGAATCTGATCTGGGCTGTGATTTGAGCATCACATTTTGGGACAAATTCTGGAGACGATCTCTCAAAATTTCTAGAGCCGCCTCTCTCACTCAATCCATGTTTTTCTTATATCACACACTTTATTTTACCCCTACTACTATTGCTAATTTTTCTTAATCCACTAACATGAACTGTTGGACATGTGATCTCCCCTCTGCTGATCAAATGCATCTACTCTTCTCCTTTACAACTGTTATTGCCAATCGGAAGGCAATTTGGCATTTTATCTCTCTTATATTTAAGGTCTGCCTTCCTTTTTCTACTATCACCCTCTTCTTAGGAGGTTTATTAGACTCCTTGGATCTTACTTTGCACAACCATGGTCTTTTTGACCTTATGCTAGCCCCAGACACTCAACAAATTACACTTCATTGGAAAAACTCTTCAAAACTTCCTGTCCAACATTAGTTGAACAATTTATGTCATTATCACCATCTTGATATTGCTTTTGCCTCCTTCTCCAATCAATTTGTTAATAGAGATCTTTTCGGGTTGCCACTTACAACATATTTGAATAAGAATGTACAAAGGTCTTGTATTTGTGCTGAAAACTTTAAACCTCCATAATTGGTTTATTTCTCTGTTCTTTTTTTTCATTGAATTCTTGTGGGCATATTGTTGTTCTAATTTCTTATACACATGGTTTTATAATCCTATATTCTTATGCATTTTAACACATTCCTAATTTTAAGAGTACTTCCTCTTCCCTTCTCCTCGCCCTACTCACCCTTCTTTTTCTTTCTTTCTTCCCTTTCCTGTTATTATAAAATATAAAACAGCTTTCCTTTCTGTTCTTATTAATGGTTGCACCTTGTACTTCATAATTTATCTATTCTAGTTGTATCTTGCCAGCCTTCTGTATTTATTTTTCTATTGTTATTCAGTAAAGATTTAACCTTAAACAGAACATGGTGGAATTGACATATATCCAATTGACATATTAAATGTACTTATAAATTCCTAGTAAAGTGCACTATAGATGCCCAGGGCCTGTAAATTAAATGCCAAAAGTGGGCCTACAGCACTGATTGTGCTACCCACTTAAGGAGACCTTTAAACATGTCTCATTACTGCCATTGCAGAGCCTGTGGGTGTAGTTTAACTTGCCATTTTGACATGTTAAATAAAACTTTTGCCTCGCTCAAAATGTCCTTTTTAATGCATGTATGATCCCGGACAGTCCAGAGATGTATTAAAAAAAGAAGGTAATGTACTTTTAAATTTTAAATGTCCTGGCAGTAAAAAACTGTTATATTCATTTTTTCACTGCTGCAAGACCCATCTCTCTCACATGATAAAATAAAAGTTGCCTTATTGAATTTATAAGTATCTGTGCCACATGGGAGGAGATAACCAGTTCATATTTGGTGTCTCTAAACTCCTGATGTAAAATCCTAACTATGGTGAAGTCAGATTTTGAATAGTGCGTGGTGTTTTCACTGTTTTACTGTTTGAAGTGTTGAAAAAATACATTGCTTCCAAGTTAAGCCTGACTGTTCTTCTGGGGGGTTTAGACCATGTTAATTGGGTTTTTCTTGTGCTTTACCCTGAGTAGGTTTCTGGTTGTTGCTTAACCAGTGCTCACACTTCAGTCAATCACTAACACAGTTTCTAATAGACAGGAAATGTCAATTTCTTCACTTTGCACTTTGGACACTTTCTTTTCGCAGACACTACGCCCATCCACAACAGTAAGGTAACATTTTTTTGAGACATAAGGGAATGCAACGTGGGAGGAAATTTGCGGCTCCCACAGATTATAGAACTTTCCCTTACAGAAATGATCCAATGTTTGAGGCTTGCAAGAGCTTCTGGGTGAGAAAAGGTCACACGAAGCACACAAGTTGTGCCACCCCGGACTTTCCCAGGCATCTAGGGGCATATTATCAAGGGGGTTTATCTCCGCTTTTTTGGCTTTAAAAGCCAAGAAAGCGGAGATAAAATTATCTCCCTATTACCTAGCTGTCGCTAACACCAGTTAGCGACAGCTAGTAGGATATAGCGACCATCTTGGGCCCCACTTTTCATGTCAGTGATATTTATCACTAATGATATGCAAAGTGGGCGTGCCAAGATGTTAGCGACTGAAAAAAGTTGCTAACATCGCTATCTCCTATTACCAACTTTTGGAGATATTCGCGCTAAGCGCGAATATCTCCAAAAGCTAACACCTGCCTTGAGCAGTTCTTAGCCATGTTATCCAATGGGAGGTAGATAACATGGCTAAGAGCATTAGCTCGGTAATGCATGAATATCGCTGACTTTTCAGCGATATTCATGCATTGCGGCGATTTTTATCGCATTTGCGATAAACCTTGGTAATACCAAGGTTTATTTGCGGTACAAATCGCCGCAGCGCAGCGGTAAATTTTTGTCTCTAACCAAGCAATAGCGATAATTATCGCTATTGCTTGGTAATATGCCCCCTAGTCTCCAGAAATTTGCAGGTTTGGTAGGCTTCCAAAGGTGTTGGCTGAACTAGTGGCCTAAATATGCAGCTTCCACATTGTAAAAAAGGGTCTGTTTTTAGTGTAAAAATAAGATCTGTACATGTTCAGTCTTGGAACATTTCCTTTTGCAGGCACTAGGCTCCTGCCAACACACAAGGAAGTACCATTTGGTAACAAATGCCATGGTGGAATGCTCAGTGGTAGGAAATGTGTGACACCCCAGAAATTCCAGAACTTTCCCTCCAAGAAATGTGAGGACATTTTGTTTTTTTAGAGAAAGTTTGAGATTTGCAACAGCTTCTGGGTGGATAACCTGGTGAAAGTCACACAAATCGTGCCACCTTAATCTTTCTAGAGTATCTACTTTTCAGAAACATGGTTTGGTAGTTTTCCCTGGGTGCCGGCTGTGCTAGGACCCAAAATCCACAGCTATCCAAATCGAACAAACGTTTCAATGGAAATATTTGATCTGTCTCTGTTGCATTTTGGGTCCTTACCTGCTGCAGGCACTAGGCTCACCTATATACCTGAGCTAACATTTTTATCATGAGATGTAGTGAAACGCTCGGTGGAAGGAAATTTGTGACCTACTGCATATTCCAGAGGTTTTTCTCACAAAAATGTGGGGAAAGTGTGTGTTTTTAGCCTACTTTTGAAGTTTGCAAAGGTTTCTGGGTAAGAAATCCTTGTGAGAACCACACAAGTCATACCACTCAGGATACTCCCAAGTGCCTAGTTTTCAGAAATGTCTAGGTGTGGTACATTTCCCTAGGTGGTGGCTGAGCTAGTGATAAAAAACCACAGTTGCATACTTTGTGAAAAACGCTGCATGAAATATGGTGTCTCTAGGTTGAGATTTATGTCACAGTTGTTAAGCCCAGCTACACAAGTGGGTACCATTTGTGTCAAGAGGTGTGTGAAAACACATAATCTCTGCATTTTTATCTTCCAAATGTCAGCCAGTCTACAAGAAGACATTTTGCAAAATGCCCCCTGAATAAAATGATAGTATGGGTAACCTCAAATTCCGATGTGACAAATAATCACTGTTCCAAAATTCAGCATAGTGGGCCCGATTCACAGAACTAACGTACGACAAAATCCTAAACTTACTACTCATAGTATGCACAGAATGCACTTACGACTGTCCTAAGTTTACGTCTGCACTCAGGCTGGAATTTCCAGCACCCAGAGTGTAAGTTCCACACCCGGATTGTGAGCTCCACACCCGGAGTCGAAGCTCCACACCGGTGCAGATTTCCCCCATTGTGCCGGAATCTCCTCTCCCGGGCCGGAATACCCGCAATATGGTGTTAATTCATTATATCTGATGCATTGTGGGTATTTTGGCCTGGAAGCGGAGATTCTGAAACGATGGTGGAAATTTTGCTCTGGTTACAGAGCTTACACTCCGGGCGCGGAAATTCTGGCCTGAGTGCGGACCTAAACTTAGGACAGTCATAAGTGCATTCTGTGAATACCAACAGTAGTAAATTTAGGATTTTGTCGTAAGTTAGTTCTGTGAATCGGCACCTTGTGTACATTCCAAAAATCATGTTTCCGTCTTACCTATTTTTGATTCTTTATATTTTGCCATATGAGTTACTCTATAGTCTTACACAATGAAAAACCATTGTAAGGTAAAGTTCAGTTTATTAGCTCTGGCAATTAAGTTTTAGGGGAACCTACAAACCCTATATATCACCGCAACCCCAAGGGTTTGTTCGATGTAATGGAATATTGCTGTTGTAAATCAACCAATGTGGCTAGAAATTACAAATGAAAATGTTGCCAAACATAAAAATAAAATTCCCATTCATTTTCAATGTGCTTTAACCCTTTCGGTGCGTCGGACAGCGCGACATCACGGTGGGCGTGTGCGGAGGACGGCCGGGGGCCCTCCTGACCATGCCCAGTCATAAATCACCCGCACCACGGCGGAATTCCAGCCGCGGTCAACGGGTTAATTTCAACAGAATGGGTTTTATATTTATTTATTTTTATTCATTACAATACCGCGTGTTCCTGCCTTTTAACAGTGCTGGCTCACAATAGGCTGCCTAGCGACAATGTATCTCTGCAGTATGGTGTAAGGGTGTCTGCGTCGCATACAGGATTGGATTTGTGCAGGAAGGGCAATGAGGTATATACCTATATCTACGTGTGCTGCAGAATGCAACACACATAGAAAGAGGAAGTAACGAGGAGAAATCAATATACTTTTCCTTGTTACACCTGCCTAGGGAAGACGTAGCATTTTAGCACATACCAGTGTCCACCAGTGCTGGTAAATATTTGAATGTGTCAGAGTCCATGGTCGTTGCATTGGGAAGACCATGCAATGCCCATGGAATACCATCCCTGAGCAGAGTAACTCAACACAGTGATTTGCACGGTGTTACTTCTGATTTATCAAGCCTTTAAGGGCCATGCAAAGTGGCCTTGCTTTTCTAAATTAATCGTATTTTGGGGCTGTGTCATGCATGCACCACATTGTGTAATGCAAAATCGATGCACCCTCCACAATAAATAGGGCTCTCACTCTCTGTGGTAAAACCTTGAGGGGTCAACACAAATGATCCCTATTGAGAATTCAGCTATTTGTCTACTTTGAAAGAGTGCATAGCTTTCTGGGTTCACCCCTGACTTTCCCACCTGCTTCAACCACAAATTGAAAAGAGGTGAAAACCATACAAATTAGGCGAAATGGACTACCGCTTAGAACAATGCAAAAACTGTGGTAGAAAGTTGATTTTGATACAGCTATGCTTGTTCCTTAATGCTGGGAAAAAGATGGTCGAAACACAGCACACCTTTTCTTGTTGCATCTTTTGGAAAAGAAAATATGTTTTTTGACATTTTTCACACAAACAAATGTAGCTTTCTTTTGACTATTTTCTCTGCCCTCTCTTTGTGAATCCACGCATCCTAGGAACCTTCAGATTATTGTAATTTTGGGGAAAAGTAATGCAAATCTGTCCAGATTACTTGATGTGGAATAAAAGTATGATGATGAAAGCACATGACCACAAATAGAAACAAAAGGTGTTAGCATTCTGAGGGAAAAAAAGCTTACCAACCAAAGGTTTTATGTCCTAGGAAATGTGCCAATGCTGCTTTCTTTTAGAGAGCGGTCAAGTAAGGACATATAATGAAACCTTTACTTTTTAAGTGAATAATTAACCGTGTCCTTTTTTAGGTGTCCAAACCTGTTTTAATGATGTAATTTATTCACTGTGGTTTTGGGAATCTGTCAGTTAGTACATTTCTTATGATTTAAAGAAAACAAAGCAAAGATCAATGTCCCCTTCAATGAAATGAAGATATTCAGAGCACCTATAATGAATGATGCACATACAATAAAGGATAACCAATAGCTTCTGAATAGTCCTTGTCAGCCCTTTGCCACATAGGTAGATCAATGAATCACAGTAGTCATTGAAATGATGCACCAGGCAGACCTTGCGTCTTAGACATTTGCTCCCTCTAGTTGCATTTCCTGCCATCTTCTCTCCTCCCGGTGAGAACCTCATTATTGGTTGTCTAATACATAACAAATACCTATTCAATAGCTAACAGACAACTTCTGGAAAGTTACAGTATCTGCAGTGTGAGACAAGAGTTAAATGCAAAACAGAATTCTGAACCATAGTGTGTAATATCAACAATGATGGCATCAGAGCCAGGCTAACTTTAGGCAGCACATTATGGTATTTAAGTGGTGTGTTTACAATGTCTAACAATGGCTACTTACTACAAATATGCATTTATTAAATGTGTGTTATTCAGCATAAATGTTTGCCCTTTTCAGATAAATGTGATTAAATTGCAAAAGGAGAACATTTGAAATCTCAATTAGTCCATCTGATGTCTTTAATAGCTTACTTTAATTATGCTCGAAGGTGCACCTTCTGTAGAAAAAGGGTAGGGCAATGACCTTTTTCAAGATTTGCCCGGCGCTAACCGCCTTTGTACCATTCAAATTACCAAGCAATGAGGCAGGCGCCGGAGACCGGAAGGCAGGAAACAGAAGTTTTATTCCGACGGAGCAGAACACATCAGATCAGACAACAAGGTATCGTCTCGAGGTGCTCTAACAGCCTCTCTGAGGCCTGGCCTCTTATACCCTGGTTTATGACATGTGAGCATTCTTTATTGCATAAAAGACTCTTTAAACTTATGAAATGACGTCCCCATAATCCTCGTGTCAAACCCACCCCCACATACATCCACAATAGAGGTCCTCACCCTGCTGATAACAGGAGGGGGCTATCACGCGGCTGAGTGTTCCGCCGATTCTTAGGATGTGTGCGCCTGATCGTATCCCATGGGGTGGGGAGGCCATGATCAATAGTGGGTCCTTTGAAGAGGAGCGACTCCATACAATAAGGGGCAGTAAATGGTATCTCCCGGCTTAGGCGATGGCCTCGGACCTGTGTGGACAGTCGGACTCGGGGGAAGGGGTCATATAAGGAGAGGTATTCATGCCGCGTGGACAATCAAACGCGGAGGGGTGGTTTATCAAGAGAGGGGTATTCATGGAAGGAGGTGCTGGTCAGGCGCGGGCGTGACTCCCAAGGACAGGGTCATGCAGGAGGAGAAGGGTTATGCTCATGTGAGGGAGGGAGGGGGAGCCAGGGTGTGCGGAGGATGCTTGCAGGGTCAGAGGAGCGCGCTGGCGATCGATCGTGGACAGGGAGACCATGATACCTAAAATGGCTGTTGTGCACGTTGTACGTGGGTGACAAGCTGGCGCAGATGATGTTCAGCTCGTAAACTAAAATTCCACAGTCCTCCCTTTCAACATGTCTCGCCAACTTGTCAGTTCGGATTTATCCCCATAAGGCCACGTATTTCTACTTCATAGAGGGGACTCATGTGCTCATTTCGGAAGTCCAAAGTCTTTCGGCACATACAGTTAGAAACGAGGCTGAATAAAGATGGCAGACATTGGATACCTAAACAACACCCACATAATATCACAACAGGCATCAGTACGAAGGAAAACAACCTCCAACCCCAGTCCTTCAAAGTGTCCCAAAACCAGCTCCCAAGCGACCATCCTTCTTGTTCTTGGTGAACCTCTGAGGAAAGTCTGTGGAGGTGTTCAATTGCTTTGTAGACTGAAGGCGAGTTATCTGGCACGTAGGTGCAGCAGCTAGATCCGATGATGCGGCACGCTCCTCCTCGATCGGCCAGAACCACATCTAGAACAAGGCGGTTTTGAAGGGCCACAAGGCGTACCGCCTGAAGCTCAGCCGTGTTGTTAGCGAGGATGCCAGCTGTGATGTTTATCGTTGTTTCTACTGCCTGGGTCAGGTGCCGGATAGTGCGGCTGTTTGCCATTGGGCCCCACAGGGGAACGAGTCCCTTTGCTGCATCCAGGAACTGTGCTCCAGTGGAGTCGGCTTGTCCAATGTCATCTGCACGCCTCTGCCGGTGATGGTTAGCAGGGGCTACATACGTGGGGGGGAGAACGAAGGCAATGTAGCAGATACCCTTCCAACCTTTCGGGAGCCAGGTGTAAGCTTTGGTGCCACACACAAAGTACATATTTGGAGAAGCAACAAAGGAAGGGGGATCAACTGAGTCCAATGTTCTGATGATTCGGCAGGAACTGTGACCCACCAGCTGTGTTCCCTGGCTTTTGAGACACACAAGACCTGTGACATTGATAACAGACAGAGCCACAATCAGAGTGGCGGTAGTTTGTTTTCGCAGATGAGAGAAGGTGGATCTAGCTGGATTGTGGAGCACCTGTACTTCGACACGTTCTTTGGCTGGAATGTCTTTAAGGAAGGTGGCGCCCGTGAGCGCAGGACACAGGGGAGCAGAGGTCTTTCCGGTTTTGTTCAGCCAAAACCCAGAGTAGAAGTGCGACACTGTCTGACCGGAAGTGGCGTTATCCTTGTGGCTCTCTTGCATGAGGATCAACCAGGCGAGGCAGGAGCCGTGAACTGAGAAAGGAGAAGGGATGAAGGGGATGGAGTGTCCAGTGGCATGCGAGAGCAACCCGCAGATCCAGCAGTTTGTGGCATTTGCAGCAAGGTTGTGTTGGTGCAACAGTTGCACGAAGGAATTGTTCCAGAACTCCCTGCGTCTCTCTCGGAGCTGAGGTGACAGGGAGATCAGGTGGTGCTCTTTCATGGGGGTTGGTTGTGCAGTGGGCAGCAATGCCTGATGAGCCGGTGTGCTCTCCTCCAGGATCCAGAAGGAGGTCATGAGGAGGAGGCAAAAGAGGAAGACAATGAAGAAGGCGATTGTCTTTGATTTGTGCAGGTTGTCAGCCTTTGGGTTCCTGTAGTGGGTATTTCCGGTTGCTTCCATCATCTTCTCAACTGGCGCTTCCATCATCTTCTTATCTGGCGCTTCCATCATCTTCAAGGTGCTCGGTGGTGGGCAGAACCACAGACTTCGTTTAGCTTCTCTCCCGGTAACCCTTGGTTGTGTTTAGGTCACCGTTCTGAGATTCAACTTAGTCCGTGGCCTACTTAGCCGTAGCTCCCTCCTTTCGACGCAGGAAATACCCTTCTCTAGTTGGCACAGTGGGATCAGAGAATTTTGCAAGTTCAAGTGCCTCAGTATCGGGATAACAGTTCAATGTTGGTCGATCTTTGTTCAGGAGCTCTTCTTGGGTGTTGACGTTTTCTGTCGTGGCCAGGGTCGCGGAGACCTTCCGGCAGTGGTGTGCGTGCAGCCAGTGCCTCTTCCCCTCCACTCGAAGCGCCGTCCGTGTGGTGATCAGCACTTGCCAGGGGCCCGTCCACCGGGGTTCTAGGCTCTTGGTCCGTTGGAAGTTTCGGATTAGAACGAAGTCCCCCGGTTGGATGTTGTGGCCTGGGCCCCTGGAAGCATCGGAGATGGCCTGCTGCACCTGTTGATGAATGACAGACAACGTTTTAGTTAACTTGTACAAATAATCAGACAGTAGGACGTCCGGGACGTCATGAATGGAGGTCGGTTTGGGAGTAGTCCAGAGGTTCATCGGTCGCCCGAATACAACCTCGTAGGGAGTCAAATGGTGTTTGGTGGGAGTGGAGCGCATCGATAGCAAAGCCAGTGGGAGGGCATCCGGCCATTTAAGTCCGGTGGTGGCCACTATTTTTGACAATTTCAACTTCAGTGTGGCATTATGGCGCTCCACCAGGCCGGCGGATTGGGGGTGGAAGACCGCATGAAATCTCTGTTTCACCCCCAACCCCTTTAGGATTAGTTGGATAACCTCAGCTATGAAGTGGGGGCCATTGTCGCTCCACAAAATTCGACAAAGGCCATAGCGAGGAAAGAATTCTTTCAGTAGTACTTTGGCAGTAGTCATGGCAGTGTTGTCACGGGTTGGATAGGCCTCTACCCATTTGCTGAAGGTACATACAATGACTAGTACATACTTCAAGCCCTGACATCTCTCCATCTGGATGTAATCCATCTGGAGGACCTCAAAGGGGTGATTGGGGGTCCCAAACCCTCCCCGGGGTACCACAGTTCCTTTCCCGGGGTTGTGTTGCAGACCGATAAGGCACTGCTGGACTAGGCGTCTGGCTGAGTTGGGGATTTTGTCGTTGTGCCAGACTTTGGAAATGAGTTCGATCATGGGTGCAGATCCTATGTGTGCGGGGGAATGAGCCATCGTCAGTATGGGGATCAGGTGTGAGTCAGGCAGCAACCATTTGTTTGCATCCTTTGTTCGCCAGCAGCCCTCATCATCCTTCAAACCCACCCCTGCCCACTTAGTCAGTTCGTGAGGGGTGCTGGCCGACTGGATGTCTCTGATCATTTCCCTTGCGTCAGTCCATTTCTCTGCTTGTGACCTGGTCACATACATGCGTGTCACCGTCCTATTCTCAGCTGTGGTTCGTGCAGTGATGTCGGCCAGTGCATTCCCTTGTCCGACTAAGTCTGTCACCTTCTTGTGTGCCTGGCATTTGATCACTGCTAGTCATTTGGGGAGGAGAACCGCTTCAATCAGGGCAGAAACCAGATCTCCGTGAAGGATGGGGGTGCCGTGGGACGTCAGGAATCCCCTTTCCCTCCACAGGAGCCCAAAATGGTGAACCACCCCGAAGGCATACTGGCTGTCTGTATATACGTTCGCGGTGGTTCCTGTGGCTATGATGCATACTCGTGTGGGGGCTATCAGCTCTGCTGCCTGGGCAGATCGTTGTGTGATGCGGGCTGTCTCAACTACTGTTCGGGCTGTCGTTACTGCATAGGCAGCTGAAGTGGTGCCATCTGGGAGTTTGATGCATGAGCCGTCTACCCATAGCTCTCCATCGGGGTCTGTGAAAGCAGTATCTCGGAGGTCAACTCTACTCCTAGTTTGTTCGTCCGTGAGGGTCACACAGTCGTGTATGGGAGGAACGTCGGGGTCATTTTCAGGCAGGGGCAACAATGTGGCAGGATTCAAAGTCGTGCATCTCTTTAGTGTGATGTGGGGTGCAAGTAGCGTCAATTCATACCCAGTCAGTCGTGCGCTAGTGAAATGTTGAGTCTTGGTTTGGTTCAGGAGGGTGTCGACAGCATGGGGTACTAACACAGTGAGAGAGTTTGAAAGTACAATTCCTTCGCTCTGACGGATAGAGACAGCAGCGGCAGCTACTGCTCGAAGGCAGGCAGGCAAGGCTCTGGCTACAGGATCAAGAGTGGCGGAGAAGTAGGCACAAGGGCGCTGCTTTGGACCTATAGACTGAGTCAGGACAGACAATGCACACCCCTCCCTTTCGTGGGTGAAGAGGGAGAAGGGTTTGGAGTAATCCGGGGTTCCCAGGACGGGCGCTGAACAGAGGGCATCTCGTAATTCCTTAAAGGATGCTTGACACTCAGGGGTCCAAGGGAGCGGGAAGGGGGCATCTTTGGCCAACAGGGCAAGTAGGGGTTTTACAATGAGGCTGAAATTGGGTAACCATTGTCTGCAAAAAGAGGTTAGGCCAACCAAAGAGCGGACTTGCTTTTGTTTTTTTGGGACGGGGGTGTCTAGGATGGTTTGGATTCGGTCGGGTGTGAGTTTCCTCCCTTCTTTGGACAGGAGATGGCCTAGGTATGTCACTTGTGGCTGGCAGAACTGTAATTTCTTTTTGGAAACTTTGTGGCCATTTTCTGCAAGAAAGTGTAGGAGTTGAACAGTGGCTGTGATTGCAAGTGGGGTGGTGTCGGCCGCCAAAAGGATATCATCGACATATTGGATCAACACCACTCCATCCGGTAGCTGGACGGCGTCCAGCTGTCTTTTGAGGGCCTGGCTGTAAATACTGGGACTTTCAGTGTACCCCTGGGGAGCTCTACAAAATCGGTACGAGCGGGATTTCAGGGTGAAGCCGAAGAGATAACGGCTGTCTGGATGGATGGGGATAGAGAAAAACGCATTCTTGAGGTCGATAACAGTGAAGGTGGTGGCAGTGGACGGGATGAGGGTCAGAATGGTGGTGATATCTGAGACTACGGGGTATTGGGGTACAACCACTTTGTTGATCTCTCGCAGGTCGATGATGAAGCGGTACGCTTTCTCATCTCCCTCGCCTTGCTTCTTGACAATGGGTAGGATAGGGCTGTTGCAGACATTGCTAACCACTTCTTCGACCACTCCTGCATCTACCAGAGACTGAATGATCGCTACCAGTGCCTTCTCACCCTCGGGCGATATCCGATACTGCGGGAGTTTCGGGAGCATAGCGTCCTGTCTCACAGTTATATGAATAGGGTCAATCATCATTCGTCCCACATCAGAGTCATTTTTGGCCCATAGGTACGGAGGCAGGGTATCAAGCAAGGACAGGTCAGCATCAGTTATGGAACACATGTGTCGTGCAGGGCAAGATTTGGGTATGTCTGGGTTGTCGTACAGGATGACTCGGACTCCATCCGGGGAACACCTAATGGTAGCTCGAAAATGCTTCAGTAAGTCAATGCCCATAATGGCGTCAAGGGAGTTGGAGGAGAGCAGAAATGTTGTGTCAGTGGTGTTGCTTTCTAGGTCAAAGGTGACAGGTACGGACAGGGGGTTAGTGGAGGGCGTCCCATCGAAACCTATCGATGTAATGTGTGAGCCAGACAAGGGTGCCCTTGGAATCAGTCGTTTCGATAACACACTACGTGTCGCCCCAGTGTCTACCAAAAATGGAGACTCTGTACCCAGGACCTTAGCAGTGACATAAGGACCTTGCTGGTCAACACAGAGCTCGACTGGATCCCTCCCTTGCCCCTGGCAGTCCTATGCAAAATCGGGGGCATTCTCACCGTCGGATAGTTGATACTGGTTCTGTCGGGGGCGGTCAAATGTGTTCGATCTCCCTGCTCTGTCATTGTTGGTGTCATTTGTGTGCCCTCGTCCTTGTCCCCTATTTCTCGGTCCACCCGCTACATCCTTGGGGTCCCTATTTCTGGTCATCTCTAGCAGAACCGGACACTGGGATTTCCAATGGCCGAATCCTTTGCAGAAGGCACATTGGTCATTGCTAATGTCTCTTCGTCCAGTGTGGGGTGTTGGGGTGTGATTTAGGAGGTGGATTTCTAGTGATGGTCGATTGGTAGTTCCCCCTTTGGGTTCCCGTCCGACCGCTATACCTTGTATCTGGGCTATCATCACCCTTTCTTTCAAATCTTTCTTCTTTTTCTCGGATGCCCTATCATTCTCATTTTTCTGGTGCTCGTAATACTGAGCCATCTGAAGGATAGCTGCGGGTTTGGAGGCCCCCCAACTACTCTCACTCGTCTGCAGTTTTTGGGAGACCTCTTGTGATAGGCCCTTCACATAGTTTTGTACAAACAGGTGTTGTCCGGTTGCGGTGGTCATGTCTTGGCCACTGTAGTCGGAGAACACTGTCTCGAATCGGGAGAAGTATTCTGATACATCTTCCTGGGGTTTCTGACGACAGGCCGTGACTATCGACCAATCTACCTTTTTCTCTGGGATCAGTGTCTTTAACTTCTGAACTAATTTGTCTGGGAGTTCTAATATGTCCTTTACTGGTTTCCTTCCAGGCTCTCGCTGTCTATCTAGTTCACTGAGTTGGTTCGAGGTATGTCCAAACAGATCTGTGTGGTCAGCCTTCCGGATTTGCTTCCACACGTCAGCTGGCAGGCATAACCCGAAAAACAAGTCAATGTCCGCTAAAGTCATTATCGTCGAACCCAAGGCTGTGCCCAATTCGGTATAGAATGCTGTCGGGTTCTTTCTTAAATCGGGCAGAGTTTGTCTAAAAGTTAGGATATCTTGTCGGTCCCATGGTGGGTAAACCCAATTGTACACGACCCTCCCTTTTGCATCTGCATGATTAATATCATCGTTTGTTCCCAGACCACGTGGCGGAATCCAGTAAGGGGCCGCTTCTCTGATGGGCATCATAGTATTGGCTACTTCTACTGAGGTCGTTTCAGGGACCGTAACCTTGGCTTCTGGTTTTTGTTCCGTGAGGTGGCGGAAGACCTCAAGCATCTGCATGAAGAGCTCCGTTGCCTCACATTCAGTCCCATCTCCAACATCAACCTTCCTATACAGCGTTGTCAGTTTAGCGGGGCCCTTACTTTGATACCTATCCTCATATGCGTTCAGGGTGTGGTAGCTGAATCGCAAAATGAAATGCCGTCTGTGGCTGTCGGCATGCGAGTTATACATGTTCATTGTGTATTCTTCGCTCTCCCTTCGTTCTACTAGTGTCTTTGCTATTTTGTCAATCCCATCCCGCTCATCTTTGCTCAACCTATTTGGTCTGGCTGGTGGGTGCTTGCTAGTCTCGAGGTCATCAGGTGGTGCTGTTAATGTGGCTGGTGCGGAGGCCGTGAGGGCTGGTGCACTAGCGCTAAGGTCGTCCTCGTTCGCACTCAGGGCCTGCAGGTGTTGTTGGCAGGGGGCATATGGAGGGGGCATGTAGATGATTGGGGGACCTAGCAATAACTCATCGTTCGCCCGCTGTTTGGAGGGCAATTCAGGGTAGAGCGCAGAGGGGGTCCTAACGGGACATTGACCTGTCGATCCTGATTCTTGGTTTTGTGTAGCTTCCTTTCTTTATTTTATTTCTTCTTCTAGTTGCTTAGCGGCTAGGTGGGCTGCCTTTCGTAATTCTTTCCCTATTTTTGCATCTTCTCTTTTTCTTCACTGTTCCGTTTCTTTGCGCCACATGCCGATACTATCGAGCATAGTGGGCGTAGTCTTATTTTTCTGGAGCGCTATTTTTAATGTTTTTATTTTATGATCATCAAAGGAACCTATCAGTGGCCACTGACTTTTGAGGTCCGTTTTTGTGTATTTATGCCATAACCTAGTATAGGCAATAGCGACTAGTCCATGCTTGGTGAACATGTCCTTATTAGGGGTGCCTTCCAGTGGAGCTGGATGGTTCATCTCTAATAAGCGGTCCGGGCTGAACAGGCTACCAATCAGTGGGGAGAAGATAGGCATGACGGGTTACAACGGGGACAAAGGTCTGCACTACCTATCTTATCACGGCGGGCAAAGACTAGACAGAATATTTCTATTCTCCGTTGTTTGCAGGCGGTGAATACCTCAAAAGAACCAATATCGAACAATCAATGTTCGGTCAATCAAACAATCAGTGGGGAGAATAAGTGGGTACGACGTGTTAAAGGTTTGCGTTACCCACTCTTTCTCTACCTGCAAAGAGAGACCTTGTTCTTCCCTGTTTGCAGACAGAGAATCTCCAGACAACAATCCACGAACGACAGTTCGGGAAAACAGTGGGGGAGGAAGATAGGCACGACGGATTACAATGGGGACAAAAGTCTGCGTTACCTATCCTTCACTGCTTGCAAAGAGAGAGCCTGTTGTTTCTCCGTTTGCAGACAGTGAATCTCCAGAGGGATCAACAAAAGAGTAATACTAGTATTATCCAAATCAAACAATCATTTCTCAATTTGTCGTGTTTACACAACCTTACCCGGACCGCATGGACGGTTTCCTGTCTTCCGAATCCAGCGCCCGATCGTCCTCTATTCTTCGTGATGTTCGTGGCACTCCTGATGGTTCCCAGTCAGGACCGTAGATCACTCGAGAGAGGTCTGTTCGGAACTAGTGAAGGTCGGATGATCGGCTGTCAGACGAGGGTCTATCGGACACGAGCTCTCCCGATCGTTGCAGTCGTTCACTCTGTCGTCGGGACCTCTCCCACTGGATCCACGTGTCGCTGATGGGCCCCACGCTTTGGGACGCCAATTGTAGAAAAAGGGTAGGGCTATGACCTTTTTCAAGATTTGCCCGGCACTAACCGCCTTTGTACCATTCAAATTACCAAGCAATGAGGCAGGCGCCGGAGACCGGAAGGCAGGAAACAGAAGTTTTATTCCGACGGAGCAGAACACATCAGATCAGACAACAAGGTATCGTCTCGAGGTGCTCTAACAGCCTCTCTGAGGCCTGGCCTCTTATACCCTGGTTTATGACATGTGAGCATTCTTTATTGCATAAAAGACTCTTTAAACTTATGAAATGACGTCCCCATAATCCTCGTGTCAAACCCACCCCCACATACATCCACAATAGAGGTCCTCACCCTGCTGATAACAGGAGGGGGCTATCACGCGGCTGAGTGTTCCGCCGATTCTTAGGATGTGTGCGCCTGATCGTATCCCATGGGGTGGGGAGGCCATGATCAATAGTGGGTCCTTTGAAGAGAAGCGACTCCATACAATAAGGGGCAGTAAACGGTATCTCCCGGCTTAGGCGATGGCCTCTGACCTGTGTGGACAGTCGGACTCGGGGGAAGGGGTCATCAAAGGAGAGGTATTCATGCCGCGTGGACAATCAAACGCGGAGGGGTGGTTTATCAACAGAGGGGTATTCATGGAAGGAGAGGAGGTGCTGGTCAGGCGCGGGCGTGACTCCCAAGGACAGGGTCATGCAGGAGGAGAAGGGTTATGCTCATGTGAGGGAGGGAGGGGGAGCCAGGGTGTGCGGAGGATGCTTGCAGGGTCAGAGGAGCGCGCTGGCGATCGATCGTGGACAGGGAGACCATGATACCTAAAATGGCTGTTGTGCACGTTGTACGTGGGTGACAAGCTGGCGCAGATGATTTTCAGCTCGTAAACTAAAATTCCACAATTCCTTCCCTACTGGGTCACCTATCTCACTCCCTAAGGCCTGCATCCACTTCAATGATTTTTAAGTCTTACTCTTTCCTACTTCTATTTCAATTTCTTCCCTCCTTTGCCTTTTCCTTTCTGTATTTCTCTGTCTTGATAGGTAACAACTAAATCCTTTATACATCGCAAATAAGCAGATAAAGCAAAGGCCAATAATCAGGACAGACTTTAATAGGACTCCAGAAAATCCACTACCAATATTTCCAAGCCAGCTACTTATAGCCAACGCTCTGTTACCTAAGATTCTCAATATACTAGTTGTTTCCAGGGGTTATATTGTGGGTGTTAAATCAGAAAGCTAATTTTACACATTGTTCCAACATCTTAGTTTTGTCTGGAATGTCTGAGAAATATTTTTATGCTTTCAACATTTTCCAAACTATGCCTTTCTCTACCAGCAATATATCTGAAGTCAATCAATATTGAAAAACTATTGATCTAGCAAAGTACACGATGTGCTAGTATCTAACCTTATATAATACTATCTAATACTGCAGAGAGCTTACTAATTTTCTCATCATTTAGGACTACTCCCAAATATGGAATGATTGTGCCAAAAATATCTCCCACTAATTGTTCTTTATTAATTTTACTACGTTTAAGCCCGTGAGATGGATTCATTATTAGAGCATTTATGCTATTTATATGATAGTTTTTAGGATATAGTAAAGCTAAATCACAGACACCCTCCCAATCAGCAGGAATTGAAAAAATGCAATACACAAGTTCGAGAGCCCTACTCTGATATGTGGACTCACCAGACTTCCGTTTAGAAAGAGCAAATACTTTTTGTAAAAGGAGAACCCTCACCCACAAGGGTTATCCCTATGTGGCATGCTTCATCATTGGGTTACTTCCTGTTCTGCTGTAGAACATGGTGTGCTGCTACCTATGAGTTATACAGGAGCATTGAATGGTGTCGAACCAATTCTATTAGAAAATAGGAGCCAAAGGCATTCTTTTTTGGGCTAAAAAAAAACCTTGCTGGTAGCAACTATTGCTTCAGTGAATGCCTCAGTCGGTATGATTCAAATATGGAAAAGAAGATTTGAAGTTGTGACAGGTTCTTTGGCCTTAATTTCATCCTTTTGCCTAGTCTACATGTTTCTGCAACCCTTACCTGTTACAACCGTAAATCTCACTCCCTGGGAAAACGTCTTACAAATTATTAAATAAATGCAAGGTGCATTCCAATCACACCCTGCATTCCAAAAGACATTCTTAGACCTACTTGGTGTCTGATCCACTGTATCTATAACAAAAAGGGAGTTAGTCAAGATTGTTCGAGGACACTGAGAAGATTCTTGCATCAACTAGACATTAGTTCTCTGGAGGAAAACGCATCACTTTGAAGATTCTTGTATGGCCATCTGCTGGGTGTTGCAATCAGATTGCCACATTCAATGGTAATAAATCAAGCCATTAGATGTATCATTATAAAGTGTTTAGCCTGTGAAACTATAGATATTAATGTTGAGATTATCTGGATGGTGTGAAATCTAAACAACAGGTGAACACTTCTAACTAATGTGCAGGTTTTGGCCCATGTGATTAGCCATTCACACATATCACACTACACACATGCTGCATAGTACACACATATAAAAAACACTTAATAGTCATGTAGATTTATGAGTAGTCACAATCTTTTCTTAAAGTTCCGTTTCGACTCAGTTCAGAAAATCAGGTATTTTTTAATTGAATCAGTCAGGTCTCAAATATCAGACTTAATTTTGATTTTTGTTTTAGGAATTTTTAATCATGTCCTGTGATAATGTGATGTCTGTTCTCAGTTCATTTGGCATAGACTATCCAGATAGGCACATTCTCCAAATATGTAGCCTAACGAAGAGCTTCATACCCACCACAGGTACCTTTTCTCTTTCAGATGTCTCTTGTGTATGTTGATCCTCTTGTATATCCTCTAATTGGTTAATAGTCGTGTAATCATGCAGTTTATCAAGGAGCCTTTGTAGACCCACCCTAGTGAGGCTAAAAAGGACAAGGTCGTCGGCGTACAAAAGGTTGCTTAGACCCGTGCCACCGACTTTTGGAGAATGGCTGTTGGTGCCATCCAGGGTCGCCGACAGATCTGCTATAAACAGGTTGAAAAGAAGGGGGGCCAACACACATCCCTGCTTCACGCCTCTAGTTGTCATTATTTTCTGCGAGAGATGTGTGCCGGACCCTAGCTTCACCCGAACCCATGTTTGCGAATGGAGTTGGATAATTGCCTGTAATAGATTCTCTGGAATCCCCCACTTTCTTAATTTTACCCATAGAGCCTCCCCAGGAACTCTATCAAATGCTGCTTTGAAGTCGACAAAGCAACAAAACACCAACCTAGATGTTTATAGGGCCTTGTCTATGGTTGAAATTGCTAGCAAGTTAGTGCTGGTCCCTGAATTTGCAACAAACCCTGTTTGATTCATTGGCAACAATTTATGATCCTTTGCCCATAACCTTAGATCCTCCAGTAGGAGGCTCGCATAATGCTTGGCTTCAATGTCCAGGAGGGCAATAAGACTGTAGTACTTCGGTTGGGCATGTGATCCTGATTTATAAATTGGATGGATTATAGCGCCCCGCCATGAGTCCGGAATTGTTAATGTTCGCAGTGCATAGTTGAAGAGATTAGTTAGTGTTCCAGACCAGAAGGCAATGTCAGATTTAAACAGGCTCTGTGGCAGGCCATTTGTGCCCGGAGCCCCATCAGATCTTGCTTTTGACATTGCAGTAGTGTTATGTTGTGCTTTCTTTTATTACTTGTATATGGCTTTAAGGCTCGCGTTAGAGCGTGCCACCATGTAGAATGTCAATTACTGTTCTTGCATTCTTGTTCCATGAAAGGCCAGTTGAAGGCTTCCTCTGCTGCTGTTAGTTGTGTTTCCTGGCTCCACCTGTTTTATCATTTATCTCAAATAAACCTTATGAGATACAACAGCCTCCTTCTCTACTTTCCAATTGGCGACGATCGGGATCGACACCCTGCAACTTACAACCTCGGATTATTTTTTTTTTTCTTTTTCTTCGTTTAACAAGAAGAAAAGAGAATTGCTTTACAAAGAATTATTTTTTCTCTCTACTATCACCTGAGCCATCTGCATTCATCGGATTCAAAAACTGGTTCGTATATTTTCCTTTACTGTAAGGAGACTTACTGACTTGTAGGCTCCGGTTGGTCGCGCATGCCGGCATCTTTCAATCGGGAGCCGAGTTCCAAGCACGATCTTCCGACGCGCGACCACGGAATGCCTTACGTCAATCACGCGCGCCTGGGTTAATCGCGTGATGACAGAATCGCGCTAGGTCACGTTGCGTGACCCTGCGTGGCGGCCATTTTAGGTTGGTCGAGGAAATCTCGGAGATTCAATTACCGAGGCTCAGTCACCGAGGCAGTTTAAAAAAAAAAAAAAAATGGGAACTTTATTGAACCAGCGCTAATCCATCATTGGCTCACACTATTGAATAACGTTTCTTTCAACCAAGGAGGGTAAAGATAAACAGGTGAGACTGTCGGGGCACTTGTTAATTGTTAATCAACCAAGTGTTGTGTTTTAAACGGGATTACTGCACAAAATCCTTGTATTTGCTTATATACATATATGGATTCTGGGGATCAACTCCAAAGTGAAGATAGTTCTGAAACAGTAATGGCTCAACAAAGCTTTGTCATTAGCCCCCCACAACCCTTTTGGGCTACTGGATCACAACCAGACATGAAGTGGGTGGAGTGGAAAGAGTATTTTAATAATTACATCTGTGCTATTGATGAAAATGCAAAAATGAAACCGGAGCAAAAGAAAAGAATACTTCTACATTCACTGGGTCCTAAAGGATTAAAAACATATTCACGTATGCAAAAGTTAGCTGACGCTGATTCAAGTGAATTTGATAATGCCATTGCTGATATGGATAGATATTTCGCACCTAAAGTGTGTATAGGTGTTGTGAGACACAAATTCTTCCAAAGAAAACAAAAAAAGGATGAATTAGTAGATGAATGGGTTGATGACCTTAAAAAACTTGCTATTGATTGCAAATTTGGAGACTTACACGACGAACTTATTCGAGATCAGCTTGTGATGCACAATGATAATTCTCCTATTCAAGATCGCCTTTGGGTAAATGGCGATGCACCTCTCGACGATGTACTCGCAATAATGAGGAAATCAGAAATGTCGGGAAGATGCGCTACTGTAATTAAAGATACTGTTAAAGATTCTGACAAGGCGTCATCGGCTGTCTTCAAAATCCAAGGAACACCAAAATATCAGAATAAACAATCTTATAACAAAAGTTTTAGTCAACCTTACAAGAACCAAGGAATGGATAACAAGTTGGAAGATAAAAAGTGTTACCGTTGTGGTAGCAAAGAACATATGGCTTACTACAAGTCATGCCCTGCTTTACGAAAAAAGTGTAGTGTTTGTGGTCTCATTGGCCATTTTAGCAAAATGTGCCGCAGGCGTACTAATATCAAATGTATTTGGAATGAGGATGAGTGTGTTGATGGAAGTAGTGATGATGAGGGTGGTTGTGTAAAGAATGTGAGAGGGAATTACATGTTGAACATTACTGAGGAAGGCAATTATATGTTAAACATTACCGATGAAGCAATGGAGGGCAAACCTATCTGTGAAGTCTCTTTTGGCGGAGTTAAAGTTAAGGTATATGCAGATTCGGGGTCTCCATATACGATTGTCAACGAGGAGATATGGAAAAAGAATTTTACACAGAAAATAGGGGATAAATTAAATGCCTCAGATGTTAGTCCGGTAAGTTATACTGGTGGTAAGATTGAACTTTTAGGTTTCAGATGGCTTACCTTCATATTTAAAGGCAGGGTGACCAGAGGCAAGTTATACATTGCAAAAAAAGGACCTTCTGTTCTGGGGTGGTATGACCAGAAAAGTCTCCATATCATCTTAGACCCGAATAGCAAAGAGAAGGTGCTTGTCGTAGATGAGGGCAGCAAATTGGAAGATATTTTAAAAAATAAATTCACCAACGTAGTAAGCGGACAGCTAGGCAAGCTTAGGGGTTTTGAGCATAGAATTATGCTCAAAGGCAATGCACAACCTAAAGTGCATAAGGTTAGGCCTATTCCCCTTTTGATAAGAGATGAAGTTAAGAAGGAAATTCAGGGTCTATTAGCCAAAGGTGTCATCGAGGAGGTAGACTCTTCGGAGTGGATTAGTCCAATAGTCGTAGCGAGGAAACCCAACGGAAAAATCCGTTTATGTATTGATTTACGCCATCTTAATCAAAATATTGTGATTGAACGTTTTCCCTTGCCCAAAATTAATGAAATGGTTTCTTCCTTAAGGGGAGCGACTTGGTTTTCCACAGTGGACCTTTCCGCTGCATACCACCAGGTAGTTTTAGATCCTGAGTCTAGGCATCTAACAGCCTTCATCACACCATTTGGCTGTTTCCAATTTATAAGGATGCCATTCGGCCTTGCATCAGCCGCGGCTGTATTTCAACGCCTAATGCACAGATTGTTTGGTGACATGGATGGTATTAGTTTCTTTCAGGATGATGTTCTGATTGCTGGCAATGATAAAGAGGATCATGACACCAAGTTGTGGAAAGTTTTTACCACACTCAGTTCTGCTGGTTTGACTGTTGAACTGTCTAAATGCAAATTTGGAGAAAGAAGTGTTTCATATCTGGGTCATATAATTAGTGAGGAGGGCGTCAGACCAAAAACTTCACTAATAGAATGTATTGTCAACTCACCTGCACCTGATTCTAAAGATGGAATCAAATCCTTTTTGGGTATGGCTGAGTATTGTGCTAAGTTCATCAAAGACTTTGCTTCAAAGGTATACAACATCAGATTCCTATTGAAGAAAAATGTAAAATTTGAATGGTCTAAAGAGTGTGAGAAAGAGTTTGTTGAAATCAAGCGGGAATTGCAAAAGGTGAGCGCCTTGTCTAGCTTTGACCCCAATCTAGATTGTTATCTGACAACGGACGCGAGTGACAAGGGTTTGGGCGCAGTCTTATCACAGGTCGATGAGAAGGGTAAAGACAGAATAATTTTGTTTGCATCCAGAGCCCTGTCACCTGCTGAAAGCAGATACCCGATTATAGAAAGAGAAGCCTTGGCTTGCGCTTGGGCTTTAGAACATTTTCGTGCATTTGTTTGGGGGAAAATGGTTCACATTAGGACTGATCACAAACCGTTGGTCCACATTTTATCCACTGATGGCACAGCTACTGCTTCTGCCAGGTTGGCAAGGATCTCTATGCGGATGAAAGAATACGTTTACGTGATCACATATGTACCTGGTAAAGACAATGTTGTCGCTGATTGCTTGTCTAGACTCCCTTCTCCTCTGGAAGAATGCGTTGATGATCCTTGGGGAAACATTAGTATAGCATTTATTCATGATTCTGGCTTTCCAGCCATTAGCAGGGAGGATTGGTTAAGAGAACACAATGCTGACAAGGAATTAGTGGAAGTTTCAAAATGTATTTGCCACGGCTGGCCAAAAGAGAGATTTTTATCTGGCACTGTGAAGCCGTTTTGGGAGGTACGTTCTGAATTATCATTTGAAAAAGAGGTTTTACTGAGAGGGGACAGGATTGTTCCACCTTCTGGGCTGAGGAAAAAAGTCTTAGAGTTATGTCACGAGGGACATTTCGGTATAGTAAGGACTAAGCTAGCGGTTAAAAATTTGTTTTGGTGGCCCAAAGTTGACAGTGAAGTGGAAACCTTTGTCAGAGGTTGCTCTGTTTGCAGTTCTGCAGACAAGTCTTTGAGGACTCTTAGACCAGCTATGAGTGAGGGACTCATTCCTAACATGCCTTGGGAAACTATCGCGGTAGATATTTTTGGCCCTGTAGGTGACCCAAAGGAATACGGGCTTGTTGCCATTGATCTGTTTACCAAGTGGCCCGTAGTGAAGTTTGTGGACAGAGTGGATACTCAGACCGTGTTAAAGTTTTTGGATAAAATTTTTATTGTGGAAGGTCTACCCGTTAACATCCTAACGGACAATGGTGTACAGTTCTTGTCCAAAGTTGCCCAAGACTATTTTGCAAAATGTGGTATTACACACAAAACGACCTCTTTGTACAATCCCAGTGGGAATGGAACTGTTGAGCGTTTCAATAAAGTCATTAAGGGGATTTTGCAAGCTGCGAATTACAAAGGTTTAGATTGGAAATTGGAAATACAAAAAGCTGTATGGTCTTACAAAGTGACTTTAAATAACTGCACAGGAGTTTCCCCTTTTGTGATGATGCGTGGTAGATTACCTAGGTGTAAATTCAACCCTGGTTGGTTATTCAAAGATAACGTCCAGCAGTGGTCACCTATTGAGGTCAAGAAAAGTTTGGAATTGGTGCATGACAAGAGTAAAGCTTACTATGATCAGCGCCATGGCGTGAAAAATGTCATTATAAAAAATGGTGATTGGGTCAGGATTAAGAAACCGTACAGGGTTCCGAAGGGGGAGAACAAATTTGATTCGCCTAAACAAGTTCTTGAGGTTCTTAGGAACTCAGTCAGGTTAAGTGACGGGAAGGTTTGGAACCTGAAGGATGTGGCTTTGGATATTTGTCAAAACCATGATGCAGATGAGATTGTGAGAGACAAACTTACTGATTTTGATTGGGTTGAGGATTACTTTCAAGGCAGCAGTTTGCAGTCTCAACTTGGGCCTAATGGTTCTCTGCCTCAATTAAGGGAGGGGGATGGGGTAACCGATTCCCCTGTTTCTCACGATTGTCAGACAAATAAATCCTCACATAAACCTGACAATATTGAACAGGAACCCAATTCAGTTGATACTGGTCATGTGCATGACAACGTGCCTTCCCTTCCAATAGTAACTTCCTCTGCTGTTGATAATGATGCTGTTTCTGCACCCACACTACCTACTGTTAAGGTTTCCAATAGGACACGAGTGTTGCCTTGTTGGCCTAAGGATTATGTGAAGTAGTTTATTATTTCCCTTTTTGTTCCTTCCTCCCTTCCCTTGTTCCCTTGCCTTTCCCTTGCAGTTCCTTTTGCCTATTATTGTGAGGGGGGGGGATGTGTTATGTTGTGCTTTCTTTTATTACTTGTATATGGCTTTAAGGCTCGCGTTAGAGCGTGCCACCATGTAGAATGTCAATTACTGTTCTTGCATTCTTGTTCCATGAAAGGCCAGTTGAAGCCTTCCTCTGCTGCTGTTAGTTGTGTTTCCTGGCTCCACCTGTTTTATCATTTATCTCAAATAAACCTTATGAGATACAACAGCCTCCTTCTCTACTTTACAAGTAGCTACTCTCTCTTGCGTCACTTTGAGGTCTATGTCGGCGGGATGTAAGCAATCAGCGGGTAAACTCCATGTGGTGGCAGGCCCATGGTTAATCTCATTTAAGGAGTTGCTTCCTTTGGGATCTGAGTGTTCTGGAGACTTGAAGTGGTCAGATAGATATCTTACCCAGTCTGATTCCTGGATGTTTGCAGATCCAAAGCTCGGTGTACTAGAATTGGAGTGATTGATAAGAGCCCAAAATGTTCTAGAGTTTTTTTGCTTACTCTCCCACACCAGTTTGCACCAAAATTGGTTTTCATGAGACCTTTTGTCTTTTTTGATCGCCAGCTTGAAGGATCTTTGAGTGGTTTGATAGTGAGTTGTACATTCACTATTCCCTGGGGATTTTGCCAGTGCCCGCAGGGCTGCGTTTCTGGCTTTCTTAAGTGACTTGGTCTGCTGTGAGATTGTAAAATGAGGCATCTGTGTTACCCTTTCGACATGATGCTTTGCTGGAAAAAGATCAGTCAGGTGGGAACTGAGCATTGTCCAGGTTACAGTCGGACCTGCCTCTTGCTCGATTCCGATTCTTATGATGTCCTCACTTGCTTGGAGGATATTCGAGCTAATTTCTTCAGACCACTTAAGGCGCTTTAGGTTTTCCGTTTGTATTCCCCGACATACTGATGGGGCTTTTTGTGTTTCATCGGGTTTGTGTTAAAGGAAATAACCTGGGGCCTGTGGTCACTTTCAGTTCTTGGGTTAATTCGGAAGTTGGATAAGCAATGGAGCAGGAGCGGCATTGCGGATGGTGTAATTCAAGTAGGAATACTTTGTGCCGTTTGTCCATGACCAGTTGGGCGAGGTGTCACCTGCTGTACTGGCGTTAATGACAAGGTAACCTGCACTATAAAATTTCATCACACAAAGTTCACCCAATCCACTTTGAGTTTTGGGTGGGTGGTTTAGTTTGTATAATAGCCTCGATGATTGGGAGTAGGAAGGGCCCATCAGTGTCTGTTGCAATCCCTTGGAATAGGTAGGTGTTAAAGTCCCCCGTAACTGTACAGTCTGAGTTCTGATGTTCCGCGGCTATATCATTCATGATTTCCGTTAGGCGTGTCAAATGCTCTTTTTTTGTACAAGTACTAGGGTTGATATATACATTTAAAAGGATCAGTGGGCTCTTCTTCCGCCAAGCATTGATTTTAACCCCCAGTAGCCAATCTTCGTCAAGGGGCAGTCGTGAGATTGGGCCTTTTAGGTTGTTTGATATATATATTGACAGGCCACCTTTGGGGTGACCGAAGCGGCTGTCCCTAAGTGCTGGATTCCATAACTCGATGAACCCGATGACTGGGCACCCTTGTGTGGCCCAAGTTTCTTGCAGGGCTATTACTGAATGTTCACACAGGAAGGAAAAGATGTCGGAGTTCTTAATTTTTTGCTGAAGGCCCCTTATATTCCAGGAACATCTTGTGACGGTGGAGTCCGCTTGTGTATTTAATACTGCTTCTGGGGGGGTGACATTACCAAAAGTTTGATGCCAAGAACCACTGCCTCTGGTTCGGGTGGTCATTCTGAGCTTTTGATCGATAAAGTGGCTGGAAGCCAATCCCATCCTTGGCTGGTATCAATGTTGGTGACCACTGTGGGAAGGGTGTTAGGGTCTTCCTTCGGCCCTAGCACATTTTTTAAGATTGAACATGTTTTCTGGTGGTCTTCCAATCTTGTAATTCCAGTTTTTTGCAGTGGTGTTGGGTGATTTAGTAGGGCGGTGGGGTAGCCTGGAATGGAATATGGGTACGCTCCGATGCCCCATTCCCTTAAGGTGGCTTTGTGGTTCAGGAGCGTGCCTGCCCAGGTGGCCGATTTAAATGTCACTAGTGTTACCTCCGATGGTTGGGTTCCTCTTGGTGGGAGAAATTCAATGGATTCAATATCATCTGATATTAGACCAGGAAATCCGTGGATGCCATTTACCAGTTTTGTAATGTTCGATCTGTTAAGAATTTCTTGGCGACCCTTTGATTTGTATTCGGGTGATAGTAGTATATAAGAATGTGACGAGTCTTTTGAGGACTCTATGTGTTTTTGACTTGAAGCCATCTTATTGTATTTAATAGTTGACAGACCTTCGTCCAATTCTTGGTCCTTTTGCATTAAACTATTGCAGGCCTTCCATTTGGGCTGATGATTTGTGGGCGAAACTGTTTTATTATTGTAAATAGTTTTAGTCAATTTCAGCTCTGTCATTGTGCTGTCAGTCTTTGGTGAGAATGGGCCATGCACAGGTTTCAATTCTGCCTGGGTCTATGTGGGTCCTGGTGTTTTCGTGATTGTCTTTTATTCCACAGGGCCTAGCTCTTTTTTTGCAATTCGTACTTCTGGTTCTCTTGCCTCATGTAGTCTCCCCACGGTCGGTGTAGTCACTGTTACAGGTTTGTCTCCTTCTGATTTGGACACTCCACAGTTTTCTGGAGGTGAAAGTACATTTGTTTCATTGGGAGCCTGTTTGTTGGATGCCATTGCAAAGAGGGGGTGGTATTCCGGGTGGGCAGCAGTCGTTTTTCCCCTTGCTTTATTTCTCTGTTTGCGCTGGCGCTTACGTTCTCTTTTACTGAGTTGAGGTTCAAACGCTGGCAGATCTTCCACAGTAAGAGGAGCCAAGGACACGGGGCTGGTCGTTAGACCTGTCGGTGAGTGGTCAGTACTCATAACACACCTGCGCGAGGTCTCGGCGTTTCCCTGTGCAGCTTCTGCCAGGTCTAATTGTGGATGGCCGGGTTTTGACTGTTCATTCAGCCATTTTGAGCCAAGGGCTGTACCCTCATTTGTCTTGATGCCTTTGTTTATTGCGGGCTGTAAAATAGCTAGATCTTGAGGCATGTCTGATGTTTTTTTTGATAACAGACAGGGAGTTAGACTTTGGTTACCGCCTTTCAGCATCCTAACTTCCTTTATAACACTAGTTAGGAAGTCAGGAAGCGAAGAGAGTGAATCAATGATTGGAGAACAGCAGCATACCGACTGTATGAGTTTTTTTGACGCTTGTGCTCCAAGAATTAAGTTGTTTAATTTATCAAGTTTGTTATCAATCCCTGACGTGAACACTGCCAGAGTGTTTAGGAGATCGACTTGCACGTCCAGTTTGTCCGAGTGATAGTTTAATGCCATGACAGTTTGTTGGAATGTTTGAAGAAGTTGAGGCCAGACGCTGATAGCTATGGGGTCTTCTTGGATGATGTTAGAGGTGGTGTTTGACATGGTTGACGTGACCTTGGTAGGATTTTCAGTGTTTTTAAAGAAGAATGACAGGTCCGCCAAAAGCTGGTTGCTTGGGTCAACTTTGTTGAGTGACTTTTGTGACGATGGTGTTGTTGTTACTACTGGGTGGTGAAAAAGCTATATGCATTGGACGTGATGCAGTCAATTGGTCCTTAGGTGTGTTTATTGTTTGAGGTGAGTGGGATGTTTGGAGAGGGTTATTACTCGAATGGGTACTTTGAACATGGATTTGAGCAAGAGTTTGCTGTTGATGAGGAGCCGTTGGGGCTTCTTTTGAGACGGCTGGGTCTTGACCAGGAGGTTTTGCCTGTGATTCCAATTTCCTGTTTTGTACTGTGGGAGGGCTCAGCGCATCCCGTAGGCTCATTGAGGATGTTTGCAACAGACGAACTCCTTGGATGTCCGCAGCAGTAGGGTGTAGTTGCTGGCCGGATTCCTGTACTGATTGCGGGTCTGGTTGGTTGTTAGTAGTGAGCGATACGAGGCTTGCGCCCCCCAAGACCTTCCGGCATGGGTTTGTTCGGTGGCGATCCGAAGATAAATACCTGTGCAGGATGGGCTATCTTTTTGGATTCAATTTGCCAATGTTGTGGGGATAGTGATTGTTGAAGAAGTGTACTTGTTTTGGGCTGCCTGGGCGAGGCTTTACACCCAGTTGCCTCTTGGGTCTGGAACTCGCAGAGATTATTAGACGACAATGTGTTTTTTTTAAGTAATCCAACAAATTTGAGGTTTTTCTGTAGGGTGGCTTTTCCATGGTCATGATTTTTGGGCTAAGATTGCCAAAGCCTTTTGGTGGAGATCCTTCCGCTGTTAACATTTCATTGCTAGCCCGAGTGGGCTTGTGAGTGCCCGGGCTGTTCAAATGGGGGTCCTTGGTCGATACCAGTTGCTTTGATTTCCTCCATTTGGGTGCCAGTAGAGTCTTTCTTACTCTCCCAGATCTCATGACTTTAGCTGCTAACGGGAAACGGTGCTGCAGAAGTAGCTGGAACCACTGAAGTAAGGTCTGGCACTAGTGTGGCGCTCCGGGACCGATTGTGAACTGTGGGGGTTTGCTATGAGTCTGATGGATCTAGTATGATGGGGGGTCCAGTATGTCTAGAAGCTGTTTAGTTTAGAATCTGTGCTCATAGATTGTTTGCTGACTTGTCCCAGCTTCAGTGGGCTTCAGCGGCTTCAGCGATGTCGGTTGATAAGGTGCTAGGAGGGATAGGGCGGTGTGAAATATAGCACTGCTAATTACAATTGTAGGTTAGCCGGTACTTTTTTGTCGTTGCCTGTCACTGCCTGTGTACCTTTTCTTTTTTTTTTGGCACCCCCCGCACTTTAACCCCTACTCCTGACTTGCCCGCCCATGACAGCCGACACCCCACACCGCCTGAGCCCAAACCCAACCTCGAGTCCAAATCTCGGCCCCACCACTGAGAACTCCTCAAACCCAGCAGGGAGAAGTCCCTCGTAGGTGGGACTCGACCACTCAGCCTGGCAGAGCCCAGGGAGGGGAGATAGCGCGGCTGCAACTGGGCAGGACACGGAGGAGAGAGGCAGAGGGAGCAGCCCCAGAGCTAGTAGAGCCACTGAGACGTCCGCACGCCCGCCAAGTTGGGCCAGCAGGCTTAGCAGTGCAGGGAAAAAGACACTGGGCAGCGCTGCAAGCCAGAACTCCCCTATGGTACCTGCGGGAACCCTAAGTGGGTCTCAGGAAGGTTCAGAAAGGGGGCCAAGAGATACAGAGAATACAGCTTGTAGGACCGAGCGGCGGCTAACACATTTGAGAGTGAGATAGAGAGAGGGCTGAGTGGCAGGCAGAGAGGCACAGTCGGGTCTCGAGACAGCCGCCCTGCAGGACCCGCAGGGACCGCCGGCAATTGACCACACCCCTCTGTGGAGGCGGGTAGACCTTAGCCCTTAAATCTCTCCCCTCCGACCCAGACCTCTCAGCCCCTCTCCCGATGTCCGCCGTCTTACCGTTATCCGCAACTCGCTGAAGTCCCTCTCCCGGTTTCCCCAGCTCTGACCTGCCTCGAAAACGCCGTGCATCCTTGGTAGCAATCACCCCGCCAGGAGCTCGCCTGCAGCACCGCCGATTCGCCAATCCCCTCCCACTGACCTCACCGTACTCCGCCCTCACCTGTTAGCACGCCCGGAAGAACAGCGGCAAAACAATTAGTGGGACGCGGCCAGAAGGCAACACAGTCGATTGTTATATCATTCAAACCACAAGATTGTGTTCTTCAATGATGGTTTCTGATATGTGTTCAACTGACACAGTAAATTTCTGTTGTCTCCTACTCTGTGGCCATTACTTGTTCTTTTGTCATTTTTCACTCCTCATGATTATTCCTTCACCAGGTTCATTCTGTTGGTCTGGTTATGATTCATTAGTATTTGTCAAACAAAGGGAGAATGATCAATGGATCAACGGACACTAACTATCACTTAAGCAAGTGAAAGGTTGAGTAGCAGCATGTGCCCGTATAGGTACTAGTAGCTCAAAGAAGAGAGGTGCTGCACTGTTCCTCAGGAGGGAGAAAATTAAGGAAAAGCTGACGTGACCTAAGGTGTGGGTAGTACACCTTTGGGCATCCATTTAGTTGGATGTATTTGCCTCACACACCCAAAGGGTGTCATGCTTCATCATTGGCGGTTGCTCCTCGTCGGGGGGGCGGTGCAATCCCCAACGGGCTCACCTCTAGGAGGGGCTCTTTAGCGGAGATCTTTTGTATCCAACAGCCCTATGGTGAAGTGAGGGTATGTGGGCAGAGTATCAGATGGACTCGGTGTAGTGATTAAAATGCAGTAGGGGATGCCGGAAACAACTTTATTCTGGGGGTCCCCCTACTACAATTAAAACCAGTGTGGAAAGGCGAACAGCTAGGGGTAACCAAATTAGGTAAAGTAATCCTAGAGAGGCCTTGGAAAACTGTGGGTCAACATGTTTCTCGCATTTGGTTCATCACCTGCGATTCATCAGGACCATTAAATTAGAAGTGAAAAAGAGAATTTTAACATGCGAGTGTCATGTATGTGATGTAGGTGTATATTACCTTGGTGGGAAGTCCTATGCCTAAATAATGAGACAAAACAGAACATTAAAAATAATATTTCTTCTTCCCATCAAAAGCATGAACTGGGTCAGCGTCAGGAGGTCATGGACTTGGCTCAAATGTTAGTACGTCATCAAGCGGACATCTCACCCTCTGAATGTGTGAGGTGTGACTCCAGTTAGGTATTCCACGCATTTCACAGCAGTGTTGGTAACCAGGATCACCTGTTAGGGCCACGTCCACCTTAGCTCCAAGCAGGATTTTTTAACTAGATATTTAAGAACGACCCAGTCCCTGGGTGTAGAAATCTGGCTCTGTATATACTATACTAAAGTAAGATATAGTGTGCATAGAGCCCAGTGATTTCCCGGGAGGCTTACATAGGCTCAAGAAGATAACACTAAAAGCTCTACTTTTGTTTGTCTGTTCAAACAGTTAGGCTTATCAGAGAGCAGTGTTAAGCATTTGTTGTACACACTCAGACAAGAAATGATATCCCACACTCAAAGACTGAATCCAGATCAATTGTTTAGTGTAAAAAGTATTATTTGGTTATTTTATTTCTAGAACCAAACAATTCGTTATCATATTATTTACTTGGTTCGGTTGAAAACATAAAAGGCACAACATCTGTGAAAATAGTGCATACAAAGTCATGATAGCCTATATTTAAGAACATTTCCCACAGAAGAAAAATCAATAAATAAACAATTATTGCAATATTTAATTACTTATCCTCGTTCTCCCGTATGATAAATACAGCTCTTAAATAACTTGGAACATTTGCTATGACATATTAGTCTGATAACATGTATACATATATAATGCATGGTCGATTTGTAAAAAAACCTTCATTTTTAAAACAGGTACATTTAAAATCCTCCTTAGTTCTATGCAAAAAGTGCAAGACACCATACAGAGCATAGAGTCCTGAGGAGATTTGTTACTACAATTGAAAGGATCCAAGGAATCTAAGTCAAACTTTCCCTTTGGGGTAGCAAAACCTAAATGTTGTAAATTAAATCGGAGTCTTTTGAGCAGATATTTATCCCTATTATTTTTTACTTCAGTAAGATTTGGCTCCATGACCAATGTGGTGGTTGTCAAAACATATTTCCTAATAATGGGTTTCAACAGCTCTACCCCTTTCCTAGTTGATTTCACTAATTTCATAAAATGACCGTTACCTATTTGTGGTCCTGTCTACTCTCGGTGTTGGTATACATTACCCTCCTTCCTGGATCGGAGAGATAGTCTCTTATATACCTAAGCCATGAAATGTTATAGTCCTGGTCAAATGCCATATTATCCCTCATAAATATTCGATTAAGACCAAGCTTCTCCTTGGACCAAATCCTCACCAAATTCCGCAGACGGTGCAAGGCTATCTGGTCACTTAAATATCTGACACCCCAGCTCCTCATGTACACACAAGAAGGACATACTCTGGGGCGCACACAGAAAATGTGTGAGAAATTTGTTTTCATCGATTTGAAGCTCATATAGTTCCAAAAACCCCAAATATTGTGCTCCTGTATCGAGCTTTGGACACACACTTGGCCTGATTATTCTTGACAAGGGCTTTGAGAGGTCTATTTTCCAGCCTAGCAGCAGAGCTAAATCTGAGCTCCTGACTTTTGGCTCCAATCAGGGGCTTCCAGCTCAGATTGGAGTCAAATAGCACACCTAGATAGGGGAAACTCTCCACATTTGCCAATAAGTGCCAATTCAGGCTAAAATATTTTGTTCTGGGTTTACTGGGCCCCACCACCATAATTCGGGATTTAGTTTGTTTGACTTGAAAGGTCTAAATCCCTCATAAAAGAGTGAAATTTATTAAAAAGTGTTTGAAAATAGATATGGGGTTATTAGTATTGCGATAAGTAGTGGCGCCTCTAAAATTGACTTACGTATTAGTTGAAAGGCTTGATATTCAACAGTGCTACAGAAAAGAGGAAAACCCTCAACCTCCAAATTAGACCGTAGTCCACAACAAAATGTACATAGGATCTGTGCACACGTTCATGCCATTGACAGTATGAGTACTGTACGTGATTAGCAAAATAACACAATGACAGATGTTGATAGATGTATCTTCTCGATCTCCAGCAGCAAGTACGCCGCCGCTATTTCGTATTCCGTGTGTGCCGCGGAAGTGAATAATGATTCACTTCTGCGGCACACACGGAATACGAGAGTGGAGTTTTATTAGCGCTCCCTTTGACTGGCACTAAAAAGTTTTTGGCACAGTCCAGTCTGGCAACACTGTTCGAATTCAGCCACAGCCGGCACAGAAGTAAAACCGGCGGAGAGAATTTATCAATGCTTTGATACCTGTCCTATAGCCCTGAAAAAGTCTTGGGTAACTCCCTGATTAAACACGTGTTGGCTGGGCATCTGAAATAAACCAAACCAAAAGAATACATCTATCAACATCTGTCATTGTGTTAGTTTGCTAATCACGTACAGTACTCAAACTGTCAATGGAATGAACGTGTGCACAGATCCTATGTTCATTAAAAAAGGTTTGTAGAGCATTGGCTGGGCTCGCTATCAGCACTAAATCATCTGCTTATAAAAGTACTCGTAGGCGATGAGTACCAATCAATGCACAGTCTAGTTTTGCTGCAATGAATGCCTGTTCCAGTCCATTTACATACAAACTAAATAAAAAAAGGCGCAAGGATGCAACCTTGTTGAACCCCATGGCCTATCTTAAAGCTCTCAGTACATAAAGACTCATTGGAATATTTTACTCTAGGATATGTCCCTGTGTGAAGCTCCTGCAGAAATGATTATATATGGTCCATGCCCAGTCCTAACATGATCTTTCATTGCTTATCACAGTTGTCACGGTCGGACGCTGCTGTGAGATCCATAAAGGCCATGTTGATTGTCTCTGAGCATTCAAAGGTGTATTTATTAACCACCATATAGAGGTTCATACACTGATCTATGGTGGATTTGCCTGACTGGAACCCATAATGAGAATATGAAGTTAAATTGCTGTCTTTAGCCCATCATCTTGGCTTATCTAAATGCACCCACCCACTACCTTTATAGCTTTATCTAGAAGGGATATGGGCTTGTAGCACCGTGCATTGTCTTTATACCCTGTTTAAAGATAGGGACTATGATTGATGATGACCATAAGGGAAGTTGTCCTTGCTGCACTCCTGCATTCAAGACCAAGGTCTACAATGGGCTCCAAAAGTCTGCATAACTGATGTAAGTCTGGCAGAATACTATCTGGCCCCAGGGATTTTTGTCTGGTTAGAGCCTTTATGCCCATGGTTACCTCTTCCAGTATCAAGACAAGCCTAGATTCTATCTGAACCACTGTCTGCTCCTCAGTCAGAAATGGCAAATTCAAGCAATTATACATTCTTTCGATTTGGGTCACCCAGTCCATAACAGTAATATAAAGGCAAATAGTAGGCACATTCTCATTGGATGAAAGAGGGCCAATTTACTATGGGTCAAATAATGTAACTATTTCTCACAGTGGTCACTTGAACCAGTACATCCCAGGCATTGTCCCTCAAAGTCCTTTTCCTTCTCTTCAACACCGCCTTATAATTACGTCTACAGGATACTACCTGATCGACATCTCTAGAAGTTGCTTTGAGTGTGTTTTTTAACTTACGGAGGGTCTTGGTACATCCAGTGTCAAGCCACCTGTGGGCAAGTTGTTAGTTTTTGTGTATGGCGCATGTATTAGCTCATCTGCCTTTTGGCTATATGACCAAAAGCAATGAGCCACGCTAAGTTTGGAGCAGACTGGAGGTTAAGATCAGCACAAGGGTGGGCAGCACCAAAGCAACATCACCAGTGGCACAGGGGCAGCCGGGTGAAAGGTGCAAAATCAATGTTAGGCGCCCAAAGTGTTTCAATGTGGAATTGTGACTGCACAAAGAGGCTGCAGGCTCGGCCCAGGAGGCTGGCTGAAGGTAACCACCAGCTGGCCAGGTACGTTGGAGGGATGGGGAGGCTGAGGCACCATTAGTTGGGCTGCCCAAGGCCAGAGGGCTGAGGATGCAGGGTTACATTTTAGTGTCTGATCTTCTTGGTCGGAGCCAGTCACGTTCAGGGGGACCCTTCAAGTAGGGACCACAGGCAACTTCGTGGAGTCCAGGAGTGATCAGCCACCTATAGGGATGAAGTTAGAATCACTGGGGAGACTTCACAGGACAGCTGAGCCACTCTAACTTGGGCCATGGGAGTTGGGTGCAGAGTGGCAGAGGTCACAGATCCGCTTGGATCCGGAATCCTTGGTGTAGTTTATTTTGGACAGGGCTGCTGTCCTCGGGAGATCTAGTCTTGGCTGAAGAGTGTCAGTCTTCTTCGGGTTCTTATAAGTTGCTGGCCAAGGGCCAGGCATCGTCTTCTTTGCAGGGTCTTTGAGCAGGAGAAAGTCTGGTAGGGTTGGGGCCAAATCAGTAGTTGTCTTCCAGGCTTGGCTGCATGGCATCTTCTTCATCTTTTTCTTCTTTTATGTCAGACTTTATTCACGTTTCCGTAGGAAAGTCATGCAAGTGAGATCTCTACTTCCCCCTAGTCACCGATATCCTGAAAGTCACAGTAAATGGCAGTGAACCAGGGAAAGAAGTGATAAAAAGGGTTGAACAAATAATGCCTCCCACGTCACCCCCCACATATGGAATGGATCAGTCAACCAGGAGATATCTCTACCTAAAAAGAGATAAAATAGTCAGTAAAATATATTTACTAAGTGTGTAAGATTTATATTGAGAAGCGTGAAAGAGTCTAAGGGCCAGATGTCCGACCCTTTTTTGCGGCCGCAAACAGGAGATCCTCCCGTTTGCTACCACAAAAAAGGGTATTGGCATGTACAAATGCTATTTTGAGAGTCACAGACTTGCAAAATAGCATTTGCAACTATTAGGAAGGGGTGTCCCTTCCTAATAGCGAGTCAGGATGCCATGCACAATTCTTTTGCGACCACATTTGCGGCTGCAAAACACTCGTAGTTTACCATCTACTTCTAGTGGGTGGTAAACCACTCGCAAACAGGAAGGGGTCCCCAGGGGACCCCTTTCCCTATGTGAGAATGTGAGGAAATATTTTTTAAGAGCAGGCAGTCAGGGATCACTGCCAGCCCTTAAACAAATGACACTGCAAATTTTCATTTTTCTTTTTCAAATTAATCCCGTTTTCCTTTAGGGAAAATGGTCTTCATTTAAAAAAAATACCTGCTATATTTGAAAAGCACATTATAATAAACAGGTTTAAGCCCAAACAAAGTCACTGGGACCTGGGTAGATAATTGTTATAAACAGAGGGGTCCCGGACTGGGAGAGAAAAGAGAAATATAGAAAATAGAACCAATATTTGACAAAAATGAAAAACAGAAACAAATCCAAAGTATGATGTTTTAATTCACAAAGTACTCAAAAACCTTATCATTGGTTATAAGATACACATTCAAAACTTTTTTCTTTTTCCGAACAATTGTGCCCACATGTACGAAAGAAGGATTAGGGAAAAAGGTAGTGCTGTGAGGGGATTTTGTGAGGAATGCAAAGGAAAAACTATCTTCATTTAAGTGACAAATAAATCCAATTCTCTTTGTTCATATGTACAATCTTGAAGTGATTCCCCTAGCTCGGGGCCACATAAACAACCTGCACATATCAATACAGTTCTTATAGACCAGGCTCCTGTGACAGCTGTACAAATCCTGCAAGTGGTAGAAGCTGGTGTGGTACGGGTGAGTAGTCTACGTTTTGACCCTGGTTCATGTAGAGGTAGTTTCCTTTACAGAGCGGGTCTTCGTCAGGACAGCGGGGGCTGGTGGTGGGCAGACCTCCTTAAGCGCCGGACATGGTGCAGGGCGTGCCTCGGCCCACGCTGTCCTAATTACTCGAGCACGATGGAATCTTGTTAATCAGGAAAGGGATATGGGTCCTCATGTAAATTCAATCCGGAATAGCCGGTGTCGTTTCACTACTGTCCAATTTCTTTGATGACAGGAAACACAGGAGAAACACGTTGTTAAACCTGGAGGCAGAAAATGCTCACTCATTTGTGTCAAATATTGGTTCAATTTTCTATATTTGAAAAGCAGTCCCAGACATGGTGGTCTGCTGACCCCAGCAGGCCACCATCCCTGGTGAGTGATCGCCTTTACTAATAGGCTCGCACATTGTTACAGCGTCATTAATATTCACGAGGCATGCAATTTGCGACCCCATTGGGAGTTGCAAACAGTGTCGGATACACTGTTGTACATCCTAATTTGTGAGTGGCAAATTGCAAATCTCAAATGCACAGCAAATTGTGAGTCGCAAATGTGCCGCAATTTGCGAATCGCAAATTATTGAGTCGTACATTTTGCCCTAAAGTACCTAATTTTTCCCTTCTTCCGCAAAGGAAATAAAAAAGGTTCAAGTCATTTGATATCTTTATCTGCAAAACAGAAAATATAAATGTCAATTAGGTGCATATAAGGGTGGAAAACTATAGTCAAGTAAGGGGGGGCACTATACACCCACCTAATGACCACTGAGATGGATTCTCTCCTTGGTATTTGGATACAAATCATTCATTTACAACAACCTAAATCCTCCTTATGATCAGGAAACTATTTTTTTTTTCTGGAGCACTCTGGGTGGTTAAATAAGCAAAGCAAAAGAAACAAATCTCCAAGGACATGGATAGGTAAGCATTAGGATAAAATATATATATATACATACATATTTAATATATTTGTGTGCAGTGTGACAGTGCTGTTACCATATAGCAGGCCTTATAAGACTAGTTGTTTTACAGGTGGATATGGAGTAGAGACTGCAGCGCCGAAGGAGCCGCTAAAAGGGACTGCCAGCGCCGCCGTGGGATTTCAAGGATGACGACGGCCGAGCAGTGAAGATGGCAAGCACCTAAGGAGCCTCCAAACAGGAACACCTATGCCCACTGATGACCCGGAAGAACAACAGGTATGTAACCAGAAGCAAAAGCTCAGTCCCAAACACTAGAAGGCGAAGCGTTTCTGTGTTGGATCAAATGAGTTTTACACTCTTCTACTGGTCCCCGCATATGCCACATAGCGGGAACGGCCCTCATGATATTGGGCCACATGAACCTGAGGATCAAGGTTCAGGGGTGCCCCTACATACTGAATTTAGGGGCAATACACGAACTGATAGCTGGTAGCCAATTAGCTACTTGACTTTCAGGTGACTACACCCTTAGAATATTCCCCCCTTTGTGGAGGGGGCATCCCCCTAACCTGGTTGGGTCGAATCCTTCTATTCAAATGTAGGATGTCCTAAGGACAGCTTGGTCCAGGGCACCTTAGGGGGTGTCCTGGCACAGAGGGGACACACCTCTCCTGACTACAAAATTTCCTGCCAATCTTGCCTTCAAAAGTGGTGCTTGGTCAAGGAGGCTTGCACCTCCATTATCTGGAGAGGCCCTGACTAGCGCATCAAAGGGCTGGAAGACTTTGAGGCTCACAGTCCTGAATGCTGCTCCTGCTTAGCCGTAGGTGTGAAGCACTTCCACCCCAAGTAACTGTTGGCCCTGACTCACAGGAGCATGAGGGATCCCACTTCAGGGGGTGAGAAACATGTCTGTGTGTGACAGGCAGGTGGACACCAGTTAGCAGGACACAAGGGAGTTGGTTGTTTTTCTGTGGGCATCTCTAAGATGCATTCTGACTGCATTTTGTAATAAATCCAACAATGACATCAGTGCGGGTTTATTATGCTGAGGAGTTTGATACAAAACTCCTCAGTGTTTAGTAAAGCCATCATGGAGCTGTGGAGTTCATAATTGCAAACTCCCATCCCATCTACTCAATATGGCTCCACTGCACTTAAAATGCGATGAATGGCACATACACTGAATGGGCACATTGCTCATGCAGCTGTGCCCTCACCTGTGGTATAGTGCAACCTGCCGTTGGGCTGTGAGGCGTGCTAGAGGGGTGACTTACCAATATCACGGGCAGTGGTTGGTGGGCATGGCACACAGGGATATGTGCCATGCCGACTCTGAAGTTTTGTATGCACCAAAATACATCATCTGCAATTGCAGAGGGTTTGTGTTTGGTGATGGGCCTCTGAGGGTGTCACAATACATGCTGAAGCCCTTAGAGACCCTCTCTGGAAACAAGGCCCTTGGGACTAACAGATGAGCCAGAGGTCTACCAATTGTGACAACAAAGGTAAACTTTTGAGAAGAAACACATGCACTGGAAACCTGATTGGCATGGACCCAGTGGATACTGAGTCAAAGTGCATCAGACATCTGGCAAAAGGTTGGAGGTAACATTCCTCAAAAAGGCACTTTTCTACGCTGGAGTTAAGATCATTCTACTGCTCTCCACTCGGGATGGTAGTACCAGCACCGGCCTGGTGAGAGACAGGATGCACCATATCAGCCAATCCCTTGCTGTAGTCGAAAATCATGTCAACAGTGATATTCCCAAGTCCATATACAGGCACAGCTGGCAGTTGCATGAGATGTGCCATGATTATCTCACGTGACAATCATTTACCTTTGTCAGAGGTGCTTCAGAGAACCATCAATAGTAATGCCAAAGCATCCATCTGGCCATTTCAGAGGAGTAGATGCACAGACTTTGGCCAATCGAGATTTCAATGTTCAGTTGAGCTGTTCAATTATTCTTTGAGTTTCTGGTCTGTAAGTGCAATGCAATCTTTGTTCCACTTTTAGTGTCACACACAGTATTGCAAGGATCTCATTATCAAAATGAGTCCTTCAATCTTACTCTAGAGAAAACGGAAATTGGAACCTAGGAGTTCTCACAAAAGCAGTTGGGCTACAGTGAGACTGCTATTTCTTCATGTTGGGTAGGCTTCTACCCATGGGAGAAAATGCACAATAAGAGTAGGATATACATCAGCCCATTACAGACAGGCATTTAGACAAAATCCAACTGCATCCTGTTAAAGGGCCCTCCTGATCTTCCTATGTGACACAATGTAACAGTCCAACATTAATTTGCTGAGAGGTCACACATCCGTGATAGAATTCCTCAGCCAGGATTCTAAATTTGGGATTGAACCAGTTCTGCCTAAATAATTTCACCATAGCATCCCTTCAAATGTGTACAGGGTCATGAAAATGTCACTTCATTGAAAATAACTGGATATTGGGCAACGCAGGTCCTTCATCTGCCGAAACCCAAATGCCATTCGCATTTTTAACACATCCTGCTCTGATCCATCCCTGCTGCTTTGCCTCTAACACTCCTCCCTGCAATCCTCCTGACTACCATCTACTGACAACAGCATTGAAAAGGTGGTGTCCTCATCAGATTTATTTTCATACTCTTGGTTAATTGTGCATGCCATAAGCACACAATACCAAACAGCTTTACCTCATATCTGTTTCTAATAGTTATATAATTATTTCTGCTTCTGTGGGCTGGTGCATTTAACAACTGCTATTTCTTGTGGCAAGTATAATGCTTTCTTACTGTCCCATGACATATTCTCCATTCTGGACAGGGGATCTGGATGAAGTCATGAATACCCTTTGTGACAATAACTGTCCAAAATCATGGACCACACCAAAGCCAAACTGACTATCCACAACTATTGTCACCCACAATTTCTCAGAATGGTAGCATGCTCTGGTAAGGGTGACCAAATCTGCCACTTGTGTAGATGTAATACCTTGAAGCCGGGAGGATTCAACCACATCCTGAATTGTACAGGCAGCATAAGCTGCTTTCAAATTCCCTTCATTATGCCTTATGAGCCATCAACACAAATTACATAGTCGGGCTGATCAAGAGATTCATTCTTAAGGTCAGGTCTTGGTTTATTACCTAAATTCATGACATCAAGACAGTTATGCTTAACCTCTTCCCATCAATTTAATAATCAGGCAATGGTAACAGTGTAGCTTGATTAAGAGTTTGACATTGCTAAAGGAGAACATTTGCAGTCACAGAAATTAATTGTTCATATTTTGTAAATCTGCTGTTTGTCAGATATTATGTCTTGTTTGGAGTAAGAAAGACGTCCATGGAGTGAGAGGGCATCACTGTAATAGGATGTCCCTTGACTAGAGTCTCACTTCTCTCAATACTGACACCAACCACCACAACCACTTCAAAAAAGCCAAGCACACCTGTAGCCACATGGTCAGGGGTAATTGAGAGTCACCATTCAATGGAGTCCTCTTTCTCACTGTAAAACAATGTGAATCTTTTACTGTAATCAGGTGTCCCTAGTACCGGGTCATGACAGAGACTTTCTCTTAGCTCTAGGAACACTTTTAAGCAGTCATTGCCCCGTGGAAGTGGATCAGGCACATCTTTGTGCGTCAACCTCAGTAAAGGCTTGGTGTTACAAATGGGGGGTCTCTGGCTGCCAGAGGTTTCCAACCTGTCCAAGTGGGGACCCTAATTCTAGTCAAGGTAAGGTAGTCACACAGTTGATATAAACCCTGTTCACATATCCTTGGAAGCTTTGCATGAGCAGTTAGGCTTACTTTAGAGGCAACGTGTAAAACATTTCAATAAAACACACAGAGTAACACAGTGAAAATAATATAAATGGACACCACACCAGTTTTGAAAAATTAACAATATTTGTCTGAATCAAACAAGACCAAAACAACAATCGGCCAACACACAGCAAGTAAAGCTATCACTTTTAAATGGTTAAAGACAGTTAAGTTCATAGAAATCTAATAATGTGTCACTTTTAGTGCAAATTATCTGGGGATGAGTTAAAATCAAAGATGAAAATAGGCATACAGGAGGTGAGGCGCTGGTAAAGCAAAGTGATGTGCCGGTTTCCTACTCCCAGGACAGGTGATGTGTTGGTTCCTTACTGCCAGGTGAGGTGATGCGTCAGTTTCTTACTGCAATGCAGGGGAGGTGATCCGTCGATTCCTTACTGTCAGGTTAGGTGATGTGTCCATTCTTTACTTTGAGGGGAGGCAATGCATCAATCCTTTACTCTGAGGGGAGGCATTGCGGCAATATCCACACACATCCTTGGTTCCTTACTCTCGGCCAACCTCAATGAACAACTTTGTGCCCAAGGACAATGTGTTGAAAATCCAGATGTACTGAGCTGATGCGGGTGCAGGCAGAGCAGGTGCTGCAGTGATTTCACAATTTAGAAAAGGGGGTGGTGATGAACAGAGTGTCTGAGTTAAACAGACCACTCTTACCCAGTCCAAAGATCAGGGCTTGATCCATCACCGTTATTTATCTCACTGCCCCATCCCAGCTCAGAACCTGGCTATATGCAAATCAGTCTGTCCCTGGCCCAGTGCATCATGGGAACAGGGCAGACTAAACTACCAAGCCAATTCTTCACCAGAAAGGAGACAAGCTACCGGGGACCGGTTTCTGGCATTTCAGCCTTCTTCGGCCCGGCTTGCTTGAATCCTGATGGAGCAGTGAGAAAGGGACTCATGTCTGAGTATACCCTGCCACACCTATAGTGGCCAAAAACGATTTAGAAAAGGGGGTGGTGATGAACAGAGTGTCTGAGTTAAACAGACCACTCTTACCCAGTCCAAAGATCAGGGCTTGATCCATCACCGTTATTTATCTCACTGCCCCATCCCAGCTCAGAACCTGGCTATATGCAAATCAGTCTGTCCCTGGCCCAGTGCATCATGGGAACAGGGCAGACTAAACTACCAAGCCAATTCTTCACCAGAAAGGAGACAAGCTACCGGGGACCGGTTTCTGGCATTTCAGCCTTCTTCGGCCCGGCTTGCTTGAATCCTGATGGAGCAGTGAGAAAGGGACTCATGTCTGAGTATACCCTGCCACATCTATAGTGGCCAAAAACGATTTAGAAAAGGGGGTGGTGATGAACAGAGTGTCTGAGTTAAACAGACCACTCTTACCCAGTCCAAAGATCAGGGCTTGATCCATCACCGGTATTTATCTCACTGCCCCATCCCAGCTCAGAACCTGGCTATATGCAAATCAGTATGTCCCTGGCCCAGTGCATCATGGGAACAGGGCAGACTAAACTACCAAGCCAATTCTTCACCAGAAAGGAGACAAGCTACCGGGGACCGGTTTCTGGCATTTCAGCCTTCTTCGGCCCGGCTTGCTTGAATCCTGATGGAGCAGTGAGAAAGGGACTCATGTCTGAGTATACCCTGCAGTGATTTCACAGCCGCAAAGTAGGTGATGCATTGATTCTTCAACCGCACGGCAGGGCTTGTTTCGGAGCGGGTGCCACAGACATCAGTAACATAGTGCTCGGGACTCAGGCTGCAGTATCTTTGCAGGGCAGGCGCTACATGGATTCTTCAGCCACACCTCAGTGATGCGTTTATTTCTCTGCCGTACAGTGATGTTGTTTCGGAAAAACAGCTACTTTTGAGTCAATGTGTGGATTTTCTTTTCGGGAAATGTGTGACACCCCAGAAATTCCAGAACTTTCCCTCCAAGAAATGTGAGGACATTTTGTTTTTTTAGAGAAAGTTTGAGATTCGCAACAGCTTCTGGGTGGATAACCTGGTGAAAGTCACACAAATCGTGCCACCTTAATCTTTCTAGAGTATCTACTTTTCAGAAACATGGTTTGGTAGTTTTCCCTGGGTGCCGGCTGAGCTAGGACCCAAAATCCACAGCTATCCAAATTGAACAAACGTTTCAATAGAAATATTTGATCTGTCTCTGTTGCATTTTGTGTCCTTACCTGCTGCTGGCACTAGGCTCACCTATATAACTGAGCTATATGAAACCAAACGGAGGCAGCACCAAAGATGAACTTGAATCGATGAGAAATGACGTCAATGGGATCGTTAGACCAGTACAGATGCCTATATCAAAAATCCGTTATCCGGATAGTATTTTATCCACGTCAGGGTTTTTATATATAAAAGACACAATTGGTCCAAGACAATGATGTTCCAAAGTTAGTGTACAATTTCTGGCATCCAAAGAACAGTGTATGTGCAGACCATAATAAGCTGCCACCAAAATTGCTCAAGAGCCTCCTATCAGTACGGTGTCCCCATGACGGATTCGATCAGCTGATCGAATCCGTCATGGGGACACCGTACGGATTTTTGATATAGGCATCTGTACTGGTCTAACGATCCCATTGACGTCATTTCTCATCGATTCAAGTTCTGATCAATACTCTCGCCCTGACGAAGCTCCCATGGTTGGGGAGCGAAACGCGTTGGCTGTCCTATATATGAGAAAAATAAAAGAATTTATTTTTGATACTACATTGTCCTGGCTACTTCATCTTTGGTGCTGCCTCCGTTTGGTTTCATAAATCTTTGTCTGGATTTCCAGTAGGACCAAAACCGCAGCAGGTCCTGGAGGTTATCAGCACAGTATTCAGCATAACAGCTCAAATTGGACACAAGAGGGACATTGGAAAATAGAGGTGCTTACTGTAAGATCCGCTGTGGAACTTTTCTTTGTATATAACTGAGCTAACATTTTTATCATGAGATGTAGTGAAACGCTCGGTGGAAGGAAATTTGTGACCTACTGCATATTCCAGAGGTTTGTCTCACAAAAATGTGGGGAAAGTGTGTGTTTTTAGCCTACTTTTGAAGTTTGCAAAGGCTTCTGGGTAAGAAACCCTTGTGAGAACCACACAAGTCACACCACTCAGGATACTCCCAAGTGCCTAGTTTTCAGAAATGTCTAGGTGTGGTACATTTCCCTAGGTGGTGGCTGAGCTAGTGATAAAAAACCACAGTTGCATACTTTGTGAAAAATGCTGCATGAAATATGGTGTCTCTAGGTTGAGATTTATGTCACAGTTGTTAAGCCCAGCTACACAAGTGGGTACCATTTGTGTCAAGAGGTGTGTGAAAACACATAATCTCTGCATTTTTATCTTCAAAATGCCAGCCAGTCTACAAGAAGACATTTTGCAAAATGCCCGCTGAATAAAATGATAGTGTGGGTAACCTCAAATTCCGATGTGACAAATAATCACTGTTCCAAAATTCAGCATAGTGGGCCCGATTCACAGAACTAACGTATGACAAAATACTAAACTTACTACTCATAGTATGCACAGAATGCACTTACGACTGTCCTAAGTTTACGTCTGCACTCGGGCTGGAATTTCCAGCATCCAGAGTGTAAGTTCCACACCCGGATTGTGAGCTCCACACCCGGAGTGGAAGCTCAACACCGGTGCGGATTTCCCCCAATGTGCCGGAATCTCCTCTCCCGGGCCGGAATACCCGCAATATGGTGTTAATTCATTATATCTGATGCATTGTGGGTATTTTGGCCTGGGAGCGGAGATTCTGGAACAATGGTGGAAATTTTGCTCTGGTTGCAGAGCTTACACTCCGGGCGCGGAAATTCCGGCCTGAGTGCGGACCTAAACTTAGGACAGTCATAAGTGCATTCTGTGAATACCATGAGTAGTAAATTTAGGATTTTGTCGTAAGTTAGTTCTGTGAATCGGCACCTTGTGTACATTCCAAAAATCACGTTTCCGTCTTACCTATTTTTGATTCTTTATATTTTGCCATATGAGTTACTCTATAGTCTTACACAATGAAAAACCATTGTAAGGTAAAGTTCAGTTTATTACCTCTGGCAATTAAGTTTTAGGGGAACCTACAAACCCTATATATCACCGCAACCCCAAGGGTTTGTTCGATGTAATGGAATATTGCTGTTGTAAATCAACCAATGTGGCTAGAAATTACAAATGAAAATGTTGCCAAATATAAAAATAAAATTCCCATTCATTTTCAATGTGCTTTAACCCTTTCGGTGAGTCGGACAGCGCGACATCACAGTGGGCGTGTGCGGAGGACGGCCGGGGGCCCTCCTGACCATGCCCAGTCATAAATCACCCGCACCACGGCGGAATTCCAGCCGCGGTCAACGGGTTAATTTCAACAGAATGGGTTTTATATTTATTTATTTTTATTCATTACAATACCGCGTGTTCCTGCCTTTTAACAGTGCTGGCTCACAATAGGCTGCCTAGCGACAATGTATCTCTGCAGTATGGTGTAAGGGTGTCTGCGTAGCATACAGGATTGGATTTGTGCAGGAAGGGCAATGAGGTATATTCCTATATCTACGTGTGCTGTAGAATGCAACACACATAGAAAGAGGAAGTAACGAGGAGAAATCAATATACTTTTCCTTGTTACACCTGCCTAGGGAAGACGTAGCATTTTAGCACATACTAGTGTCCACCAGTGCTGGTAAATATTTGAATGTGTCAGAGTCCATGGTCGTTGCATTGGGAAGACCATGCAATGCCCATGGAATACCATCCCTGAGCAGAGTAACGCAACACAGTGATTTGCACGGTGTTACTTCTGATTTATCAAGCATTTAAGGGCCATGCAAAGTGGCCTTGCTTTTCTAAATTAATCGTATTTTGGGGCTGTGTCATGCATGCACCACATTGTGTAATGCAAAATCGATGCACCCTCCACAATAAATAGGGCTATCACTCTCTGTGGTAAAACCTTGAGGGGTCAACACAAATGATCCCTATTGAGAATTCAGCTATTTGTCTACTTTGAAAGAGAGCATAGCTTTCTGGGTTCACCCCTGACTTTCTCACCTGCTTCAACCACAAATTGAAAGGAGGTGAAAACCATACAAATTAGGCGAAATGGACTGCCGCTTAGAACAATGCAAAAACTGTGGTAGAAAGTTGATTTTGATACAGCTATGCTTGTTCCTTAATGCTGGGAAAAAGATGGTCGAAACACAGCACACCTTTTCTTGTTGCATCTTTTGGAAAAGAAAATATGTTTTTTGACATTTTTCACACAAACAAATGTAGCTTTCTTTCGACTATTTTCTCTGCCCTCTCTTTGTGAATCCACGCATCCTAGGAACCTTCAGATTATTGTAATTTTGGGGAAAAGTAATGCAAATCTGTCCAGATTACTTAATGTGGAAAAAAAGTATGATGGTGAAAGCACATGACCACAAATAGAAACAAAAGGTGTTAGCATTCTGAGGGAAAAAAGGCTTACCAACCAAAGGTTTTATGTCCTAGGAAATGTGCCAATGCTGCTTTCTTTTAGAGAGCGGTCAAGTAAGGACATATAATGAATCCTTAACTTTTTAAGTGAATAATTAACCATGTCCTTTTTTAGGTGTCCAAACCTGTTTTAATAATGTAATTTGTTCACTGTGGTTTTGGGAATCTGTCAGTTAGTACATTTCTTATGATTTAAAGAAAACAAAGCAAAGATCAATGTCCCCTTCAATTAAATGAAGATATTCAGAGCACCTATAATGAATGATGCACATACAATAAAGGATAACCAATAGCTTCTGAATAGTCTTTGTCAGCCCTTTGCCACATAGGTAGATCAATGAATCACAGTAGTCATTGAAATGATGCACCAGGCAGACCTTGCGTCTTAGACATTTGCTCCCTCTAGTTGCATTTCCTGCCATCTTCTCTCCTCCCGGTGAGAACCTCATTATTGGTTGTCTAATACATAACAAATACCTATTCAATAGCTACCAGACAACTTCTGGAAAGTTACAGTATCTGCAGTGTAAGACAAGAGTTAAATGCAAAACAGAATTCTGAACCATAGTGTGTAATATCAACAATGATGGCATCAGAGCCAGGCTAACTTTAGGCAGCACATTATGGTATTTAAGTGGTGTGTTTACAATGTCTAACAATGGCTACTTACTACAAATATGCATTTATTAAATGTGTGTTATTCAGCATAAATGTTTGCCCTTTTCAGATAAATGTGATTACATTGCAAAAGGAGAACATTTGAAATCTCAATTAGTCCATCTGATGTCTTTAATAGCTTACTTTAATTATGCTCGAAGGTACACCTTCCTTCCCTACTGGGTCACCTATCTCACTCCCTAAGGCCTGCATCCACTTTAATGATTTTTAAGTCTTACTCTTTCCTACTTCTATTTCAATTTCTTCCCTCCTTTGCCTTTTCCTTTCTGTATTTCTCTGTCTTGATAGGTAATAACAAAATCCTTTATACATAGCAAATAAGCATATTAGGCAAATGCCAATAATCAGGACAGACTTCAATAGGACCCCAGAAATTCCACTACCAATATTTCCAAGCCAGCTACTTATAGCCAACGCTCTTTTACCTAATGTTCTCAATATACTAGTTGTTTCCAGGGGTTATATTGTGGGTGTTAAATCAGAAAGCTAATTTTACACATCGTTCTAACATCTCAGTTTTGTCTGGTATGTCTGAGAAAAAATGTTTTGCTTTCAACATTTTCCAAACTATGCCTTTCTCCACCAGCAATACATCTGAAGTCAATCAATATTGAAAAACCGTTGATCTAGCAAAGTATAAGATGTGCTAGTAGCTACCTTATCTAATACTATCTAATACTGCAGAGAGCTTACTAATTTTCTCATCATTTAGGACTACTCCCAAATATGGAATGCTTGTGCCAAAAATATCTCCCACTAATTGTTCTGTATTAATTTCACAACGTTTAAGCCTGTGAGATGGATTCATTATTAGAGCATTTATGCTATTTACATGATAGTTTTTAAGATATAGCAAAGCTAAATCACAGACACCCTCCCAATCAGCAGGAATTGAAAAAATGCAATACACAAATTCGAGAGCCCTACTCCGATATGTGGACTCACCAGACTTCCGTTTAGAAAAAGCAAATGCTTTTTGTAAAAGGAGAACTCTCACCGACAAGGGTTATCCCTATGTGGCATGCTTCATCATTGGGTTACTTCCTGTTCTGCTGTAGAACAGGGTGTGCTGCTACCTATGAGTTACACAGGAGCACTGAATGGTGTCGAGCCAATTCTATTAGAAAATAGGAGCCAAAGGCATTCTTTTTTAGGATAAAAAAAACCTTGCTGGTAGCAACTATTGCTTCAGTGAATGCCTCAGTCGGTATGATTCAAATATGGAAAAGAAGATTGGAAGTTGTGACGGGTTCTTTGACCTTAATTTCATCCTTTTGCCTAGTCTACATGTTTCTGCCACCCTTACCAGTTACAACCGTAAATCTCACACCCTGGGAAAACGTCTTACAAATTATTAAATAAATGCAAGGTGCATTCCAATAACACACTGCATTCCAAAATACATTTTAGACCTACTTGGTGTCTGCTCCACTGTATCTATAACAAAAAGGGAGTTAGTCAAGATTGTTCAAGGACACCGAGAAGATTTTTGCATCAACTAGACATTAGATCTCTGGAGGAAAACGCATCACTTTGAAGATTCTTGTATGGCCATCTGCTGGGTGTTGCAATCAGATTGCCACTTTCAATGGTAATAAATCAAGCCATTAGATGTATCATTATAAAGTGTTTAGCCTGTGAAACTATAGATATTAATGTTGAGATTATCTGGATGGTGTGAAATCTAAACAACATGTAAACACTTCTAACTAATGTGCAGGTTTTGGCCCATGTGATTAGCCATTCACACATATCCCACTGCACACATGCTGCATAGTACACCCATATAAAGAACACTTAATAGTCATGTAGATTTATCAGTAGTCACAATATTTTCTTAAAGTTCCGTTTGGACTCAGTTCAGAAAATCAGGTATTTTTTAACTGAATCAGTCAGGTCTCAGATATCAGACTTAATTTTGATTTTTGTTTTAGGAATTTTTAATCATGTCCTGTGATAATGTGATGTCTGTCTCAGTTCATTTGGCATAGACTATCCAGTTAGGCACATTGTCCAAATATTTAGCCTAACCAAGTGCGTCATACCCACCACAGGTACCTTTTCTCTTTCAGATGTCTCATGTGTATGTTGATCCTCTTGTATATCATTTATACCACAAGATTGTGTTTCTTCAATTATGGTTTCTGATATGTGTTCAACTGACACAGTAGATTTCAGTTGTCTCCTACTCTGTGGCCATTACTTGTTCTTTTGTCGTTTTTCACACCTCATGATTATTATTACCAGGTTCATTCTGTTGGTCTGGTCATGATTCATTAGCCCCCTCTTGCTGGTCTCAAATCTTTTCCTTCAGTGAATACTTCCACACCACTTTGTGGGATTCCAGGAACTCGGACAGATGAGGAATTCTTATGACTGTCAGCCCCCTCTGGTCCTTTAGCATGTACAGTCAAGGAGGTCATGGACTTGGCTCAAATGTTATTATGTCATCAAGTGGACATCTCACCCTCTGAATGTGTGAGGTGTGACTCCAGTTAGGTATTCCACCACATTTCACATCAGTGTTGGTAACCAGGATCACCTGTTAGGGCCATGGCCACCTTAGCTCCAAGCAGGATTTTTTTACTAGATTTTTAAGAAGGACCCAGTCCCTGGGTGTAGGAAGCTAGCTCTGTATAAACTATACTAAAGTAAGGTATACTGTGCATAGAGCCCAGTGAATCCCCAGGAGGCTTATATAGCCTCAAGTAGATAACACTAAAAGCTCTGCTTTTGTTTGTCTGTTCAAACGGTTAGGCTTATCAGAGGGCAGTGTTAAGCATTTGTTGTACACACTCAGGCAAGAAATGATTGCCCACACTCAAAGACTGAATTTAGATAAATTGTTTAGTGTAAAAAGTATTATTTGGTTATTTTATTTCCAGAACCAAGAAATTCGTTATCAAATTCTTTACTTGGTTCTGTTGAAAACATAAAAGGCACAACATCTGTGAAAATAGTACATACAATGTCATAATAGCCTATATTTAGGAACATTACCCACAGAAGAAAAATCAATAAATATACAATTATTACAATATTTAATTACTTATCCTGGTTCTCCGTATAATAAAAACAGCTCTTAAATAACTTAGAACATTTGCTATGACATATTAGTCTGATAACATGCATAAATATATAAAGCAGGGTTGACTTGTAAAAAAACCTTCCTTTTCAAAACAGGTACAATTAAAATCCTCCTTAGTTCTATGCAAAAAGTGCAAGACACCATACAGAGCATGGAGTCCTGAGGAGATTTGTTACAACAATTGCAAGGATCCAAGGAATCTAAGTCAAAATTTCCCTTTGGGGTAGCAAATCCCAAATGTACTAAATTAAATCAGAGTCTTGTGAGCAGATATCTATCCCTATTATGTTTTACTACAGTACGATTTGGCTCCATGACCAATGTGGTGGTTGTCAAAACATATTTCCTAATAGTGGGTTTCAACAGCTTTACCCCTTTCCTAGTTGATTTCACCCATTTCATAAAATGGACTTTACCTATTTGTGGTCCCGTCTATGGATGCTCTCGGTGTTGGTATATATTTCCCTCCTTACTGGATCGGAGGGAGAATCTCTTATATACTTAAGCCATGAAATTTTATAGGCCTGGACAAGTGCCATACAATCCCTCATAAATATTCAAATAAGACCCAGCTTTTCCTTGGACCAATTCCTCACCAAATTCCGCAGAAGGCGCAAGTCTATCTGGTCACTTAAATATCTGACACCCCAGCTCCTTATGTACACACAAGGAGGACATACTCCGGGGCGCATACAGAAAATGTGTGAGACATTTGTTTTCCTCCATTTGGAGCTCATATGGGTCCAAAAAACCCTAATATCAAGCTCCTGTATCGAGCTGTGGACAGACACTTGGCCTGATTATTCTTGACAAGGGCTTTGAGAGGTCTATTTTCCAGCCTAGCAGCAAAGCTAAATCCGAGCTCCTGGCTTTTGGCTTCAGTCAGGGGCTTCCAGCTCAGATTGGAGTCAAATAGAACACCCAGATAGGGGAAACTCCCCACCTTTGCCAATAAGTGCCCATTCAGGCTAAAATATTTTGTTCTGGTTTCCTGGGCCCCACCACCATAATTTGGGATTTAGTGTGTTTGACTTAAAAGGTCTAAATCCCTCATAAAAGAGTGAAATGTATTAAAAAGGGGTTGGAAACAGATATGGGGTTATTAGCATTGCGATACGTAGTGGCTCCTCCAAAATTGACGTACGTATTAGTTGAAAGGCTTGATATTCAAAGGTGCTGCCGAAAAGAGGAAAACCCTCAACCTCCAAATTAGACCGTAGTCCACATCAAAATGTACATAGGATCTATGCACACGTTCATTCCATTGACAGTATGAATACTGTACGTGATTAGCAAAATAATACAATGACAGATGTTGATAGATGTATTCTCTCGATCTCCAGCAGCAAGTACGCCGCCGCTATTTTGTATTCCGTGTGTGGCGCGGAAGTGAATAATGATTCACTTCTGCGGCACACATGGAATACGAGAGTGGAGTTTTATTAGCGCTCCGTTTGACTGGCAATAACCAGTTTTTGACACAGTCCAGTCTGGCAGCACTGTTTGAATTTAGCAACAGCCGGGATGGAAGTAAAACCGGCGGAGAGTATTTATCAACGCTTTGATAGCTGTCCTATAGCCCTGAAGAAGTCTTGGGTAACTCCCTGATGAAACACTTGTTGGCTGGGCATCTGAAATAAACCAAACCAAAAGAATACATCTATCAACATCTGTCATTGTGTTATTTTGCTAATCACGTACAGTACTGATACTGTCAATGGAATGAACGTGTGCACAGATCCTATGTACATTAAAAAGGGTTTGTAGAGCATTGGCTGGTCTCGCTATCAGCACTGAATCTGCTTATAAAAGTACTCGTAAGCGATAAGTACCAATCAATGCACAGACCAGTTGTGCTGCAATGAATGCCTGTTCCAGTCCATTTACATACAACTAAATGAAAAAGGTGCAAGGATGCAACCTTGTTGAACCCCATGGCGCATCTTAAAGCTCTCAATACATAGAGACTCATTGGAATATTTGACTCTAGCAGATGTCCCTGTGTGAAGCTCATGCAGAAATGATTATATATTAGGGTCCACGCCCAGTCCTAGCATGATCTTCCATTGCTTATCACAGTTGTCATGGTCAGACGCTGCTGTGAGATCCATAAAGGCAATGTTGATTGTCTCTAAGCATCCAACGGTGTATTTATTAACCACCATATAGAGGTTCATACACTGATCTATGGTGGATTTGCCTCACTGGAACCCATAATGAGAATAAGTAGTTAAATAGCTGTCTTTTGCTCATCATCTTGGCTTATCTAAATGCACCCACCCACTACCTTTATAGCTGAATTTAGAAGGGATATGGGCGTGTAGCACCGTGCATTGTCTTTATACCCTGAATAAAGATAGAGACTATGATTGTTGATGACCATAAGGGAATTTGTCCTTCCTGCACTGCTGCATTCAAGACCAAGGTCTACATTGGGCTCCAAAAGTCTTCATAACTTATATAAGTCTGGCAGAATACTATCTGGCCTCAGGAATTTTTGATTGGTTAGAGCCTTTATGCCCTTGGTCTGAACCACTGTCTGCTCCTCAGTCAGAAATGGCCCATTCAAGCAATTATACATTCCTTCGATTTTGGTCACCCAGGACATAGCAGTAATATAATGGCAAATACTAGGCACATTCTCATTGGATGAAATAGGGCCAATTTACTATGGGTCAAATAATGTAACTATTTCTCACAGTGGTCACTTGAACCAGTGCATCCCAGGCATTGTCCCTCAAAGTCCTTTCACTTCTCCTCAACACCTCCTTATAATTATGTCTACAGGATACTACCTGATCGACATCTCTAGGAGTTGCTTTGAGTGTGTTTTTTGACTTACGGAGGGCCTTGGAACATCCAGTGTCCAGCCACCTGTGGGCAAATTGTTAGTTTTTGTGTATGGTGCATGTATTAGCTCATCAGCCTTTTGGCTATATGACCAAAAGCAATGAGCCACACTACGTTTGGAACAGACTGGAGGTTAAGATCAGCACAAGGGGGGGGGCAGCACCAAAGTAACATCACCAGTGGCACAGGGGCAGCCGGGTGCAAGGTGCAAAATCAGTGTTAGCCGCCCAAAGTGTTTTAATGTGGAATTGTGACTGCACAAACAGGCTGCAGGCTCGGCCCAGGAGGCTGGCTGAAGGTAACCACCAGCTGGCCAGGTAAGTTGGAGGGATGGGGGAGGCTGAGGCACCATTGGTTGGGCTGCCCAAGGCCAGAGGGCTGAGGATGCAGGGGTACATTTTAGTGTCTGATCTTCTTGGTCGGAGCCAGTCACGATCAGGGGGACCCTTCAAGTAGAGACCAGAGGCAACTTTGTGGGGTCCAGGAGTGGTCAGCCACCAATGGGGATGAAGTTACAATCACTGGGGAGACTTCACAGGACAGCTAAGCCACTCTAACTTGGGCCATGGGAGTTGGGTGAAGAGTGGCAGGGGTCACAGATCCACTTGGATCCGGAATCCTTCGTGTAGTTTATTTTGGACAGGGCTGCTGTCCTCAGGAGATCTAGTCTTGGCTGAATGGTGTAAATCTTCTTCGGGTTCTTATAAGTTGCTGGCCATGGGCCAGGCATCGTCTTCTTCGCAGGGTCTTTGAGCAGGAGAAAGGCTGGTAGGACTGGGGCCAAATCAGTTGTTGTCTTCCAGGCTTGGCTGCATGGCGTCTTCTTCATCCTATTCTTCTTGGATGTCAGACTTTATTCATGTTTCCGCAGGAAAGTCATGCAAGCAAGATCTCTACTTCCCCCTAGTCACCGATATAACCAACCAAGTCACAGTAAATGGCAGTGAATCAGGAAAAGAAGTGAAAAACAGGGATGAACAAAAAATGTGTCTCACGTCATCCCTCACATATGGAATGGAACAGGCAACCAGGAGATATCTTTACCTAAAAAGAGATAAAAAGTCAGTAAAATATATTTACTAGGTGTGTAAGATTTATATTGAGAAGCGTGTAAGAGTCAATGGGCCAGATGTACGACCCTTTTTTGCAGCCGCACACAGGAGATCCTCCCGTTTGCTACAGCAAAAAAGGGTAATGGCATGTACAAATGCTATTTTGAGAGTCACAGACTTGCAAAATAGCATTTGCGACTATTAAGAAGGGGTGTCTCTTCCTAATAGCGAGTCACGATGCCATGCACAATTGTTTTGCAACCACATTTGCAGCTGCAAAACACTCATAGTTTACCATCTACTTCAAGTGGGTGGTAAACCACTCGCAAACAAGAAGGGTCCCCAGGGGACCCCTTCCCCTATGTGAGAATGTGAGGAACATTTTTTTAAGAGCAGGCAGTCAGGGATCTCTGCCAGCCCTTAAAAAAAATGAAACTGCAAAGTTTCATTTTTCTGTTTCAAATGCATCCCGTTTTCCTTTAATGAAAATGGGCTTCATTTAAAAAAAAATACCTGCTATATTTGAAAAGCAGTCCCAGACATGGTGGTCTGCTGACCCCAGCAGGCCACCATCCCTGGGAGTGCTCTCCATTCTTAATGGGCTCTCACATTGTTACAGCGTCATTAATATTCTTGAGGCATGCAATTTACGACCCCATTGGGAATTGCAAACAGTGTCTGAGAAACTGTTGTACATCCTAATTTGTGAGTGGCAAATTGCGAATTGCAAATGCACAACAAATTGTGAGTCGCAAATGTGCCGCAATTTGCGAATCGCAAATTAGTGAGTCATACATCTGGCCCTAAAGTACCTAATTATTCCCTTCTTGCGCAAAGGAAATAGAAAAGGTTCAAGTCATTTTATAGCTTTATCTGCAAAACAGAAAATATAAATGTCAATTAGCTGCAGATAGGGGTGGAGAACTATAGTCAAGTAAGGGAGGGCACTATACACCCACGTAATGACCACTGAAATGGATTCTCTCCTTGGTATATGGATACAAATCATGCATTTACAACAACCTAAATCCTCCTTATGATCAGGAAACTTTTTTTTTTCTTGAGCACTCTGGGTGGTTAAATAAGCAAAGCAAAAGAAACAAATCTCCAAGTACATGGATAGCCCCTAGAGCCTCAGTTCTAGTTAATGGTTACACATCCTCTTTTTAACTCTACAGTGTGGAGTCCGTCAAGGTTGTCCCCTCTCCCCTTTCCTTTTTATTCTAGCTCTTGAACTCTTTTTGTCTTCAATTCGCAATAAAAATTCTCCAGCTTTTCTTATGAAGATCACCATTTAAAACTTTCGGCGTATGCTGATGACATTTTACTTTTTATCTCCAACCCTGATTTATCTATTCCTTCTTTATCACATGAAATTTCCTCATTCTACCAAGTCTCGGACTATAAGATTAATGCTGATAAAACTGCAACCCTCTCCCTCACATTTTATACACACCACTGGAATAGTTAAAAAATTAAATATTTAAGAATATGGTTCTCTAATTCTATACCTTCCTCAGTCACACTTAATGTGACTGATGCTCTGTCCCGTATTGATAAGTTACTTTCCTCTTGGAACCCTTTATTTCTTCCATGGTTGGGATGACTTGATTCCATTAAAATTATGATTACACCTATCCTACTTTATATGTTCTCTATGTTTCCTGTTTTTATCCCTTCTTAATATTTTAATAAGTTAGACTCTCTTCATTCCAAATTCCTTTGGAATGGTAAAAAGTGTTGAATGTCCTTATCATTTCTTCAGAAAACAAATTCCAAACGAAGAGTTGATTTCTGGATTTTCGGAATTATCATAAATCCTTTACCCTTTGTCAAGCCTCCAAATGGTTGCTCTCTGCTTCCTCCCCCTTCACCCCTTTATGGCTTACTATTGAGCGTTTTTTGCTTCTACCTTTTTCTCTGGAGGAAATTTTGGCTTTTTCTGCCAAAACTCCTCAGACTTCTCTTCCTTTATTTAACCATACATGCTCCTTATTAAAACCCCTTACTCATCCAATAATTAATTCGAAAGAAGCCTTTTTATGTTCCCATTGATAGCACAATAGTTTTATTACTATTCAATCAATCAATCAATCAAGAGTATTTGTAAAGCGCGCTACTCACCCGCTAGGGTCTCAAGGCACGGGGGGCTGCCACTGCTCAAAAAGCCAGGTCTTGAGTTGCTTCCTGAAGGAGAGATGGTCCTGGGTGAGTCGTAGGTGGGTGGGGGTGGGTTCCAGGTCTTGGCCACCAGGTAGGTGAAGGATCTTCCTCTGGTGGTGGTTCTGTGGATCCGTGGGATGGTGGCGAGGGCGAGGCTGGCGGAGCGGAGCTGGCGGGTTGGCGTGTAGAATGTGAGGCGGTTGTTGAGGTATTCGGGGCCCAAGTCGTGGAGAGCCTTGTGCGCGTGGGTGGATTCTGAACGTGATCCTTTTGCTGACGGGGAGCCAGTGCAGGTCCCTCAGGTGGGCGGAGATGTGGCTGTGTCGGGGGATGTCCATGACGAGTCGTGCTGAGGCGTTCTGCATGTGCTGGAGTTTTTTCTGTAGTTTGGCGGTGGTCTCAGTGTAGAGGGCGTTCCCGTAGTCCAGACAGCTGGTGACAAGGGCCTGGGTAACTGTTTTCCTGGTTCCAGTGGGGATCCAGCGGAAGATCTTATGGAGCATGCGGAGAGTGTTGAAGCAGGAGGAGGTAACAGCGTTAACTTGCTTGGCCATCTTGAGGGAGGAGTCAAGGATGAAGCCCAGTTTGCGTGCGTGGTTCGTGGCCTTGGGTGGGGGCCCCAGAGCAGGGGGCCACCAGGAGTCGTCCCAGACGGAGATGGATGGGCCGAAGATGAGGACTTCCTTCTTGTCTGAGTTCAGTTTTAGGCGGCTGAGCTTCATCCAGTCTGCGATGTCTTTCATTCCGTCCTGGAAGCTGGCTCTGGCGGAGGTGGGGTCGTTGGTGAGGGAGAGGATCAGTTGGGTATCTTTGGTGTCAGAGATGATGTTGAGGTTGTGCTTGCGTGCGATGGCTGCGAGGGGCCTCATGTAGACGTTGAAGAGGTTGGGGCTGAGCGAGGAGCCTTGAGGTACGCCGCAGATGATCTTGGTTGCTTCTGCGAGGAAGGGGCGGGAGACAGACTCTTTGGGTTCTGTTGGAGAGGAAGGAGGTGATCCATTCCAGGGCCTTTCCTTGGATCCCAGCATGGCGGAGGCGGGTTGTCAGGGTGCGGTGGCAGACCGTGTCCAACGCAGCCGAAAGGTCGAGCAGGATGAGGGCGGCAGTTTCTCCGTTGTCCAGCAGGGTCCGGATGTCGTCGGTGGCCGCGTTGAGGGCGGTCTCGGTGCTGTGGTTTGCTCGGAATCCGGACTGCCATGGGTCAAGGGAGCCGTTCGTCTCCAGAAAGGCTGTCAGCTGTTTGTTGACGCTTTTCTCGATGACCTTTGCAAGGAAGGGAAGGAGCGAGATGGGGCGGAAGTTTTTGAGGTCTGAGGGGTCTGTGGTGGGTTTCTTCAGGAGGGCGCTGATCTCCGTGTGCTTCTAGCTCTCCGGGAAGGTGGCGGATATGAAGGAGTTGTTGATGATGTCCCAAAGTTTGGGTGTGATGATGGAGTCGGCTTTGTTGAATATGAGGTGTGGGCAGGGATCGGCTGGGGAGCCCAAGTGGATGGTGTTCATCGTGTGGGTGGTATCTTCCGTGCTGACCTGAGTCCAGGCGCACATGGTGATGGTGGGGGGTGTAGGTTCGGTGGGGGGTACGTGTTAATAATAGACCTTTCTTTTGCAAATCCTGGAGGCTGCGGGTAATAGTTTGGGTCAAAGACCTATTTGATGGTATATCCTGTTCATTTCCTCAATTTCAATCTACTTTTAACTGCCCTCATTCCTTCTGGCACAGATTCTCTTCTCTTATGACAATCATTCCTGACATATATTACTCTCTTCCTTCTATTCCTCGATCCTCAGAAGACAATTCTCTTCTTAAGATTCTTGTTACCCTTCCTGATGCCTCTCTAACATATAATCACATTCTTCTCCTGATCCTTCTTGCCCTAGGGGTAAAGTGGAACTGTCCTGGGAATCTGATCTGGGCTGTGATTTGAGCATCACATTTTGGGACAAATTCTGGAGACGATCGCTCAAAATTTCTAGAGCCGCCTCTCTCACTCAATCCATGTTTTTCTTATATCACACACTTTATTTTACCCCTACTACTATTGCTAATTTTTCTTAACACTAACTGTTGGACATGTGATCTCCCCTCTGCTGATCAAATGCATCTACTCTTCTCCTTTACAACTGTTATTGCCAATTGGAAGGCAATTTGGCATTTTATCTCTCTTATATTTAAGGTCTGCCTTCCTTTTTCTACTATCACCCTCTTCTTAGGAGGTTTATTAGACTCCCTGGATCTTACTTTTTACAACCATGGTCTTTTTGACCTTATGCTAGCCCCAGACACTCAACAAATTACACTTAATTGGAAAAACTCTTCAAAACTTCCTGTCCAACATTAGTTGAACAATTTATGTCATTATCACCATCTTGATATTGCTTTTGCCTCCTTCTCCAATCAATTTGTTAATAGAGATCTTTTTAGGTTGCCACTTACAACATATTTGAATAAGAATGTACAAAGCTCTTGTATTCGTGCTGAAAACTTTAAACCTCCATAATTGGTTTATTTCTCTGTTCTTTTTTTTCATTGAATTCTTGTGGGCATATTGTTGTTCTAATTTCTTATACACATGGTTTTATAATCCTATATTCTTATGCATTTTAACACATTCCTAATTTTAAGAGTACTTCCTCTTCCCTTCTCTTCGCCCTACTCACCCTTCTTTTTCTTTCTTTCTTCCCTTTCTTGCTATTATAAAATATAAAACAGCTTTCCTTTCTGTTCTTATTAATGGTTGCACCTTGTACTTCATAATTTATCTATTCTAGTTGTATCTTGCCAGCCTTCTGTATTTATTTTTCTATTGTTATTCAGTAAAGATTTAACCTTAAACAGAACATGGTGGAATTGACATATATACAATTGACATATTAAATGTACTTATAAATTCCTAGTAAAGTGCACTATAGATGCCCAGGGCCTGTAAATTAAATGCTAAAAGTGGGCCTACAGCACTGATTGTGCTACCCACTTAAGGAGACCTTTAAACATGTCTCATTACTGCCATTGCAGAGCCTGTGGGTGTAGTTTAACTTGCCATTTTGACATGTTAAATAAAACTTTTGCCTGGCTCAAAATGTCCTTTTTAATACATGTATGATCCCGGACAGTCCAGAGACGAGGGTACAATGTATTAAAAAAAGAAGGTAATGTACTTTTAAATTTTACATGTCCTGGCAGTAAAAAACTCTTATATTCATTTTTTCACTGCTGCAAGACCCATCTCTCTCACATGATAAAATAAAAGTTGCCTTATTGAATTTATAAGTATCTGTGCCACATGGGAGGAGATAACCAGTTCATATTTGGTGTCTCTAAACTCCTGATGTAAAATCCTAACTATGGTGAAGTCAGATTTTGAATAGTGTGTGGTGTTTTCACTGTTTTACTGTTTGAAGTGTTGAAAAAATACATTGCCTCCAAGTTAAGCCTGACTGTTCTTCTGGGGGGGTTAGACCATGTTAATTGGGTTTTTCTTGTGCTTTACCCTGAGTAGGTTTCTGGTTGTTGCTTAACCAGTGCTCAGACTTCAGTCAATCACTAACACAGTTTCTAATAGACAGGAAATGTCAATTTCTTCACTTTGCACTTTGGACACTTTCTTTTCGCAGACACTACGCCCATCCACAACAGTCAGGTAACATTTTTTTGAGACATAAGGGAATGCAACGTAGTAGGAAATTTGCGGCTCCCACAGATTATAGAACTTTCCCTTACAGAAATGATCCAATGTTTGAGGCTTGCAAGAGCTTCTGGGTGAGAAAAGGTCACACGAAGCACACAAGTCGTGCCACCCCGGACTTTCCCAGGCATCTAGTCTCCAGAAATGTGCAGGTTTGGTAGGCTTCCAAAGGTGTTAGCTGAACTAGTGGCCTAAATCTGCAGCTTCCACATTGTAAAAAAGGGTCTGTTTTTAGTGTAAAAATAAGATCTGTACATGTTCAGTCTTGGAGCATTTCCTTTTGCAGGCACTAGGCTCCTGCCAACACACAAGGAAGTACCATTTGGTAACAAATGCCATGGTGGAATGCTCAGTGGTAGGAAATGTGTGACACCCCAGAAATTCCAGAACTTTCCCTCCAAGAAATGTGAGGACATTTTGTTTTTTTAGAGAAGTTTGAGATTTGCAACAGCTTCTGGGTGGATAACCTGGTGAAAGTCACACAAATCGTGCCACCTTAATCTTTCTAGAGTATCTACTTTTCAGAAACATGGTTTGGTAGTTTTCCCTGGGTGCCGGCTGAGCTAGGACCCAAAATCCACAGCTATCCAAATTGAACAAACGTTTCAATGGAAATATTTGATCTGTCTCTGTTGCATTTTGGGTCCTTACCTGCTGCAGGCACTAGGCTCACCTATATAACTGAGCTAACATTTTTATCATGAGATGTAGTGAAACGCTCGGTGGAAGGAAATTTGTGACCTACTGCATATTCCAGAGGTTTGTCTCACAAAAATGTGGGGAAAGTGTGTGTTTTTAGCCTACTTTTGAAGTTTGCAAAGGCTTCTGGGTAAGAAACCCTTGTGAGAACCACACAAGTCACACCACTCAGGATACTCCCAAGTGCCTAGTTTTCAGAAATGTCTAGGTGTGGTACATTTCCCTCAGGTGGTGGCTGAGCTAGTGATAAAAAACCACAGTTGCATACTTTGTGAAAAATGCTGCATGAAATATGGTGTCTCCAGGTTGAGATTTATGTCACAGTTGTTAAGCCCAGCTACACAAGTGGGTACCATTTGTGTCAAGAGGTGTGTGAAAACACATAATCTCTGCATTTTTATCTTCCAAATGTCAGCCAGTCTACAAGAAGACATTTTGCAAAATGCCCGCTGAATAAAATGATAGTATGGGTAACCTCAAATTCCGATGTGACAAATATTCACTGTTCCAAAATTCAGCATAGTGGGCCCGATTCACAGAACTAACGTACGACAAAATCCTAAACTTACTACTCATAGTATGCACAGAATGCACTTACGACTGTCCTGAGTTTACGTCTGCACTCGGCCTGGAATTTCCAGCACCCAGAGTGTAAGTTCCACACCCGGATTGTGAGCTCCACACCCGGAGTGGAAGCTCCACACCGGTGCGGATTTTCCCCCATTGTGCCGGAATCTCCTCTCCCGGGCCAAAATACCCGCAATATGGTGTTAAGTCATTATATCTGATGCATTGTGGGTATTTTGGCCTGGAAGCAGAGATTCGGGAACGATGGTGGAAATTTTGCTCTGGTTGCAGAGCTTACACTCTGGGCGCGGAAACTCCGGCCTGAGTGCGGACCTAAACTTAGGACAGTCATAAGTGCATTATGTGAATACCATGAGTAGTAAATTTAGGATTTTGTCGTAAGTTAGTTCTGTGAATCGGCACCTTGTGTACATTACAAAAATCATGTTTCCGTCCTACCTATTTTTGATTCTTTATATTTTGCCATATGAGTTACTCTATAGTCTTACACAATGAAAAACCATTGTACGGTAAAGTTCAGTTTATTAGCTCTGGCAATTAAGTTTTAGGGGAACCAACAAACCCTATATATCACCGCAACCCCAAGGGTTTGTTCGATGTAATGGAATATTGCTGTTGTAAATCAACCAATGTGGCTAGAAATTACAAATGAAAATGTTGCCAAATATAAAAATAAAATTCCCATTCATTTTCAATGTGCTTTAACCCTTTTGGTGCGTCGGACAGCGCGACATCACGGCCGGGGGCCCTCCTGACCACGCCCAGTCATAAATCACCCGCACCACTGCGGAATTCCAGCCGCGGTCAACGGGTTAATTTCAACAGAATGGGTTTTATATTTATTAATTTTTATTCATTACAATACCGCGTGTTCCTGCCTTTTAACAGTGCTGGCTCACAATAGGCTGCCTAGCGACAATGTATCTCTGCAGTATGGTGTAAGGGTGTCTGCGTAGCATACAGGATTGGATTTGTGCAGGAAGGGCAATGAGGTATATTCCTATATCTACGTGTGCTGCAGAATGCAACACACATAGAAAGAGGAAGTAACGAGGAGAAATCAATATACTTTTCCTTGTTACACCTGCCTAGGGAAGACGTAGCATTTTAGCACATACCAGTGTCCACCAGTGCTGGTAAATATTTGAATGTGTCAGAGTCCATGGTCGTTGCATTGGGAAGACCATGCAATGCCCATGGAATACCATCCCTGAGCAGAGTAACGCAACACAGTGATTTGCACGGTGTTACTTCTGATTTATCAAGCCTTTAAGGGCCATGCAAAGTGGCCTTGCTTTTCTAAATTAATCGTATTTTGGGGCTGTGTCATGCATGCACCACATTGTGTAATGCAAAATCGATGCACCCTCCACAATAAATAGGGCTCTCACTCTCTGTGGTAAAACCTTGAGGGGTCAACACAAATGATCCCTATTGAGAATTCAGCTATTTGTCTACTTTGATAGAGTGCATAGCTTTCTGGGTTCACCCCTGACTTTCTCACCTGCTTCAACCACAAATTGAAAGGAGGTGAAAACCATACAAATTAGGCGAAATGGACTACCGCTTAGAACAATGCAAAAACTGTGGTAGAAAGTTGATTTTGATACAGCTATGCTTGTTCCTTAATGCTGGGAAAAAGATGGTCGAAACACAGCACACCTTTTCTTGTTGCATCTTTTGGAAAAGAAAATATGTTTTTTGACATTTTTCACACAAACAAATGTAGCTTTCTTTCGACTATTTTCTCTGCCCTCTCTTTGTGAATCCACGCATCCTAGGAACCTTCAGATTATTGTAATTTTGGGGAAAAATAATGCAAATCTGTCCAGATTACTTAATGTGGAAAAAAGTATGATGATGAAAGCACATGACCACAAATAGAAACAAAAGGTGTTCGCATTCTGAGGGAAAAAAAGGCTTACCAACCAAAGGTTTTATGTCCTATGAAAGGTGCCAATGCTGCTTTCTTTTAGAGAGCGGTCAAGTAAGGACATATAATGAAACCTTAACTTTTTAAGTGAATAATTAACCATGTCCTTTTTTAGGTGTCCAAACCTGTTTTAATGATGTAATTTGTTCACTGTGGTTTTGGGAATCTGTCAGTTAGTACATTTCTTATGATTTAAAGAAAACAAAGTAAAGATCAATGTCCCCTTCAATTAAATGAAGATATTCAGAGCACCTATAATGAATGATGCACATACAATAAAGGATAACCAATAGCTTCTGAATAGTCCTTGTCAGCCCTTTGCCACATAGGTAGATCAATGAATCACAGTAGTCATTGAAATGATGCACCAGGCAGACCTTGCGTCTTAGACATTTGCTCCCTCTAGTTGCATTTCCTGCCATCTTCTCTCCTCCCGGTGAGAACCTCATTATTGGTTGTCTAATACATAACAAATACCTATTCAATAGCAAACAGACAACTTCTGGAAAGTTACAGTATCTGCAGTGTAAGACAAGAGTTAAATGCAAAACAGAATTCTGAACCATAGTGTGTAATACCAACAATGATGGCATCAGAGCCAGGCTAACTTTAGGCAGCACATTATGGTATTTAAGTGGTGTGTTTACAATGTCTAACAATGACTACTTACCACAAATATGCATTTATTAAATGTGTGTTATTCAGCATAAATGTTTGCCCTTTTCAGATAAATGTGATTACATTGCAAAAGGAGAACATTTGAAATCTCAATTAGTCCATCTGATGTCTTTAATAGCTTACTTTAATTATGCTCGAAGGTGCACCTTCCTTCCCTACGGGGTCACCTATCTCACTCCCTAAGGCATGCATACACTTCAATGATTTTTAAGTCTTACTCTTTCCTACTTCTATTTCAATTTCTTCCCTCCTTTGCCTTTTCCTTTCTGTATTTCTCTGTCTTGATAGGTAACAACTAAATCCTTTATACATAGCAAATAAGCAGATAAAGCAAAGGCCAATAATCAGGACAGACTTTAATAGGACCCCAGAAAATCCACTACCAATATTTCCAAGCCAGCTACTTATAGCCAGCGCTCTGTTACCTAAGATTCTCAATATACTAGTTGTTTCCAGGGGTTATATTGTGGGTGTTAAATCAGAAAGCTAATATTACACATCGTTCCAACATCTTAGTTTTGTCTGGAATGTCTGAGAAAAAATATTATGCTTTCAACATTTTCCAAACTATGCCTTTCTCTACCAGCAATACATCTGAAGTCAATCAATATTGAAAAACTATTGATCTAGCAAAGTACAAGATGTGCTAGTATCTAACCATATATAATACTATCTAATACTGCAGAGAGCTTACTAATTTTCTCATCATTTAGGACTACTCCCAAATATGGAATGATTGTGCCAAAAATATCTCCCACTAATTGTTATTTAATAATTTTACTACGTTTAAGCCCGTGAGATGGATTCATTATTAGAGCATTTATGCTATTTACATGATAGTTTTTAGGATATAGCAAAGCTAAATCACAGACACCCTCCCAATCAGCAGGAATTGAAAAAATGCAATACACAAGTTCGAGATCCCTACTCTGATATGTGGACTCACCAGACTTCCGTTTAGAAAGAGCAAATACTTTTTGTAAAAGGAGAACCCTCACCCACAAGGGTTATCCCTATGTGGCATGCTTCATCATTAGGTTACTTCCTGTTCTGCTGTAGAACAGGGTGTGCTGCTACCTATAAGTTATACAGGAGCATTGAATGGTGTTGAACCAATTCTATTAGAAAATAGGAGCCAAAGGCATTCTTTTTTGGGATAAAAAAAAACCTTGCTGGTAGCAACTATTGCTTCAGTGAATGCCTCAGTCGGTATGATTCAAATATGGAAAAGAAGATTGGAAGTTGTGACAGGTTCTTTGGCCTTAATTTCATCCTTTTGCCTAGTCTACATGTTTCTGCAACCCTTACCTGTTACCAATGTTCCCTCTAATTATTTTCCTCTGTGTGCGGCAGTGGAGGGTCTCTGTGCGCTGCAACCATGGCTACGTGCGTCAGGAACCGAACCTCGCGTGTCTGCGGCACCAAATGCCACTCGTTTTTGGTGCCCTCCTGCCCTCTGCCCCACTCGCTTTTGGTGCCCTCCTGCCCTCTGTCCCACTCGCTTTTGGTGCCCTCCTGCCCTCTGCCCCACTCGCTTTTGGTGCCCTCCTGCCCTCTGTCCCACTCGCTTTTGGTGCCCTCCTGCCCTCTGCCCCACTCGCTTTTGGTGCCTTTCTGCCCTCTGCCCCACTCGCTTTTGGTGCCCTCCTGCATTTAGTCTGTTACTTCACTCCCTTTCAGACATCAAAAGGATTACTTTTCTAAAATGTTCTATTTCAATTAAGGTATTTTACTAAATAAAACTTGTCATGCGCTGAAGTCCACTTCGGCATTTAGGATAGCTGTAGCCCTCTCAAAATTTAAAGTTTAATTTATGTATGTCAACTCTTGATAAGGAATCAGAGTAGTTGCCACCCTCTGTAGTTTATGTTGTTAAAAGATGGTTAAGTCGGGAACGTGTCCTGCACTGTAGACAGTTGTGTTGTGCTGCATGAATGTCCGACCCTATGAATCTGATATCTGACTGTTGATTTTTGATCCTGTCTCACGCTAATTCAGCATATGCTCACTGGTGTAGGCCAGTCCATGTCAAGAGAACCTCCTGGACTTCTCCTGTGCCTTGGAGGTGTGTGCCAGGCTTGCCTGCGTTTACAAACAGTGGACTTCTGTCCCTGGTATGAGGTTAACACATTTGTTTTGGGTGGTAGCGTACTGTTTTTTTGGAATTAATAGTGTGGTCAGATCTTTTTATCACAGTTACTGAGTGGAGGCATACTGGCCCTCTCGTGTTAAGTCCACTTATATGCGCCTACCTAGTTTCTAGCATGAACATTTCACGTACAGTATGTTGATGTATGTAATCTGCATTGTGCACAGATGGTATGTGACTCAACCAGAGCTGATGAGGGTTGTGGTCCCAGACAGTAGAAATATATTGCTCAACTTCCTGAAGCTTGAGGGAGGAGACCTGGACAGTGAAATGAGGGCAGTGGAAAAAAGGCACCTCTACATATTAAATTATGCCTTTTACTTAGCAAAGATCTGCTGATTAGTCTTCCTGAACACTGCCACTTGGTGGGTGGTAGGGGTTAGCTGTTGTGCAAGGTGGGTAAACGTTTAGCTGAGATCTACCCTTTTCTCTTTCCCGGATTCCTTCTTCAGTTGCACTGATAGGCTGGTGCAGAGCTCTCTGTTCTGTGTGCTCCAAAATGGCCACTACCCTGGTGTTAGAAAAGTCACTTTACTGAAAAGAGGTGTCCAGAGAACAGCCTGGAAAGGACACTTGCAATCTAAACAGGTACTACAGTTTAAGGCTGTGTGTACATATGAGTACACATCTCCTGTTTGCCTGTTATGTATACAAGTGGGGCTTCACCACCTCCCTTGTTGTTCCAGTGCAAGCCATGGAAGGGAGTGCGCTGCAGAGTACTCAGGGGACAGCTGTGCAGCCAAGGCTGGTGTCTGCCTGACAGCCAGCCTCTCAGAGCTGAGGGGACGTCACCTGAAATCTGGATCTTTTGCTGCCAGAGTAGTATACTTGTCTTGAAGCACCTAGAACCCTGCCTGCTAGAGAGGGAAGGATTTGGCCAAAACTGCAGAATGAGTGTCCTTCTACGAGGAGCCGCACATCCCCATTGTATGTCTGGGCCCACAGGAGTCAATAATGTCTATGTGTCAGCTCTGTGTCTCCATGACTACAATTAACGAGGCCCAGATGGGGCTCTGTTGGTGAATGTTAATCAACCTGTTTGATGCTGCGACTGCCAAGTATTGTGATCAGCCTGTGCATGGCCGCAACTGCCAACTATGATGATCAGCTGGTGCGTGGCTGCGACTGCCCAGAAGAAATCGACAGGCGTGTAGCAGTTAGCAGTCAGTGTGATCAACCTGCATGGGGCGGCAACTGTGTTTTGTATCTGGCCCATGTAGGGCTGCAACTACCAAAGTCATGATTGGTCTGATGACGCTGGTGAAATCATCTCCAAGGCCGGGTCTTGAGGCTATGAGGGAGGGCGGGGTAGACTCTGGCCATTTGTTTAAGTATTGCTGTTAATCAGAGCCCCTTCACGGGCTCCGATTAACAGTAATACTTAAGCAAAATGCCAGAGTCTTCCCCGCGCTTTCCTAACAAAAGCGTAGGCAGTTTCCAAACACAGCGTGTGTTTGGAAACTGTCTACTCTTTTGTTAGGAACGCGCGGGGAAGACTCTGGCCTTTTGCTTAAGTATTACTGTTAATCGGAGCCCGTGAAGGGGCTCTGATTAACAGCATTACTTAAACAAAAGGCCAGAGTCTACCCCGCCCTCCCCATTAGCCTCAAGCGCCACAAGCCCTCCCCCACCTCCTTACCTGCACGCCTAACGACCGCTCCGCCGCATTCGCGCCGCTCGCTTCTTTCAAAGCGGCCGGCGGCGCGACTTCCTGACTGTGTGCGCGCTCCACGCTAGGTGGTGCGCGGTGAGGTCAGGAGCGGTGCACGCGCGCGCGCGCCTTAGAGGGAACGTAGCCTGTTACAACCGTAAATCTCACTCCCTGGGAAAACGACTTACAAATTATTAAATAAATGCAAGGTGCATTCCAATAACACCCTGCATTAAAATACATTTTTAGACCTACTTGGTGTCTGATCCACTGTATCTATAACAAAAAGGGAGTTAGTCAAGATTGTTTGAGGACACTGAGAAGATTCTTGCATCAACTAGACATTAGTTCTCTGGAGGAAAACGCATCACTTTGAAGATTCTTGTATGGCCATCTGCTGGGTGTTGCAATCAGATTGCCACATTCAATGGTAATAAATCAAGCCATTAAATGTATCATTATAAAGTGTTTAGCCTGTGAAACTATAGATATTAATGTTGAGATTATCTGGATGGTGTGAAATCTAAACAACAAGTGAACACTTCTAACTAATGTGCAGGTTTTGGCCCATGTGATTAGCCATTCACACATATCACCCTACACACATGCTGCATAGTACACACATATAAAAAACACTTAATAGTCATGTAGATTTATGAGCAGTCACAATCTTTTCTTAAAGTTCCGTTTCGACTCAGTTCAGAAAATCAGGTATTTTTTAATTGAATCAGTCAGGTCTCAGATATCAGACTTAATTTTGATTTTTGTTTTAGGAATTTTTAATCATGTCCTGTGATAATGTGATGTCTGTTCTCAGTTCATTTGGCATAGACTATCCAGTTAGGCACATTCTCCAAATATTTAGCCTAACCAAGAGCTTCATACCCACGACAGGTACCTTTTCTCTTTCAGATGTCTCTTGTGTATGTTGAACCTCTTGTATATCCTCTAATTGGTTAATAGTCGTGTAATCGTGCAGTTTATCAAGGAGCCTTTGTAGACCCACCCTAGTGAGGCTAAAAAGGACAAGGTCGTCGGCGTACAAAAGGTTGCTTAGACCCGTGCCACCGACTTTTGGAGAATGGCTGTTGGTGCCATCCAGGGTCGCCGACAGATCTGCTATAAACAGGTTGAAAAGAAGGGGGGCCAACACACATCCCTGCTTCACGCCTCTAGTTGTCATTATTTTATGCGAGAGATGTGTGCCGGACCCTAGCTTCACCCGAACCCATGTTGGCGAATGGAGTTGGATAATTGCCTGTAATAGATTCTCTGGAATCCCCCACTCTCTTAATTTTACCCATAGAGCCTCCCCAGGGACTCTCTCAAATGCTGCTTTGAAGTCGACAAAGCAACAAAACGCCAACCTAGATGTTTATAGGGCCTTGTCTATGGTTGAAATTGCTAGCAAGTTAGTGCTGGTCCCTGAATTTGCAACAAACCCTGTTTGATTCATTGGCAACAATTTATGGTCCTTTGCCCATAACCTTAGATCCTCCAGTAGGAGGCTCGCATAATGCTTGGCTTCAATGTCCAGGAGGGCAATAAGACTGTAGTAGTTCGGTTGGGCATGTGATCCTGATTTATAAATTGGATGGATTATAGCGCCCCGCCATGAGTCCGGAATTGTTAATGTTCGCAGTGCATAGTTGAAGAGATTAGTTAGTGTTCCAGACCAGAAGGCAATGCCAGATTTAAACAGGCTCTGTGGCAGGCCATTTGTGCCCGGAGCCCCATCAGATCTTGCTTTTGACATTGCAGTAGCTACTCTCTCTTGTGTCACTTTGAGGTCTATGTCGGCGGGATGTAAGCAATCAGCGGGTAAACTCCATGTGGTGGCAGGCCCATGGTTAATCTCATTTAAGGAGTTGCTTCCTTTGGGATCTGAGTGTTCTGGAGACTTGAAGTGGTCAGATAGATATCTTACCCAGTCTGATTCCTGGATGTTTGCAGATCCAAAGCTCGATGTACTAGAATTGGAGTGATTGATAAGAGCTCAAAATTTTCTAGAGTTTTTTTGCTTACTCTCCCACACCAGTTTGCACCAAATTGGTTTTCATGAGACCTTTTGTCTTTTTTGATCGCCAGCTTGAAGGATCTTTGAGTGGTTTGATAGTGAGTTGTACATTCACTATTCCCCGGGGATTTTGCCAGTGCCCGCAGGGCTGCGTTTCTGGCTTTCTTAAGTGACTTGGTCTGCTGTGAGATTGTAAAATGAGACATCTGTGTTACCCTTTCGACATGATGCTTTGCTGGAAAAAGATCAGTCAGGTGGGAACTGAGCATTGTCCAGGTTACAGTCGGAACTGCCTCTTGCTCGATTCCGATTCTTATGATGTCCTCACTTGCTTGGAGGATATTCGAGCTAATTTCTTCAGACCACTTAAGGCGCTTTAAGTTTTCCGTTTGTATTCCCCGACATACTGATGGGGCTATTTTTTGTTTCATCGGGTTTGTGTTAAAGGAAATAACCTGGGGCCTGTGGTCACTTTCAGTTCTTGGGATAATTCGGAAGTTGGATAAGCAATGGAGCAGGAGCGGCATTGCGGATGGTGTAATTCAAGTAGGAATACTTTGTGCCGTTTGTCCATGACCAGTTTGGCGAGGTGTCACCTGCTGTTCTGCCGTTAATGACAAGGTAACCTGCACTATAAAATTTAATCACACAAAGTTCACCCAATCCACTTTGAGTTTGGGTGGGTGGTTTCGTTTGTGTAATAGCCTCGATGATTGGGAGTAGGAAGGGCCCATCAGTGTCTGTTGCAATCCCTTGGAATAGGTAGGTGTTAAAGTCCCCCGTAACTATACAGTCTGAGTTCCGATGTTCCGCGGCTATATCATTCATGATTTCATTAGGCGTGTCAAATGCTCTTTTTTTGTACAAGTACTAGGGTTGATGTATACATTTAAAAGGATCTGTGGGCTCTTCTTCCGCCAAGCATTGATTTTAACCCCCAGTAGCCAATCTTCGTCAAGGGGCAGTCGTGAGATTGGGCCTTTTAGGTTGTTTGATATATATATTGACAGGCCACCTTTGGGGTGACCGAAGCGGCTGTCGCTAAGTGCTGGATTCCATAACTTGATGAACCCGATGACTGGGCACCCTTGTGTGGCCCAAGTTTCTTGCAGGGCTATTACTGAATGTTCACACAGGAAGGAAAAGATGTCGGAGTTCTTAATTTTTTGCTGAAGGCCGCTTATATTCCAGGAGTATCTTGTGACGGTGGAGTCCGCTTGTGTATTTAATACTGCTTCTGGGGGGGTGACATTACCAAGAGTTTGAGGCCAAGAACCACTGCCTCTGGTTCGGGTGGTCATTCTGAGCTTTTGGTCGATATAGTGGCTGGAAGCCAATCCCATCCTTGGCTGGTATCAATGTTGGTGACCACTGTGGGAAGGGTATTACGGTCTTCCTCGGGCCCTAGCACATTTTTTAAGATTAAACATGTTTTCTGGTGGTCTTCCAATCTTGTAATTCCATTTTTTTTGCGGTGGTGTTGGCTGATTTAGTAGGGCGGTGGGGTGGCCTGGAATGGAATATGGGTACGCTCCGATGCCCCATTCCCTTAAGGTGGCTTTGTGGTTCAGGAGCGTGCCTGCCCAGGTGGCCGATTTAAATGTCACTAGTGTTACCTCCGATGGTTGGGTTCCTCTTGGTGGGAGAAATTCAATGGATGCAATATCATCTGATATTAGACCAGGAAATCCGGGATGCCATTTACCAGTTTTGTAATGTTCGATCTGTTAAGAATGTCTTGGCGACCCTTTGATTTGTATTCGGGTGCTAGTAGTATATAAGAATGTGACGAGTCTTTTAAGGACTCTATGTGTTTTTGACTTGAAGCCATCTTATTGGATTTAATAGTTGACAGACCTTCGTCTAATTCTTGGTCCTGTTGCATTAAACTATTGCAGGCCTTCCATTTGGGCTGATGCTTTGTGGGCGAAACTGTTTTATTATTGTAAATAGTTTTAGTCAATTTCAGCTCTGTCATTGTGCTGTCAGTCTTTGGTGAGAATGGGCCATGCACAGGTTTCAATTCCGCCTGGGTCTATGTGGGTCCTGGTGTTTTCGTGATTGTCTTTTCTTCCACAGGGCCTAGCTCTTTTTTTGCAATTCGCACTTCTGGTTCTCTTGCCTCATGTAGTCTCCCCGCGGTCGGTTGTGTCACTGTTACAGGTTTGTCTCCTTTTGATTTGGACACTCCACAGTTTTCTGGAGGTGAAAGTACATTTGTTTCATTGGGAGCCTGTTTGTTGGATGCCATTGCAAAGAGGGGTAGTATTCCGGATGGGCAGCAGTCGTTTTTCCCCTTGCTTTATTTCTCTGTTTGCGCTGGTGATTACGTTCTCTTTTACTGAGTTGAGGTTCAAACGCTGGCAGATCTTCCACAGTAAGAGGAGCCGGGGACACGGGGCTGGTCGTTAGACCTGTCGGAGGGTGGTCAGTACTCATAACACACCTGTGCGAGGTCTCGGCGTTTCCCTGTGCAGCTTCTGCTAGGTCTAATTGTGGATGGCCGGATTTTGACTGTTCATTCAGCCATTTTGAGCCGAGGGCTGTTCCCTCATTTGTCTTGATGCCTTTGTTTTGTTGCGGACTGAGGACGGAGCTAGATCTTGAGGCATGTCTGATGGTTTTTTTGATAACAGACAGGGAGTTATACTTTGGTTACCACCTTTCAGCATCCTAACTTCCTTTATAACACTAGTTAGGAAGTCAGGAAGCGAAGAGAGTGAATCAATGATTGGAGAACAGCAGCATACCGACTGTATGAGTTTTTTTGACGCTTGTGCTCCAAGAATTAAGTTGTTTAATTTATCAAGTTTGTTATCAATCCCTGATGTGAACACTGCCAGAGTGTTTAGGAGATCGACTTGCACGTCCAGTTTTTCCGAGTGATAGTTTAATGCCATGACAGTTTGTTGGAATGTTTGGAGAAGTTGAGGCCAGACGCTGATAGCTATGGGGTCTTCTTGGATGATGTTAGAGGTGGTGTTTGACATGGTTGACGTGACCTTGGTAGGATTTTCAGTGTTTTCAAAGAAGAATGACAGGTCCGCCAAATGCTGGTTGCTTGGGTCAACTTTGTTGAGCGACTTTTGTGACGATGGTGTTGTTGTTACTACTGGGTGGTGAAAAAGCTATATGCATTGGACTTGATGCAGTCAATTGGTCCTTAGGTGTGTTTATTGTTTGAGGTGAGTGGGATGTTTGGAGAGGGTTATTACTCGAATGGGTACTTTGAACATGGATTTGAGCGAGAGTTTGCTGTTGATGAGGAGCCGTTGGGGCTTCTTTTGAGACGGCTGGGTCTTGACCAGGAGGTTTTGCCTGTGATTCCAATTTCCTGTTTTGTACTGTGGGAGGGCTCAGCGCATCCCGTAGGCTCATTGAGGATGTTTGCAACAGGCGAACTCCTTGGATGTCCGCAGCAGTAGGGTGTAGTTGCTGGCCTGATTCCTGTGCTGATTGCGGGTCTGGTTGGTTGTTAGTAGTGAGTGATACGATTCCGGCATGGGTTTGTTCGTTGGCAATCCGAAGATAAATACCTGTGCAGGATGGGCTATCTTTTTGGATTCAATTTGCCAATGTTGTGGGGATAGTGATTGTTGAAGAAGTGTACCTGTATTGGGCTGCCTGGGCGAGGCTTTACACCCAGTTGTCTCTTGGGTCTGGAACTCACAGAGATTATTAGACGACAATGTGTTTTTTTTTAGGTAATCCAACAAATTCGAGGTTTTTCTGTCGGGTGGCTTTTCCATGGTCATGATTTTTGGGCTAAGATTGCCAAAGCCTTTTGGTGGAGATCCTTCCGCTGTTAACATTTCATTGCTAGCCCGGGTGGGCTTGTGAGTGCCCAGGCTGTTCAAATGGGGGTCCTTGGTCGATACCAGTTGCTTTGATTTCCTCCATTTGGGTGCCAGTAGAGTCTTTCTTACTCTCCCAGATCTCATGACTTTAGCTGCTAACGGGAACCGGTGCTGCAGAAGTAGCTGGAACCACTAAAGTAAGGTCCGGCACTAGTGTGGCGCTCCGGGACCGATTGTGAACTGTGGGGGTTTGCTATGAGTCTGATGGATCTAGTATGATGGGTCCAGTATGTCTAGAAGCTGTTTAGTTTAGAATCTGTGCTCATAGATTGTTTGCTGACTTGTCCCAGCTTCAGTGGGCTTCAGCGGCTTCAGCGATGTCGGTTGATAAGGTGCTAGGAGGGATAGGGCGGTGTGAAATATAGCACTGCTAATTACAATTGTAGGTTAGCCGGTACTTTTTTGTCGTTGCCTGTCACTGCCTGTGTACCTTTTCTTTTTTTTTTTTGGCACCCCCGCACTTTAACCCCTACTCCTGACTTGCCCGCCCATGACAGCCGACACCCCACACCGCCTGAGCCCAGACCCAAGCTCGAGTCCAAATCTCGGCCCCACCACTGAGAACTCCTCAAACCCAGCAGGGAGAAGTCCCTCGTAGGTGGGCCTCGACCACTCAGCCTGGCAGAGCCCAGGGAGGCGAGATAGCGCGGCTGTAACTGGGCAGGACACGGAGGAGAGAAGCAGAGGGAGCAGCCCCAGAGCTAGTAGAGCCACTGAGACGTCCGCACGCCCGCCAAGTTGGGCCAGCAGGCTTAGCAGTGCAGGGAAAAAGACACTGGGCAATCCCCTATGGTACCTGCGGGAACCCTAAGTGGGTCTCAGGAAGGTTCAGAAAGGTGGCCAAGAGATACAGAGAATACAGCTTGTAGGACCGAGCGGCGGCTAACACATTTGAGAGTGAGTTAGAGAGAGGGCTGAGTGGCAGGCAGAGAGGCACAGTCGGGTCTCGAGACAGCCGCCCTGCAGGACCCGCAGGGACCGCCGGCAATTGACCACACCCCTCTGTGGAGGCGGGTAGACCTTAGCCCTTAAACCTCTCCCCTCCGACCCAGACCTCTCAGCCCCTCTCCCGATGTCCGCCGTCTTACCGTTATCCGCAACTCGCTGAAGTCCCTCTCCCGGTTTCCCCAGCTCCGACCTGACTCGAAAACGCCATGCGTCCTTGGTAGCAATCACCCCGCCGGGAGCTCGCCTGCAGCACCGCCGATTCGCCAATCCCCTCCCACTGACCTCACCGTACTCCGCCCTCACCTGTTAGCACGCCCGGAAGAACAGCGGCAAAACAATTAGTGGGATGCGGCCAGAAGGCAACACAGTCGATTGTTATATCATTTATACCACAAGATTGTGTTCTTCAATGATGGTTTCTGATATGTGTTCAACTGACACAGTAAATTTCAGTTGTCTCCTACTCTGTGGCCATTACTTGTTCTTTTGTCATTTTTCACTCCTCATGATTATTCCTTCACCAGGTTCATTCTGTTGGTCTGGTTATGACTCTTCCTGGCCTCAAATCTTTTCCTCCAGTGAATACTTCCACACCACTTTGTGAGATTCCAGGAACTCGGGCAGATGAGAATTTCTTATTACTGTCAGCCCACTCTGGTCCTTTACCATGTACAGACAAGGAGGTCATGGACTTGGCTCAAGTGTTAGTACGTCATCAAGTGGACATCTCACCCTCTGAATGTGTGAGGTGTGACTCCAGTTAGGTATTCCACCGCATTTCACAGCAGTGTTGGTAACCAGGATCACCTGTTAGGGCCACGTCCACCTTAGCTCCAAGCAGGATTTTTAACTAGATATTTAAAAACGACCCAGTCCCTGGGTGTAGGAAGCTGGCTCTGTATATACTATACTAAAGTAAGGTATAGTGTGCATAGAGCCCAGTGATTCCCCGGGAGGCTTACATAGGCTCAAGAAGATAACACTAAAAGCTCTACTTTTGTTTGTCTGTTCAAACAGTTAGGCTTATCAGAGGGCAGTGTTAAGCATTTGTTGTACACACTCAGACAAGAAATGATAGCCCACACTCAAAGACTGAATCCAGATCAATTGTTTAGTGTAAAAAGTATTATTTGGTTATTTTATTTCTAGAACCAAACAATTCGTTATCATATTATTTACTTGGTTCGGTTGAAAACATAAAAGGCACAACATCTGTGAAAATAGTGCATACAAAGTCATGATAGCCTATATTTAAGAACATTTCCCACAGAAGAAAAATCAATAAACAATTATTGCAATATTTAATTACTTATCCTCATTCTCCCGTATGATAAATACAGCTCTTAAATAACTTGGAACATTTGCTATGACATATTAGTCTGATAACATGTATACATATATAATGCATGGTCGATTTGTAAAAAAACCTTCATTTTTAAAACAGGTACATTTAAAATCCTCCTTAGTTCTATGCAAAAAGTGCAAGACACCATACAGAGCATAGAGTCCTGAGGAGATTTGTTACTACAATTGAAAGGATCCAAGGAATCTAAGTCAAACTTTCCCTTTGGGGTAGCAAAACCTAAATGTAGTAAATTAAATCGGAGTCTTTTGAGCAGATATCTATCCCTATTATTTTTTACTTCAGTAAGATTTGGCTCCATGACCAATGTGGTGGTTGTCAAAACATATTTCCTAATAATGGGTTTCACCAGCTCTACCCCTTTCCTAGTTGATTTCACTAATTTCATAAAATGACCTTTACCTATTTGTGGTCCTGTCTACTCTCGGTGTTGGTATACATTACCCTCCTTCCTGGATCGGAGAGAGAGTCTCTTATATGCCTAAGCCATGGAATTTTATATTCCTGGTCAAGTGCCATACAATCCCTCATAAACATTCGATTAAGACCCAGCTTCTCCTTGGACCAAATCCTCACCAAATTCCGCAGAAGGCGCAAGGCTATCTGGTCACTTAAATATCTGACACCCCAGCTCCTCATGTACACACAAGAAGGACATACTCTGGGGCGCACACAGAAAATGTGTGAGAAATTTGTTTTCATCCATTTGAAGCTCATATAGTTCCAAAAACCCCAAATATCGTGCTCCTGTATCGAGCTTTGGACACACACTTGGCCTGATTATTCTTGACAAGGGCTTTGAGAGGTCTATTTTCCAGCCTAGCAGCATAGCTAAATCTGAGCTCCTGACTTTTGGCTCCAATCAGGGGCTTCCAGCTGAGATTGGAGTCAAATAGCACACCTAGATAGGGGAAACTCTCCACCTTTGCCAATAAGTGCCAATTCAGGCTAAAATATTTTGTTCTGGGTTTACTGGGCCCCACCACCATAATTCGGGATTTAGTTTGTTTGACTTGAAAGGTCTAAATCCCTCATAAAAAAGTGAAATTTATTAAAAAGTGTTTGAAAATAGATATGGGGTTATTAGTATTGCGATAAGTAGTGGCGCCTCTAAAATTGACTTACGTATTAGTTGAAAAGCTTGATATTCAACAGTGCTACAGAAAAGAGGAAAACCCTCAATCTCCAAATTAGACCGTAGTCCACAACAAAATGTACATAGGATTTGCGCACACGTTCATGCCATTGACAGTATGAGTACTGTACGTGATTAGCAAAATAACACAATGACAGATGTTGATAGATGTATCCTCTCGATCTCCAGCAGCAAGTACGCCGCCGCTATTTCGTATTCCGTGTGTGCCGCGGAAGTGAATAATGATTCACTTCTGCGGCACACACGGAATACGAGAGTGGAGTTTTATTAGCGCTCCCTTTGACTGGCACTAAAAAGTTTTTGCCACAGTCCAGTCTGGCAACACTGTTCGAATTTAGCCACAGCCGGGACGGAAGTAAAACCGGCGGAGAGAATTTATCAATGCTTTGATACCTGTCCTATAGCCCTGAAAAAGTCTTGGTAACTCCCTGATTAAACACGTGTTGGCTGGGCATCTGAAATAAACCAAACCAAAAGAATACATCTATCAACATCTGTCATTGAGTTAGTTTGCTAATCACGTACAGTACTCATACTGTCAATGGAATGAACGTGTGCACAGATCCTATGTTCATTAAAAAAGGTTTGTAGAGCAGTGGCTGGGCTCGCTATCAGCACTAAATCATCTGCTTATAAAAGTAGTCGTAGGCGATGAGTACCAATCAATGCACAGTCTAGTTTTGCTGCAATGAATGCCTGTTCCAGTCCATTTACATACAAACTAAATAATAAAAGGCGCAAGGATGCAACCTTGTTGAACCCCATGGCCTATCTTAAAGCTCTCAGTACATAAAGACTCATTGGAATATTTTACTCTAGGAGATGTCCCTGTGTGAAGCTCCTGCAGAAATGATTATATATGGTCCATGCCCAGTCCTAACATGATCTTTCATTGCTTATCACAGTTGTCACGGTCGGACGCTGCTGTGAGATCCATAAAGGCCATGTTGATTGTCTCTGAGCATCCAAAGGTGTATTTATTAACCACCATATAGAGGTTCATAGACTGATATATGGTGGATTTGCCTGACTGGAACCCATAATGAGAATATGAAGTTAAATTGCTGTCTTTAGCCCATCATCTTGGCTTATCTAAATGCACCCACCCACTACCTTTATAGCTTTATCTAGAAGGGATATGGGCTTGTAGCACCGTGCATTGTCTTTATACCCTGTTTAAAGATAGGGACTATGATTGATGATGACCATAAGGGAAGTTGTCCTTCCTGCACTCCTGCATTCAAGACCAAGGTCTACAATGGGCTCCAAAAGTCTGCATAACTGATGTAAGTCTGGCAGAATACTATCTGGCCCCAGGGATTTTTGTCTGGTTAGAGCCTTTATGCCCTTGGTTACCTCTTCCAGTATCAAGACAAGCCTAGATTCTATCTGAACCACTGTCTGCTCCTCAGTCAGAAATGGCAAATTCAAGCAATTATACATTCTTTCGATTTGGGTCACCCAGTCCATAACAGTAATATAATGGCAGTAGGCACATTCTCATTGGATGAAAGAGGGCCAATTTACTATGGGTCAAATAATGTAACTATTTCTCACAGTGGTCACTTGAACCAGTACATCCCAGGCATTGTCCCTCATAGTCCTTTTCCTTCTCTTCAACACCGCCTTATAATTACGTCTACAGGATACTACCTGATCGACATCTCTAGGAGTTGCTTTGAGTGTGTTTTTTAACTTACAGAGGGTCTTGGTACATCCAGTGTCAAGCCACCTGTGGGCAAGTTGTTAGTTTTTGTGTATGGCGCATGTATTAGCTCATCTGCCTTTTGGCTATATGATCAAAAGCAATGAGTCACACTTAGCTTGGAGCAGACTGGAGGTTAAGATCAGCACAAGGGTGGGCAGCACTAAAGCAACATCATCAGTGGCACAGGGACAGCCGGGTGAAATGTGCAAAATCAATGTTAGGCGCCCAAAGTGTTTCAATGTGGAATTGTGACTGCACAAAGAGGCTGCAGACTCAGCCCAGGAGGCTGGCTGAAGGTAACCACCAGCTGGCCAGGTACGTTGGAGGGATGGGGGAGGCTGAGGCACCATTAGTTGGGCTGCCCAAGGCCAGAGGGCTGAGGATGCAGGGGTACATTTTAGCGTCTGATCTTCTTGGTCGGAGTCAGTCACGTTCAGGGGGACCCTTCAAGTAGGGACCACAGGCAACTTAGTGGGGTCCAGGAGTGATCAGCCACCTATAGGGATGAAGTTAGAATCACTGGGGAGACTTTACAGGACAGCTGAGCCACTCTAACTTGGGCCATGGGAGTTGGGTGCAGAGTGGCAGAGGTCACAGATCCGCCTGGATCTGGAATCCTTGGTGTAGTTTATTTTGGACAGGGCTTCTGTCCTCGGGAGATCTAGTCTTGGCTGAAGAGTGTCAGTCTTCTAGGGGTTTTTATAAGTTGCTGGCCATGGGCCAGGCATCGTCTTCTTCGCAGGGTCTTTGAGCAGGAGAAAGGCTGGTAGGGTTGGGGCCAAATCAGAAGTTGTCTTCCAGGCTTGGCTGCATGGCATCTTCTTCATCTTTTTCTTCTTTTATGTCAGACTTTATTCACGTTTTGGTAGGAAAGTCATGCAAGTGAGATCTCTACTTCCCCCCTAGTCACCGATATACCGAAAGTCACAGTAATGGCAGTGAACCAGGGAAAGAAGTGATAAAAAGGGATGAACAAATAATGCGTCCCACGTCATCCCTCACATATGGAATGGATCAGTCAACCAGGAGATATCTCTACCTAAAAAGAGATAAAATAGTCAGTAAAATATATTTACTAAGTGTGTAAGATTTATATTGAGAAGCGTGTAAGAGTCTAAGGGCCTAATGTCCGACCCTTTTTTGCGGCCGCAAACAGGAGATCCTCCCATTTGCTACCGCAAAAAAGGGTAATGGCATGTACAAATGCTATTTTGAGAGTCACAGACTTCCAAAACAGCATTTGCGACTATTAGGAAGGGGTGTCCCTTCCTAATAGCGAGTCACGATGCCATGCACAGTTCTTTTGCGACCACATTTGCGGCTGCAAAACACTCGTAGTTTACCTTCTACTCCTAGTGGGTGGTAAACCACTTCCAAACAGGAAGGGGTCCCCAGGGGACCCCTTTCCCTGTGTGAGAATGTGAGGAAATATTTTTTAAGAGCAGGCAGTCAGGGATCACTGCCAGCCCTTAAACAAATGAAACTGCAAAGTTTCATTTTTCTTTTTCAAATTAATCCCGTTTTCCTTTAGGGAAAATGGTCTTCATCTAAAAAAAATACCTGCTATATTTGAAAAGCACGTTATATTAAACAGGTTTAAACCCAAACAAAGTCACTGGGACCTGGGTAGATAATTGTTATAAACAGAGGGGTCCCGGACTGGGAGAGAAAAGAGAAATATAAAAAATAGAACCAATATTTGACAAAAATGAAAAACAGAAACAAATCCAAAGTACGATGTTTTAATTCACAAAGTACTCAAAAACCTTATCATTGGTTATAAGATACACATTCAAAACTTTTTTCTTTTTCCGAACAATTGTGCCCACATGTACGAAAGAAGGATTAGGGAAAAAGGTAGTGCTGTGAGGGGATTTTGTGAGGAATGCAAAGGAAAAACTATCTTCATTTAAGTGACAAATAAATCCAATTCTCTTTGTTCATATGTACAATCTTGAAGTGATTCCCCTAGCTCGGGGCCACATAAACAACCTGCACATATCAATACAGACCAGGCTCCTGTGACAGCTGTACAAATCTTGCAAGTGGTAGAAGCTGGTGTGGTACGGGTGAGTAGTCTACGTTTCGACCCTGGTTCATGTAGAGGTAGTTTCCTTTACAGAGCGGGTCTTCGTCAGGACAGCGGGGGCTGGTGGTGGGCAGACCTCCATAAGCGCCGGACATGGTGCAGGGCGTGCCTCGGCCCACGCTGTCCTAATTACTCAAGCACGATGGAATCTTGTTAATCAGGAAAGGGATATGGGTCCTCATGTAAATTCAATCCGGAATAGCCGGTGTCGTTTCACTACTGTCCAATTACTCTGATGACAGGAAACACAGGAGAAACACGTTGTTAAACCTGGAGGCAGAAAATGCTCACTCATTTGTGTCAAATATTGGTTCAATTTTCTATATTTGAAAAGCAGTCCCAGACTTGGTGGTCTGCTGACCCCAGCATGTCACCATCCCTGGTGAGTGATTGCCATTACTAATAGGCTCGCACATTGTTACAGCGTCATTAATATTCACGAGGCATGCAATTTGCGACCCCATTGGGAGTTGCAAACAGTGTCGGAGACACTGTTGTACATCCTAATTTGTGAGTGGCAAATTGCAAATCTCAAATGCACAGCAAATTGTGAGTCGCAAATGTGCCGCAATTTGCGAATCGCAAATTATTGAGTCGTACATCTTGCCCTAAAGTACCTAATTATTCCCTTCTTCCGCAAAGGAAATAAAAAAGGTTCAAGTCATTTGATAGCTTTATCTGCAAAACAGAAAATATAAATGTCAATTAGGTGCATATAGGGGTGGAAAACTATAGTCAAGTAAGGGGGGGCACTATACACCCACCTAATGACCACTGAGATGGATTCTCTTCTTGGTATCCGGATACAAATCATGCATTTACAACAACCTAAATCCTCCTTATGATCAGGAAACTAGTTTTTTTTCTGGAGCACTCTTGGTGGTTAAATAAGCAAAGCAAAAGAAAAATAATCTCCAAGGACATGGATAGGTAGGCATTAGGATAAAATATATATATATACATATATATTTAATATATTTGTGTGCAGTGTGACAGTGCTGTTACCATATAGCAGGCCTTATAAGACTAGTTGTTTTACAGGTGGATATGGAGTAGGGACTGCAGCGCCGAAGGAGCCGCTAAAAGGGACTGCCAGCGCCGCCGTGGGATTTCAATGATGACGACGGCCGAGCAGTGAAGATAGCAAGCACCTAAGGAGCCGCCAAACAGGAACACCTATGCCCACTGATGACCCAGAAGAACAACAGGTACGTAACCAGAAGCAAAAGCTCAGTCCCAAACACTAGAAGGCAAAGCGTTTCTGTGTTGGATCAAAGGAGTTTTACACTCTTCTACTGGTCCCCGCATATGTCATATAGCGGGACCGGCACTCAAGATATTGGGCCACATGAACCTGAGGATCAAGGTTCAGGGGTGCCCCTACATACTGAATTTAGGGGCAATACACGAACTGACAGCTAGTAGCCAATTAGCTACTTGACTTTCAGGTGACTACACCCTTAGAATATTCCCCCCTTTGTGGAGGGGGCATCCCCCTAACCTGGTTGGGTCGAATCCTTCTATTCAAATGTAGGATGTCCTAAGGAGGCGTCAGCTTGGTCCAGGGCACCTTAGGGGTGGTCCTGGCACAGAGGGGACACACCTCTCCTGACTACAAAATGTCCTGCCAATCTTGCCTTCAAAAGTGGTGCTTGGTCAAGGAGGCTTGCACCTCCATTATCTGGAGAGGCCATGACTAGCGCATCAAAGGGCTGGAAGACCTTGAGGCTCACAATCCTGAATGCTGCTCCTGCTTAGCCGTAGGTGTGAAGCACTTCCACCCCAAGTAACTGTTGGCCCTGACTCACAAGAGCATGAGGGATCCCACTTCAGGGGGTGAGAAACATGTCTGTGTGTGACAGGCAGGTGGACACCAGTTAGCTGGACACAAGGGAGTTGGTTGTTTTTCTGTGGGCATCTCTAAGATGCATTCTGACTGCATTTTGTAATAAATCCAACAATGACATCAGTGTGGGTTTATTATGCTGAGGAGTTTGATACAAAACTCCTCAGTGTTTAGTAAAGCCATCATGGAGTTGTGGAGTTCATAATTGCAAACTCCCAACCCATCCACTCAATATGGCTCCACTGCAATTAAAATGCCTATGAATGGCACATACACTGAATGGGCACATTGCTCATGCAGCTGTGCCCTCACCTGTGGTATAGTGCAACCTGCCTTTGGGCTGTGAAGCCTGCTAGAGGGGTGACTTACCAATGTTACGGGCAGTGGTTGGTGGGCATGGCACACAGGGATATGTGCCATGCCGACTCTGAAGTTTTGTATGCACCAAAATACATCATCTGCAATGGCAGAGGGTTTGTGTTTGGTGATGGGCCTCTGAGGGTGTCACAATACATGCTGAAGCCCTTAGAGACCCTCTCTGGAAACAAGGCCCTTGGGACTAACAGACGAGCCAGAGGTATACCAATTGTGACAACAAAGGTAAACTTTTGAGAAGGAACACATGCACTGGAAACCTGATTGGCATGGACCCAGTGCATACTGAGTCAAAGTGCATCAGACATCAGGCAAAAGGTTGGAGGTAACATTCCACAAAAAGGCACTTTTCTACGCTGGAGTTAAGATCATTGCACTGCTCTCCACTCGGGATGGTAGTACCAGCACTGACCTGGTGAGAGACAGGATGCACCATATCAGCCAATCCCTTGCTGTAGTCGAGAATCATGTCATCCGTGATATTCACAAGTCCATATACAGGCACAGCACGCAGTTGCATGAGATGTGCCATGATTATCTCACAAGACAATCCTTTCCCTTTGTCAGAGGTGCTTCAGAGAACCATCAATTGTAATGCCAAAGCATCCATCTGGCCATTTCAGAGGAGTAGATGCACAGACTTTGGCCAATCGAGATTTCAATGTTCAGTTGAGCTGTTCAATTATTCTTTGAGTTTCTGGTCTGTAAGTGCAATGCAATCTTTGTTCCACTTTTAGTGTCACACACAGTATTGCAAGGATCTCATTATCAAAATGAGTCCTTCAGTCTTACTCTAGAGAAAACGGGAACTGGAACCTAGGATTTCTCACAACAGCAGTTGGGCTACAGTGAGACTGCTATTTCTTCATGTTGGGTAGGCTTCTACCCATGGGAGGAAATGCACAATAAGAGTAGGATATACATCAGCCCATTACAGACAGGCATTTAGACAAAATCCAACTGCATCCTGTTAAAGGGCCCTCCTGATCTTCCTATGTGACACAATGTAACAGTCCAACATTAATTTGCTGAGAGGTCACACATCCGTGATAGAATTCCTCAGCCAGGATTCTAAATTTGGGATTGAACCAGTTCTGCCTAAATAATTTCACCATAGCATCCCTTCAAATGTGTACAGGGTCATGAAAATGTCACTTCATTGAAAATAACTGGATATTGGGCAACGCAGGTCCTTCATCTGCCGAAACCCAAATGTCATTCTCATTTTTAACACATCCTGCTCTGATCCATCCCTGCTGCTTTGCCTCTAACACTCCTCCCTGCAATCCTCCCGACTACCATCTACTGACAACAGCATTGAAAAGGTGGTGTCCTCATCTGATTTATTTTCATACTCTTGGTTAATTGTGCATGCCATAAGCACACAATACCAAACAGCTTTACCTCGTATCTGTTTCTAATAGTTATATAATTATTTCTGCTTCTGTGGGCTGGTGCATTTAACAACTGCTATTTCTTGTGGCAAGTATAATGCTTTCTTACTGTCCCATGACATATTCTCCATTCTGGACAGGGGATCTGGATGAAGTCATGAATACCCTTTGTGACAATAACTGTCCAAAATCATGGACCACACCAAAGCCAAACATGACTATCAACAACTATTGCCACCCACAATTTCTCAGAAAGGTAGCATGCTCTGGTAAGGGTGACCAAATCTGCCACTTGTGTAGATGTAATACCTTGAAGCCGGGAGGATTCAACCACATCCTGAATTGTACAGGCAGCATAAGCTGCTTTCAAATTCCCTTCATTATGCCTTATGAGCCATCAACACAAATTACATAGTCAGGCTGATCAAGAGATTCATTCTTAAGGTCAGGTCTTGGTTTATTACCTAAATTCATGACATCAAGACAGTTATGCTTAACCTCTTCCCATCAATTTAATAATCTAATAATCAGGCAATGGTAACAGTGTAGCTTGATTAAGAGTTTGACATTGCTAAAAGAGAACATTTGCAGTCACAGAAATTAATTAATCATATTTTGTAAATCTGCTGTTTGTCAGATATTATGTCTTGTTTGGAGTAAGAAAGACGTCCATGGAGTGAGAGGCCATCACTGTAATAGGATGTCCCTTGACTATAGTCTCACTTCAATACTGACATCAACCACCACAACCACTTCAAAGAAGCCAAGCACACCTGTAGCCACATGGTCAGGGGTAATTGAGAGTCACCATTCAATGGAGTCCTCTTTCTCACTGTAAAACAATGTGAATCTTTTACTGTAATCAGGTGTCCCTAGTACCGGGTCATGACAGAGACTTTCTCTTAGCTCTAGGAACACTTTTAAGCAGTCATTGCCCCGTGGAAGTGGATCAGGCACATCTTTGTGCGTCAACCTCAGTAAAGGCTTGGTGTTACCAATGGGGGGTCTCTAGCTGCCAGAGGTTTCCAACCTGTCCAAGTGGGGACCCTAATTCTAGTCAAGGTAAGGTAGTCACACAGTTGATATAAACCCTGCTCACATATCCTTGGAAGCTTTGCATGAGCAGTTAGGCTTACTTTAGAGGCAACGTGTAAAACATTTCAATAAAACACACAGAGTAACACAGTGAAAATAATATAAATGGACACAACACCAGTTTAGAAAAATTAACAATATTTGTCTGAATCAAACAAGACCAAAACAACAATCGGCCAACACACAGCAAGTAAAGCTATCACTTTTAAATGGTTAAAGACAGTTAAGTTCATAGAAATCTATTAATGTGTCACTTTTAGTGCAAATTATCTGGGGATGAGTTAAAATCAAAGATGAAAATAGGCATACAGGAGGTGAGGCGCTGGTAAAGCAAAGTGATGTGCCGGTTTCTTACTCCCAGGACAGGTGATGTGTTGGTTCCTTACTGCCAGGTGAGGTGATGCGTCAGTTTCTTACTGCAATGCAGGAGAGGTGATCCGTCGATTCCTTACTGTCAGGTTAGGTGATGTGTCCATTCTTTACTGTGAGGGGAGGCAATGCATCAATTCTTTACTCTGAGGGGAGGCATTGCGACAATATCCACAAACATCCTTGGCTCCTTACTCTCGGCCAACCTCAATGAACAACTTTGTGCCCAAGGACAATGTGTTGAAAATCCAGATGTACTGAGCTGATGCGGGTGCAGGCAGAGCAGGTGCTGCAGTGATTTCACAGCCGCAAAGTAGGTGATGCATTGATTCTTCAACCGCACAGCAGGGCTTGTTTCGGAGCGGGTGCCACAGACATCAGTGACATAGTGCTCGGGACTCAGGCTGCAGTGGCTTTGCAGGGCAGGCGCTACATGGATTCTTCAGCCACACCTCAGTGATGCGTTTATTTCTCTGCCGTACAGTGATGTTGTTTCGGAAAAACAGCTACTTTTGAGTCAATGTGTGGATTTTCTTGGTTCTTAGCAGCTAAGCCACTTTCAAGGGTCCAGAACTGGATATGGCACCACTTGGCTGGTCAGAACTGCCAGCAGAGGAGTCCAGGGGATACAAATGAAGTCTTTAATGGCCCTCAGCCCTCTTAACCAGAGGCAAGCAGACACAAGCCCTTGGATTACCTTGGAAACAGGATGCAAAAAGCAAAGTCCAGTCCATTTAATGCCCTAGACAGAAACAGCAAACAGTAGGCTAGCACAACAAAGCAACCTGCAGAGTATCAGTGACTCCTACAGCATCTTGCTCTTCTTCTAGGCAGAATGCCCCTTAACCAAGGCATAATTGTTGTTATGTATCACGCTTCATGTATTGTTTGTTACATCACATTACTTCATCACAAAGCCTGTATGTCTTTGTTTTATTTGTTGCCCTAATATGTATAATTAGTTCTTGACTGAAACGTATCTGCACATACCTGACTCATGATTAAATATGGAGCAAAGTGTATAGAATAAAGTAGCACTTAAATGCTTCAAGTCCATATCAATTGAATTGATGGCCTTTAGTCTGTTAAATTCGTTTAACAGCATGTAAATGTGACGACTAAGATAATGCTTTTCTTAGTTAACTTTCTAAAAGTGGCCGTTTCAAACATGCAATTCAAAAACCAGCTTTATGAAAAGTTATAGCTTTAAATTGTGCCTTCAGAGACCCCAAGCTCTAAATTTCCATCTTTTCCCAATTTGAAGTTACACTTGGAAGATGTTACAAGACAGCTCCAATGATAACCTGTCGGAGAGATAGTCTTTGCAATAGTGAAAAATGAAATTAACAGCAGTTCACTATCAGGACATGTAAAACACACCAACACATGCCCTACCGTCTAAATACACAACATCCTGCCAATGGGGCTACCTTGGGCCTATCTTAGAGGTGAGTTACATATAGTAAAAGGGAAGGTTTGGGCATGGCAAGTGTTTGCAACTGCCAGGTTGGCATGACATTTTAAAACTGCAAGCACAGACACTGCAGTGGCAGGTCTTGTACATGTTTGCAGAGATACACCGGTGGGTGGAACAATCAGTGCTGCAGGACCATTAGTAGCAGTTGAATTACAACCCCTGGGCACACCCAGTGTACTTTACTAGGGTATTACCAATAAATCACATATGCCAATCATGGATAAACCAATTACAGACACATTTTATACAGGGAGCATTTGCACTTTAACACAGGACTAGTCAGCAGTGGTAAGGTGTCCAGAGTTCTAAAACTAACAAAAACTAAATGCAGCACAGTAAAAACAGGAGTTTAGAAGCAAAAAAGGCAGGGGGAAACAAACACCAAAGATGGCAGGTTTAACACGCATTTGCCCCAGCTGAAAGTTGGGAGAACTATCCAACCTCCTGGGAGTTATATTCACTAAGGTGTAAAAATCTGGACAGACCATCAGCATTGGCATGTTCTGTGCCAGGGCGGTGTTCCACCATAAAGTCTATTCTCAGTAAAGAGATGGACCACCTCAACAGTTTTGGGTTCTCACCCTTCATTTGCATTTACCATCTAAGGGGTCTGTGTTCTGTCGGAACCCAGAAGTGAGTCCCAAACAAGTAGAGCCTTAGCTTCTTCTGTACCCAGACCAAAGCAAAAGCTTCTTTTTTAATTGCACCCCTCCTCTCTCCCCAGGAAAGTAGCCTCCTACTAATAAAAGCTAAGATTGATCTAGAACCTCTTCATTCAGCTGTAAAAGAACGGCATCCACCACATGTTCTCAGGCATCAGTTTGCACCACAAACTCTTTGGAGATCCTTCCGGGTATCAAATGTGTTCTGGCATACCTCTGTTGGGATCACCTGGCATGTATGCTTTCTTGAAGTCAGCCCTGGCAAGGGGACAACAATGGTGCCATAGCCCTTAACAAATATGTGGTAGTACCCAGTGAGACATAGAAGGCTCTCACCTCTGTCGGGGTCTTGGGAGATGCACAAGATAGAATGTCCCAAGTACACCACTGGCTCCTGCCCTATTAGGCACTTACCAGCCTTAATAGCGAGGTCTGCCTTCTGCTAGGCTTCACACTTCCCAGAGGTGGTGCAAGTGGTCCTCCAAATTGGACCTGAAAGCATCAATGTTGTACAAGTAGGTGGCACTGAAGCTCGCAATCCCATCCAGGACCTGATTGACCAACCTCTGAAAGGTGGAAGTGAATTCTTCAAACCAAAAGGCCTAACCTAGAACTGGTAGTGTCTTTCTGGTGTTGAGAATGCTGACGTCTCCTGTGCCCCCTCAGTGAAGTCAATCTGTGAGTAGCTAGATGTTAGATTAAATGTACTGAGGAGCTTGACAGCTCCCAGCCAATCAATGAGCTTATCAGCTTAAGGAATGGTTTCAGTCTTAGTGACAGCACTGATCCCACAGTAGCACACACAGAAAAGCAGGTCTGGGGTGGCATCGGATGCAGCAGCTTTGGGAACCAAGGCTACTGTATGGGACCAAGGACTGCTGGAGTGCGCAAGTGAAGTCAGAATGATAATTCCTTATATCTCACCAATATCAATGTGTAGTTGCCAGTATTTTACTTCACATGTATTTGAAGTCCAAAATCCAAATCTTCTTTTTGAATTTATGTTAAAACCAATATTCTTACGTCTACCTCAAGTGGGCATTTATGTAAAACCATGTATTGTGTCCTAGTCAATCATATCTGTATTCTTGCATAATCTAAAATCTTATATAATATGTAAATTGTGCATGTCGTAGTCTAACTAAGGAAACATATTTAGACTGATCTCCTCTAAGAAAATATGTAAATGTAATGCCAGCCATTCCAATGGAGTTTACGTTTCTAATATTGAAAGTAACCTCTGCAAAGATTTTGCACACAACCACTCAGAGAGTGTTTGGTTAATCTCTATACATAGTCACGCTACAACATTACTCCAAATAAACTATGTGAAGCGTTACAAACAACCACCTATTTACTGTAGCAAGCACCTCTTTAAACATTGAGCTCAATATTCTACATACGCATCTAAGTAATGTCCATACATGTTCGTGCCGCATTAAAGCTCATGTATTAGGTTGAAGATATCACTAACAGTCACAGCATCCCTAAATAACTCACAGTCAACCTCATATGAGTTTACCCGTAATCCGACCAAATTGATACAAGTTTAATCACTGCGGGTACGCAACCTCACGTGCTACACCAGGGCTAACTTATGTTGGGTATTTACACCAATCATAGTCCAGATTTACTGTCCCACCATTTCTAAATCAAACAACATGGTATAGGTACAAGTCATCATCAATCCTATCTAAATATTAAACGTAAGTTTAAAATCAAGAGCTATTTCCAAGTCTCATACAATACTTAACCAATATGGAGACCAGTACCTCACAAGCTGCCATCAGTATTAACTGTCGTTAATCAAATTGTAAATCCTAAATACATTTTAATTCCATCTGTAATCAGTCCTAATAACATTACCACGTTCTGCTTCCATCAGTAACATTAGCATGTACATGTGAGTGTCTCTCACTCACAGTATAATTCGTCTGTCGAGCTCTCATTTTGCTTTTGGCGGCCATCTTAAATGTACGTCTGAGCACTAATTATCTCCAGAGTACACTGAGAATCTGTCTCCCAAACAATTGTTGTCCTATTATTTCCTCAGTAAATTCAAAAATAATGCCTGCCTCACGATGTCCCTATAAAGCACACAGTAATCCAGTCAGGAAATAGCGCAAACCATTATGAGGCTTGTTAACAATTAGTCCTTCTTCTATTCTCCTTAAGTCAGTTTGAATCCATTAAAATCGGCTAATTTCAAATGAACACATTGTCTATACATACAATTATGATTTCCATAACAGCCTATGTTCACTAGGACACAATATTTTAAATACTGTCAACTATCTCACTTATCCCATGCTCGCAATTCAAGGTCTGAATGTTTAATTATCAAAAGGAGGAAATACGTGTTGCCTAAGGTTTTTTTATCAAAAACATTTGAATACATGTAAAGATGAAGGAATAAAAAGAAAAGAAGAAAAACTAACCTAGAATTGACTTTTGAAAAATTAATTTCTGAATATATGGCGTTGCTCAAGAGACTCATTGTTGAATCTGAAATAATGTTGTAGCTGAATAATGTAGCATGGGACAGCTTGGGCTGACTATGGTGTTCATTTTTCATAAATCCTGTACAATTCTGTACTTGCCGTAAGGCTTCTGTAAGCCCATTATCATCGAATTGTCAGGACTTTCAACTATTATTCTTAAAATGTATTGTATTAACATTGATTCAATTATTTGAGAGATTCCAGCAACTGTCTCTGATGTCCGATGGTAAGGTAGTGTTCTCGGATATTCTGCTTTTGGTTTCATCATTATTTAGACAGGTTCCACATCCTTAACCCTTTCGATGCTGATGACGAGCTCAGCTCGTCATCACCCACTGGTGTCGTGTGCTGATGACGAGCTGAGCTCGTCATGGTGCCACTAAAATGGCATTTTCCAGCACAGGAGGGGGAAAACGCCTAGCAGCCAAGGTGTTAATGAGTCGAATCTCTTTGCGAACCACTCTTTGGGATTTAAAGCGTCTCTTAAATAGGGAGGTAACTCCTCTACCATTCTTACAGAGAACAATCCTACTGCTGTTCCTTGCCTGGCTATTTTAAATTCAGCTTCTTTCATCATGTGTTTGTAATTCATTATTGGCCCAGTGTATACTAACTTTTGCAATTTTATTTGCCCAAGATATATTTTCGTAACAGTTTTACAGGACATCTTTCACATACCACAAACTGGCAATCTTCTTCAAATGAGCTTATTTTTGCAGGAACCTTCATTGAAGCAGGGTGAGTTTTTTGCTAATTTGTGTCACCTACAGCTTGGATGTTCTTTCCAAAAGGGTTTGGTCAGGGATTTCCGCTGTTCTAACAGTGGACCAAGTAGCACCAGAGTCAATCAGAAATGATACATGGTGGTCATTTACAGCTTTTAAAAATGGACTACTCTGGTCTACTTCTAAGACTGCGCCAAGTATGCAGTCTTCCTCCTCCCTCAGGCATCATCATTGCAAATTGTTGGAGTCAAAGCTCTAGTTCTCAATCATAGGGAATTATGAAATGGATTTTGCATTTGAGTTGGATTCATACCTTGAATTTGTCCATCACCACTTACTCATCTAGGATTCTGTCTAAACTCCCTCTTCCAGTGCCCAAACTTGCTACAATAAGGACAAGGAGTGAACTATTTCAACGTTGCAATATTTATTCTTGAATTTGGATCAACCGAAACACCACAACCTCTTCCTTTTTTAAAACGAATTATACTTATTTTCATAGAGAAACACATAGTTATAGAACATACACAAATAGTAACTATACCTAAAGTGCATGATAGATAGTCAGTTTCTTGATTTTACTCTGCAATTATTTAATCAACTGTATTAAAAAAGCTACGAAGCTTAAAGCTCGCAAACTGAGGGAACAAAAGGGTATCTCTTTAAACTTGATTATATACTTCTATAAGTAGATGTCAAACCCCTGTAAAATCTATATAATAAATACCTTATAATATAAAAAAGTTCCCCCAATTAGTGTGACTTGCCCTTTTATCTTCATCTGCTATTAAGCCATGTAGTCAGGGGTAACCAAATCTTGCACCCCCATGTCTTAGAGTAAATACCCCTGTAGTTAAACAGAGCCGTCTCTGGCCTATATATGCTCAAGAGGCAACCAAACCATGACTGAATACATAGGAGGTTTTGGATCATTGCAGGCTGTTGAAATCAGGAGCCAAGCTACTGCCTCTGAAATAAAGATAACATCCCTTTGCATCACCTCTAATTCTACCTGACTGTCATATCCCAAAAACATAATAGATGGACCAATGGACACCTCCTTTCCTATCACCTCTTGCAGGAAAATCTCAAATTCTTGTTTTTGAAGGTTGGAGTTTTACTCAGTCAAAGAGCATGTGTGCTATTTATTCTGGTCTCTCTGCATATTTAGGTCTTTTGTCATTCTCCCTCTTCTCCAATAAAATAACTTTGCAGATGTAAAATACAAGTTAAAAGCTGTCTCATAATACTTAGCCTTCAAATTAGCTGAAAGGAAAGTCTTCATCCCCATGGCAGTTGACACATATAAATCTGGATCTCTATCCCTGAGCCTCCTTGCCTAGTTGTCTTCAGTCTTTTTTAAAATCATCAAGGAGGTGGCAAGTAGGATTGTATAGATTGACCCTATTTTATATTCACCATGCTGAAACCTTTCTAGGCGAGGGATTGTATCTAAAATCACCAACTCACCCCGAAGTTGAGTAAAAAATTCCTTCACCTGGACATACTTAAAGTAACCACTGGCATGTAGCCGGTAATCCTGCTGTAGATCTAAAAAAGAACAAAATTCTGATGACGTATGGATATTGTCAATCTTACTGATACCTGATTGTTCCCAATGTCTGCCAATTACATAATAAAACATATCCAGGAAAAGGAAAGATTTCCAAAGGGTGTATATTTGTCATATCTAAGAATCTTAATAAGTCTGCCCACCTTATTCCAAATTTTCCAGGCTGCCATTATGCATTTATAATGGTTTTTTTTAGTAACTAGGCTCCACTTGTCAGAGGAGAATCCCAATGTGCATCTGTTCCTATAGCCAATTGATACATGGAGGGGGGATCAGAGCAACCCTCCTGCCTTTCGATATTAGCACTATCGGCTGTAAATTGAACACCCATCTGTTGAAGAAGAGCCAACCAATAGTTGAGTAACAAGTTAGGAACGGCCCACCGCCCCTCTCCTGAGGAAGAATACAATGTTTTAAAGACCGCCGCACTTTCTGGTACAGTCATATGAAATTAATTCACAAAAAAGAGTCTACGTTCTTCAATTTATCAGCTTCTAGCTTCAGGGGAATGGAGCAGAAGAGATAGAGTACCTTCGGAAAATTAATAATTCTAAGTAGATTAGATCTACCTAATATTGGTAAGCGTAGTTTGTCCATATATCTTAAATTGGTGCTTCTGCTGCTTGGAAGTGGATCCAAGTTGATCGACCATATGGAATCCCCCTCCTAGTTTTTCCTGACTCCTAAATATGTAGCTGTATTGGTCTTGCGGATATCATAGAAATTAATAATTTTGGAACAAATAATCTGGGTCTTCTCCTGATTTTCTCCCAAATTCCCCTGCTACATTTTCGACCTCTACAATTGACTTTTCCGGGTCAAATGTTACAATAGCTATGTCATCTACATATGCCTGTATTTTTGTTTCATAGCCATTGAAAATAATGGGTTTTATTAACTGGTTTCATAGAATATGATTAATGATTGGGTTGATATATAAAGCAAATAAGATTGGAGAGCAGGGACAACCCTGCCTTGTCCCTCTAGCCACCTCTATTTTACCATTTCCCATACCCATCATCTGTAGCCTGGCATACACGTTGAAATACATTGCCCTAATGGCTGTATTAAGAGGTGGACCAAAGCCATTCAGTGCCAACATTCCCCACAGAAACTGTCAGGACACTCAATCAAAGGCTTTTTCCACATCAAGAAGGATCACAGCAACCCAGTCTCTAGTTACCTCTGCTATATCAAACAAAGGTATAATTTGTTGAATGTGATCGGTGGTTCCTTTTCGCAGTATAAAACTGTGCTACCAAGGAGGGACCTGGTTAGCTATGACCCTCCCTATCCAAATGGCCAAGATTTTTTAAGAGAGTTTGGCATCATCATTAATTAAAGAAATTGGACAATAAGGTATCTGTCCCCTGCAAAGATTGGGGTGGGATCCCAATATGATGTGCATCCAAATATAAATACAAGATTAAGGAGCTAATTGAGGAAGAAGCATTTTATATAATTCGAGACGGATGTTATCTGAGCCAGCAGACATCCCTCAAACCCTCCATTGTAGAGCCTCTATAACTTCGTCTAATGTAATATCAGACTCCAGCACCCGATAGATTGCTGATTCCACTACTCTGAATTGCTCACCCCTGTTTCTGAGCTCTTCCCAAAATTAGCATAGGGAGCTGCGTCTTGGTATAATTTTCTATAATATTGCTCAACATGCTCAGAGTATCTCTGGGATCCATAGCATATTGGCCTTCATTCCTCTTTTTGTCTATTAATGATATTCCTTGTAGTTTTCTGTCTAGCATGGAGCTCAAACAGGCTCCCTACTGATTACCCATACTCTTAGACCCCATTTTTTTGTATGCTTGGAACCCCTCCACCATTCGTTCAGTAAAATAGCAATTACTCTCTTCTTTTGCTGTGGCCACCTTTAGTTGCAATAAATTTTGCTCCGGCTCTTTCTCCTGCCCCAGGCTTATTGCCACCACATGTTATTTCTCGCGTTTTGCTAGCTTTCTAACAACTCATTTACCTCTATCCTCTGTTGTTTCCACCTCCGTCCTGCAAAACGAATAACTTCCCCCCTCAACCCAGCCTTAAATGCGTCCCAAACGGCACCCGAGACGCACTATAGCAATTTATATAAACAAAAGTCTATCACCCATCGCCTAATATAAGGGGTTGTGGTCTAAAAATAATTTAGGGAGTTTTTTAATCCCAATTTTACCCAAGATAGTGGTTGAAGCCAGGAAGTAATCTATCTAAACATAATTCTTATGCAGGCAAGAAAAATAGGTATACTCGGGGTCGGAGGGTTTTGTAAAGGCCCACACATCGCTCATATTATAATGTCCTTCAGAGAGTTAAATGCCTAGTAGAATAGAGATTTTCTTCTGCTATATCTATTAGTTAAGCGGTACAAATGGGGGTGGTGATGGACAGAGCATCTGAACCAATCAAACACTCACACCCAGTCAAAAAATCTGGGTTTAATCCATCACCGTTCTTTAGCCCACACTGCCACTCCAGTCCAGACATGGCCAAGTGCACATCAGTCTGACCCTGTGTCTCATGGGAACAGTCCAGCCTGAACTGCCAAGCCATTCATTCCCTGGACCGGAAACAAGCTTCCTAGGTCATTTCAGCCATCCTCAGCCAGGCTTGCTTTAATCCAGTGGCAAAGTGAGCATGGGACTCACGTCTGTGCATACCCTGCCAACTTATGGCAAACAAAGCGGTACAAAAAGGGATGGTGACGGACGGAGCATCTGAACCAATCAAATACTCACAATCAGTCAACAGATCTGGGTTTAATCCATCACCGTTCTTTAGCCCACTCTGCCACCATAGTTCAGACATGGCAATATGCAAACCAGTCTGACCCTGTGCCTCATGGGAACAGTCCGCAAAAACAACAAGTGATGGACCGAATGTGGATCAATGTCACACATTCCCCCAGTCAAAAGATCTGGGCCCAAATCCATCGTTTTTTTGCACTCCACACCACCCTGGGTTAGACAATGGCGATATGCAAATCAGCTCTGACCCTGTTGCCCCATGGGAACAGTCCAGTCCGAACTACAAAAGCCATGTCCTTCCCAGAACGGAATCAAGCATCCGAGGACCGGACCGGTTTCGAGGTAACACCTCTCATCAGCCCGGCTAGCTTGACTCCAAGTGGTGTGGAGTGCCAGGGACCCACGTCTGGGCATCCCCACGCACTTAGGGCGGCAATTGCAAAAACAACAAGTGATGGACCGAATGTGGATCAATGTCACACATTCCCCCAGTCAAAAGATCTGGGCCCAAATCCATCGTTTTTTTGCACTCCACACCACCCTGGGTTAGACAATGGCGATATGCAAATCAGCTCTGACCCTGTTGCCATATGGGAACAGTCCAGTCCGAACTACAAAAGCCATGTCCTTCCCAGAACGGAATCAAGCATCCGAGGACCGGACCGGTTTCGAGGTAACACCTCTCATCAGCCCGGCTAGCTTGACTCCAAGTGGTGTGGAGTGCCTGGGACCCACGTCTGGGCATCCCCAGCGCACTTAGGGCGGCAATTGCAAAAACAACAAGTGATGGACCGAATGTGGATCAATGTCACACATTCCCCCAGTCAAAAGATCTGGGCCCAAATCCATCGTTTTTTTGCACTCCACTCCACCCTGGGTTAGACAATGGCGATATGCAAATCAGCTCTGACCCTGTTGCCCCATGGGAACAGTCCAGTCCGAACTACAAAAGCCATGTCCTTCCCAGAACGGAATCAAGCATCCGAGGACCGGACCGGTTTCGAGGTAACACCTCTCATCAGCCCGACTAGCTTGACTCCAAGTGGTGTGGAGTGCCTGGGACCCACGTCTGGGCATCCCCAGCGCACTTAGGGCGGCAATTGCAAAAACAACAAGTGATGGACCGAATGTGGATCAATGTCACACATTCCCCCAGTCAAAAGATCTGGGCCCAAATCCATCGTTTTTTTGCACTCCACACCACCCTGGGTTAGACAATGGCGATATGCAAATCAGCTCTGACCCTGTTGCCCCATGGGAACAGTCCAGTCCAAACTACAAAAGCCATGTCCTTCCCAGAATGGAATCAAGCATCCGAGGACCGGACCGGTTTTGAGGTAACACCTCTCATCAGCCCGGCTAGCTTGACTCCAAGTGGTGTGGAGTGCCTGGGACCCACGTCTGGGCATCCCCAGCGCACTTAGGGCGGCAATTGCAAAAACAACAAGTGATGGACCGAATGTGGATCAATGTCACACATTCCCCCAGTCAAAAGATCTGGGCCCAAATCCATCGTTTTTTTGCACTCCACACCACCCTGGGTTAGACAATGGCGATATGCAAATCAGCTCTGACCCTGTTGCCCCATGGGAACAGTCCAGTCCGAACTACAAAAGCCATGTCCTTCCCAGAACGGAATCAAGCATCCGAGGACCGGACCGGTTTCGAGGTAACACCTCTCATCAGCCCGGCTAGCTTGACTCCAAGTGGTGTGGAGTGCCTGGGACCCACGTCTGGGCATCCCCAGCGCACTTAGGGCGGCAATTGCAAAAACAACAAGTGATGGACCGAATGTGGATCAATGTCACACATTCCCCCAGTCAAAAGATCTGGGCCCAAATCCATAGTTTTTTTGCACTCCACACCACCCTGGGTTAGACAATGGCGATATGCAAATCAGCTCTGACCCTGTTGCCCCATGGGAACAGTCCAGTCCGAACTACAAAAGCCATGTCCTTCCCAGAACGGAATCAAGCATCCGAGGACCGGACCGGTTTCGAGGTAACACCTCTCATCAGCCCGGCTAGCTTGACTCCAAGTGGTGTGGAGTGCCTGGGACCCACGTCTGGGCATCCCCAGCGCACTTAGGGCGGCAATTGCAAAAACAACAAGTGATGGACCGAATGTGGATCAATGTCGCACATTCCCCCAGTCAAAAGATCTGGGCCCAAATCCATCGTTTTTTTGCACTCCACACCACCCTGGGTTAGACAATGGCGATATGCAAATCAGCTCTGACCCTGTTGCCCCATGGGAACAGTCCAGTCCGAACTACAAAAGCCATGTCCTTCCCAGAACGGAATCAAGCATCTGAGGACCGGACCGGGTTCGAGGTAACACCTCTCATCAGCCCGGCTAGCTTGACTCCAAGTGGTGTGGAGTGCCTGGGACCCACGTCTGGGCATCCCCAGCGCACTTAGGGCGGCAATTGCAAAAACAACAAGTGATGGACCGAATGTGGATCAATGTCACACATTCCCCCAGTCAAAAGATCGGGGCCCAAATCCATCGTTTTTTTGCACTCCACACCACCCTGGGTTAGACAATGGCGATATGCAAATCAGCTCTGACCCTGTTACCCCATGGGAACAGTCCAGTCCGAACTACAAAAGCCATGTCCTTCCCAGAACGGAATCAAGCATCCGAGGACCGGACCGGTTTCGAGGTAACACCTCTCATCAGCCCGGCTATCTTGACTCCAAGTGGTGTGGAGTGCCTGGGACCCACGTCTGGGCATCCCCAGCGCACTTAGGGCGGCAATTGCAAAAACAACAAGTGATGGACCGAATGTGGATCAATGTCACACATTCCCCCAGTCAAAAGATCTGGGCCCAAATCCATCGTTTTTTTGCACTCCACACCACCCTGGGTTAGACAATGGCGATATGCAAATCAGCTCTGACCCTGTTGCCCCATGGGAACAGTCCAGTCCGAACTACAAAAGCCATGTCCTTCCCAGAACGGAATCAAGCATCCGAGGACCGGACCGGTTTCGAGGTAACACCTCTCATCAGCCCGGCTAGCTTGACTCCAAGTGGTGTGGAGTGCCTGGGACCCATGTCTGGGCATCCCCAGCGCACTTAGGGCGGCAATTGCAAAAACAACAAGTGATGGACCGAATGTTGATCAATGTCACACATTCCCCCAGTCAAAAGATCTGGGCCCAAATCCATCGTTTTTTTGCACTCCACACCACCCTGGGTTATACAATGGCGATATGCAAATCAGCTCTGACCCTGTTGCCACATGGGAACAGTCCAGTCCGAACTACAAAAGCCATGTCCTTCCCAGAACGGAATCAAGCATCCGAGGACCGGACCGGTTTCGAGGTAACACCTCTCATCAGCCCGGCTAGCTTGACTCCAAGTGGTGTGGAGTGCCTGGGACCCACGTCTGGGCATCCCCAGTGCACTTAGGGCGGCAATTGCAAAAACAACAAGTGATGGACCGAATGTGGATCAATGTCACACATTCCCCCAGTCAAAAGATCTGGGCCCAAATCCATTGTTTTTTTGCACTCCACACCACCCTGGGTTAGACAATGGCGATATGCAAATCAGCTCTGCCCCATGGGAACAGTCCAGTCCGAACTACAAAAGCCATGTCCTTCCCAGAACGGAATCAAGCATCCGAGGACCGGACCGGTTTCGAGGTAACACCTCTCATCAGCATGGCTAGCTTGACTCCAAGTGGTGTGGAGTGCCTGGGACCCACGTCTGGGCATCCCCAGCGCACTTAGGGCGGCAATTGCAAAAACAACAAGTGATGGACCGAATGTGGATCAATGTCACACATTCCCCCAGTCAAAAGATCTGGGCCCAAATCCATCGTTTTTTTGCACTCCACACCACCCTGGGTTAGACAATGGCGATATGCAAATCAGCTCTGACCCTGTTGCCCCATGGGAACAGTCCAGTCCGAACTACAAAAGCCATGTCCTTCCCAGAACGGAATCAAGCATCCGAGGACCGGACCGGTTTCGAGGTAACACCTCTCATCAGCCCAGCTAGCTTGACTCCAAGTGGTGTGGAGTGCCTGGGACCCACGTCTGGGCATCCCCAGCGCACTTAGGGCGGCAATTGCAAAAACAACAAGTGATGGACCGAATGTGGATCAATGTCACACATTCCCCCAGTCAAAAGATCTGGGCCCAAATCCATTGTTTTTTTGCACTCCACACCACCCTGGGTTAGACAATGGCGATATGCAAATCAGCTCTGACCCTGTTGCCCCATGGGAACAGTCCAGTCCAAACTACAAAAGCCATGTCCTTCCCAGAATGGAATCAAGCATCCGAGGACCGGACCGGTTTTGAGGTAACACCTCTCATCAGCCCGGCTAGCTTGACTCCAAGTGGTGTGGAGTGCCTGGGACCCACGTCTGGGCATCCCCAGCGCACTTAGGGCGGCAATTGCAAAAACAACAAGTGATGGACCGAATGTGGATCAATGTCACACATTCCCCCAGTCAAAAGATCTGGGCCCAAATCCATCGTTTTTTTGCACTCCACACCACCCTGGGTTAGACAATGGCGATATGCAAATCAGCTCTGACCCTGTTGCCCCATGGGAACAGTCCAGTCCGAACTACAAAAGCCATGTCCTTCCCAGAACGGAATCAAGCATCCGAGGACCGGACCGGTTTCGAGGTAACACCTCTCATCAGCCCGGCTAGCTTGACTCCAAGTGGTGTGGAGTGCCTGGGACCCACGTCTGGGCATCCCCAGCGCACTTAGGGCGGCAATTGCAAAAACAACAAGTGATGGACCGAATGTGGATCAATGTCACACATTCCCCCAGTCAAAAGATCTGGGCCCAAATCCATCGTTTTTTTGCACTCCACACCACCCTGGGTTAGACAATGGCGATATGCAAATCAGCTCTGACCCTGTTGCCCCATGGGAACAGTCCAGTCCGAACTACAAAAGCCATGTCCTTCCCAGAACGGAATCAAGCATCCGAGGACCGGACCGGTTTCGAGGTAACACCTCTCATCAGCCCGGCTAGCTTGACTCCAAGTGGTGTGGAGTGCCTGGGACCCACGTCTGGGCATCCCCAGCGCACTTAGGGCGGCAATTGCAAAAACAACAAGTGATGGACCGAATGTGGATCAATGTCGCACATTCCCCCAGTCAAAAGATCTGGGCCCAAATCCATCGTTTTTTTGCACTCCACACCACCCTGGGTTAGACAATGGCGATATGCAAATCAGCTCTGACCCTGTTGCCCCATGGGAACAGTCCAGTCCGAACTACAAAAGCCATGTCCTTCCCAGAACGGAATCAAGCATCCGAGGACCGGACCGGGTTCGAGGTAACACCTCTCATCAGCCCGGCTAGCTTGACTCCAAGTGGTGTGGAGTGCCTGGGACCCACGTCTGGGCATCCCAGGCGCACTTAGGGCGGCAATTGCAAAAACAACAAGTGATGGACCGAATGTGGATCAATGTCACACATTCCCCCAGTCAAAAGATCGGGGCCCAAATCCATCGTTTTTTTGCACTCCACACCACCCTGGGTTAGACAATGGCGATATGCAAATCAGCTCTGACCCTGTTACCCCATGGGAACAGTCCAGTCCGAACTACAAAAGCCATGTCCTTCCCAGAACGGAATCAAGCATCCGAGGACCGGACCGGTTTCGAGGTAACACCTCTCATCAGCCCGGCTAGCTTGACTCCAAGTGGTGTGGAGTGCCTGGGACCCATGTCTGGGCATCCCCAGCGCACTTAGGGCGGCAATTGCAAAAACAACAAGTGATGGACCGAATGTGGATCAATGTCACACATTCCCCCAGTCAAAAGATCTGGGCCCAAATCCATCGTTTTTTTGCACTCCACACCACCCTGGGTTATACAATGGCGATATGCAAATCAGCTCTGACCCTGTTGCCACATGGGAACAGTCCAGTCCGAACTACAAAAGCCATGTCCTTCCCAGAACGGAATCAAGCATCCGAGGACCGGACCGGTTTCGAGGTAACACCTCTCATCAGCCCGGCTAGCTTGACTCCAAGTGGTGTGGAGTGCCTGGGACCCACGTCTGGGCATCCCCAGTGCACTTAGGGCGGCAATTGCAAAAACAACAAGTGATGGACCGAATGTGGATCAATGTCACACATTCCCCCAGTCAAAAGATCTGGGCCCAAATCCATCGTTTTTTTGCACTCCACACCACCCTGGGTTAGACAATGGCGATATGCAAATCAGCTCTGCCCCATGGGAACAGTCCAGTCCGAACTACAAAAGCCATGTCCTTCCCAGAACGGAATCAAGCATCCGAGGACCGGACCGGTTTCGAGGTAACACCTCTCATCAGCACGGCTAGCTTGACTCCAAGTGGTGTGGAGTGCCTGGGACCCACGTCTGGGCATCCCCAGCGCACTTAGGGCGGCAATTGCAAAAACAACAAGTGATGGACCGAATGTGGATCAATGTCACAAATTCCCCCAGTCAAAAGATCTGGGCCCAAATCCATCGTTTTTTTGCACTCCACACCACCCTGGGTTAGACAATGGCGATATGCAAATCAGCTCTGACCCTGTTGCCCCATGGGAACAGTCCAGTCCGAACTACAAAAGCCATGTCCTTCCCAGAACGGAATCAAGCATCCGAGGACCGGACCGGTTTCGAGGTAACACCTCTCATCAGCCCGGCTAGCTTGACTCCAAGTGGTGTGGAGTGCCTGGGACCCACGTCTGGGCATCCCCAGCGCACTTAGGGCGGCAATTGCAAAAACAACAAGTGATGGACCGAATGTGGATCAATGTCACACATTCCCCCAGTCAAAAGATCTGGGCCCAAATCCATTGTTTTTTTGCACTCCACACCACCCTGGGTTAGACAATGGCGATATGCAAATCAGCTCTGACCCTGTTGCCCCATGGGAACAGTCCAGTCCGAACTACAAAAGCCATGTCCTTCCCAGAACGGAATCAAGCATCCGAGGACCGGACCGGTTTCGAGGTAACACCTCTCATCAGCCCGGCTAGCTTGACTCCAAGTGGTGTGGAGTGCCTGGGACCCATGTCTGGGCATCCCCAGCGCACTTAGGGCGGCAATTGCAAAAACAACAAGTGATGGACCGAATGTGGATTAATGTCACACATTCCCCCAGTCAAAAGATCTGGGCCCAAATCCATCGTTTTTTTGCACTCCACACCACCCTGGGTTAGACAGTGGCGATATGCAAATCAGCTCTGACCCTGTTGCCCCATGGGAACAGTCCAGTCCGAACTACAAAAGCCATGTCCTTCCCAGAACGGAATCAAGCATCCGAGGACCGGACCGGTTTCGAGGTAACACCTCTCATCAGCCCGGCTAGCTTGACTCCAAGTGGTGTGGAGTGCCTGGGACCCACGTCTGGGCATCCCCAGCACACTTAGGGCGGCAATTGCAAAAACAAGAAGTGATGGACCGAGTGTGGATCAATGTCACATATTCCCCCAGTCAAAAGATCTGGGCCCAAATCCATCGTTTTTTTGCACTCCACACCACCCTGGGTTAGACAATGGCGATATGCAAATCAGCTCTGACCCTGTTGCCCCATGGGAACAGTCCAGTCCGAACTACAAAAGCCATGTCCTTCCCAGAACGGAATCAAGCATCCGAGGACCGGACCGGTTTCGAGGTAACACCTCTCATCAGCCCGGCTAGCTTGACTCCAAGTGGTGTGGAGTGCCTGGGACCCACGTCTGGGCATCCCCAGCGCACTTAGGGCGGCAATTGCAAAAACAACAAGTGCTGGACCGAATGTGGATCAATGTCACACATTCCCCCAGTCAAAAGATCTGGGCCCAAATCCATCGTTTTTTTTGCACTCCACACCACCCTGGGTTAGACAATGGCGATATGCAAATCAGCTCTGACCCTGTTGCCCCATGGGAACAGTCCAGTCCGAACTACAAAAGCCATGTCCTTCCCAGAACGGAATCAAGCATCCGAGGACCGCACCGGTTTCGAGGTAACACCTCTCATCAGCCCGGCTAGCTTGACTCCAAGTGGTGTGGAGTGCCTGGGACCCACGTCTGGGCATCCCCAGCGCACTTAGGGCGGCAATTGCAAAAACAACAAGTGATGGACCGAATGTGGATCAATGTCACACATTCCCCCAGTCAAAAGATCTGGGCCCAAATCCATCGTTTTTTTGCACTCCACACCACCCTGGGTTAGACAATGGCGATATGCAAATCAGCTCTGACCCTGTTGCCCCATGGGAACAGTCCAGTCCGAACTACAAAAGCCATGTCCTTCCCAGAACGGAATCAAGCATCCGAGGACCGGACCGGTTTCTAGGTAACACCTCTCATCAGCCCGGCTATCTTGACTCCAAGTGGTGTGGAGTGCCTGGGACCCACGTCTGGGCATCCCCAGCGCACTTAGGGCGGCAATTGCAAAAACAACAAGTGATGGACCGAATGTGGATCAATGTCACACATTCCCCCAGTCAAAAGATCTGGGCCCAAATCCATCGTTTTTTTGCACTCCACACCACCCTGGGTTATACAATGGCGATATGCAAATCAGCTCTGACCCTGTTGCCGCATGGGAACAGTCCAGTCCGAACTACAAAAGCCATGTCCTTCCCAGAACGGAATCAAGCATCCGAGGACCAGACCGGTTTCGAGGTAACACCTCTCATCAGCACGGCTAGCTTGACTCCAAGTGGTGTGGAGTGCCTGGGACCCACGTCTGGGCATCCCCAGCGCACTAAGGGCGGCAATTGCAAAAACAACAAGTGATGGACCGAATGTGGATCAATGTCACACATTCCCCCAGTCAAAAGATCTGGGCCCAAATCCATCGTTTTTTTGCACTCCACACCACCCTGGGTTAGACAATGGCGATATGCAAATCAGCTCTGACCCTGTTGCCCCATGGGAACAGTCCAGTCCGAACTACAAAAGCCATGTCCTTCCCAGAACGGAATCAAGCATCCGAGGACCGGACCGGTTTCGAGGTAACACCTCTCATCAGCCCGGCTAGCTTGACTCCAAGTGGTGTGGAGTGCCTGGGACCCACGTCTGGGCATCCCCAGCGCACTTAGGGCGGCATTTGCAAAAACAACAAGTGATGGACCGAATGTGGATCAATGTCACACATTCCCCCAGTCAAAAGATCTGGGCCCAAATCCATTGTTTTTTTGCACTCCACACCACCCTGGGTTAGACAATGGCGATATGCAAATCAGCTCTGACCCTGTTGCCCCATGGGAACAGTCCAGTCCGAACTACAAAAGCCATGTCCTTCCCAGAACGGAATCAAGCATCCGAGGACCAGACCGGTTTCGAGGTAACACCTCTCATCAGCCCGGCTAGCTTGACTCCAAGTGGTGTGGAGTGCCTGGGACCCACGTCAGGGCATCCCCAGCGCACTTAGGGTGGCAATTGCAAAAACAACAAGTGATGGACCGAATGTAGATCAATGTCACACATTCCCCCAGTCAAAAGATCTGGGCCCAAATCCATCGTTTTTTTGCACTCCACACCACCCTGGGTTAGACAATGGCGATATGCAAATCAGCTCTGACCCTGTTGCCCCATGGGAACAGTCCAGTCCGAACTACAAAAGCCATGTCCTTCCCAGAACGGAATCAAGCATCCGAGGACCGGACCGGTTTCGAGGTAACACCTCTCATCAGCCCGGCTAGCTTGACTCCAAGTGGTGTGGAGTGCCTGGGACCCACGTCTGGGCATCCCCAGCGCACTTAGGGCGGCAATTGCAAAAACAACAAGTGATGGACCGAATGTGGATCAATGTCACACATTCCCCCAGTCAAAAGATCTGGGCCCAAATCCATCGTTTTTTTGCACTCCACACCACCCTGGGTTAGACAATGGCGATATGCAAATCAGCTCTGCCCCATGGGAACAGTCCAGTCCGAACTACAAAAGCCATGTCCTTCCCAGAACGGAATCAAGCATCCGAGGACCGGACCGGTTTTGAGGTAACACCTCTCATCAGCCCGGCTAGCTTGACTCCAAGTGGTGTGGAGTGCCTGGGACCCACGTCTGGGCATCCCCAGCGCACTTAGGGCGGCAATTGCAAAAACAACAAGTGATGGACCGAATGTGGATCAATGTCACACATTCCCCCAGTCAAAAGATCTGGGCCCAAATCCATCGTTTTTTTGCACTCCACACCACCCTGGGTTAGACAATGGCGATATGCAAATCAGCTCTGACCCTGTTGCCCCATGGGAACAGTCCAGTCCGAACTACAAAAGCCATGTCCTTCCCAGAACGGAATCAAGCATCCGAGGACCGGACCGGTTTCGAGGTAACACCTCTCATCAGCCCGGCTAGCTTGACTCCAAGTGGTGTGGAGTGCCTGGGACCCACGTCTGGGCATCCCCAGCGCACTTAGGGCGGCAATTGCAAAAACAACAAGTGATGGACCGAATGTGGATCAATGTCACACATTCCCCCAGTCAAAAGATCTGGGCCCAAATCCATCGTTTTTTTGCACTCCACACCACCCTGGGTTAGACAATGGCGATATGCAAATCAGCTCTGACCCTGTTGCCCCATGGGAACAGTCCAGTCCGAACTACAAAAGCCATGTCCTTCCCAGAACGGAATCAAGCATCCGAGGACCGGACCGGTTTCGAGGTAACACCTCTCATCAGCCCGGCTAGCTTGACTCCAAGTGGTGTGGAGTGCCTGGGACCCACGTCTGGGCATCCCCAGCGCACTTAGGGCGGCAATTGCAAAAACAACAAGTGATGGACCGAATGTGGATCAATGTCACACATTCCCCCAGTCAAAAGATCTGGGCCCAAATCCATCGTTTTTTTGCACTCCACACCACCCTGGGTTAGACAATGGCGATATGCAAATCAGCTCTGACCCTGTTGCCCCATGGGAACAGTCCAGTCCGAACTACAAAAGCCATGTCCTTCCCAGAACGGAATCAAGCATCCGAGGACCGGACCGGTTTCGAGGTAACACCTCTCATCAGCCCGGCTAGCTTGACTCCAAGTGGTGTGGAGTGCCTGGGACCCACGTCTGGGCATCCCCAGCGCACTTAGGGCGGCAATTGCAAAAACAACAAGTGATGGACCGAATGTGGATCAATGTCACACATTCCCCCAGTCAAAAGATCTGGGCCCAAATCCATCGTTTTTTTGCACTCCACACCACCCTGGGTTAGACAATGGCGATATGCAAATCAGCTCTGACCCTGTTGCCCCATGGGAACAGTCCAGTCCGAACTACAAAAGCCATGTCCTTCCCAGAACGGAATCAAGCATCCGAGGACCGGACCGGTTTCGAGGTAACACCTCTCATCAGCCCGGCTAGCTTGACTCCAAGTGGTGTGGAGTGCCTGGGACCCACGTCTGGGCATCCCCAGCGCACTTAGGGCGGCAATTGCAAAAACAACAAGTGATGGACCGAATGTGGATCAATGTCACACATTCCCCCAGTCAAAAGATCTGGGCCCAAATCCATAGTTTTTTTGCACTCCACACCACCCTGGGTTAGACAATGGCGATATGCAAATCAGCTCTGACCCTGTTGCCCCATGGGAACAGTCCAGTCCGAACTACAAAAGCCATGTCCTTCCCAGAACGGAATCAAGCATCCGAGGACCGGACCGGTTTCGAGGTAACACCTCTCATCAGCCCGGCTAGCTTGACTCCAAGTGGTGTGGAGTGCCTGGGACCCACGTCTGGGCATCCCCAGCGCACTTAGGGCGGCAATTGCAAAAACAACAAGTGATGGACCGAATGTGGATCAATGTCACACATTCCCCCAGTCAAAAGATCTGGGCCCAAATCCATTGTTTTTTTGCACTCCACACCACCCTGGGTTAGACAATGGCGATATGCAAATCAGCTCTGACCCTGTTGCCCCATGGGAACAGTCCAGTCCGAACTACAAAAGCCATGTCCTTCCCAGAACGGAATCAAGCATCCGAGGACCAGACCGGTTTCGAGGTAACACCTCTCATCAGCCCGGCTAGCTTGACTCCAAGTGGTGTGGAGTGCCTGGGACCCACGTCAGGGCATCCCCAGCGCACTTAGGGTGGCAATTGCAAAAACAACAAGTGATGGACCGAATGTAGATCAATGTCACACATTCCCCCAGTCAAAAGATCTGGGCCCAAATCCATCGTTTTTTTGCACTCCACACCACCCTGGGTTAGACAATGGCGATATGCAAATCAGCTCTGCCCCATGGGAACAGTCCAGTCCGAACTACAAAAGCCATGTCCTTCCCAGAACGGAATCAAGCATCCGAGGACCGGACCGGTTTCGAGGTAACACCTCTCATCAGCCCGGCTAGCTTGACTCCAAGTGGTGTGGAGTGCCTGGGACCCACGTCTGGGCATCCCCAGCGCACTTAGGGCGGCAATTGCAAAAACAACAAGTGATGGACCAAATGTGGATCAATGTCACACATTCCCCCAGTCAAAAGATCTGGGCCCAAATCCATCGTTTTTTTGCACTCCACACCACCCTGGGTTAGACAATGGCGATATGCAAATCAGCTCTGACCCTGTTGCCCCATGGGAACAGTCCAGTCCGAACTACAAAAGCCATGTCCTTCCCAGAACGGAATCAAGCATCCGAGGACCGGACCGGTTTCGAGGTAACACCTCTCATCAGCCCGGCTAGCTTGACTCCAAGTGGTGTGGAGTGCCTGGGACCCACGTCTGGGCATCCCCAGCGCACTTAGGGCGGCAATTGCAAAAACAACAAGTGATGGACCGAATGTGGATCAATGTCACACATTCCCCCAGTCAAAAGATCTGGGCCCAAATCCATTGTTTTTTTGCACTCCCCACCACCCTGGGTTAGACAATGGCGATATGCAAATCAGCTCTGACCCTGTTGCCCCATGGGAACAGTCCAGTCCGAACTACAAAAGCCATGTCCTTCCCAGAACGGAATCAAGCATCCGAGGACCAGACCGGTTTCGAGGTAACACCTCTCATCAGCCCGGCTAGCTTGACTCCAAGTGGTGTGGAGTGCCTGGGACCCACGTCAGGGCATCCCCAGCGCACTTAGGGTGGCAATTGCAAAAACAACAAGTGATGGACCGAATGTAGATCAATGTCACACATTCCCCCAGTCAAAAGATCTGGGCCCAAATCCATCGTTTTTTTGCACTCCACACCACCCTGGGTTAGACAATGGCGATATGCAAATCAGCTCTGACCCTGTTGCCCCATGGGAACAGTCCAGTCCGAACTACAAAAGCCATGTCCTTCCCAGAACGGAATCAAGCATCCGAGGACCGGACCGGTTTCGAGGTAACACCTCTCATCAGCCCGGCTAGCTTGACTCCAAGTGGTGTGGAGTGCCTGGGACCCACGTCTGGGCATCCCCAGCGCACTTAGGGCGGCAATTGCAAAAACAACAAGTGATGGACCGAATGTGGATCAATGTCACACATTCCCCCAGTCAAAAGATCTGGGCCCAAATCCATCGTTTTTTTGCACTCCACACCACCCTGGGTTAGACAATGGCGATATGCAAATCAGCTCTGCCCCATGGGAACAGTCCAGTCCGAACTACAAAAGCCATGTCCTTCCCAGAACGGAATCAAGCATCCGAGGACCGGACCGGTTTTGAGGTAACACCTCTCATCAGCCCGGCTAGCTTGACTCCAAGTGGTGTGGAGTGCCTGGGACCCACGTCTGGGCATCCCCAGCGCACTTAGGGCGGCAATTGCAAAAACAACAAGTGATGGACCGAATGTGGATCAATGTCACACATTCCCCCAGTCAAAAGATCTGGGCCCAAATCCATCGTTTTTTTGCACTCCACACCACCCTGGGTTAGACAATGGCGATATGCAAATCAGCTCTGACCCTGTTGCCCCATGGGAACAGTCCAGTCCGAACTACAAAAGCCATGTCCTTCCCAGAACGGAATCAAGCATCCGAGGACCGGACCGGTTTCGAGGTAACACCTCTCATCAGCCCGGCTAGCTTGACTCCAAGTGGTGTGGAGTGCCTGGGACCCACGTCTGGGCATCCCCAGCGCACTTAGGGCGGCAATTGCAAAAACAACAAGTGATGGACCGAATGTGGATCAATGTCACACATTCCCCCAGTCAAAAGATCTGGGCCCAAATCCATCGTTTTTTTGCACTCCACACCACCCTGGGTTAGACAATGGCGATATGCAAATCAGCTCTGACCCTGTTGCCCCATGGGAACAGTCCAGTCCGAACTACAAAAGCCATGTCCTTCCCAGAACGGAATCAAGCATCCGAGGACCGGACCGGTTTCGAGGTAACACCTCTCATCAGCCCGGCTAGCTTGACTCCAAGTGGTGTGGAGTGCCTGGGACCCACGTCTGGGCATCCCCAGCGCACTTAGGGCGGCAATTGCAAAAACAACAAGTGATGGACCGAATGTGGATCAATGTCACACATTCCCCCAGTCAAAAGATCTGGGCCCAAATCCATCGTTTTTTTGCACTCCACACCACCCTGGGTTAGACAATGGCGATATGCAAATCAGCTCTGACCCTGTTGCCCCATGGGAACAGTCCAGTCCGAACTACAAAAGCCATGTCCTTCCCAGAACGGAATCAAGCATCCGAGGACCGGACCGGTTTCGAGGTAACACCTCTCATCAGCCCGGCTAGCTTGACTCCAAGTGGTGTGGAGTGCCTGGGACCCACGTCTGGGCATCCCCAGCGCACTTAGGGCGGCAATTGCAAAAACAACAAGTGATGGACCGAATGTGGATCAATGTCACACATTCCCCCAGTCAAAAGATCTGGGCCCAAATCCATCGTTTTTTTGCACTCCACACCACCCTGGGTTAGACAATGGCGATATGCAAATCAGCTCTGACCCTGTTGCCCCATGGGAACAGTCCAGTCCGAACTACAAAAGCCATGTCCTTCCCAGAACGGAATCAAGCATCCGAGGACCGGACCGGTTTCGAGGTAACACCTCTCATCAGCCCGGCTAGCTTGACTCCAAGTGGTGTGGAGTGCCTGGGACCCACGTCTGGGCATCCCCAGCGCACTTAGGGCGGCAATTGCAAAAACAACAAGTGATGGACCGAATGTGGATCAATGTGACACATTCCCCCAGTCAAAAGATCTGGGCCCAAATCCATCGTTTTTTTGCACTCCACACCACCCTGGGTTAGACAATGGCGATATGCAAATCAGCTCTGACCCTGTTGCCCCATGGGAACAGTCCAGTCCGAACTACAAAAGCCATGTCCTTCCCAGAACGGAATCAAGCATCGGAGGACCGGACCGGTTTCGAGGTAACACCTCTCATCAGCCCGGCTAGCTTGACTCCAAGTGGTGTGGAGTGCCTGGGACCCACGTCTGGGCATCCCCAGGGCACTTAGGGCGGCAATTGCAAAAACAACAAGTGATGGACGGAATGTGGATCAATGTGACACATTCCCCCAGTCAAAAAATCTGGGCCCAAATCCATCGTTTTTTTGCACTCCACACCACCCTGGGTTAGACAATGGCGATATGCAAATCAGCTCTGACCCTGTTGCCCCATGGGAACAGTCCAGTCCGAACTACAAAAGCCATGTCCTTCCCAGAACGGAATCAAGCATCCGAGGACCGGACCGGTTTCGAGGTAACACCTCTCATCAGCCAGGCTAGCTTGACTCCAAGTGGTGTGGAGTGCCTGGGACCCACGTCTGGGCATCCCCAGCGCACTTAGGGCGGCAATTGCAAAAACAACAAGTGATGGACCGAATGTGGATCAATGTCACACATTCCCCCAGTCAAAAGATCTGGGCCCAAATCCATCGTTTTTTTGCACTCCACACCACCCTGGGTTAGACAATGGCGATATGCAAATCAGCTCTGACCCTGTTGCCCCATGGGAACTGTCCAGTCCGAACTACAAAAGCCATGTCCTTCCCAGAACGGAATCAAGCACCCGAGGACCGGACCGGTTTCGAGGTAACACCTCTCATCAGCCCGGCTAGCTTGACTCCAAGTGGTGTGGAGTGCCAGGGACCCACGTCTGGGCATCCCCAGCGCACTTAGGGCGGCAATTGCAAAAACAACAAGTGATGGACCGAATGTAGATCAATGTCACACATTCCCCCAGTCAAAAGATCTGGGCCCAAATCCATCGTTTTTTTGCACTCCACACCACCCTGGGTTAGACAATGGTGATATGCAAATCAGCTCTGACCCTGTTGCCCCATGGGAACAGTCCAGTCCGAACTACAAAAGCCATGTCCTTCCCAGAACGGAATCAAGCATCCGAGGACCGGACCGGTTTCGAGGTAACACCTCTCATCAGCCCGGCTAGCTTGACTCCAAGTGGTGTGGAGTGCCTGGGACCCACGTCTGGGCATCCCCAGCGCACTTAGGGCGGCAATTGCAAAAACAACAAGTGATGGACCGAATGTGGATCAATGTCACACATTCCCCCAGTCAAAAGATCTGGGCCCAAATCCATCGTTTTTTTGCACTCCACACCACCCTGGGTTAGACAATGGCGATATGCAAATCAGCTCTGCCCCATGGGAACAGTCCAGTCCGAACTACAAAAGCCATGTCCTTCCCAGAACGGAATCAAGCATCCGAGGACCGGACCGGTTTCGAGGTAACACCTCTCATCAGCCCGGCTAGCTTGACTCCAAGTGGTGTGGAGTGCCTGGGACCCACGTCTGGGCATCCCCAGCGCACTTAGGGCGGCAATTGCAAAAACAACAAGTGATGGACCGAATGTGGATCAATGTCACACATTCCCCCAGTCAAAAGATCTGGGCCCAAATCCATCGTTTTTTTGCACTCCACACCACCCTGGGTTAGACAATGGCGATATGCAAATCAGCTCTGACCCTGTTGCCCCATGGGAACAGTCCAGTCCGAACTACAAAAGCCATGTCCTTCCCAGAACGGAATCAAGCATCCGAGGACCGGACCGGTTTCGAGGTAACACCTCTCATCAGCCCGGCTAGCTTGACTCCAAGTGGTGTGGAGTGCCTGGGACCCACGTCTGGGCATCCCCAGCGCACTTAGGGCGGCAATTGCAAAAACAACAAGTGATGGACCGAATGTGGATCAATGTCACACATTCCCCCAGTCAAAAGATCTGGGCCCAAATCCATCGTTTTTTTGCACTCCACACCACCCTGGGTTAGACAATGGCGATATGCAAATCAGCTCTGACCCTGTTGCCCCATGGGAACAGTCCAGTCCGATCTACAAAAGCCATGTCCTTCCCAGAACGGAATCAAGCATCCGAGGACCGGACCGGTTTCGAGGTAACACCTCTCATCAGCCCGGCTAGCTTGACTCCAAGTGGTGTGGAGTGCCTGGGACCCACGTCTGGGCATCCCCAGCGCACTTAGGGCGGCAATTGCAAAAACAACAAGTGATGGACCGAATGTGGATCAATGTCACACATTCCCCCAGTCAAAAGATCTGGGCCCAAATCCATCGTTTTTTTGCACTCCACACCACCCTGGGTTAGACAATGGCGATATGCAAATCAGCTCTGACCCTGTTGCCCCATGGGAACAGTCCAGTCCGAACTACAAAAGCCATGTCCTTCCCAGAACGGAATCAAGCATCCGAGGACCGGACCGGTTTCGAGGTAACACCTCTCATCAGCCCAGCTAGCTTGACTCCAAGTGGTGTGGAGTGCCTGGGACCCACGTCTGGGCATCCCCAGCGCACTTAGGGCGGCAATTGCAAAAACAACAAGTGATGGACCGAATGTGGATCAATGTCACACATTCCCCCAGTCAAAAGATCTGGGCCAAAATCCATCGTTTTTTTGCACTCCACACCACCCTGGGTTAGACAATGGCGATATGCAAATCAGCTCTGCCCCATGGGAACAGTCCAGTCCGAACTACAAAAGCCATGTCCTTCCCAGAACGGAATCAAGCATCCGAGGACCGGACCGGTTTCGAGGTAACACCTCTCATCAGCCCGGCTAGCTTGACTCCAAGTGGTGTGGAGTGCCTGGGACCACGTCTGGGCATCCCCAGCGCACTTAGGGCGGCAATTGCAAAAACAACAAGTGATGGACCGAATGTGGATCAATGTCACACATTCCCCCAGTCAAAAGATCTGGGCCCAAATCCATCGTTTTTTTGCACTCCACACCACCCTGGGTTAGACAATGGTGATATGCAAATCAGCTCTGACCCTGTTGCCCCATGGACACAGTCCAGTCCGAACTACAAAAGCCATGTCCTTCCCAGAACGGAATCAAGCATCCGAGGACCGGACCGGTTTCGAGGTAACACCTCTCATCAGCCCGGCTAGCTTGACTCCAAGTGGTGTGGAGTGCCTGGGACCCACGTCTGGGCATCCCCAGCGCACTTAGGGCGGCAATTGCAAAAACAACAAGTGATGGACCGAATGTGGATCAATGTCACACATTCCCCCAGTCAAAAGATCTGGGCCCAAATCCATCGTTTTTTTGCACTCCACACCACCCTGGGTTAGACAATGGCGATATGCAAATCAGCTCTGACCCTGTTGCCCCATGGGAATAGTCCAGTCCGAACTACAAAAGCCATGTCCTTCCCAGAACGGAATCAAGCATCCGAGGACCGGACCGGTTTCGAGGTAACACCTCTCATCAGCCCAGCTAGCTTGACTCCAAGTGGTGTGGAGTGCCTGGGACCCACGTCTGGGCATCCCCAGCGCACTTAGGGCGGCAATTGCAAAAACAACAAGTGATGGACCGAATGTGGATCAATGTCACACATTCCCCCAGTCAAAAGATCTGGGCCCAAATCCATCGTTTTTTTGCACTCCACACTACCCTGGGTTAGACAATGGCGATATGCAGATCAGCTCTGCCCCATGGGAACAGTCCAGTCCGAACTACAAAAGCCATGTCCTTCCCAGAACGGAATCAAGCATCCGAGGACCGGACCGGTTTTGAGGTAACACCTCTCATCAGCCCGGCTAGCTTGACTCCAAGTGGTGTGGAGAGCCTGGGACCCACGTCTGGGCATCCCCAGCGCACTTAGGGCGGCAATTGCAAAAACAACAAGTGATGGACCGAATGTGGATCAATGTCACACATTCCCCCAGTCAAAAGATCTGGGCCCAAATCCATTGTTTTTTTGCACTCCACACCACCCTGGGTTAGACAATGGCGATATGCAAATCAGCTCTGACCCTGTTGCCCCATGGGAACAGTCCAGTCCGAACTACAAAAGCCATGTCCTTCCCAGAACGGAATCACGCATCCGAGGACCGGACCGCTTTCGAGGTAACACCTCTCATCAGCCCGGCTAGCTTGACTCCAAGTGGTGTGGAGTGCCTGGGACCCACGTCTGGGCATCCCCAGCGCACTTAGGGCGGCAATTGCAAAAACAACAAGTGATGGACCGAATGTGGATCAATGTCACACATTCCCCCAGTCAAAAGATCTGGGCCCAAATCCATCGTTTTTTTGCACTCCACACCACCCTGGGTTAGACAATGGCGATATGCAAATCAGCTCTGACCCTGTTGCCCCATGGGAACAGTCCAGTCCGAACTACAAAAGCCATGTCCTTCCCAGAACGGAATCAAGCATCCGAGGACCGGACCGGTTTCGAGGTAACACCTCTCATCAGCCCGGCTAGCTTGACTCCAAGTGGTGTGGAGTGCCTGGGACCCACGTCTGGGCATCCCCAGCGCACTTAGGGCGGCAATTGCAAAAACAACAAGTGATGGACCGAATGTGGATCAATGTCACACATTCCCCCAGTCAAAAGATCTGGGCCCAAATCCATCGTTTTTTTGCACTCCACACCACCCTGGGTTAGACAATGGCGATATGCAAATCAGCTCTGACCCTGTTGCCCCATGGGAACAGTCCAGTCCGAACTACAAAAGCCATGTCCTTCCCAGAACGGAATCAAGCATCCGAGGACCGGACCGGTTTCGAGGTAACACCTCTCATCAGCCCGGCTAGCTTGACTCCAAGTGGTGTGGAGTGCCTGGGACCCACGTCTGGGCATCCCCAGCGCACTTAGGGCGGCAATTGCAAAAACAACAAGTGATGGACCGAATGTGGATCAATGTCACACATTCCCCCAGTCAAAAGATCTGGGCCCAAATCCATTGTTTTTTTGCACTCCACACCACCCTGGGTTAGACAATGGCGATATGCAAATCAGCTCTGACCCTGTTGCCCCATGGGAACAGTCCAGTCCGAACTACAAAAGCCATGTCCTTCCCAGAACGGAATCAAGCATCCGAGGACCGGACCGGTTTCGAGGTAACACCTCTCATCAGCCTGGCTAGCTTGACTCCAAGTGGTGTGGAGTGCCTGGGACCCACGTCTGGGCATCCCCAGCACACTTAGGGCGGCAATTGCAAAAACAACAAGTGATGGACCGAATGTGGATCAATGTCACACATTCCCCCAGTCAAAAGATCTGGGCCCAAATCCATCGTTTTTTTGCACTCCACACCACCCTGGGTTAGACAATGGCGATATGCAAATCAGCTCTGACCCTGTTGCCCCATGGGAACAGTCCAGTCCGAACTACAAAAGCCATGTCCTTCCCAGAACGGAATCAAGCATCCGAGGACCGGACCGGTTTCGAGGTAACACCTCTCATCAGCCCGGCTAGCTTGACTCCAAGTGGTGTGGAGTGCCTGGGACCCACGTCTGGGCATCCCCAGCGCACTTAGGGCGGCAATTGCAAAAACAACAAGTGATGGACCGAATGTGGATCAATGTCACACATTCCCCCAGTCAAAAGATCTGGGCCCAAATCCATCGTTTTTTTGCACTCCACACCACCCTGGGTTAGACAATGGCGATATGCAAATCAGCTCTGACCCTGTTGCCCCATGGGAACAGTCCAGTCCGAACTACAAAAGCCATGTCCTTCCCAGAACGTAATCAAGCATCCGAGGACCGGACCGGTTTCGAGGTAACACCTCTCATCTGCCCGGCTAGCTTGACTCCAAGTGGTGTGGAGTGCCTGGGACCCACGTCTGGGCATCCCCAGCGCACTTAGGGCGGCAATTGCAAAAACAACAAGTGATGGACCGAATGTGGATCAATGTCACACATTCCCCCAGTCAAAAGATCTGGGCCCAAATCCATCGTTTTTTTGCACTCCACACCACCCTGGGTTAGACAATGGCGATATGCAAATCAGCTCTGACCCTGTTGCCCCATGGGAACAGTCCAGTCCGAACTACAAAAGCCATGTCCTTCCCAGAACGGAATCAAGCATCCGAGGACCGGACCGGTTTCGAGGTAACACCTCTCATCAGCCCGGCTAGCTTGACTCCAAGTGGTGTGGAGTGCCTGGGACCCACGTCTGGGCATCCCCAGCGCACTTAGGGCGGCAATTGCAAAAACAACAAGTGATGGACCGAATGTGGATCAATGTCACACATTCCCCCAGTCAAAAGATCTGGGCCCAAATCCATTGTTTTTTTGCACTCCACACCACCCTGGGTTAGACAATGGCGATATGCAAATCAGCTCTGACCCTGTTGCCCCATGGGAACAGTCCAGTCCGAACTACAAAAGCCATGTCCTTCCCAGAACGGAATCAAGCATCCGAGGACCGGACCGGTTTCGAGGTAACACCTCTCATCAGCCCGGCTAGCTTGACTCCAAGTGGTGTGGAGTGCCTGGGACCCACGTCTGGGCATCCCCAGCACACTTAGGGCGGCAATTGCAAAAACAACAAGTGATGGACCGAATGTGGATCAATGTCACACATTCCCCCAGTCAAAAGATCTGGGCCCAAATCCATCGTTTCTTTGCACTCCACACCACCCTGGGTTAGACAATGGCGATATGCAAATCAGCTCTGACCCTGTTGCCCCATGGGAACAGTCCAGTCCGAACTACAAAAGCCATGTCCTTCCCAGAACGGAATCAAGCATCCGAGGACCGGACCGGTTTCGAGGTAACACCTCTCATCAGCCCGGCTAGCTTGACTCCAAGTGGTGTGGAGTGCCTGGGACCCACGTCTGGGCATCCCCAGCGCACTTAGGGCGGCAATTGCAAAAACAACAAGTGATGGACCGAATGTGGATCAATGTCACACATTCCCCCAGTCAAAAGATCTGGGCCCAAATCCATCGTTTTTTTGCACTCCACACCACCCTGGGTTAGACAATGGCGATATGCAAATCAGCTCTGACCCTGTTGCCCCATGGGAACAGTCCAGTCCGAACTACAAAAGCCATGTCCTTCCCAGAACGGAATCAAGCATCCGAGGGCCGGACCGGTTTCGAGGTAACACCTCTCATCAGCCCGGCTAGCTTGACTCCAAGTGGTGTGGAGTGCCTGGGACCCACGTCTGGGCATCTCCAGCGCACTTAGGGCGGCAATTGCAAAAACAACAAGTGATGGACCGAATGTGGATCAATGTCACACATTCCCCCAGTCAAAAGATCTGGGCCCAAATCCATCGTTTTTTTGCACTCCACACCACCCGGGGTTAGACAATGGCGATATGCAAATCAGCTCTGACCCTGTTGCCCCATGGGAACAGTCCAGTCCGAACTACAAAAGCCATGTCCTTCCCAGAACGGAATCAAGCATCCGAGGACCGGACCGGTTTCGAGGTAACACCTCTCATCAGCCCGGCTAGCATGACTCCAAGTGGTGTGGAGTGCCTGGGACCCACGTCTGGGCATCCCCAGCGCACTTAGGGCGGCAATTGCAAAAACAACAAGTGATGGACCGAATGTGGATCAATGTCACACATTCCCCCAGTCAAAAGATCTGGGCCCAAATCCATCGTTTTTTTGCACTCCACACCACCCTGGGTTAGACAATGGCGATATGCAAATCAGCTCTGCCCCATGGGAACAGTCCAGTCCGAACTACAAAAGCCATGTCCTTCCCAGAACGGAATCAAGCATCCGAGGACCGGACCGGTTTCGAGGTAACACCTCTCATCAGCCCGGCTAGCTTGACTCCAAGTGGTGTGGAGTGCCTGGGACCCACGTCTGGGCATCCCCAGCGCACTTAGGGCGGCAATTGCAAAAACAACAAGTGATGGACCGAATGTGGATCAATGTCACACATTCCCCCAGTCAAAAGATCTGGGCCCAAATCCATCGTTTTTTTGCACTCCACACCACCCTGGGTTAGACAATGGCGATATGCAAATCAGCTCTGACCCTGTTGCCCCATGGGAACAGTCCAGTCCGAACTACAAAAGCCATGTCCTTCCCAGAACGGAATCAAGCATCCGAGGACCGGACCGGTTTCGAGGTAACACCTCTCATCAGCCCGGCTAGCTTGACTCCAAGTGGTGTGGAGTGCCTGGGACCCACATCTGGGCATCCCCAGCGCACTTAGGGCGGCAATTGCAAAAACAACAAGTGATGGACCGAATGTGGATCAATGTCACACATTCCCCCAGTCAAAAGATCTGGGCCCAAATCCATCGTTTTTTTGCACTCCACACCACCCTGGGTTAGACAATGGTGATATGCAAATCAGCTCTGACCCTGTTGCCCCATGGGAACAGTCCAGTCCGAACTACAAAAGCCATGTCCTTCCCAGAACGGAATCAAGCATCCGAGGACCGGACCGGTTTCGAGGTAACACCTCTCATCAGCCCAGCTAGCTTGACTCCAAGTGGTGTGGAGTGCCTGGGACCCACGTCTGGGCATCCCCAGCGCACTTAGGGCGGCAATTGCAAAAACAACAAGTGATGGACCGAATGTGGATCAATGTCACACATTCCCCCAGTCAAAAGATCTGGGCCCAAATCCATCGTTTTTTTGCACTCCACACCACCCTGGGTTAGACAATGGCGATATGCAAATCAGCTCTGCCCCATGGGAACAGTCCAGTCTGAACTACAAAAGCCATGTCCTTCCCAGAACGGAATCAAGCATCCGAGGACCGGACCGGTTTTGAGGTAACACCTCTCATCAGCCCGGCTAGCTTGACTCCAAGTGGTGTGGAGTGCCTGGGACCCACGTCTGGGCATCCCCAGCGCACTTAGGGCGGCAATTGCAAAAACAACAAGTGATGGACCGAATGTGGATCAATGTCACACATTCCCCCAGTCAAAAGATCTGGGCCCAAATCCATCGTTTTTTTGCACTCCACACCACCCTGGGTTAGACAATGGCGATATGCAAATCAGCTCTGACCCTGTTGCCCCATGGGAACAGTCCAGTCCGAACTACAAAAGCCATGTCCTTCCCAGAACGGAATCAAGCATCCGAGGACCGGACCGGTTTCGAGGTAACACCTCTCATCAGCCCGGCTAGCTTGACTCCAAGTGGTGTGGAGTGCCTGGGACCCACGTCTGGGCATCCCCAGCGCACTTAGGGCGGCAATTGCAAAAACAACAAGTGATGGACCGAATGTGGATCAATGTCACACATTCCCCCAGTCAAAAGATCTGGGCCCAAATCCATCGTTTTTTTGCACTCCACACCACCCTGGGTTAGACAATGGCGATATGCAAATCAGCTCTGACCCTGTTGCCCCATGGGAACAGTCCAGTCCGAACTACAAAAGCCATGTCCTTCCCAGAACGGAATCAAGCATCCGAGGACCGGACCGGTTTCGAGGTAACACCTCTCATCAGCCCGGCTAGCTTGACTCCAAGTGGTGTGGAGTGCCTGGGACCCACGTCTGGGCATCCCCAGCGCACTTAGGGCGGCAATTGCAAAAATAACAAGTGATGGACCGAATGTGGATCAATATCACACATTCCCCCAGTCAAAAGATCTGGGCCCAAATCCATCGTTTTTTTACACTCCACACCACCCTGGGTTAGACAATGGCGATATGCAAATCAGCTCTGACCCTGTTGCCCCATGGGAACAGTCCAGTCCGAACTACAAAAGCCATGTCCTTCCCAGAACGGAATCAAGCATCCGAGGACCGGACCGGTTTCGAGGTAACACCTCTCATCAGCCCGGCTAGCTTGACTCCAAGTGGTGTGGAGTGCCTGGGACCCACGTCTGGGCATCCCCAGCGCACTTAGGGCGGCAATTGCAAAAACAACAAGTGATGGACCGAATGTGGATCAATGTCACACATTCCCCCAGTCAAAAGATCTGGGCCCAAATCCATTGTTTTTTTGCACTCCACACCACCCTGGGTTAGACAATGGCGATATGCAAATCAGCTCTGACCCTGTTGCCCCATGGGAACAGTCCAGTCCGAACTACAAAAGCCATGTCCTTCCCAGAACGGAATCAAGCATCCGAGGACCGGACCGGTTTCGAGGTAACACCTCTCATCAGCCCGGCTAGCTTGACTCCAAGTGGTGTGGAGTGCCTGGGACCCACGTCTGGGCATCCCCAGCGCACTTAGGGCGGCAATTGCAAAAACAACAAGTGATGGACCGAATGTGGATCAATGTCACACATTCCCCCAGTCAAAAGATCTGGGCCCAAATCCATCGTTTTTTTGCACTCCACACCACCCTGGGTTAGACAATGGCGATATGCAAATCAGCTCTGACCCTGTTGCCCCATGGGAACAGTCCAGTCCGAACTACAAAAGCCATGTCCTTCCCAGAACGGAATCAAGCATCCGAGGACCGGACCGGTTTCGAGGTAACACCTCTCATCAGCCCGGCTAGCTTGACTCCAAGTGGTGTGGAGTGCCTGGGACCCACATCTGGGCATCCCCAGCACACTTAGGGCGGCAATTGCAAAAACAACAAGTGATGGACCGAATGTGGATCAATGTCACACATTCCCCCAGTCAAAAGATCTGGGCCCAAATCCATCGTTTTTTTGCACTCCACACCACCCTGGGTTAGACAATGGTGATATGCAAATCAGCTCTGACCCTGTTGCCCCATGGGAACAGTCCAGTCCGAACTACAAAAGCCATGTCCTTCCCAGAACGGAATCAAGCATCCGAGGACCGGACCGGTTTCGAGGTAACACCTCTCATCAGCCCGGCTAGCTTGACTCCAAGTGGTGTGGAGTGCCTGGGACCCACGTCTGGGCATCCCCAGCACACTTAGGGCGGCAATTGCAAAAACAACAAGTGATGGACCGAATGTGGATCAATGTCACACATTCCCCCAGTCAAAAGATCTGGGCCCAAATCCATCGTTTTTTTGCACTCCACACCATCCTGGGTTAGACAATGGCGATATGCAAATCAGCTCTGACCCTGTTGCCCCATGGGAACAGTCCAGTCCGAACTACAAAAGCCATGTCCTTCCCAGAACGGAATCAAGCATCCGAGGACCGGACCGGTTTCGAGGTAACACCTCTCATCAGCCCGGCTAGCTTGACTCCAAGTGGTGTGGAGTGCCTGGGACCCACGTCTGGGCATCCCCAGCGCACTTAGGGCGGCAATTGCAAAAACAACAAGTGATGGACCGAATGTGGATCAATGTCACACATTCCCCCAGTCAAAAGATCTGGGCCCAAATCCATCGTTTTTTTGCACTCCATACCACCCTGGGTTAGACAATGGCGATATGCAAATCAGCTCTGACCCTGTTGCCCCATGGGAACAGTCCAGTCCGAACTACAAAAGCCATGTCCTTCCCAGAACGGAATCAAGCATCCGAGGACCGGACCGGTTTCGAGGTAACACCTCTCATCAGCCCGGCTAGCTTGACTCCAAGTGGTGTGGAGTGCCTGGGACCCACGTCTGGGCATCCCCAGCGCACTTAGGGCGGCAATTGCAAAAACAACAAGTGATGGACCGAATGTGGATCAATGTCACACATTCCCCCAGTCAAAAGATCTGGGCGCAAATCCATCGTTTTTTTGCACTCCACACCACCCTGGGTTAGACAATGGCGATATGCAAATCAGCTCTGACCCTGTTGCCCCATGGGAACAGTCCAGTCCGAACTACAAAAGCCATGTCCTTCCCAGAACGGAATCAAGCATCCGAGGACCGGACCGGTTTCGAGGTAACACCTCTCATCAGCCCGGCTAGCTTGACTCCAAGTGGTGTGGAGTGCCTGGGACCCACGTCTGGGCATCCCCAGCGCACTTAGGGCGGCAATTGCAAAAACAACAAGTGATGGACCGAATGTGGATCAATGTCACACATTCCCCCAGTCAAAAGATCTGGGCCCAAATCCATCGTTTTTTTGCACTCCACACCACCCTGGGTTAGACAATGGCGATATGCAAATCAGCTCTGACCCTGTTGCCCCATGGGAACAGTCCAGTCCGAACTACAAAAGCCATGTCCTTCCCAGAACGGAATCAAGCATCCGAGGACCGGACCGGTTTCGAGGTAACACCTCTCATCAGCCCGGCTAGCTTGACTCCAAGTGGTGTGGAGTGCCTGGGACCCACGTCTGGGCATCCCCAGCGCACTTAGGGCGGCAATTGCAAAAACAACAAGTGATGGACCGAATGTGGATCAATGTCACACATTCCCCCAGTCAAAAGATCTGGGCCCAAATCCATTGTTTTTTTGCACTCCACACCACCCTGGGTTAGACAATGGCGATATGCAAATCAGCTCTGACCCTGTTGCCCCATGGGAACAGTCCAGTCCGAACTACAAAAGCCATGTCCTTCCCAGAACGGAATCAAGCATCCGAGGACCGGACCGGTTTCGAGGTAACACCTCTCATCAGCCCGGCTAGCTTGACTCCAAGTGGTGTGGAGTGCCTGGGACCCACGTCTGGGCATCCCCAGCGCACTTAGGGTGGCAATTGCAAAAACAACAAGTGATGGACCGAATGTGGATCAATGTCACACATTCCCCCAGTCAAAAGATCTGGGCCCAAATCCATCGTTTTTTTGCACTCCACACCACCCTGGGTTAGACAATGGCGATATGCAAATCAGCTCTGACCCTGTTGCCCCATGGGAACAGTCCAGTCCGAACTACAAAAGCCATGTCCTTCCCAGAACGGAATCAAGCATCCGAGGACCGGACCGGTTTCGAGGTAACACCTCTCATCAGCCCGGCTAGCTTGACTCCAAGTGGTGTGGAGTGCCTGGGACCCACGTCTGGGCATCCCCAGCGCACTTAGGGCGGCAATTGCAAAAACAACAAGTGATGGACCGAATGTGGATCAATATCACACATTCCCCCAGTCAAAAGATCTGGGCCCAAATCCATCGTTTTTTTGCACTCCACACCACCCTGGGTTAGACAATGGCGATATGCAAATCAGCTCTGACCCTGTTGCCCCATGGGAACAGTCCAGTCCGAACTACAAAAGCCATGTCCTTCCCAGAACGGAATCAAGCATCCGAGGACCGGACCGGTTTCGAGGTAACACCTCTCATCAGCCCAGCTAGCTTGACTCCAAGTGGTGTGGAGTGCCTGGGACCCACGTCTGGGCATCCCCAGCGCACTTAGGGCGGCAATTGCAAAAACAACAAGTGATGGACCGAATGTGGATCAATGTCACACATTCCCCCAGTCAAAAGATCTGGGCCCAAATCCATCGTTTTTTTGCACTCCACACCACCCTGGGTTAGACAATGGCGATATGCAAATCAGCTCTGACCCTGTTGCCCCATGGGAACAGTCCAGTCCGAACTACAAAAGCCATGTCCTTCCCAGAACGGTATCAAGCATCCGAGGACCGGACCGGTTTCGAGGTAACACCTCTCATCAGCCCGGCTAGCTTGACTCCAAGTGGTGTGGAGTGCCTGGGACCCACGTCTGGGCATCCCCAGGGCACTTAGGGCGGCAATTGCAAAAACAACAAGTGATGGACCGAATGTGGATCAATGTGACACATTCCCCCAGTCAAAAAATCTGGGCCCAAATCCATCGTTTTTTTGCACTCCACACCACCCTGGGTTAGACAATGGCGATATGCAAATCAGCTCTGACCCTGTTGCCCCATGGGAACAGTCCAGTCCGAACTACAAAAGCCATGTCCTTCCCAGAACGGAATCAAGCATCCGAGGACCGGACCGGTTTCGAGGTAACACCTCTCATCAGCCCGGCTAGCTTGACTCCAAGTGGTGTGGAGTGCCTGGGACACACGTCTGGGCATCCCCAGCGCACTTAGGGCGGCAATTGCAAAAACAACAAGTGATGGACCGAATGTGGATCAATGTCACACATTCCCCCAGTCAAAAGATCTGGGCCCAAATCCATCGTTTTTTTGCACTCCACACCACCCTGGGTTAGACAATGGCGATATGCAAATCAGCTCTGACCATGTTGCCCCATGGGAACTGTCCAGTCCGAACTACAAAAGCCATGTCCTTCCCAGAACGGAATCAAGCACCCGAGGACCGGACCGGTTTCGAGGTAACACCTCTCATCAGCCCGGCTATCTTGACTCCAAGTGGTGTGGAGTGCCTGGGACCCACGTCTGGGCATCCCCAGCGCACTTAGGGCGGCAATTGCAAAAACAACAAGTGATGGACCGAATGTGGATCAATGTCACACATTCCCCCAGTCAAAAGATCTGGGCCCAAATCCATCGTTTTTTTGCACTCCACACCACCCTGGGTTAGACAATGGCGGTATGCAAATCAGCTCTGACCCTGTTGCCCCATGGGAACAGTCCAGTCCGAACTACAAAAGCCATGTCCTTCCCAGAACGGAATCAAGCATCCGAGGACCGGACCGGTTTCGAGGTAACACCTCTCATCAGCCCGGCTAGCTTGACTCCAAGTGGTGTGGAGTGCCTGGGACCCATGTCTGGGCATCCCCAGCGCACTTAGGGCGGCAATTGCAAAAACAACAAGTGATGGACCGAATGTGGATCAATGTCACACATTCCCCCAGTCAAAAGATCTGGGCCCAAATCCATCGTTTTTTTGCACTCCACACCACCCTGGGTTAGACAATGGCGATATGCAAATCAGCTCTGCCCCATGGGAACAGTCCAGTCCGAACTACAAAAGCCATGTCCTTCCCAGAACGGAATCAAGCATCCGAGGACCGGACCGGTTTCGAGGTAACACCTCTCATCAGCCCAGGTAGCTTGACTCCAAGTGGTGTGGAGTGCCTGGGACCCACGTCTGGGCATCCCCAGCGCACTTAGGGCGGCAATTGCAAAAACAACAAGTGATGGACCGAATGTGGATCAATGTCACACATTCCCCCAGTCAAAAGATCTGGGCCCAAATCCATCGTTTTTTTGCACTCCACACCACCCTGGGTTAGACAATGGCGATATGCAAATCAGCTCTGACCCTGTTGCCCCATGGGAACAGTCCAGTCTGAACTACAAAAGCCATGTCCTTCCCAGAACGGAATCAAGCATCCGAGGACCGGACCGGTTTCGAGGTAACACCTCTCATCAGCCCGGCTAGCTTGACTCCAAGTGGTGTGGAGTGCCTGGGACCCATGTCTGGGCATCCCCAGCGCACTTAGGGCGGCAATTGCAAAAACAACAAGTGATGGACCGAATGTGGATCAATGTCACACATTCCCCCAGTCAAAAGATCTGGGCCCAAATCCATCGTTTTTTTGCACTCCACACCACCCTGGGTTAGACAATGGGGATATGCAAATCAGCTCTGACCCTGTTGCCCCATGGGAACAGTCCAGTCCGAACTACAAAAGCCATGTCCTTCCCAGAACGGAATCAAGCATCCGAGGACCGGACCGGTTTCGAGGTAACACCTCTCATCAGCCCGGCTAGCTTGACTCCAAGTGGTGTGGAGTGCCTGGGACCCACGTCTGGGCATCCCCAGCGCACTTAGGGCGGCAATTGCAAAAACAACAAGTGATGGTCCGAATGTGGATCAATGTGACACATTCCCCCAGTCAAAAGATCTGGGCCCAAATCCATCGTTTTTTTGCACTCCACACCACCGTGGGTTAGACAATGGCGATATGCAAATCAGCTCTGACCCTGTTGCCCCATGGGAACAGTCCAGTCCGAACTACAAAAGCCATGTCCTTCCCAGAACGGAATCAAGCATCCCAGGACCGGACCGGTTTCGAGGTAACACCTCTCATCAGCCCGGCTAGCTTGACTCCAAGTGGTGTGGAGTGCCTGGGACCCACGTCTGGGCATCCCCAGCGCACTTAGGGCGGCAATTGCAAAAACAACAAGTGATGGACCAAATGTGGATCAATGTCACACATTCCCCCAGTCAAAAGATCTGGGCCCAAATCCGTCGTTTTTTTGCACTCCACACCACCCTGGGTTAGACAATGGCGATATGCAAATCAGCTCTGACCCTGTTGCCCCATGGGAACAGTCCAGTCCGAACTACTAAAGCCATGTCCTTCCCAGAACGGAATCAAGCATCCGAGGACCGGACCGGTTTCGAGGTAACACCTCTCATCAGCCCGGCTAGCTTGACTCCAAGTGGTGTGGAGTGCCTGGGACCCACGTCTGGGCATCCCCAGCGCACTTAGGGCGGCAATTGCAAAAACAACAAGTGATGGACCGAATGTGGATCAATGTCACACATTCCCCCAGTCAAAAGATCTGGGCCCAAATCCATCGTTTTTTTGCACTCCACACCACCCTGGGTTAGACAATGGCGATATGCAAATCAGCTCTGACCCTGTTGCCCCATGGGAACAGTCCAGTCCGAACTACAAAAGCCATGTCCTTCCCAGAACGGAATCAAGCATCCGAGGACCGGACCGGTTTCGAGGTAACACCTCTCATCAGCCCGGCTAGCTTGACTCCAAGTGGTGTGGAGTGCCTGGGACACACGTCTGGGCATCCCCAGCGCACTTAGGGCGGCAATTGCAAAAACAACAAGTGATGGACCGAATGTGGATCAATGTCACACATTCCCCCAGTCAAAATATCTGGGCCCAAATCCATCGTTTTTTTGCACTCCACACCACCCTGGGTTAGACAATGGCGATATGCAAATCAGCTCTGACCATGTTGCCCCATGGGAACTGTCCAGTCCGAACTACAAAAGCCATGTCCTTCCCAGAACGGAATCAAGCACCCGAGGACCGGACCGGTTTCGAGGTAACACCTCTCATCAGCCCGGCTATCTGGACTCCAAGTGGTGTGGAGTGCCTGGGACCCACGTCTGGGCATCCCCAGCGCACTTAGGGCGGCAATTGCAAAAACAACAAGTGATGGACCGAATGTGGATCAATGTCACACATTCCCCCAGTCAAAAGATCTGGGCCCAAATCCATCGTTTTTTTGCACTCCACACCACCCTGGGTTAGACAATGGCGATATGCAAATCAGCTCTGACCCTGTTGCCCCATGGGAACAGTCCAGTCCGAACTACAAAAGCCATGTCCTTCCCAGAACGGAATCAAGCATCCGAGGACCGGACCGGTTTCGAGGTAACACCTCTCATCAGCCCGGCTAGCTTGACTCCAAGTGGTGTGGAGTGCCTGGGACCCATGTCTGGGCATCCCCAGCGCACTTAGGGCGGCAATTGCAAAAACAACAAGTGATGGACCGAATGTGGATCAATGTCATACATTCCCCCAGTCAAAAGATCTGGGCCCAAATCCATCGTTTTTTTGCACTCCACACCACCCTGGGTTAGACAATGGCGATATGCAAATCAGCTCTGCCCCATGGGAACAGTCCAGTCCGAACTACAAAAGCCATGTCCTTCCCAGAACGGAATCAAGCATCCGAGGACCGGACCGGTTTCGAGGTAACACCTCTCATCAGCCCGGCTAGCTTGACTCCAAGTGGTGTGGAGTGCCTGGGACCCACGTCTGGGCATCCCCAGTGCACTTAGGGCGGCAATTGCAAAAACAACAAGTGATGGACCGAATGTGGATCAATGTCACACATTCCCCCAGTCAAAATATCTGGGCCCAAATCCATCATTTTTTTGCACTCCACACCACCCTGGGTTAGACAATGGCGATATGCAAATCAGCTCTGACCCTGTTGCCCCATGGGAACAGTCCAGTCCGAACTACAAAAGCCATGTCCTTCCCAGAACAGAATCAAGCATCCGAGGACCGGACCGGTTTCGAGGTAACACCTCTCATCAGCCCGGCTAGCTTGACTCCAAGTGGTGTGGAGTGCCTGGGACCCATGTCTGGGCATCCCCAGCGCACTTAGGGCGGCAATTGCAAAAACAACAAGTGATGGACCGAATGTGGATCAATGTCACACATTCCCCCAGTCAAAAGATCTGGGCCCAAATCCATCGTTTTTTTGCACTCCACACCACCCTGGGTTAGACAATGGGGATATGCAAATCAGCTCTGACCCTGTTGCCCCATGGGAACAGTCCAGTCCGAACTACAAAAGCCATGTCCTTCCCAGAACGGAATCAAGCATCCGAGGACCGGACCGGTTTCGAGGTAACACCTCTCATCAGCCCGGCTAGCTTGACTCCAAGTGGTGTGGAGTGCCTGGGACCCACGTCTGGGCATCCCCAGCGCACTTAGGGCGGCAATTGCAAAAACAACAAGTGATGGACCGAATGTGGATCAATGTGACACATTCCCCCAGTCAAAAGATCTGGGCCCAAATCCATCGTTTTTTTGCACTCCACACCACCGTGGGTTAGACAATGGCGATATGCAAATCAGCTCTGACCCTGTTGCCCCATGGGAACAGTCCAGTCCGAACTACAAAAGCCATGTCCTTCCCAGAACGGAATCAAGCATCCGAGGACCGGACCGGTTTCGAGGTAACACCTCTCATCAGCCCGGCTAGCTTGACTCCAAGTGGTGTGGAGTGCCTGGGACCCACGTCTGGGCATCCCCAGCACACTTAGGGCGGCAATTGCAAAAACAACAAGTGATGGACCGAATGTGGATCAATGTCACACATTCCCCCAGTCAAAAGATCTGGGCCCAAATCCATCGTTTTTTTGCACTCCACACCATCCTGGGTTAGACAATGGCGATATGCAAATCAGCTCTGACCCTGTTGCCCCATGGGAACAGTCCAGTCCGAACTACAAAAGCCATGTCCTTCCCAGAACGGAATCAAGCATCCGAGGACCGGACCGGTTTCGAGGTAACACCTCTCATCAGCCCGGCTAGCTTGACTCCAAGTGGTGTGGAGTGCCTGGGACCCACGTCTGGGCATCCCCAGCGCACTTAGGGCGGCAATTGCAAAAACAACAAGTGATGGACCGAATGTGGATCAATGTCACACATTCCCCCAGTCAAAAGATCTGGGCCCAAATCCATCGTTTTTTTGCACTCCATACCACCCTGGGTTAGACAATGGCGATATGCAAATCAGCTCTGACCCTGTTGCCCCATGGGAACAGTCCAGTCCGAACTACAAAAGCCATGTCCTTCCCAGAACGGAATCAAGCATCCGAGGACCGGACCGGTTTCGAGGTAACACCTCTCATCAGCCCGGCTAGCTTGACTCCAAGTGGTGTGGAGTGCCTGGGACCCACGTCTGGGCATCCCCAGCGCACTTAGGGCGGCAATTGCAAAAACAACAAGTGATGGACCGAATGTGGATCAATGTCACACATTCCCCCAGTCAAAAGATCTGGGCCCAAATCCATTGTTTTTTTGCACTCCACACCACCCTGGGTTAGACAATGGCGATATGCAAATCAGCTCTGACCCTGTTGCCCCATGGGAACAGTCCAGTCCGAACTACAAAAGCCATGTCCTTCCCAGAACGGAATCAAGCATCCGAGGACCGGACCGGTTTCGAGGTAACACCTCTCATCAGCCCGGCTAGCTTGACTCCAAGTGGTGTGGAGTGCCTGGGACCCACGTCTGGGCATCCCCAGCGCACTTAGGGTGGCAATTGCAAAAACAACAAGTGATGGACCGAATGTGGATCAATGTCACACATTCCCCCAGTCAAAAGATCTGGGCCCAAATCCATCGTTTTTTTGCACTCCACACCACCCTGGGTTAGACAATGGCGATATGCAAATCAGCTCTGACCCTGTTGCCCCATGGGAACAGTCCAGTCCGAACTACAAAAGCCATGTCCTTCCCAGAACGGAATCAAGCATCCGAGGACCGGACCGGTTTCGAGGTAACACCTCTCATCAGCCCGGCTAGCTTGACTCCAAGTGGTGTGGAGTGCCTGGGACCCACGTCTGGGCATCCCCAGCGCACTTAGGGCGGCAATTGCAAAAACAACAAGTGATGGACCGAATGTGGATCAATATCACACATTCCCCCAGTCAAAAGATCTGGGCCCAAATCCATCGTTTTTTTGCACTCCACACCACCCTGGGTTAGACAATGGCGATATGCAAATCAGCTCTGACCCTGTTGCCCCATGGGAACAGTCCAGTCCGAACTACAAAAGCCATGTCCTTCCCAGAACGGTATCAAGCATCCGAGGACCGGACCGGTTTCGAGGTAACACCTCTCATCAGCCCGGCTAGCTTGACTCCAAGTGGTGTGGAGTGCCTGGGACCCACGTCTGGGCATCCCCAGGGCACTTAGGGCGGCAATTGCAAAAACAACAAGTGATGGACCGAATGTGGATCAATGTGACACATTCCCCCAGTCAAAAAATCTGGGCCCAAATCCATCGTTTTTTTGCACTCCACACCACCCTGGGTTAGACAATGGCGATATGCAAATCAGCTCTGACCCTGTTGCCCCATGGGAACAGTCCAGTCCGAACTACAAAAGCCATGTCCTTCCCAGAACGGAATCAAGCATCCGAGGACCGGACCGGTTTCGAGGTAACACCTCTCATCAGCCCGGCTAGCTTGACTCCAAGTGGTGTGGAGTGCCTGGGACACACGTCTGGGCATCCCCAGCGCACTTAGGGCGGCAATTGCAAAAACAACAAGTGATGGACCGAATGTGGATCAATGTCACACATTCCCCCAGTCAAAAGATCTGGGCCCAAATCCATCGTTTTTTTGCACTCCACACCACCCTGGGTTAGACAATGGCGATATGCAAATCAGCTCTGACCATGTTGCCCCATGGGAACTGTCCAGTCCGAACTACAAAAGCCATGTCCTTCCCAGAACGGAATCAAGCACCCGAGGACCGGACCGGTTTCGAGGTAACACCTCTCATCAGCCCGGCTATCTTGACTCCAAGTGGTGTGGAGTGCCTGGGACCCACGTCTGGGCATCCCCAGCGCACTTAGGGCGGCAATTGCAAAAACAACAAGTGATGGACCGAATGTGGATCAATGTCACACATTCCCCCAGTCAAAAGATCTGGGCCCAAATCCATCGTTTTTTTGCACTCCACACCACCCTGGGTTAGACAATGGCGGTATGCAAATCAGCTCTGACCCTGTTGCCCCATGGGAACAGTCCAGTCCGAACTACAAAAGCCATGTCCTTCCCAGAACGGAATCAAGCATCCGAGGACCGGACCGGTTTCGAGGTAACACCTCTCATCAGCCCGGCTAGCTTGACTCCAAGTGGTGTGGAGTGCCTGGGACCCATGTCTGGGCATCCCCAGCGCACTTAGGGCGGCAATTGCAAAAACAACAAGTGATGGACCGAATGTGGATCAATGTCACACATTCCCCCAGTCAAAAGATCTGGGCCCAAATCCATCGTTTTTTTGCACTCCACACCACCCTGGGTTAGACAATGGCGATATGCAAATCAGCTCTGCCCCATGGAAACAGTCCAGTCCGAACTACAAAAGCCATGTCCTTCCCAGAACGGAATCAAGCATCCGAGGACCGGACCGGTTTCGAGGTAACACCTCTCATCAGCCCGGCTAGCTTGACTCCAAGTGGTGTGGAGTGCCTGGGACCCACGTCTGGGCATCCCCAGCGCACTTAGGGCGGCAATTGCAAAAACAACAAGTGATGGACCGAATGTGGATCAATGTCACACATTCCCCCAGTCAAAAGATCTGGGCCCAAATCCATCGTTTTTTTGCACTCCACACCACCCTGGGTTAGACAATGGCGATATGCAAATCTGCTCTGACCCTGTTGCCCCATGGGAACAGTCCAGTCTGAACTACAAAAGCCATGTCCTTCCCAGAACGGAATCAAGCATCCGAGGACCAGACCGGTTTCGAGGTAACACCTCTCATCAGCCCGGCTAGCTTGACTCCAAGTGGTGTGGAGTGCCTGGGACCCATGTCTGGGCATCCCCAGCGCACTTAGGGCGGCAATTGCAAAAACAACAAGTGATGGACCGAATGTGGATCAATGTCACACATTCCCCCAGTCAAAAGATCTGGGCCCAAATCCATCGTTTTTTTGCACTCCACACCACCCTGGGTTAGACAATGGGGATATGCAAATCAGCTCTGACCCTGTTGCCCCATGGGAACAGTCCAGTCCGAACTACAAAAGCCATGTCCTTCCCAGAACGGAATCAAGCATCCGAGGACCGGACCGGTTTCGAGGTAACACCTCTCATCAGCCCGGCTAGCTTGACTCCAAGTGGTGTGGAGTGCCTGGGACCCACGTCTGGGCATCCCCAGCGCACTTAGGGCGGCAATTGCAAAAACAACAAGTGATGGTCCGAATGTGGATCAATGTGACACATTCCCCCAGTCAAAAGATCTGGGCCCAAATCCATCGTTTTTTTGCACTCCACACCACCGTGGGTTAGACAATGGCGATATGCAAATCAGCTCTGACCCTGTTGCCCCATGGGAACAGTCCAGTCCGAACTACAAAAGCCATGTCCTTCCCAGAACGGAATCAAGCATCCGAGGACCGGACCGGTTTCGAGGTAACACCTCTCATCAGCCCGGCTAGCTTGACTCCAAGTGGTGTGGAGTGCCTGGGACCCACGTCTGGGCATCCCCAGCGCACTTAGGGCGGCAATTGCAAAAACAACAAGTGATGGACCAAATGTGGATCAATGTCACACATTCCCCCAGTCAAAAGATCTGGGCCCAAATCCGTCGTTTTTTTGCACTCCACACCACCCTGGGTTAGACAATGGCGATATGCAAATCAGCTCTGACCCTGTTGCCCCATGGGAACAGTCCAGTCCGAACTACTAAAGCCATGTCCTTCCCAGAACGGAATCAAGCATCCGAGGACCGGACCGGTTTCGAGGTAACACCTCTCATCAGCCCGGCTAGCTTGACTCCAAGTGGTGTGGAGTGCCTGGGACCCACGTCTGGGCATCCCCAGCGCACTTAGGGCGGCAATTGCAAAAACAACAAGTGATGGACCGAATGTGGATCAATGTCACACATTCCCCCAGTCAAAAGATCTGGGCCCAAATCCATCGTTTTTTTGCACTCCACACCACCCTGGGTTAGACAATGGCGATATGCAAATCAGCTCTGACCCTGTTGCCCCATGGGAACAGTCCAGTCCGAACTACAAAAGCCATGTCCTTCCCAGAACGGAATCAAGCATCCGAGGACCGGACCGGTTTCGAGGTAACACCTCTCATCAGCCCGGCTAGCTTGACTCCAAGTGGTGTGGAGTGCCTGGGACACACGTCTGGGCATCCCCAGCGCACTTAGGGCGGCAATTGCAAAAACAACAAGTGATGGACCGAATGTGGATCAATGTCACACATTCCCCCAGTCAAAATATCTGGGCCCAAATCCATCGTTTTTTTGCACTCCACACCACCCTGGGTTAGACAATGGCGATATGCAAATCAGCTCTGACCATGTTGCCCCATGGGAACTGTCCAGTCCGAACTACAAAAGCCATGTCCTTCCCAGAACGGAATCAAGCACCCGAGGACCGGACCGGTTTCGAGGTAACACCTCTCATCAGCCCGGCTATCTGGACTCCAAGTGGTGTGGAGTGCCTGGGACCCACGTCTGGGCATCCCCAGCGCACTTAGGGCGGCAATTGCAAAAACAACAAGTGATGGACCGAATGTGGATCAATGTCACACATTCCCCCAGTCAAAAGATCTGGGCCCAAATCCATCGTTTTTTTGCACTCCACACCACCCTGGGTTAGACAATGGCGATATGCAAATCAGCTCTGACCCTGTTGCCCCATGGGAACAGTCCAGTCCGAACTACAAAAGCCATGTCCTTCCCAGAACGGAATCAAGCATCCGAGGACCGGACCGGTTTCGAGGTAACACCTCTCATCAGCCCGGCTAGCTTGACTCCAAGTGGTGTGGAGTGCCTGGGACCCATGTCTGGGCATCCCCAGCGCACTTAGGGCGGCAATTGCAAAAACAACAAGTGATGGACCGAATGTGGATCAATGTCATACATTCCCCCAGTCAAAAGATCTGGGCCCAAATCCATCGTTTTTTTGCACTCCACACCACCCTGGGTTAGACAATGGCGATATGCAAATCAGCTCTGCCCCATGGGAACAGTCCAGTCCGAACTACAAAAGCCATGTCCTTCCCAGAACGGAATCAAGCATCCGAGGACCGGACCGGTTTCGAGGTAACACCTCTCATCAGCCCGGCTAGCTTGACTCCAAGTGGTGTGGAGTGCCTGGGACCCACGTCTGGGCATCCCCAGTGCACTTAGGGCGGCAATTGCAAAAACAACAAGTGATGGACCGAATGTGGATCAATGTCACACATTCCCCCAGTCAAAATATCTGGGCCCAAATCCATCATTTTTTTGCACTCCACACCACCCTGGGTTAGACAATGGCGATATGCAAATCAGCTCTGACCCTGTTGCCCCATGGGAACAGTCCAGTCCGAACTACAAAAGCCATGTCCTTCCCAGAACAGAATCAAGCATCCGAGGACCGGACCGGTTTCGAGGTAACACCTCTCATCAGCCCGGCTAGCTTGACTCCAAGTGGTGTGGAGTGCCTGGGACCCATGTCTGGGCATCCCCAGCGCACTTAGGGCGGCAATTGCAAAAACAACAAGTGATGGACCGAATGTGGATCAATGTCACACATTCCCCCAGTCAAAAGATCTGGGCCCAAATCCATCGTTTTTTTGCACTCCACACCACCCTGGGTTAGACAATGGGGATATGCAAATCAGCTCTGACCCTGTTGCCCCATGGGAACAGTCCAGTCCGAACTACAAAAGCCATGTCCTTCCCAGAACGGAATCAAGCATCCGAGGACCGGACCGGTTTCGAGGTAACACCTCTCATCAGCCCGGCTAGCTTGACTCCAAGTGGTGTGGAGTGCCTGGGACCCACGTCTGGGCATCCCCAGCGCACTTAGGGCGGCAATTGCAAAAACAACAAGTGATGGACCGAATGTGGATCAATGTGACACATTCCCCCAGTCAAAAGATCTGGGCCCAAATCCATCGTTTTTTTGCACTCCACACCACCGTGGGTTAGACAATGGCGATATGCAAATCAGCTCTGACCCTGTTGCCCCATGGGAACAGTCCAGTCCGAACTACAAAAGCCATGTCCTTCCCAGAACGGAATCAAGCATCCGAGGACCGGACCGGTTTCGAGGTAACACCTCTCATCAGCCCGGCTAGCTTGACTCCAAGTGGTGTGGAGTGCCTGGGACCCACGTCTGGGCATCCCCAGCGCACTTAGGGCGGCAATTGCAAAAACAACAAGTGATGGACCGAATGTGGATCAATGTCACACATTCCCCCAGTCAAAAGATCTGGGCCCAAATCCATCGTTTTTTTGCACTCCACACCACCCTGGGTTAGACAATGGCGATATGCAAATCAGCTCTGACCCTGTTGCCCCATGGGAACAGTCCAGTCCGAACTACAAAAGCCATGTCCTTCCCAGAACGGAATCAAGCATCCGAGGACTGGACCGGTTTCGAGGTAACACCTCTCATCAGCCCGGCTAGCTTGACTCCAAGTGGTGTGGAGTGCCTGGGACCCACGTCTGGGCATCCCCAGCGCACTTAGGGCGGCAATTGCAAAAACAACAAGTGATGGACCGAATGTGGATTAATGTCACACATTCCCCCAGTCAAAAGATCTGGGCCCAAATCCATCGTTTTTTTGCACTCCACACCACCCTGGGTTAGACAATGGCGATATGCAAATCAGCTCTGACCCTGTTGCCCCATGGGAACAGTCCAGTCCGAACTACAAAAGCCATGTCCTTCCCAGAACGGAATCAAGCATCCGAGGACCGGACCGGTTTCGAGGTAACACCTCTCATCAGCCCGGCTAGCTTGACTCCAAGTGGTGTGGAGTGCCTGGGACACACGTCTGGGCATCCCCAGCGCACTTAGGGCGGCAATTGCAAAAACAACAAGTGATGGACCGAATGTGGATCAATGTCACACATTCCCCCAGTCAAAAGATCTGGGCCCAAATCCATCGTTTTTTTGCACTCCACACCACCCTGGGTTAGACAATGGCGATATGCAAATCAGCTCTGACCATGTTGCCCCATGGGAACTGTCCAGTCCGAACTACAAAAGCCATGTCCTTCCCAGAACGGAATCAAGCACCCGAGGACCGGACCGGTTTCGAGGTAACACCTCTCATCAGCCCGGCTATCTTGACTCCAAGTGGTGTGGAGTGCCTGGGACCCACGTCTGGGCATCCCCAGCGCACTTAGGGCGGCAATTGCAAAAACAACAAGTGATGGACCGAATGTGGATCAATGTCACACATTCCCCCAGTCAAAAGATCTGGGCCCAAATCCATCGTTTTTTTGCACTCCACACCACCCTGGGTTAGACAATGGCGATATGCAAATCAGCTCTGACCCTGTTGCCCCATGGGAACAGTCCAGTCCGAACTACAAAAGCCATGTCCTTCCCAGAACGGAATCAAGCATCCGAGGACCGGACCAGTTTCGAGGTAACACCTCTCATCAGCCCGGCTAGCTTGACTCCAAGTGGTGTGGAGTGCCTGGGACCCATGTCTGGGCATCCCCAGCGCACTTAGGGCGGCAATTGCAAAAACAACAAGTGATGGACCGAATGTGGATCAATGTCATACATTCCCCCAGTCAAAAGATCTGGGCCCAAATCCATCGTTTTTTTGCACTCCACACCACCCTGGGTTAGACAATGGCGATATGCAAATCAGCTCTGCCCCATGGGAACAGTCCAGTCCGAACTACAAAAGCCATGTCCTTCCCAGAACGGAATCAAGCATCCGAGGACCGGACCGGTTTCGAGGTAACACCTCTCATCAGCCCGGCTAGCTTGACTCCAAGTGGTGTGGAGTGACTGGGACCCACGTCTGGGCATCCCCAGTGCACTTAGGGCGGCAATTGCAAAAACAACAAGTGATGGACCGAATGTGGATCAATGTCACACATTCCCCCAGTCAAAAGATCTGGGCCCAAATCCATCGTTTTTTTGCACTCCACACCACCCTAGGTTAGACAATGGCGATATGCAAATCAGCTCTGACCCTGTTGCCCCATGGGAACAGTCCAGTCCGAACTACAAAAGCCATGTCCTTCCCAGAACGGAATCAAGCATCCGAGGACCGGACCGGTTTCGAGGTAACACCTCTCATCAGCCCGGCTAGCTTGACTCCAAGTGGTGTGGAGTGCCTGGGACCCATGTCTGGGCATCCCCAGCGCACTTAGGGCGGCAATTGCAAAAACAACAAGTGATGGACCGAATGTGGATCAATGTCACACATTCCCCCAGTCAAAAGATCTGGGCCCAAATCCATCGTTTTTTTGCACTCCACACCACCCTGGGTTAGACAATGGCGATATGCAAATCAGCTCTGACCCTGTTACCCCATGGGAACAGTCCAGTCCGAACTACAAAAGCCATGTCCTTCCCAGAACGGAATCAAGCATCCGAGGACCGGACCGGTTTCGAGGTAACACCTCTCATCAGCCCGGCTATCTTGACTCCAAGTGGTGTGGAGTGCCTGGGACCCACGTCTGGGCATCCCCAGCGCACTTAGGGCGGCAATTGCAAAAACAACAAGTGATGGACCGAATGTGGATCAATGTGACACATTCCCCCAGTCAAAAGATCTGGGCCCAAATCCATCGTTTTTTTGCACTCCACACCACCGTGGGTTAGACAATGGCGATATGCAAATCAGCTCTGACCCTGTTGCCCCATGGGAACAGTCCAGTCCGAACTACAAAAGCCATGTCCTTCCCAGAACGGAATCAAGCATCCGAGGACCGGACCGGTTTCGAGGTAACACCTCTCATCAGCCCGGCTAGCTTGACTCCAAGTGGTGTGGAGTGCCTGGGACCCACGTCTGGGCATCCCCAGCGCACTAAGGGCGGCAATTGCAAAAACAACAAGTGATGGACCGAATGTGGATCAATGTCACACATTCCCCCAGTCAAAAGATCTGGGCCCAAATCCATCGTTTTTTTGCACTCCACACCACCCTGGGTTAGACAATGGCGATATGCAAATCAGCTCTGACCCTGTTGCCCCATGGGAACAGTCCAGTCCGAACTACAAAAGCCATGTCCTTCCCAGAACGGAATCAAGCATCCGAGGACCGGACCGGTTTCGAGGTAACACCTCTCATCAGCCCGGCTAGCTTGACTCCAAGTGGTGTGGAGTGCCTGGGACCCACGTCTGGGCATCCCCAGCGCACTTAGGGCGGCAATTGCAAAAACAACAAGTGATGGACCGAATGTGGATCAATGTCACACATTCCCCCAGTCAAAAGATCTGGGCCCAAATCCATCGTTTTTTTGCACTCCACACCACCCTGGGTTAGACAATGGCGATATGCAAATCAGCTCTGACCCTGTTGCCCCATGGGAACAGTCCAGTCCGAACTACAAAAGCCATGTCCTTCCCAGAACGGAATCAAGCATCCGAGGACCGGACCGGTTTCGAGGTAACACCTCTCATCAGCCCGGCTAGCTTGACTCCAAGTGGTGTGGAGTGCCTGGGACCCACGTCCGGGCATCCCCAGCGCACCTAGGGCGGCAATTGCAAAAACAACAAGTGATGGACCGAATGTGGATCAATGTCACACATTCCCCCAGTCAAAAGATCTGGGCCCAAATCCATCGTTTTTTTGCACTCCACACCACCCTGGGTTAGACAATGGCGATATGCAAATCAGCTCTGACCCTGTTGCCCCATGGGAACTGTCCAGTCCGAACTACAAAAGCCATGTCCTTCCCAGAACGGAATCAAGCACCCGAGGACCGGACCGGTTTCGAGGTAACACCTCTCATCAGCCCGGCTATCTTGACTCCAAGTGGTGTGGAGTGCCTGGGACCCACGTCTGGGCATCCCCAGCGCACTTAGGGCAGCAATTGCAAAAACAACAAGTGATGGACCGAATCTGGATCAATGTCACACATTCCCCCAGTCAAAAGATCTGGGCCCAAATCCATCGTTTTTTTGCACTCCACACCACCCTGGGTTAGACAATGGCGATATGCAAATCAGCTCTGACCCTGTTGCCCCATGGGAACAGTCCAGTCCGAACTACAAAATCCATGTCCTTCCCAGAACGGAATCAAGCATCCGAGGACCGGACCGGTTTCGAGGTAACACCTCTCATCAGCCCGGCTAGCTTGACTCCAAGTGGTGTGGAGTGCCTGGGACCCATGTCAGGGCATCCCCAGCGCACTTAGGGCGGCAATTGCAAAAACAAGTGATGGACCGAATGTGGATCAATGTCACACATTCCCAAAGTCAAAAGATCTGGGCCCAAATCCATCGTTTTTTTGCACTCCACACCACCCTGGGTTAGACAATGGCGATATGCAAATCAGCTCTGCCCCATGGGAACAGTCCAGTCCGAACTACAAAAGCCATGTCCTTCCCAGAACGGAATCAAGCATCCGAGGACCGGACCGGTTTCGAGGTAACACCTCTCGACAGCCCGGCTAGCTTGACTCCAAGTGGTGTGGAGTGCCTGGGACCCACGTCTGGGCATCCCCAGCGCACTTAGGGCGGCAATTGCAAAAACAACAAGTGATGGACCGAATGTGGATCAATGTCACACATTCCCCCAGTCAAAAGATCTGGGCCCAAATCCATCGTTTTTTTGCACTCCACACCACCCTGGGTTAGACAATGGCGATATGCAAATCAGCTCTGACCCTGTTGCCCCATGGGAACAGTCCAGTCCGAACTACAAAAGCCATGTCCTTCCCAGAACGGAATCAAGCATCCGAGGACCGGACCGGTTTCGAGGTAACACCTCTCATCAGCCCGGCTAGCTTGACTCCAAGTGGTGTGGAGTGCCTGGGACCCACGTCTGGGCATCCCCAGCGCACTTAGGGCTGCAATTGCAAAAACAACAAGTGATGGACCGAATGTGGATCAATGTCACACATTCCCCCAGTCAAAAGATCTGGGCCCAAATCCATCGTTTTTTTGCACTCCACACCACCCTGGGTTAGACAATGGCGATATGCAAATCAGCTCTGACCCTGTTGCCCCATGGGAACAGTCCAGTCCGAACTACAAAAGCCATGTCCTTCCCAGAACGGAATCAAGCATCCGAGGACCGGACCGGTTTCGAGGTAACACCTCTCATCAGCCCAGCTAGCTTGACTCCAAGTGGTGTGGAGTGCCTGGGACCCACGTCTGGGCATCCCCAGCGCACTTAGGGCGGCAATTGCAAAAACAACAAGTGATGGGCCGAATGTGGATCAATGTCACACATTCCCCCAGTCAAAAGATCTGGGCCCAAATCCATCGTTTTTTTGCACTCCACACCACCCTGGGTTAGACAATGGCGATATGCAAATCAGCTCTGACCCTGTTGCCCCATGGGAACAGTCCAGTCCGAACTACAAAAGCCATGTCCTTCCCAGAACGGAATCAAGCATCTGAGGACCGGACCGGTTTCGAGGTAACACCTCTCATCAGCCCGGCTAGCTTGACTCCAAGTGGTGTGGAGTGCCTGGGACCCACGTCTGGGCATCCCCAGCGCACTTAGGGCGGCAATTGCAAAAACAACAAGTGATGGACCGAATGTGGATCAATATCACACATTCCCCCAGTCAAAAGATCTGGGCCCAAATCCATCGTTTTTTTGCACTCCACACCACCCTGGGTTAGACAATGGCGATATGCAAATCAGCTCTGACCCTGTTGCCCCATGGGAACAGTCCAGTCCGAACTACAAAAGCCATGTCCTTCCCAGAACGGAATCAAGCATCCGAGGACCGGACCGGTTTCGAGGTAACACCTCTCATCAGCCCGGCTAGCTTGACTCCAAGTGGTGTGGAGTGCCTGGGACCCACGTCTGGGCATCCCCAGCGCACTTAGGGCGGCAATTGCAAAAACAACAAGTGATGGACCGAATGTGGATCAATGTCACACATTCCCCCAGTCAAAAGATCTGGGCCCAAATCCATCGTTTTTTTGCACTCCACACCACCCTGGGTTAGACAATGGCGATATGCAAATCAGCTCTGACCCTGTTGCCCCATGGGAACAGTCCAGTCCGAACTACAAAAGCCATGTCCTTCCCAGAACGGAATCAAGCATCCGAGGACCGGACCGGTTTCGAGGTAACACCTCTCATCAGCCCAGCTAGCTTGACTCCAAGTGGTGTGGAGTGCCTGGGACCCACGCCTGGGCATCCCCAGCGCACTTAGGGCGGCAATTGCAAAAACAACAAGTGATGGACCGAATGTGGATCAATGTCACACATTCCCCCAGTCAAAAGATCTGGGCCCAAATCCATCGTTTTTTTGCACTCCACACCACCCTGGGTTAGACAATGGCGATATGCAAATCAGCTCTGACCCTGTTGCCCCATGGGAACAGTCCAGTCCGAACTACAAAAGCCATGTCCTTCCCAGAACGGAATCAAGCATCCGAGGACCGGACCGGTTTCGAGGTAACACCTCTCATCAGCCCGGCTAGCTTGACTCCAAGTGGTGTGGAGTGCCTGGGACCCACGTCTGGGCATCCCCAGGGCACTTAGGGCGGCAATTGCAAAAACAACAAGTGATGGACCGAATGTGGATCAATGTGACACATTCCCCCAGTCAAAAAATCTGGGCCCAAATCCATCGTTTTTTTGCACTCCACACCACCCTGGGTTAGACAATGGCGATATGCAAATCAGCTCTGACCCTGTTGCCCCATGGGAACAGTCCAGTCCGAACTACAAAAGCCATGTCCTTCCCAGAACGGAATCAAGCATCCGAGGACCGGACCGGTTTCGAGGTAACACCTCTCATCAGCCCGGCTAGCTTGACTCCAAGTGATGTGGAGTGCCTGGGACACACGTCTGGGCATCCCCAGCGCACTTAGGGCGGCAATTGCAAAAACAACAAGTGATGGACCGAATGTGGATCAATGTCACACATTCCCCCAGTCAAAAGATCTGGGCCCAAATCCATCGTTTTTTTGCACTCCACACCACCCTGGGTTAGACAATGGCGATATGCAAATCAGCTCTGACCCTGTTGCCCCATGGGAACAGTCCAGTCCGAACTACAAAAGCCATGTCCTTCCCAGAACGGAATCAAGCATCCGAGGACCGGACCGGTTTCGAGGTAACACCTCTCATCAGCCCGGCTAGCTTGACTCCAAGTGGTGTGGAGTGCCTGGGACCCATGTCTGGGCATCCCCAGCGCACTTAGGGCGGCAATTGCAAAAACAACAAGTGATGGACCGAATGTGGATCAATGTCACACATTCCCCCAGTCAAAAGATCTGGGCCCAAATCCATCGTTTTTTTGCACTCCACACCACCCTGGGTTAGACAATGGCGATATGCAAATCAGCTCTGCCCCATGGGAACAGTCCAGTCCGAACTACAAAAGCCATGTCCTTCCCAGAACGGAATCAAGCATCCGAGGACCGGACCGGTTTCGAGGTAACACCTCTCATCAGCCCGACTAGCTTGACTCCAAGTGGTGTGGAGTGCCTGGGACCCACGTCTGGGCATCCCCAGCGCACTTAGGGCGGCAATTGCAAAAACAACAAGTGATGGACCGAATGTGGATCAATGTCACACATTCCCCCAGTCAAAAGATCTGGGCCCAAATCCATCGTTTTTTTGCACTCCACACCACCCTGGGTTAGACAATGGCGATATGCAAATCAGCTCTGACCCTGTTGCCCCATGGGAACAGTCCAGTCCGAACTACAAAAGCCATGTCCTTCCCAGAACGGAATCAAGCATCCGAGGACCGGACCGGTTTCGAGGTAACACCTCTCATCAGCCCGGCTAGCTTGACTCCAAGTGGTGTGGAGTGCCTGGGACCCATGTCTGGGCATCCCCAGCGCACTTAGGGCGGCAATTGCAAAAACAACAAGTGATGGACCGAATGTGGATCAATGTCACACATTCCCCCAGTCAAAAGATCTGGGCCCAAATCCATCGTTTTTTTGCACTCCACACCACCCTGGGTTAGACAATGGCGATATGCAAATCAGCTCTGACCCTGTTGCCCCATGGGAACAGTCAAGTCCGAACTACAAAAGCCATGTCCTTCCCAGAACGGAATCAAGCATCCGAGGACCGGACCGGTTTCGAGGTAACACCTCTCATCAGCCCAGCTAGCTTGACTCCAAGTGGTGTGGAGTGCCTGGGACCCACGTCTGAGCATCTCCAGCGCACTTAGGGCGGCAATTGCAAAAACAACAAGTGATGGACCGAATGTGGATCAATGTGACACATTCCCCCAGTCAAAAGATCTGGGCCCAAATCCATTGTTTTTTTGCACTGCACACCACCGTGGGTTAGACAATGGCGATATGCAAATCAGCTCTGACCCTGTTGCCCCATGGGAACAGTCCAGTCCGAACTACAAAAGCCATGTCCTTCCCAGAACGGAATCAAGCATCCGAGGACCGGACCGGTTTCGAGGTAACACCTCTCATCAGCCCGGCTAGCTTGACTCCAAGTGGTGTGGAGTGCCTGGGACCCACGTCTGGGCATCCCCAGCGCACTTAGGGCGGCAATTGCAAAAACAACAAGTGATGGACCGAATGTGGATCAATGTCACACATTCCCCCAGTCAAAAGATCTGGGCCCAAATCCATCGTTTTTTTGCACTCCACACCACCCTGGGTTAGACAATGGCGATATGCAAATCAGCTCTGACCCTGTTGCCCCATGGGAACAGTCCAGTCCGAACTACAAAAGCCATGTCCTTCCCAGAACGGAATCAAGCATCCGAGGACCGGACCGGTTTCGAGGTAACACCTCTCATCAGCCCGGCTAGCTTGACTCCAAGTGGTGTGGAGTGCCTGGGACCCACGTCTGGGCATCCCCAGCGCACTTAGGGCGGCAATTGCAAAAACAACAAGTGATGGACCGAATGTGGATCAATGTCACACATTCCCCCAGTCAAAAGATCTGGGCCCAAATCCATCGTTTTTTTGCACTCCACACCACCCTGGGTTAGACAATGGCGATATGCAAATCAGCTCTGACCCTGTTGCCCCATGGGAACAGTCCAGTCCGAACTACAAAAGCCATGTCCTTCCTAGAACGGAATCAAGCATCCGAGGACCGGACCGGTTTCGAGGTAACACCTCTCATCAGCCCAGCTAGCTTGAATCCAAGTGGTGTGGAGTGCCTGGGACCCACGTCTGGGCATCCCCAGCGCACTTAGGGCGGCAATTGCAAAAACAACAAGTGATGGACCGAATGTGGATCAATGTCACACATTCCCCCAGTCAAAAGATCTGGGCCCAAATCCATCGTTTTTTTGCACTCCACACCACCCTGGGTTAGACAATGGCGATATGCAAATCAGCTCTGACCCTGTTGCCCAATGGGAACTGTCCAGTCCGAACTACAAAAGCCATGTCCTTCCCAGAACGGAATCAAGCACCCGAGGACCGGACCGGTTTCGAGGTAACACCTCTCATCAGCCCGGCTATCTTGACTCCAAGTGGTGTGGAGTGCCTGGGACCCACGTCTGGGCATCCCCAGCGCACTTAGGGCGGCAATTGCAAAAACAACAAGTGATGGACCGAATCTGGATCAATGTCACACATTCCCCCAGTCAAAAGATCTGGGCCCAAATCCATCGTTTTTTTGCACTCCACACCACCCTGGGTTAGACAATGGCGATATGCAAATCAGCTCTGACCCTGTTGCCCCATGGGAACAGTCCAGTCCGAACTACAAAATCCATGTCCTTCCCAGAACGGAATCAAGCATCCGAGGACCGGACCGGTTTCGAGGTAACACCTCTCATCAGCCCGGCTAGCTTGACTCCAAGTGGTGTGGAGTGCCTGGGACCCATGTCTGGGCATCCCCAGCGCACTTAGGGCGGCAATTGCAAAAACAAGTGATGGACCGAATGTGGATCAATGTCACACATTCCCCCAGTCAAAAGATCTGGGCCCAAATCCATCGTTTTTTTGCACTCCACACCACCCTGGGTTAGACAATGGCGATATGCAAATCAGCTCTGCCCCATGGGAACAGTCCAGTCCGAACTACAAAAGCCATGTCCTTCCCAGAACGGAATCAAGCATCCGAGGACCGGACCGGTTTCGAGGTAACACCTCTCATCAGCCCGGCTAGCTTGACTCCAAGTGGTGTGGAGTGCCTGGGACCCACGTCTGGGCATCCCCAGCGCACTTAGGGCGGCAATTGCAAAAACAACAAGTGATGGACCGAATGTGGATCAATGTCACACATTCCCCCAGTCAAAAGATCTGGGCCCAAATCCATCGCTTTTTTGCACTCCACACCACCCTGGGTTAGACAATGGCGATATGCAAATCAGCTCTGACCCTGTTGCCCCATGGGAACAGTCCAGTCCGAACTACAAAAGCCATGTCCTTCCCAGAACGGAATCAAGCATCCGAGGACCGGACCGGTTTCGAGGTAACACCATTCATCAGCCCGGCTAGCTTGACTCCAAGTGGTGTGGAGTGCCTGGGACCCACGTCTGGGCATCCCCAGCGCACTTAGGACGGCAATTGCAAAAACAACAAGTGATGGACCGAATGTGGATCAATGTCACACATTCCCCCAGTCAAAAGATCTGGGCCCAAATCCATTGTTTTTTTGCACTCCACACCACCCTGGGTTAGACAATGGCGATATGCAAATCAGCTCTGACCCTGTTGCCCCATGGGAACAGTCCAGTCCGAACTACAAAAGCCATGTCCTTCCCAGAACGGAATCAAGCATCCGAGGACCGGACCGGTTTCGAGGTAACACCTCTCATCAGCCCAGCTAGCTTGACTCCAAGTGGTGTGGAGTGCCTGGGACCCACGTCTGGGCATCCCCAGCGCACTTAGGGCGGCAATTGCAAATACAACAAGTGATGGGCCGAATGTGGATCAATGTCACACATTCCCCCAGTCAAAAGATCTGGGCCCAAATCCATCATTTTTTTGCACTCCACACCACCCTGGGTTAGACAATGGCGATATGCAAATCAGCTCTGCCCCATGGGAACAGTCCAGTCCGAACTACAAAAGCCATGTCCTTCCCAGAACGGAATCAAGCATCCGAGGACCGGACCGGTTTCGAGGTAACACCTCTCAGCAGCCCGGCTAGCTTGACTCCAAGTGGTGTGGAGTGCCTTGGACCCACGTCTGGGCATCCCCAGCGCACTTAGGGCGGCAATTGCAAAAACAACAAGTGATGGACCGAATGTGGATCAATGTCACACATTCCCCCAGTCAAAAGATCTGGGCCCAAATCCATCGTTTTTTTGCACTCCACACCACCCTGGGTTAGACAATGGCGATATGCAAATCAGCTCTGACCCTGTTGCCCCATGGGAACAGTCCAGTCCGAACTACAAAAGCCATGTCCTTCCCAGAACGGAATCAAGCATCCGAGGACCGGACCGGTTTCGAGGTAACACCTCTCATCAGCCCGGCTAGCTTGACTCCAAGTGGTGTGGAGTGCCTGGGACCCACGTCTGGGCATCCCCAGCGCACTTAGGGCGGCAATTGCAAAAACAACAAGTGATGGACCGAATGTGGATCAATGTCACACATTCCCCCAGTCAAAAGATCTGGGCCCAAATCCATCGTTTTTTTGCACTCCACACCACCCTGGGTTAGACAATGGCGATATGCAAATCAGCTCTGACCCTGTTGCCCCATGGGAACAGTCCAGTCCGAACTACAAAAGCCATGTCCTTCCCAGAACGGAATCAAGCATCCGAGGACCCGACCGGTTTCGAGGTAACACCTCTCATCAGCCCGGCTAGCTTGACTCCAAGTGGTGTGGAGTGCCTGGGACCCACGTCTGGGCATCCCCAGCGCACTTAGGGCGGCAATTGCAAAAACAACAAGTGATGGACCGAATGTGGATTAATGTCACACATTCCCCCAGTCAAAAGATCTGGGCCCAAATCCATCGTTTTTTTGCACTCCACACCACCCTGGGTTAGACAATGGCGATATGCAAATCAGCTCTGACCCTGTTGCCCCATGGGAACAGTCCAGTCCGAACTACAAAAGCCATGTCCTTCCCAGAACGGAATCAAGCATCCGAGGACCGGACCGGTTTCGAGGTAACACCTCTCATCAGCCCGGCTAGCTTGACTCCAAGTGGTGTGGAGTGCCTGGGACCCACGTCTGGGCATCCCCAGCGCACTTAGGGCGGCAATTGCAAAAACAACAAGTGATGGACCGAATGTGGATCAATGTCACACATTCCCCCAGTCAAAAGATCTGGGCCCAAATCCATCGTTTTTTTGCACTCCACACCACCCTGGGTTAGACAATGGCGATATGCAAATCAGCTCTGCCCCATGGGAACAGTCCAGTCCGAACTACAAAAGCCATGTCCTTCCCAGAACGGAATCAAGCATCCGAGGACCGGACCGGTTTCGAGGTAACACCTCTCAGCAGCCCGGCTAGCTTGACTCCAAGTGGTGTGGAGTGCCTGGGACCCACGTCTGGGCATCCCCAGCGCACTTAGGGCGGCAATTGCAAAAACAACAAGTGATGGACCGAATGTGGATCAATGTCACACATTCCCCCAGTCAAAAGATCTGGGCCCAAATCCATCGTTTTTTTGCACTCCACACCACCCTGGGTTAGACAATGGCGATATGCAAATCAGCTCTGACCCTGTTGCCCCATGGGAACAGTCCAGTCCGAACTACAAAAGCCATGTCCTTCCCAGAACGGAATCAAGCATCCGAGGACCGGACCGGTTTCGAGGTAACACCTCTCATCAGCCCGGCTAGCTTGACTCCAAGTGGTGTGGAGTGCCTGGGACCCACGTCTGGGCATCCCCAGCGCACTTAGGGTGGCAATTGCAAAAACAACAAGTGATGGACCGAATGTGGATCAATGTCACACATTCCCCCAGTCAAAAGATCTGGGCCCAAATCCATCGTTTTTTTGCACTCCACACCACCCTGGGTTAGACAATGGCGATATGCAAATCAGCTCTGACCCTGTTGCCCCATGGGAACAGTCCAGTCCGAACTACAAAAGCCATGTCCTTCCCAGAACGGAATCAAGCATCCGAGGACCCGACCCGTTTCGAGGTAACACCTCTCATCAGCCCGGCTAGCTTGACTCCAAGTGGTGTGGAGTGCCTGGGACCCACGTCTGGGCATCCCCAGCGCACTTAGGGCGGCAATTGCAAAAACAACAAGTGATGGACCGAATGTGGATCAATGTCACACATTCCCCCAGTCAAAAGATCTGGGCCCAAATCCATCGTTTTTTTGCACTCCACACCACCCTGGGTTAGACAATGGCGATATGCAAATCAGCTCTGACCCTGTTGCCCCATGGGAACAGTCCAGTCCGAACTACAAAAGCCATGTCCTTCCCAGAACGGAATCAAGCATCCGAGGACCGGACCGGTTTCGAGGTAACACCTCTCATCAGCCCGGCTAGCTTGACTCCAAGTGGTGTGGAGTGCCTGGGACCCACGTCTGGGCATCCCCAGCGCACTTAGGGAGGCAATTGCAAAAACAACAAGTGATGGACCGAATGTGGATCAATGTCACACATTCCCCCAGTCAAAAGATCCGGGCCCAAATCCATCGTTTTTTTGCACTCCACACCACCCTGGGTTAGACAATGGCGATATGCAAATCAGCTCTGACCCTGTTGCCCCATGGGAACAGTCCAGTCCGAACTACAATAGCCATGTCCTTCCCAGAATGGAATCAAGCATCCGAGGACCGGACCGGTTTCGAGGTAACACCTCTCATCAGCCCGGCTAGCTTGACTCCAAGTGATGTGGAGTGCCTGGGACCCACGTCTGGGCATCCCCAGCGCACTTAGGGCGGCAATTGCAAAAACAACAAGTGATGGACCGAATGAGGATCAATATCACACATTCCCCCAGTCAAAAGATCTGGGCCCAAATCCATCGTTTTTTTGCACTCCACACCACCCTGGGTTAGACAATGGCGATATGCAAATCAGCTCTGACCCTGTTGCCCCATGGGAACAGTCCAGTCCAAACTACAAAAGCCATGTCCTTCCCAGAACGGAATCAAGCATCCGAGGACCGGACCGGTTTCGAGGTAACACCTCTCATCAGCCCGGCTAGCTTGACTCCAAGTGGTGTGGAGTGCCTGGGACCCACGTCTGGGCATCCCCAGCGCACTTAGGGCGGCAATTGCAAAAACAACAAGTGATGGACCGAATGTGGATCAATGTCACACATTCCCCCAGTCAAAAGATCTGGGCCCAAATCCATCGTTTTTTTGCACTCCACACCACCCTGGGTTAGACAATGGCGATATGCAAATCAGCTCTGACCCTGTTGCCCCATGGGAACAGTCCAGTCCGAACTACAAAAGCCATGTCCTTCCCAGAACGGAATCAAGCATCCGAGGACCGGACCGGTTTCGAGGTAACACCTCTCATCAGCCCGGCTAGCTTGACTCCAAGTGGTGTGGAGTGCCTGGGACCCACGTCTGGGCATCCCCAGCGCACTTAGGGCGGCAATTGCAAAAACAACAAGTGATGGACCGAATGTGGATCAATGTCACACATTCCCCCAGTCAAAAGATCTGGGCCCAAATCCATCGTTTTTTTGCACTCCACACCACCCTGGGTTAGACAATGGCGATATGCAAATCAGCTCTGACCCTGTTGCCCCATGGGAACAGTCCAGTCCGAACTACAAAAGCCATGTCCTTCCCAGAACGGAATCAAGCATCCGAGGACCGGACCGGTTTCGAGGTAACACCTCTCATCAGCCCGGCTAGCTTGACTCCAAGTGGTGTGGAGTGCCTGGGACCCACGTCTGGGCATCCCCAGCGCACTTAGGGCGGCAATTGCAAAAACAACAAGTGATGGACCGAATGTGGATCAATGTCACACATTCCCCCAGTCAAAAGATCTGGGCCCAAATCCATCGTTTTTTTGCACTCCACACCACCCTGGGTTAGACAATGGCGATATGCAAATCAACCGGTTCGGTCCTCGAATGCTTGATTCCGTTCTGGGAAGGACATGGCTTTTGTAGTTCAGACTGGACTGTTCCCATGGGGCACAGGGTCAGAGCTGATTTGAATATCGCCATTGTCTAACCCAGGGTGGTGTGGAGTGCAAAAAAACGATGGATTTGGGCCCAGATCTTTGGACTGGGGTGAGTGTGTGACATTGATCCACATTCGGTCCATCACCTGTTGTGTTTGCATATTCCGCCCTAAGTGCGCTGGGGATGCCCAGACGTGGGTCCCAGGCACTCCACACCACTGGAGTCAAGCTAGCCGGGCTGATGAGAGGTGTTACCTCGAAACCGGTCCGGTCCTCGGATGCTTGATTCCGTTCTGGGAAGGACATGGCTTTTGTAGTTCGGACTGGACTGTTCCCATGGGGCTCAGGGTCAGAGCTGATTTGCATATCGCCATTGTCTAACCCAGGGTGGTGTGGAGTGCAAAAAAACGATGGATTTGGGCCCAGATCTTTGGACTGGGGTGAGTGTGTGACATTGATCCACATTCGGTCCATCACCTGTTGTGTTTGCATATTCCGCCCTTAGTGCGCTGGGGATGCCCAGACGTGGGTCCCAGGCACTCCACACCACTGGAGTCAAGCTAGCTGGGCTGATGAGAGGTGTTGCCTCGAAACCGGTCTGGTCCTCGGATGCTTGATTCCGTTCTGGGAAGGACATGGCTTTTGTAGTTCGGACTGGACTGTTCCCATGGGGCACAGGGTCAGAGCTGATTTGCATATCGCCATTGTCTAACCCATGGTGGTGTGGAGTGCAAAAAAATGATGGATTTGGGCCCAGATCTTTGGACTGGGGTGAGTGTGTGACATTGATCCACATTCGGTCCATCACCTGTTGTGTTTGCTCATGGGAACAGTCCAGCCCGAACTGCCAAGCCATGCCTTCCCTGGACCGGAAACAAGCTTCCTAGGACAGATTTCTGGCATTACAGCTGTCTTCAGCCAGGCTTGCTTGAATCCAGTGGCAAAGTGAGCAAGGGACTCACGTCTGAGCATACCCTGCCAACTTATGGCGAACAAAGCGGTACAAAAGGGGTGGTGATGGATCGGAGCATCTCAACCAATCAAACACTCACACCCAGTCAACAGATCTGGGTTTAATCCATCATCGTTCTTTAGCCCACACTGCCACCCCAATTGAGACATAGCCTTATGCAAATCAGTCTCACCCTGTGCCTCATGGGAACTGCCAAGCCATGCCTTCCCTGGACCGGAAACAAGCTTCCTAGGACCGGTTTCTGGCAATACAGCCGTCTTCAGCCAGGCTTGCATGAATCCAGTGGCAAAGTGAGCAAGGGACTCACGTCTGAGCAAAGGTGAAAGATGCTAAATATAGTTCGTTTCTCGGCAGATTACAAGAGCAGTCAACACTGAGGGAAGACAGAGCACATGGCGAGCACGTGGCAGCACATGGCAAACAAAATGGCTGCCAGAAATACAAAATGGCTTTCAGCTCATGCTAACAAATCCGTCCAATATTTAACAGATTGCCCTTTTAGCCTGAGCTAAATACATTCCTATGATCCAGTAGGAACATAGAAAATACTTGCACATTAATTTTCATAAATTTATCAATATCCTAATTCATTGCTAGGTAGGCATTTACCATTCTAAACATTTCATTAGGCGGGTATATATAAGGTATAAGCAGGAATACAAAGAGACTGAAGCATTGGGTCATAATTAACATTCAGATAGCAGAAGAAAGTAATGACCACTATTAAAAATAGAATTATCATTTTGCTAGTCCTAAGCAAAAGCAAATCCTAAAATCATGTAGTAAACATTTTCAGGGCTCCTATGCATTTCAGTGACTATTCATTTTAATTTCAGAATAGTCAACAACGCATATCTAATAAAAACATTTACCAATTGACTGTTACATTTTCCTAGAACATCAATCATATCTGGGACCAGGAGGACCACACAGGGCCATAAGAATTAGGACGAAGAGCAGCAAAGGGCTGCTCCTCCTCAAAAATGGGACGACTAAAGGGGTACATTATTGACAAAAATAAGAAGTCCTTGGGGAAATTGAAGCTGCTGTACAACCAAGCCAGAGGGGTAGTCTTCTCCCTGTGTCCGTTTGAGCCTTACAGACAGGCTCTTGTTGTTTCCACGGTGGAGCTGCACAACACGCAACTCGAGAATCACAGCCCAGTTTCAAAGAAAAAAGTCTCTTCTTTCAGGATAGGGCAGTCACCCACCAGGCAAATGCTCTTAGCGATCCTGTCCAGTGTCTCAGGCAGTGCACCAGTTTTCTTCACTTCAATCTAACAGGTACCTGAGTCACAGCACCTGTACTCTAATCTCAAGTCCTTCCCTAACTCCTGTATTGCTCTGCTGGCTCACTGCTCATTCGTTGGGGCCACACATTACATTCAGTGTGCTCAGGTTTCTCTTGACCAACAAAGGAGCAAACTTGCATTCACTTTAGGACCAAGATTCAGAGGCCTGATGCTAGGATCTCTGAAGCAACCCTTGTTTCAAAAGGGGTCACCTCGAGTAAGGCCTCCTCGCCATTCTGGTCGGTCTGTGACTCTCAGCTGGGCATGATCCACAATTTCTCTTTTCTGATTTGTGACCCTGTCTTTTGCCCAAGACAGTGGCAGGGGTACACACTTAACATCCCAGGGCTTCCGCCTTCACTGAGGTCCTAGTTTCTAGCAATGCCTGTGCTGGTTACCTTCACTTTGGCTTCAAGCCGGACTGGTGCTGGCGCTGACTCTCCAGGCTGAATTTGATGCCCGGGCCCCTCTGGCAATGGTTGTAAAGCAGCAAATATCTATTGGTGGACAGAACAAAAGGTCTTTAGACAAGGCACAGAAACAGTCTATCAACAGAGAGGATAGTGTTAAAATACTTCCTAGTCTTGGGATGCCCCATATATTAGCAAGGCACCCAAGAACCACTTTCACCTATCTATGAGAGAGAGAAAAAAACAACAGCCTGGACCTATTGGCAAGTATAAAAGGAGCTCTTTGGTGAACTGACAAGAACAGCCAAGGAATTCTGTATTAATTTACTAAACTCAGAGGAAAAGAGAAAAACAACACTGACATACCCTAAATCCTTACATTGGTGTATTCCTGTGTACTAATCTGAAAACCCTCAAAAAAGGAAATGTTCTACACTTCTGCTCATAAACTTTACATTACTTGTACAGGACTGCAGATACTTCTAAAATGATTCTTCTTAATAAAAAGCACCTACATTGGATGCTTAGAACCATGCTCTCATGTTATAGAAGCAGCAGGAAAATCTAAAACTGCTAATTTAACAGGAGTTCGTATATATAAAACAACATTTTCTTTAAAAAACAAATGTTTTGCTAAGGATCACATGGGCATCTTCCCTGTGTTCTACTTTTCATGATCCAAACTATGCAACATCAGCTCTAATAAGGACTGTCAGTTTATTTACACAGACTAGCTAATAAAAAGGGGGGAGAGAGGCAAGATGGCGTCCGCACTGGACGCGTGAGTTTGCTGCTCCTGCCGGACCTCACAGAGTCGAAACTAATGTGGTGAGAAACGGGACGGTTTAAGCAGAACTACACGTCATCTGAAATATATATATGTGCCCCCGCTTGAGAAAACTTGAAGATTAATTCCTTCATGATCCTATTACAAGCGACTACGGCTTGGATTCGGCTTGTCGGACGCTGGGCGTCTTACCGGCAGCAGCTGATCCTGCTTCTAACGAGACACACCTGGTAATCGCGCTGCCCGCGATTGAAGCAAGGCAGTCAGGAGGACGGCAGCGAGCGGAGACGGAGCAGTGCTTGGAGCGGTCGGCAGACTGACATGGGGCCGAAAGGAAGGAGAGCACGAGTGCAGGGTGCTGCTACGGAGATGCCTAACGGAGCGGAGACGGCGTCTGGCACTACAGTAAGGGCGGTGTCAGTATCAGCTAATGCTGCTAACGCCGCGACCCCCCCTCCTCCCATAGTGAGTAAAAACATTGCTGTGGAAGGAAATTCAACAGAAAGGGAGGGGGAGGCTAGTGTGCGCAAGAAGATCTTAGACATGTTTGCTGGTTTAAAGAATAAGGATGTGGACAAAATGAAGTTAAAACAGTTGAAACCTGTCGGTGATGTGAGAGCCGAGATTGGTCAAGAGAATGTTCAAGAGCCTGTTCAAACAGCCCCCATTCTTAGTTTTGTCTCCACTCCTGATATGGGACAATCTGAAAGGGGAAAGGAACAGAATGCTGTAGTCAATTTAAATAGCGCTGCAGGTACAGCAGGCGCGGCTTTATTAGAGTCTAATAATGCTCTGCAAGGGATGAACTGTCTCCCCAATGGCTCTTCTGTGCAGAATGATGTGGAGGTTAATACAGATATAGTGACACATGCAGGGGGAGAAACAGATTCAGCGGACTTTTTCTCATTGTCAGAGCACTCTATGTCCTCCTCTGAGAGTCTAGTAGAGTTATATCCTACATGTATGAGTATGGAGGACGGTGGATTAGAGGAAGAGAGTGGGCACAGCAGCTTGAATGAAAATATGGAGAGAGATGGACATGATCTTAGTACTGTTTGCAAACTTAGAGTGAATATGAGTGACAAAGAGCAAGAAGAGATTTTGAGTGCTAACGTGGGCCACATCTATTTGGATTCTGATACAGAGGATATTTCCTTAGAATTGATCCATCAAACCATGATGCAGCACAGGGAAGAAACCCGTGAGGATAGTATGAGAGTACAGAACTCTTGCAAAAAGTTACAAAATTCTGTGAGGAGGCTGGTAAAGTCTCATACTGAATTTCTGACTAGAGCCACGGAGGCGGAGGCACGTATTTCTTCCTTAGAAGACGAGATGGCACAGCAACGAAAGACTATAGAAATGCATATGGCGACCAAGGAAGATGTCAATTGGAAGCTTATAGACATTGAGAATAGATCTCGGAGAAATAACTTGAGATTTTTGCAAATTGAGGAGGGGAAAGAAGGGTCAGACCCTCGTGGCTTTATAGTTTCTCTTTTGAAAGCTGCAATACCAGAGTCGGAGAGATGGGATTGGGATCGGGAGGTGGAAAGGGCCCATAGATTCCCCTTTAGAGCCAATGCCCAAGATCAGAAGCCACAAGCTATCATAGTGGCTTTTAATAGCTTCCAAGCACGCGAGGAATTATTTTTGAAAGCTCGTCCTGATAAGAAATGCAAGGTTCTAGGTTGTGCATTTTTTGTTAGACCAGATCTTTGTAAACAATCTGTAGAGACTAGATGGCAGCTAAGACAGCTCATAACACAATTTCAAGGGAAAGGTGCGCAGGCATATTTAATGTTTCCTGAAAAACTTAAAGTAATCTATAAGGAGCGCACTAGATTTTTTATGACGGAAACAGCTGCTAAAGAATTTATGATGTCATTATAAATCAGGATGGATGTATCAAATGTTTAGTTACGCTGTATTAGCTTAAGAATTTCTCACCTAAAGTATAGGGTCTTTTGCTTTAATGATGATGGGGTTGGGGCAAACTTACATTACAGGACCATAAGTCCTAAAGCCTCTATGAAGGGATCGGGGTGGGGGGAAGGGTGGGCAAGAGGGGGAAGGGTCGCTGGGTGGTGGAAGGGTTCACGGGGGGTGAAAAAGAGGGTAAAAAAAAGGATTCACGACAAATACATGGGAAAAAAAATATGGTAAAAAGAAGGGCTTTATAATAGCTAAGCTTGTTTTTTGTCATAGCCGTGCTAATACTGGAGATTATGATTATGATTTAAAATAGCGGGAAAAAGTTTAATAATTTGCTCAATGAATGTTTCTGGATTGAATAATCTAACAAAAAGACATAAAGTTGCTGCAGAATTAAAATATATTCAACCTGATGTTGTTTGCATTCAGGAACCTCACATTCCCTGGTCCAAAAGGGAGGTGTTAAAAGATTTAGGATTTATATTGGTTTCTGCCTCTAAACAGACAAGTATGATAAGAGGAGTGGCTATTTTAGTTAAAGGTAGCTCTATAATTGCTGGACGCAAGGTGGTGGATAAGAATGTCGCTGGGCTATTGTAGAATTTAAAAGTGGGAATAGACAAGTAACATTGGTTACGGTTTATGGAGCTAATCTGGATGACCCTGACCCGTTGGTTGAAATTAATTTGGAGTTAGCTAGCTTTCAACACCGGATAGTGATATGTGGGGATATGAATATAAATTTGCCCAACAATGCCTTATTGGAGCCGCATGGAAAATATAAAGGCCGTAAGCCGAGAGTGTACAGAGCTCTTGTTAATTTGCTGCAAGATCAAGGCCTTGTTGATGCTTGGGGAATGTTGAGGGAGGGGGATAGCGGATTTACTTTTTATTCACATCCTCATAAAAAATTAGTAAGATTAGATTATTTGTTCGTACCTGAATATTTGCTAGAAGGAACCAATATTAGAATCTATCCTAGTATTACCTCGGATCACTCTCCTATAGTGATAGATATTCACCGTTTAGCGAAGAGGATAGTACCATTTAATTTTTCTTATGACCGGAAGTTAGGTTTGAATGTAGAATTTATAACACATATGCAAAATTGGATTCAATTTTTTTTTACTAAAAATCAAGGCACAGCTAATAGTTGTGTAGTTTGGGACACTTTTAAAGCGGGTTTTCAGGGGGAGTGTATTAGTTTCTCACTGGGGCAACGAAAAAAATTAAAAAAAGAACTTGATAATCTATATGAGTTTCTGGTTAAGGCAGAGATTTTGTTAACTAGGGAAGTTGCACAAGGTAAAACAGGGCTCTTTGAGGTTGAAAATGAGGTGGCTAAGGCTAGAACTAATTTACTTGGCTTCTGGGATATGGAAATTGCTAGGAGATTTTTAACATCTAAAATGATGAGTTATGAATTCGGTGAGAAAATAGGCAAAACCTTGGCAGTAAGATTACGAATGAAGCAGACAGCTCAGAATATCAGTTCAATGAAAGATCCTCAAGGTAAATCACATTCAGATCCAGAACGTATTCTAGGTATATTCAAAGTTTCTATGAAAGACTTTATGCTAGGGACGACAGTTTTGATTTAAATATTCAATGGCACGATAGAATGTTGGCTGGTTTGAAGGTTTTAGACCCTCAATTGGCGAAAGAACTGGATTTACCGATAACTATGCTAGAGTTGGAGATAGCAGTGAAGAGTCTTGCAGTAGGTAAAGCTGCAGGACCCGATAGAATGCTAGCAGAAGTTTATAAGCGTTTTTTTTATATCTTAAAGGATGAACTGCTTCATGTAATTTTGGCTGCACAAGAGGGGAATCCTCCTTCCACATGGTCTGATGCAACTATTGCGTTTTTTTGTAAAAAAGACAAACCTGTAGATAATGTTGGATTTTATCGACCCATATCGTTATTGAATGTGGACAATAAGATTTATTCCAAGACTTTAGCCAACCGACTATCTAGAGTTGTGGCATCCTTAGTCTCACGAAATCAACTCGGGTTTATCCCTAAAAGAGGCACTGTGGATCATATTAATAAAGTAATCACGCTGTTTGACTTGGCGGCTGTTAATAAACGGAAGTTGGCGCTTTTTCTGTTAGATGCAGAAAAAGCGTTTGACCGTGTGTGCCTGGAGTATCTTTGGACGTTAATGCAAAAAATGGGTTTTGGACAGAAATATATCAATGCCATTAAAACATTATATGTTAAACCAATCGCAAAAATATCTGCATTGGGAGGGCTCTCTGATCCTGTTGACATTACCACAGGGACTCGCCAAGGCTGCCCCTGTTCTCCGTTATTATTTGCTTTATACATTAACCCGTTTATCGAACAATTAAGCCAGAACCCTTTAATTCCTCCCTTTATTGTGTCTGATTTTTCTTTTTCCGTGTTCGCTTATGCGGATGATATAGCAGTAGTAACTGATACACCAGAAACTGCTAGTTTTGAGATGGAAAGGTTGGCGAAAGAATTTGGAACCATAACCGGGTACAAACTTAATGTATCTAAGACTCAGATTTTATGTTCAGAAGCTATAACTTGGGAGGATGAGAGAGTGGTGGAAGAGGCTATGTACTTGGGGATACGGATTAAAACAAATATGTCTGAACTGGTTGATGTAAATTGGAGCAATGTATACAATAAAGTTAAGGCTTCTCTTGAGAGATGGGATCGTTTATATTTGACCATTATTGGACGGACTAACGTTATAAAAATGAATGTTTTACCTAAAGTGCGTTACTTATTCCGTTCAATTCCTTTGGAATTTCCAAAACCCAAGTTACAGGCCCTACAATCATTATGTGGCAAATTCATTTGGAGCCCCGGGAAACCTAGACGAGCTATGAAATATCTGACCTTATCTCCTGAAAGGGGAGGGTTAGGAGTACCTGATTTTTTTCTTTATTACATAGTATGTTTTTTGTTAAGAATGAGAGTGTTGACAATAAGGGGATCCTCGGAATTTACATACAATCACTCTTCTATATTTGAGGTTTTGATGGGAGTACATGCGAGACAATTTTTTTTCAATGAAATTGATGGTAACTATTACAAAAGGACCCGATTTAAGGTATTGATTGGATCTCGTAAGACCTGGAAATGGTTGATTCGTACTATAGGTATGGGAAAGCTGTCGTATACTCCCTTTATCACCTCAAGATTATTGCCTATAATATTTTCAGATGGTATAGCTTTGAAATGGCAAAAAAAGGGGGTGACTTGTTTGGGGGATTTTTTTTCGATGGATGGTAAATGTAAATCATTTGTTGAAATGAGCGAAGAGTTTGGCCTACCCAGAAGTTACTTTTTAACATTTTTACAAATAAGGGATTACCTCACAAGACACAAACTAAGTTTGAAAAAGCACCAAGTAGTAGAGGGAATTGAACGACAGGTGAAGATTGGAATTCTCTATCGAATGCTTATGGAGGAGAAATCTGATGATTTGGAGAGAATAAGGGTAAAATAGGTGGATTTATTTGGAGATAACGAGGTTGATGTGGTAAATTTGATCTCGCTTTCTAAAGAAGTTTTGATGTCAGCTAATTTAAAAGCTCAATTTTTCAAAACCTTATTTGATTTATATTACACACCATTACGAATGTCAAAATGGGGAGGAGGTTTTGATGGAAAAAGTTTTCGCTGTAAAGCTGATAATGCAGACAGTTTACATATTTTCTTTTCCTGCCCTGATTTAAGAGTGTTCATACAAGATATTGAAAAGTTTTTGTCCTTATTGCTTAATGGTTGTGTAATGATTACTCCCTCTATGCTGGTGTTGGGGAAGATTCCCTATGATAATCGGTTTGATGGACTTTATCGTTTTCGTTACTTTATTTTTTTTACTATGACTGTAGCACGGTTATGTATTGCTACAGAGTGGCTTCAGGAAAAACCGCCACTATTTCAGCAGTGGTGAGCACGATTGTATAAACTGTATAAATCAGAGTGGGGTCTTTTTTCAGTTTCTGGGTCTAGGAGAAGGGAAAAAATGGGACGGAGAATATGGGGGGCCTTTTCTGATTTTTATGAAGATTGAAAATGTTTATCTAATTTTATCTTTATTTTTTAGAGAGTAAATTTGATTATGGGGGGTTTGTATTCAAAGGATATCAAGGCTGTTTTTGTAAATTATATTTGAATTATGTTATTCTCTTTTGTATTATGATGTATTTATGATTTATGAAATAGTTGTTTGATGTATTTTGTCGTGAACCAATAAAAAATATTTAAAAAAAAAAAGACTAGCTAATAAAAAACTAGCAATGCCCTTGCAAAACTATGTAGCATGGAAAAACATACAATAATGGTGTTATCACCTAAGAATTTTAGAACAAAAACTACCCACATCTAGCTCCCCTTAAAGGTCAAATAAGGGAACAACAATTTAGACTACTGAACCTGTCAACATTTCATCAAACTCGATGGTCAGTAACATAACATTTTATTCATTTTTAATAATGCTAACAATGTATAAAGCAGTATTACTAAGTAGCCAATTACATGTCCCATTGCTATTTCACAGACAATTTAGACAGGCTAAAAAATAAATTGAGAAAAGGAGAGAGCAACATACATATTAACTAGCCTTAATTTCTAGAGGAGATAGCCTCCTTCCCCCATTTTGACAGTAGGAAACCTGAAACAGGTTTTACTTCTGTCAACACTATCAACCCCTATTTGTAGCAACTGGCCATAAACAAAGTTATAGGAGGTACATAGCACTTTTGAGTAGGTAAAGAATATGAATACCCAAACCCCAATCTTTTTAGCAAATGTACAAATGTAACATGAGGGCGAATGAATTCCAACTAAATCCCAATAGCTCAGCCCTTGTAAGCACCAAACTAAAAGCATTAGTGATATATATATGGTCAAGCTCACATATACAATTATATTGTGGTATATTCATATGAGTGCATAAAACTTGCTTTTGCCAACAACAAAAAATAAGCACATCTCCTCCTTCTTTCCCTGCGCTGCCATCTTCTCTTTCAAAAAGTTTCAGATGACAAAATGTCAAAGCAGAACTTGCTCTGGTAGCTCTGCCAGGCTTCTAAATATAGAACTGACTTTTAACTCTTCCCAGCTGTCCTATTCAGTGTGCGAATGCAGCCCCATTACTCTGTTTGTCAGTTTAGAGTTAAGAAAATAACTTCTGCTCATTTATTATACATATTTTCAATTATAAGCAGTGTGCAGTAGACTTGTCTAACAATATAGAAGTCAGCTACTTGTTTTATACCTAAATTTATGCATTTACTGAAGCCTGAGGCACTTTAAAAGCTGCTCTGAATAGAAAAAAATGCTGTTTAAATAGTCAATTTTGCCCAATTTTGACTATGATATTCGGGACACTTAAAAATGAATATCCTATCATTTATTTGCATAATAGTCATCCTCAAAATATTCTCTAGATGGCCCAGGAGTGAGAAATCAGAAATAATCATATATACCGTTATAAAAATGAGTTTTTTATGCCTGCGCAGAGTGAAATTCCATATGTAAATATCCTCATTATGCGGTACAACACAACTTAAATTTAATTTTAAGGCTAGGAGGTCGCAGTATGAGTATTAAGCTTTATAAATATTAAAAAACGAATTTAAAAGCACTTATCTTATTTTTTAAAATAATTTTCATAATTAATAAAAAAAAAATGTTTTTGATAACTCCACATGAAAAGCAAGCTGCATCTCTTGACTATCATATTGAGACACGTTCATTCACAAGCCTAAGCACATAAGCCTAACTTGAAACATGAAACATTTTTGCACAACTTTTTTAAAAGGACAATTACTTAACATCAGAACCACGAATATGCTTATTAAAAAAGGCTTTAAGAAAGGAAATCATTACGTTAAATGTTTTCCTGTTATCCAAAATAATGAACCTGATTTTTATAACTTTTTAAAACAGCATTCTGAAATGCAGGATTTTACTCTGTGTTTTAACTGACAAAATCCTGGCTGAGTAAACATTCCTGTCTCTCCGTGGCCTACAATCAAAACAACAGCTGCTAAGCGGCAGTTGTTGTAAAGCTTTTTTTTAGTGTTGAAATGGAAGCACAGGGATTGTCTATTTAAAACTGAGGCATTTCAATGCATGTTCTATAATATGTGTTTAGTTCAGCAAAATCCAATTTATTCAGATGATGTGTTTGCCTGTTAATATCTAATACAAAGTATCTAAGGAAAATGCTTTATAACTGTTCATTTATTACAAAACACACAATTTCGTTTTTGAGGCATGTTTTATTCCTATTGAATGTGAATTCTAATTTTATCTTTTAAGCATTAGCAGCTTGTACATGTGCATAGTTGCTTACTCTATAATTTAAATAGTAACATATAATTATTTAGCATATCATATGGTTTATTTCTGTTTTTTTTTATTTTCATTTAGTATTAATTAAATGACATTTTGCTTAACAGACTGATGACAGCATGAAAACACAAACACACATTGAGCTCATTCCAGACATATACAGAAGGGGGTAAAACACTCAGGACACAAAATACAGCGCGCTTAATGCTAGCAATCCTTACAGAAAGAGCGCAATCACTTTTTACTCACGAACCACATAGACATATAAACAGACATTTAACCCACAGATCAACACTTAAGACAGAAACAAAGGACAGCCCACAGACTGTTCTTAAACCAAGCCATTTGTAAATACTAGTTGTAAGTCATTTTTACAAGAAAGCTTCTCAATAGTATTCCAAAAGACTGCAAAAAAACAGCCCAACAAACTGTTTTATTTCCAAGAAGCCAAAATACACTCAATTCACTAGCTTTGTCTGGCAGAACACCAAAAAATCACTCTGCATATCTCCATTTATAAACGTGCGCAGAAAAGGATCCTTGTTTGTACCTTTGTCATATTTTAATTCCCTGGGGATAAGGCACCAAGGAAGAAATATGTTTTTATACCTAAACCTATCTAGCTATTCCCTCAGGGGAGCCGGCTAATTTAATTCACATCTCACTATGGTACCTCCAAAAAGCAACACATTCTTCGATGTGTACTTGAAACAGGCATGCCAAAAATATCGCAGAATATGCAAATAATATAATCAAAGCAGCACTTAAGGTACTCTTCGTACGTTGCGCCGTTCAACCAAAGTCAAACGGAGAAAAATCTCCTCATTACCTGCCTACACAAATTGCAATTCGTATATCGATCCCATACAAATCCAAAGTTGGCCAACACAAATTCCAAAATTCCAAAGCCACAGTAAGCGTTACTAAACTACCTTACCAAGGCATCAAACCAACAGCAAGTGCCGCAGAACGACTACTACTAAACATATGGTTGTCCAAATTTTAACTGCCAAGTTCTGAATTACCTAACGGTTTTTTGAGAATACTCACGCCAAAAAACTTCTCAGTCAGGAGTGACATCATGTGGAAGATCCAAATCAGGAAGATCAGAAATATACTGGGCTGCAGAGACAGAGAATCCGCACAATCTCTGTGCACAGAGTACCTCCTTAGTAGAGTCCTGTCCTCCACAATAGATTTGTGTCTCCTTACAAGATCACTCCTTTAGATAGCCACTTCTCTGATGAGGTCCACATTTGAGCGCCATATGTAGAAAATAGAAACCTTCTCTGGGGCCCCACTGATAATCGGTCCTTTTAAACCAACAAAGAAGAAATTGGCACAGAAGCTGAAATATAAAAGAGCATCTTTATTAACCTCAAATGAGTGAGGCTACGTCACACAGAAACCTTAGCAACTGAATGAGGCAGTCTGAGGAGTGCAGAAAACAGAGGCCTTATATATGCTTAGGGTTGCATTATCATAATAGGACCAAGGGGCAGTCCTGGCACATGTAAGCATGCAAAAATGACTAAGATGGGCATACAAGATCTGCTTTCTCAACAAAGTTGGAGGAGAATTACTTCTCCATACAGCAGCAAAAATAGCCTGACAGTTATACTAGAGAAGTAGGTGCATTCTACTAGCTAGGCACTTCTTGCTCAACAAAGTGGGAGGAGAATTACTTCTCCATACAGCAGCAAAAGTAGCCTGAGAGTTATACTAGAGAAGCAAGTGCATTCTACTATCTAGGCACTTCTGTGCATGTGTGAAGGTGGAAGATGCTAAATATAGTTCATTTCTAGGCAGATTACAAGAGCAGTCAACACTGAGGGAGGACAAGGCACAAGGCGAGCTCATGGCAGCACATGGCAAACAAAATGGCTGCCAGAAATACAAAATGGCTTTCAGCTCATGCTAACAAATCCGTCCAATATTTAACATGTGTGGAGACCCTAAGTCCTGGACCTGCTTCTACTTGTACCTAGGACAAAAAAGTGGACTTCAAGGATCAGTTAGCTGATCTCTTGTTAAACTATAGAGACATAAAAACTGCAAGAGGCTCACTTTCCTGAAGAGCCCAGCTAACCAGTTTCAATTGACCCTACCGTGGACCCTATTAGATGCCTCTTTAGGAGTGGGTACCCACTGCCAAGTGCTGTACCTAAGGTCCTGGATGCCTTGGCTGCACTTCCACTGTTCAAACTGCAAATGCCAGGACTTCAAAACTTCTTGCCATCTTTTCCTCTGAAGATCTGGCTGAAAGCTTATACTGCAGTTGAGCAGAAGCCATTGATGCTGAATCACCAGTAGGATCCAACTTCCTGGTCTGTCCCATTGAAGGACATCTGATTTCCTGAAATGTTTCACAGTCCAGATGTAGAAGGCTTCATCATGAGCGACCCCGAGCCAAAGCCAATCAACATTGATACCTTCCTTGGCAAAAACACTGCACTTCACCCACAAGAGCTTTCCTGCCTTAATTGATGAGTATACTGGGAATCAGCTCCTCGGCTACCCACCATCGTTAAACAATGACTCGATATAGCTTGAAGCAACCGGCTAAAGATTCGACAACCATATTTTTGTCAGCAAAACTTCTACTTCCGAAGGTAACTCTTTGACATGGATCTACCCGGGCCTCGTATACTACCCGCACTCCATCGTTGTTGGCCTCAAACCTTACCCTTGTCCCAGTCTAGCGCGACCACTTTGCCAACAGCTAGTGCTTTGCATGTTTTACCACCACTGTCATTTAAAACTGTAAACATTCATATCTCTGTTTTCCATTTTTTGTTTGTAGTCATTTCTTCATTGAAATATAGTCTATGATTATAAATTGAAGTGGGATTTCTTGGTATGTTGTGTTTTTGACTTTTTATCTGTTTTGAAACTTCTAAATACTTTACACATTTCCCTAAGTTAAGGCTGTCTACTCTCTGTCATAGCTGCAACGGGTTGAACTTAAGTATGAAGTAAAGAGTGCAGTCTTGCTAATTATGGTGCACTACCATCCGCCCCAACTGATAATCCCCATTATCACAGCCCTGAAGTTCCAGGAGAATACAGAGAAGTAGGTAAATGACAGAAAAAGAAATAACACTAAGACCGCTAGAAAACCAGGTGGACCAGAAAGACTAGAAGAAAGAAAGAGGGTATGAAGATGAAAAGGAGGAGCAGGAGGTAGAGAGTCAGAGGGTAGAGAAAGGCGAAGAAGAGGACCAGAAAAGAAGGAGTAGGACATAGGACAAAAGGAGTACGAGGAGTATACCACCATGACAACCATGTCATAAGCCCCCTACCTGGATCAGAGATGATTCAAATGGGGTGGCAATGCTAGTTCCTGAATATTTCCTAGACTTTTCCTCGGTGTACAGGAGGAGACACTGCTCCGGAAGCGAATCCCAGGGCTAAGGGGGTTGGGATTAAGAGACCATGTAGAGTCAAAGATTCTGTGGCTCGTCTGCTCAACAGCAACACTGGAGCATGCGTTCACACCAGTCTGATGAATGGCACTGCCAGGTGTGGTACCTTTAAACAAATAAATGATAAGGCTTTAGTCTAGTATTAACTCTTTCTCTCAAGGTAAAGAGGAGTGTGGAATGTCTAAATAAGACTGCCTTAGAACACTCATAAAGGTCACATTCCAATTGCTTACACCAAAAAACAGGTGCAGATGATTCATTTGATGAGGCTGTCTCCTAGAAGGTCTTTTGGAATGTTTACAAAGGTCACGTTCTAATTGCTTATAGCAAGGACCAGGTGCAGGGGATTTATTTCGTGAGGGCTGTCTTCCGGAAGATTCATGTTGAGGTCATCTATGACGGTTGCTTGACGCTTTTTCTGGTGGATTTTCTGGATGCTTCCTTTGGTGCCTGAAACCTGACCTTGCATATGAATGGTAAAACATTTGTGAAAGCTATTATGCCTTTTCAAACAAACCAGGAAACATCAGCTGCAGCTAACTATTACCAACAGCATGTAATATGGTCAAACGTCAGGGTACAATACCTATGTTCATTCATAACTGTTGGGAGGAATGGTATGAGTCATGCCAGTATACTGTGATAGTCAAGAGAGGTGAGCCGTGTCAGGAATCTGACAGACCAAGACCAGCTGGTGGAACATGCACAGGAGCATCAGAAACCAAGGTCAAGAACCAGGAAGACTGAGTGGATCCCAACCTGTTAATCAGAACGAAGAGGACCAAGTAGAGGAGAGAGATCCCTTAAATAGAAGCTGGATGAGGCGAACCACCTGAAGAATAGAATCACCAAGACAAGTGTAGAAAAGTCATCCTTTTTGCCCAGATCACCCCATCTTTTTGGCTGATGCTGGTGGTTACTGACTTTGAAAGTGTTCTGGGCACTGCTAACCAGGGCCAGTGCTCTATCCTCCAAAAGGTATAAAGCAATTGGTGTAATTCTAACTGGCCAAGACAATCTACCTTTAAGTGCCTGGTATGTGGTAGGGCATTAAGACTCGGAGACTCAGCTGGCCTTAATGCACTCACATGTGCACTGCTGTTTTGTCCAGTGTCCTCTTAAAGTTATCCCTGCCTTGCAGGCTAGTTTTACAATAAAACAACATTTAAATTTGACTTTGGAATCAAACGTTCTTCCAAAGCCAAAAACGATCTATTTATAACTTACAAGTCACCAATTAGGTTCACCCTAGGTACTCCTAGAGTAGGGTGCCTTGTTATAATAAAAAGCAGAGACCATATAAAAGATGGTTCCCAATGCCCTGGTAGGGTTAAACAGCAGAAGTCATTTCTCCCTATTGTACTGCTACTACGCCGATGGGAATGTGCCCTCGCTTAGAACTAGAGGGATGGTGGAGGCCTCAATGGAGGTTGAAGTGGAAATAAAATGGGCAGGGCAGGTGGTAGGGATTGGGGGGGGGGCTTAGAAGGAAAAATAGATGTGCTATGCAGGAGTAGTATCCAAGCACCGCCCGTACCGGCAGCAGATTTCAGGGGGATAAAGCAGCAGTTGGTGACTGAGGGAGCAGTGATAGAAGTAGGTGAAAAGCAAGCAGAGGACCATGTTTCATTAACAAGGGAGCTAAACAATATTGATTGGGCAAGGACTCATGGCTGAACAGGGATCTGGCTGGGGCCAGTGCCATGCTGCACAAAGAGATTATGGAATGGTTGGTTAGGGCTCCTGGGGAGCACAAGAAGGAGCAAATGGGTACGAGAGAGTTGGGAGGGGCAGTGATGGAGATCTATTATGGAGTGATAGGGAAGGGGAAGAGTTTGGGAGGGAGTGGACTGTGGAAGAGAGCCCCAAATTGTGTCTGGTCTGCGAAGCCCCAGGTAAAATATGCAAGAGGGCTGGGCATACAGGGGTTGAGATGGGAATACAAGGAAGTGTCTTAGGGAAGGCGAGGCCAGGTTGGTAATCTGTAGTATATTTTGTGATTTAGTACTCCACCAGGTAGCTAGTGAGGGAATGGGTAGGGTAGCCAACAGTTGGAGAGGTCCTGTTACCAGCACACTGGAAATTGATTCTCTTTTCCAGGCGGGCTGTGTTCTGGGGGTCCAGACTCGGGAGAGCTACATGTGGCTCAACAGCCCCAAGGGGAAGAAAGAGCGCAGCCCTGTACGGCTAGCTGGAATCCGGTGATGAACTTCAAATTTATGACCACAGGAAGGTCCATCAAGTCCCCAGCGGTGCAACATGTGGAAGAATTCAGGGCATATTTCACCAGGCTGGATTATGGGAGTATGCTTTCCGCTTCAGTAGAAAGGTGGGGAGGGCAAGGTACGGCCCACCGAGAAAGATTTTTAAGTGATAATACAGCACTTGCGCTTGACCACTTTCAGGAGCAATTTAATACCAATGTGCGCAGACAATCAGGGATCCAGTTTGAGCAGTCACTGCTGAATTGTGATGAGAAGAGTTTGAAGGAAAGGGAGGTGTTGGAGGATGCAGAAAGAAGGGAGGTTGTTTTGCAATAGTGGGAAGAAGGAGCAGCGGGTGGTCTACTAATTTATCTGCACCTAGTATGTTTCAGGAAGCAAGGTGCCAGCCACAGGCCGCAGAATAGGTCAAGATTTGGCAACATCAGATGCTGTTGAAGTGGCGGGCCCCTGAGCGGGCACCGACCTTGGTGCCAGGTAAGAAGAGACATGAGGTTTACACAGCTAGCACTGGGCAAAAAGGGATCAAGGAAGGGAAGCACCAGTCTGGCGGGGAGGGTCTGTGTGAAGATTGTGTCTGTAGGTGTCAGGGCTAGGGAGCCTCCAGGCAGTGGGGATGCCCTCTTGACAATGGTTTCTGTGGGTGTTGGTGTTAGTGAGCCTCATGATAGCAAGAGGTCCACTTAAGGAAGGTATGCTACGTGTGGGACACTGGTGTTGGTACGGAGGACCACCTGGTGCGCACAGACAAAGACAGGTCCAGACAAAAGGGGGGTGACCTGGAATCAAAAGACAAAGGATTGCCATGGGCAGACAATAGGGTTACTTGCATGACGAAGGGTGTAGGGCAAGAAGGGGTGCAGGCGGGCGACACAACATAGGATGCAGGTGACAAGCTAAAGAGAAAGGAGGTGAAATTTAAAAAACAACCTTATATGGAGACATCAAACTGTTGAAAGCACATCTTATGCAGTCGACCAAAGAAAAGATTTAGAAAGGAGGGTATGTCGAGATTCTGAAATTCTTCCACAGGGAATTGAGATCCAAGAAAGGCTCCAAGGAGGAATAATTAGAATTGTCCAAAAGGCAAGTGACAATTGATAATTGGAACACTGCATTTCTAATTTATGCGGGTGTCTAGTGTGAAAAGTTCCTGGAGAGGTAAGTGTTGCTCATTGAATACATTGATGTAATTAGGAAGGTGCAGTTAAATTAATGGGGCTATGCTTGGGCACAGTCTGACAAGTAATTTCTGGCTTGGTTAGCAGTGGACCAGTGGGCTCAATGGAGAGGAGTGGAACACAGACTTGGGTCAGCATTTGATGGACCTGGCAAAATTTGGCAACACCGTTTTTACAGCTGGTGGGCTGCAGATAGTGTACAAGACTTTTCTTGGGTACCCCACTCGGGGTCGGTGGGGGTAACACTAAAGCCAGGGTCCGGCAAGCTATAATTACAACAAAGGCATATGCACAAGGTAAATTTGCACTTTTTTACATGAGTGCTTGAAGTTTTCAGGCAGGCACTCATTGGAAGTTTTGTTTAGTCCTAGAAGTACTTTTTGATATTATTCTGTTACACTTGGCAAACTGGCAGTTTATGAGACCGTTGGCACAAGGGATCTAAGGACATTCCACTACTTCATATGCATGAATCTTCACTAGGCACTCGACTGAGGTTACGTTGTTAAGAACGCATGCTGAGAGAGATCAGGACAGCATACAGTTAAGGTGGATACAGATCTTTTTCACATCTTGCATTCCTCTCATGGATTTGTTTATGAGCTGACAAGGTTGTTTTGTATTCTTTTGATTGTTCCGGAAGAAGGCTACTGAAGATCAAGATTTACTTGTGTATCATTGCAGCATACTTCCCAAAAATGTCCCCAGAAGAAGGGTTCTATAACCCGAAATGCATAGGGGTTGTTCTGAGTATACTTTTGATTTCTACCAATTTTAACAATTTAGTGATGACTCATATATTATATGCATATGAACTGTTTTTTTTGAATGATTACGTTTTTTGTGAAAAGTCAATTCAGACACAAAAAAATCAATGATAAAATGGATTTCAACTTAAACGTGTGTACAATCTGTGATGTATTTAACAAATCGTTTTAAAAACAAAATGAATACATAACTCATAGAAACCTTAGGGGCAGTTAGCAGTGCGCTGTGTACAGGGATGGAGGTTCTCAGTATTCTGTTTTTCATACAGTAGTTCACAGGGCCTTAGGCGGATCCCTTCACACAGCAGCAGGCACAGGTTTAAAGTTCTATTAAGTATAACTCAGCCACAATTAGTTGAAATGGTGTGCAGGTTGTAATTTTTACTTATTAGAAGTACATTTCCTGCCTTTACCACTCAACCAGTACCCATAAAACCATGTCATTTAAAGACATAGCTGACCTGACAACTAATCAAGCAGAGGCTAAAGTCTACTCTGTGTAAGAAGCTGAATCCATCTTCTCATTAATACAGGATGTTAGATCTTTCGGTGCCACCCCCGGAACATTACAACAGATGTTACGAAAATTGGAATTCACCATGAGGAAGGAGATTAATCAGCGCTTACATGTAACAACATTCATAGAGTACCATAAAGTGAAACGCATACCTAGGGGCATCAGAATAGCCTTAAAACCAATGTTGTTTATATACAACAAAGGTTTTATGACAAGTTGATATGCAATCTTAAACAAATGCTTGCTTGACTTAATCCTGCTGATTATTGAGAAATTATCATCTATTCTCAATGAATTGGCTACTGAAATTGTCAAACGTATGAAATCTGAAGAATGGAGGAAAACCTTAAACAACATAAATGCCAGGTTAGAGGAACATGCCAAAGGGGTCCATGACCAAAAATTACACAAATTCAAAAGAGATACCATTGATTCCAAGCTGTACGAGAAATACTAATGGGCTAAAGCATATGCGCAAAAAGGTTCTATGAAAAAACGGGCACAACATCATCTGAGGAAAGCATTGCTACAGATAAGGATTTATCCTTACAAAGGCCACCAGTATCTACGATATGAAATTCAACATCAGTAATTACAGATGGTGAGAGCTCAACCAGTGTTAAACAGTCTTTTTTAGACCAGGGTCATAAGTCTAACCATCCCCCAGACAAGGGAGAAACTTCAAAAGGCACCGAATCTGCAGGGTACAAAAGAGAGCAGTAGATTCATCCAGACCTCAGCGGAATCTGAAGAAAACAGTGACCTAGTTATGAATATTTCAAAAAGGACATTCAATGCTGGTTAAAAGGCTGTACTCAATAATGACATGACTTATGTTCCCACTTACTCATCAAATTGGAAACTGAAATTGCATTGTTTAAATTCATGCGTAAGCTAAGATTGAGATGGTTTTTCCATACTATGGCATCTTCACAAGATCAGATACCACAAGAACCAACGGATAGATTTCATACTAAAAGTACCTTTATGGCACCCTATTCTCATAAAACTCTCGACACCTTTGAATCATTTGTCAAAAAAGATTTAGAATCCATCAAATATCAACAACCTGAAACATACAAATCTCACTCCAAGAGAACAGAGAATGCTACGTTCCTTAAGTCAGGACAACAATTTAATCTTTCAACCAGCTGATAAAGGAGGGGCAATAGTCGCCATGGTCAAAACATTTTATGAACAAGTTCATGAACACATAATTAATACATGCGCCTACATTTGTTTGGAAGGTGATCCCACCATAGAATTCATGGCTACGCTAACAGCAATTTTGGAGGATGCTGAACACATGGGTTGGATCAATGAAACAACTAGAATATTCTTACAACCAACATCTCCGCAGGTACCACATATATACATACTGACAAAAATGCAAAGGAATGCAGTGGGCCCTCCGTTCCGCCCAATTGTGGCTGGTTGTGGCTCCATCCACGAAGCTATTGGCAAGTATCTCGATTTCTATCTGCAACTGCTAGTTCAATCATGGAATACTTATGTGAAGGGCATCACAGATTGTCTCAATAAACTTGAATTCATACGTGAAGCATTCAATCAAAATGTTTGGCTTTGCACGATTGACGTTGTTGCCTCATACACCTCTATCCCACATGGGAAGGGGTTGGAAGTTGTGGATGGGAGACTACTGAACAATCAAAATCATTAAGTGCCTATGTTGCTGTATGTAGACAGATTGCTAAGAATCTAGAGGCTGAAAATAAAGACAGACCTAATAAGTCACAAAGATGGTTTAACAGTAGCTGTTCCAAAGCCCATGGCGCCCTTCTCAAAGTGCTGAAGATAAGACCTAGAGATAGGGCTCTCGTTGCTAAGCATAAGAAGATATATAAACTGGCTATTGCCAAACGTAAGCAGGAAAATTAAGAGGAAGCTTGGAACAATCTTCTATCAATTGAAGTTCTACGTGATAGTAGTAAGTTTTGGGCAACTATAAACCATCCTTTTTTTCTCAGAACAAGAGAACTCAAACATGGATTGTGTCATTCCCGACGAACAATGGCTCTCACATTTTAGGGAGATTCATGATAATGAGGGTCTTGTTTCAATGGAAGCGGACAACATCCCTATTCAGGGTATGTCTCCCTTAATCTTCGATGTTATTGATGTAGAAAAAGCAATCCGGTGAAATGTCAAAAATTAAGCCCCAGGCCTAGATGGGGTACCAGCGGACCTATATAGATGTTTTCCTAAAATTTGGACTAAAAGTCTGACTAATGTCTTCAATGCCTCGAGTACAGCCGGGTTTCCAGTGTCATGGGCTACATCTGTCATAGTCCAGGTTTTTAAAAAGGGGGTTAGAAGGGACCCCTCGTGCTATAGACCAATCTCTTTGATAGACTCTGCAGTAAAGATCTTGGGTAGAGTAATTTTGCACAAACCTAGGGATTGGTCAGATGGTAGGGGGGTCCTCTCTAACCTCCAATATGGATTTAGAGAGCGTAGGAGCACTTTGGACCAATGTCTGAATTTACATCTCCTTATAAGCAAATACACAGTGGCCAAAGAAGGGTTTTTTTATATGGGTTTTATGGATCTTTCCTCAGCATTTGACTTGGTAAATCGGTCAAAACTTTGGTCAATCCTGCAAGAAATAGGTATCGACCCACCACTGGTTAACTTTTTAGCTGTTTTACACCAGGATCTTTTAGCGTCAGTCAGGGTTACTCGGGAGGGAAGATGCACTAGCCACTTTAGCTCAAAGAGGGGCGTCAGGCAAGGATGTATCCTGGCCCCCCCTCCTTTGTACTTTATACATTAATGCCCTAGAGAAGTCTTTGGGAGTGGCCACCTTGGATGTCCTGCGTATAGGAGAGTCTGTTTTCCTGGTCCTCCTGTACGCGGATGATGCTGTTCTATTGGCACGCACTGGCCTTAGTCTCCAGAGGTTTCTGGACCACTTTGGGGACTTCATGGGGTCCTTGGATCTGAAAGCAAATATTAAGAAGTCGCATGTCATGGTGGCAGGGGTCCGCGGTAGGAGTTCAAAGCTAAAATCCTTTTTTTATAATGGCGCCGAGGTGACCAAGGTCCCAATTTTTACATATCGTGGGGTCCTCTTTGATGAAAAAGGAACCTGGGGACCACAACAGAAGCTTAAAAGCAATACTGTAGCTAGGTCTACTTCAGCACTCCTGGGTTTTGCTAAGCGGCTGGGGGCAAGACCAATGGAGGCACTATTAAAAATGTACAAATCGAAATGTTTGGCCATAGCTACTTACGGTGCATCTCTATGGGGTTATACTTCTCAGGATAAGATTCAAGTGGCGGAAAATAAGTTTTTAAGATTACTCCTAGCAGTCCCCCAGTCGACCCCAACCTATTCTTTACACACAGAATTAGGTTTAGGTTACGTTACAGATCAGTTAAAAGTTGCCCCACTGATCTGTTGGTTAAAGACTTGGCTAAACGAAGAAACCACTCTGAACCACCTGATCCTAAGTGACTGTGTATCCATGGATAAGGCAAATAGGGTCCCATGGCTGGTGTATGTTAGAGCGATGTTCACCAAGCTAGGGCGCCCCGAGATTTACACATCACCTGAATGTATTAAAAGAGAGGATGTAAGCTGGACAAAGAACAATTTTCTGAATATATTAGAAATGGAACGGGAGGTGCAGGTGTTAAAGAAACCGTGTGTTAAAGCTAATTATCTGGGGTGCTTGGCTTAGCGCCCGACGGGAATGGCGGCGCCCGAGTGAAGCTCCTCGGTGATATCGGGCGACTGCAACCTTCTCGTGCTGTTCCAGTGCTGCAACCGAGATGTGAGAACGTTGGAACTTCTACTCCTCCTTTTCTGACCTTTGCGGTTCTACTCGGCAGCGTAATAACGAATTTCTGGACAATGTGAGTTTTTTTACATTGTCGCTGCTTCGCGACCGCCATTTTGTTTTTCCACTTATGTTGAGACGCCGACTTTGGATGTTTCTTTTGAAAGACTGTGGCTTTTTATCCACTACCACTATCATTCCTCCTGGTTGACTATTTCTTCTTGGATACCAGCATACTTTTTCCGCATGTTTCCAGGGTTATTAGTGTGCCTATTCTGACTGAATTGATTGCGGTGGCCATTTTGTGCTTCCTTCCTCCTCAATAACTTTCTGATATTTCTGGCCCTGCTTTTGTTGCTCTTCTTTATGGGCAGGTCTAAATGCAGTCTTTCTATGAAAACACCAGCAAAGCAGATCTTTATTAAGAACTCAAAGCTTTTTACCGAGTTCTCCCACTTGCAAGACTCTTTATCTCTTCCTCCAACGATCAACATGGCGGCTTCCGACCCTACGCTGGCGACCTCTAGAAAATCCCTTTCCAAGCGCATCAAGCATAACCCTCCATCACTGCCTAAATCCACCTCACCCGTCTCAATGGAGATATTATTAGAGGAGATTAGGGCATTACGCCCCTTTATGGAAGACACTAACGCAAAGCTTCAAGTCCTCACTGACACCTGGGCACAACTGGACAACAGAGTTACTGCAGTTGAACAATCTATCTCTTCCATTACAGATACCTGCACGAAATGTTCTCCTCTTCAATCTCAAGTCTCTGTTCTTCAGCGTCAAGTTGAGGAGCTTGAAAATCGCAACAGGCGTAATAACCTCCGTATATATGGTCTTGCCGAGGGACAGGAGGGGTCTGATCCTCTCACGTTCTTTAAATCTTTTATCCCCAAAGTCCTTCATATGCCAGAGGGCACCATGCTTAACATTCAAAAAGCGCACAGACTGGGCCGTCTTTCCTCATCTGCTTCTTCCTCACAAAAGCCAAGAGGGGTGATTCTCTATTTTTTGGAATATAGGGACTTATTAAAAGTTATTTCTGCAGCCAAGTCTTCTCAGCGCGTTACTTGGTCTGGATCCACTTTAATTTTTCCCCAGGATTACGCCAAGGCTACTGCGAACAGAAGGAAGGCTTTCCTAAACAAGTGACCTGCTCTTCGTGCAATGGGCGCTCGATATAGACTCTTCCACCCGGGCCTCCGTCTCCAAAGTTTCATAAACTCCCATCATAGCAACGCCATGAATTCTTCCTCCTCAAATTCTGGCTGATTATATGTCTTCCTTTTGGATGTTGATTTGCCTCCTTTGTTGGTCTGTTGGTTTATTGATTGCATTCAATTTTCTCTTACCTTGTCTGCTTATTTATCGTCTTCTCTTTGTTCTTGTTTTTATTCCCACAGTTCTTTCCTTCTCCTGACGTGATGCCTCCCAGTCCTCTGTTCTGCTTGGTCCCGGTTGTGCCATTCCCTTGTCTGGTTCTTCCCCTCCCCTTGTATCCTCCCTTTGTAGGTATGTTCTCGGTTCATGTATTCATTTGGTTGTTCATATGTAGTCTTCTCTTACTGCTTTCTTTGTTTACTCCTGATTTTATCCAGTCCTTTTTCCTCCTTTTTCTCTCTCTTGCTTTTTCTCTCACTTCTTTTTTTCCTTTTATTATTCAATGTCTTTTCCCTTCTTCTCCTATTGCTTCCTCTCTTTGCTGGCTCACCCTTTACCCTCTTAGATATTCTATTATCCGTCCCTCTTTTTTTAGCTCCATCTTCTCTCATTTGCTACATAGTTTATTTTTAGGCTTGTTTATTGCATTGTATCCTTTCTGTATCAAAATGATTACTTCTTCTGAGTTACATTCAGAGTTACTTGATGGAATGTTAAAGGGTTAAATAATCCCATTAAAAGACAACGAGTGCTATCCCATTTGGCTAGACTGAAAACTGATATTGCCATGCTACAAGAGACCCATCTTTCAGACATTGAAGCTTCTAAATTGAAACGGCTTTGGGTCGGTCATGTTTTCTTCTCCCCAGCCTTAGGGAAAAAGAATGGTGTTGTTATCTTAGTTCACAAAAAGTTTACTGTTTCTGTTACTCATCAGGAAACTGACTCTGATTTTCGCTTGGTGATCACAAAACTAACAGTTGACAATGTACCTATTGTTATTTTTAATGTATATGCTCCGGTTTCTGTTGACAATAATTTTTGGCCACTTATTTTGGACAAACTAATTTCTCTTGATGACAACTATTTCATTTTTGTGGTGACTGCAATCAAGTTCATGATCTCATTCTATATAGACGCTTCCCAGTTAAATTTGTCAAGTCCAAAATGCACACTCAATTTACCTCTACCATTCGACGTAAATCCCTGACGGATATTTGGAGGCTATGCCATCCCGACCTCCAGGAATTTAGTTACTTCTCCCCTCCTCATAAAACACAATCCTGTATTGATGACCTTTTTCTTAGTGTGCCCTTGCCTCAGAGATAGGTTCTATTCTAGTATCTGATCATGCTCCAGTTTTTGTTGATTTTGGCCTAATCCCTTTCTCTCCTTCCTCCGGCAGATGGCGTTTTAATTATTCCCTTCTTGCAGACCCTAAGTTCTCTGGTAAATTCAGTTCTTTCGTTCAAGACTTCTTCACTACTAATACCACCTCTGAATCGTCTCCGACCATGATATGGGATTCCTTTAGGTCAACCGCAAGAGGTTTTAAAATTAATTACGTTTCTCAGAAAAAAGGGGTTTCGAGCAGCAATCCTCCCATCTTCTTGCCAAAATTAAACAGTTAGAATATTCCTACTATCATTCACCCATGGACTCTTCCTTGAAAGATCTCATCACGGCCAAGTTCGCTTTCAATAAATTATCTGCTGATGCTGCGGCTTCCTATCTTTTGAAGAGTAGTGCTCGTTACTATGGGGGTCAAAACAAAATGTGGAAGCTCCTGGCTAACTATTTAAAAACTCGGCAAGACAGAACCTGGATTGCTTCTATAACAGACTCTACTGGTAAATCCCATTTCAAAGATGCTGATATCTTGCAGGAATTTGTCACCTTTTATAAAGAACTCTACACTCCTGAATCCATACCCTCTCCTTCTGATTTATCCTCTTACTTTCAAATACTTGTTCCTCCTACTTCTTCCCATATTGATTTTGATTCTCTTGAGACAGATATAACCTTGGCGGAAATATCTCATGCAGTTTCAGTCCTAAGACGTGGTAAGGCTCCTGGCCGAGATGGCTTCACTATCGAATTTTATGATCATTTTTCAAAACTTCTCCTTCCGCATCTGCTCCTTCTTTTGAATTCCTTTATAGTTAATGGTTCTTCCCAAGGTACTTTTCAAGAAGCTATGATTTGTCTGATCCCTAAAGATAATAAAGACCCCTCGTTTTGTAAGAATTACCATCCCATTTCCATTGTAAATACGGATTATAAGATCTTTGCCAAGTTGCTTGCTTTGCGTATTGATCCCATTTTACCTGAACTCATTGGCCCTGAACAATCTGGTTTCGTCAAGGGTCGTTTGTCCTCTGACAATTCTAGTTTTCTTTAATGTGCTTAGTAAAGCTTCTTCCATACAATATCCACTTGCAGCCATAACTTTAGATGCCGAAAAAGTGTTTGACAGGATTAGTTGGGATTTTATGTTTCACCCTCTTACCTGGATTGGCTTCCCCCCTAAATTGACTTCCCTTATCTCCCTTTTATACTCCGGTCCTAGAGCTTCTATCTTTGCTAACGGGAAGATTTCTGATTACTTCTCCCTTTCCAGAGGGGTTCGACAGGGTTGCGCCTTATCCCCCTTATTGTTTATTGTGGCACTAGAACCATTTCTAACAAAAGTACAACAGGACACTCAAATCACTGGCGATAATCGGGCCCTAATGAAGTCAAATTGTCTGTCTATGCAGACGACATCCTTTTGTATTGTTCCAACCCTGAGTCCTCTTTACCTTCTTTTCTTTGTCAGGTTGATGCTTTTTCGCTGGTCTCAGGTTATCGCCTTAACCGTGATAAGTGTAATGTTCTGCCCCTTAATGTCTTATGTCTCCGTCATTATTTTGACCAAACTGGTTTCTCCTGGCAACCGGCCAATGTAAAATATTTAGGACTGTGGTTCTCCTCTTCTATTTCGGACAGCTTGAAAGCCAATTTTGTTTCTATCACTAAAACATTGTCTGATTCTATCACCAGATGGCACCCTCTCTTCCTCTCTTGTGGGGTAGATTAGATTCAATTAAGATGATGCTGGCTCCTATCATCTTGTATTCTCTTTCTATGATACCTGTTCATATACCTGGATATTATTTCACAAGATTGGATTCAATCCTGTTGAAGTTTCTCTGGAAGAACAAACCTTCACGGATTGCTTTATCCTCTCTTAAAAAGGATAAGATGAATGGAGGTCTTAAGTTTCCGGACTTTAAATCCTACGATTATTCATGTATCCTTAAACAAGCCTCTAGTTGGCTGTCTACGGAAGTCCTCACTCATCCCCCTGTTTGGTTATCCATGGAAAAATCTCTCATCTCGCCGTTTGACTTTCCTGAGATTCTTACTTTTTCTGCTGAAGCTTCTTTTTTGCAATCTCCTATCATTGCTCACTCACGTCACCTTTTAACTCCCCTTTTACCCTCCTCTTATCCCTCTCTTACATCTTTATCTCATTAACCCATTTGGCACAACAAACTACTCCGAATCAAAAACCACTCTTTTTTCTGGAAATCTTGAAATCCAAGGGTTTACTGTGGATTTCCCAACTCCTGCTCGATAACGTTCCCCTAACTTTTGCTGATCTCCAATCTCAATTTCTTCTTCCTAATACTTTTAGGAAACAATATGATCTTCTACTCCCTGCTCTTCTCCAATATCTTCAATCTCTCCCTTCTTCCTCTGACCTGCCTTCCCTCTGTTCTACTATTTTCCCGCTTTTGGATTCTTCTCCTTCGGCCTCTTGCATTTACAAATGTCTGCTAACCTCCTCTGAGCGACTCAAAACGAAGACTGAATTGGTCTGGGAACATGATTTGTCAGTATCTTGGCCCGTCTCTTTATGGGATAAGCTATGGTTAAAGATTCAGAAAACATCAAGGGCTGCCAATACTACTCAAACCCTCTATTTCATTTATCAGCGTTTATTATTTTCCCCGGATTAGTCGGCATAATTTTCTCCCGACCTCTCATCTAAGTGCTGGTCCTGTCCTTACCGATCTGCCACTTACTCCATATGCTATTTCATTGTCCCAATATTGATACCTTCTGGCGTTCAATTTGGTCCCGTATGAACACTATTTTTAACATAAAGCTCCCCTTTTCCCCCTCTGCTGTCCTATTGGGTTCCTTATCTCCACATCTGCCTCATTCCCCTTCTCACTTTAAGTTACTGGACTTATTTTTAGCTGTAGCCTTCCACTTTATCACCTCCAATTGGAAAGATTCGATAAAAGTCAGTTACTCTGCATGGGGAAATGCTATTTGTTTCAATCACAGACTTAATACCAACTACTTTACCCCTGTTTCCCTTGCAATTAAGAGGGATTTAATATGGATTCCTCTTACCACTTATCTTTCCTCACTCTCTACTCCAAGTTCCACCACCATTGGTACTCATACAAACTCATCTGATGAAGTCCGTAAACCTCCATGATTATCCTTTTGTTGTCTTTTTACATGCCTTTTCTTTAATTTTTCCTAATTGATATTCATTGATTATGTTTTGCCTTTATTACTGTTTTATTTACTGCATACAATGTTGTATTCGCATATGTTGCCTTACCTAATTGTTTGCTTATACGATTTTGTTTTCTCCTTCCTTCCTTTTTCTTAGTTCAGAGATACGTGTTTATTGATTTCATTTCATTGTACACCTGCATTATATTTTTATCGTTTTCATATAATCTGATATTGCCTTGATGCACTGTTATTATCTGATTATCATGCTTGGTTTCAATAAACATGAACTTAAAAAAAAAGCTAATTATGTATTATTAACTACCCCTCACTGGAAACATATCTAAAAATTGTAACTAGACCATTCCATCGCCAGCTTTTGATTAGATTTCGTTTTAACCTAATTCACCTAACCCTAGGCGTTTTTCCAACATGGGGTAAACAAGAAAATTCTATCCCATGCCACTGCGATAACTTTTCCACACAAGACACAATGCACTTTGTTATGTTTTGTGAATATTACTCTGAGATCCAGAAATTTGTTTTAGTTCCAATCCTGAGAGAGGCGGGTTTCTTACAAGTTAGGCCCGCTTTGATTTATTTGCAGATGTTAAGTAGCACTCGCGATATTTATTGTGTTGCTAGTTTTTTGGTGGCCTGCTCGGATCAATAACAAAAGATCAGCCGTCCTCAGTATCCCTGCCTGATTTTTAGCTGTTTTTTAAAAATCTCATGATGTATATCTTGGCCCTACTGTATATTTTATAATTGAATTAAAGCACTGATTGTATATATATGATATGGAATGTTTTTACAAATGTTTTTACTTTGTTTTTTATGATTTTAAGTAATCGAATAAAGTGTTTTGACTGACTGACTGATTAAGTGAATGGAGTATTTTTTTTAGAGTTATTACAATTTTCTCTATACCAAAGCTACTTCTCATGGAATGGGAATTTCTTCCGGCAAAGGACCGGGACATCTATGGGCTTTCCTGGAGCGCCCTCGTATGCAAATACTTATATGGCATACTTCGAACATCTACATTTTCTTCATAATGAATTATGCCAAAAACATGCAATCACGTATATGCGTTATATTGATGATATATTAGTAATCTGGCAAGTGCCACGTCAAATACTTGAGACCAACATACACGTGCTCAATCAGCGCAATCCTCTCATTCAATTCACATATAACATAAAAAAAGACAACATAACTTTTTCGGATGTCCTTATACAAAACACTGATAAAGGTCTACAAACATCAGTCTATAAAAAAACTCACAGACAGGAATAATGCACTTCATGATGACAGTTTTCACCCTATGTCATTCAAAAAACATTTACCAGTTTCCCAATGTATCTGGATTAAACGTATCACCTCAAATGACATAAATGCAGAAATACTCATTCAGGAGCAAGTCCAAAGGTACATTAAACGAGGCTATCCCACTGAAATATTACAAACAGCAAAGATTATGGTAAACCAAAAACGACGTGAAGATTTACTATCAAGTTCAACGAAACGGTGTATAAAATATGAGGTTTTTGTGGTAAAACATTCACACCAAGCAACCAAAACTAAGAAGTGCATTTAAAAAGAAAGGGAAATTGTGGAACAGGAAACAGAGTTCACATCTATATTTAATGACAAACCTCTAAGCTCCAAGAATTTGAGGGAGATTATGAAAACTTCACGTCAGGAAAAATCTAAAAAATTCAAAGGCATGAGGAAATGTTGGAACTGTGGCCAGTGTGGAAAAGTAATCACTGGGGACACTTTTGTGCATCCTCATACCTGAAAGAAGATTGGTTTGAAATACTCATTGGACTGCAATACTGAAGGTGTAATATACGCTATTCAATGTCCATGTGGGCTGATTTACGTACGCAGCGATGGAGCAAGGTTTCGTAAGTAGGAAACTTGCTTGGATTCAACCCTCTAGAACAACATGTAATAACGTAACTAATATGTTTTGTGAATACTAACAATGCACACACAACATTTTCTTCATCTAGGGGAAGCTTATCTATATGCTTTACTAACAAGTAACTCGAGTGTCTTAATATGGCTCCCGAAAATGCGGGAATTCTTCTGCGCATATGTCTACTGCATCTACATAGTATGTCGTCCTTTGCGTTTGGTGGGAATTGTTGCAGCTGCGCAGTAGTATTAAAAATGGCCGCTTTGAACCTCACATGCTAATGCATATGGCTATGCTTAAACTAAACTTCGCATGTCTTGCTAATCTGCTAATGTAATAGTTCAAATAATATTGGTATTAGAGTAGGAATGAGTGGTATACAGTGCATTCATTTATTTTCATATTCTAACACATTTTATTTGACTTTATTATTAGTTCATATTTGGGCCTGGAGGGTGACTGAATTCTCCATCTTGTCTAACTTGCCGCATTCGTACTGGACTTCTTTTGAACACTGTGCCACAACAATGAACCACAGCCAAGGACTTTCTAACCAGCAAGAAGCTTGAGAACCTCACCTCATGACCCAGGGAGGGGAATTGACGAGAGCAGCAAGGTCCCCCCTGTGGATGTGGGGCGGGCGCTGTCTGCTCTGCATCTACAGGGCTTGCTTCAGAGTGGCTGCGATGGGACAATACCAGGTGCGAGACTCCTTTGCCGCTGGAAGGTGGCAACGACAAGACGCAGTGAGTAACAACCCCTGACATTGAGCACTGTTGATGCACCATACTCCTGCCACCCTCCCCCCATCCTCACCTGCTGGCTCCTAGCAGCTGAGGGCCTGGAACTGCCGGAGACGGATCCCTCAGCACAACCCTTCCTTTTGAAATCCTGCGCCGGGCGGAGACTCTTTTATAAACCTCGGCAGTGAAGCCCCGGGGACTGCCAGCAGGCTGTGTCCTCTTCTCTATAGCCCGGGGTGGGGGAGACAACTCCCCTCGGTATACATGATACCCCTGATTCAAAGACTTGCGCTTAACGCCTAACACTCCCTAGAACTGTAAGGTTTATTGTCCCTTTTGAGGATTTGGATGGCAGCATGTTCTGCAACCGACCTTTTGGTATTATTTACTGTTTAGACCTGTTTTGGTCAGTTGAGTTACTGTGTTTATACCCAAATTGCCTTAATGAGGACTACTTGCTAGTGATACAACGCCTATGTTTGAGTGCGGGGCGGGGGGAGACGCGGGAGGCTAGGGGGAGGCTGCGCGGGGCGGGATGGGGATGGATGGGGAAAATAGGAACCATTTAGACAACGGATATGGCTGAGATAAAAAATCTGTACCTGGAATGTTAGAGGCATGCACACACCATCAAGTCGATACCAAATATATTCCTATCTAAAGCGCCACCGGATACATATTGCACTCTTACAAGAGACACATCTGAACAAAGTCGAAGTCCGTACATTACTCCGCAGATGGCGTGGGCAGCTATACGCCACTGAATACTCTTCACACTACTATGGGTTCGACCTGGGACCCCTCTGACTGTGACACAAACACAGATCGACCCTGATGGTAGGTTTGTGGCAATTCAGGGCAGACTAGATGGCCAACCGGTGGTACTGGGCTCCTTATATTCTCCGAATACCGAGCAAGGACGTTTCTTGGCATGACTCTCACTGATCTTAGCGCCATGGCATGGCATCCCATGGATTTTAGGGGGCGATTATAACTGCATCCTGGATGCACAGCTTGACCGCTCTTCCCCACCTCAGCACGGCACGTCTGCGCACGGAGCCATGAAAGCGTTAACTGCCTGGGCCACACAATAGGACCTACATGACACATGGCGCACACACAACCCCACCACTAAGGTATATTCCTACTACTCGGGGGCACATAACCTGCACGTGCGGCTAGATAGATACATGGTATCAACTGACCTGCTGCCCCTAGTTATCGGCGCACGATATATGGGATGCACCCTCTATGACCACAACCCACACATTCTAGATATAGCATGGGAACGCCCGCACCCCCCCATCCCCACCTGGAGGCTCCAACCAGCCCTTATGCAAGATGCAACATTCCGGGACTCCCTTCTTACACAAACAGCGCAGTACTTTGAGGACAATGCAGGCTCGGCGTCCACCCCCCAGATAGAGTGGGATGCCTTGAAAATGGTAATTAGAGGTCACTGCTTGGGAACGGAAGGACACATGCAGAAACAACTAGAGAGTGACTTGGCACGCGTGGAGTCTGAACTGCTCCAACGAGACCAGGAAGTGATTAATGGCACCGATGGCGCTCTACTGACAGCGCGCAAAGAACACGCGCGACTGATGGAGCGACTTCGTACCCTTAACTACGCAGCCCACTCAGCACGCAAGCACCACCTCAGTGACAAACCAGGCAAATTACTCGCATGGCTAATCAAGCAGGAGGATCGGGCGCAGCCGGTATCAGCGATCAACACTAATGAGGGTGGGATGGTCTATACACAGAGGAAAATACACGAAGCTTTCACGAGACACTGCAGACTGCTATATATGTCTCGTCTGCGAGTCCCCCGCAAAGCTATAGCAGACTACCTCTCAGAATTGCAGCTACCGCAGCTGACTGCTACACAACAAGACGACCTCGGAGCTCCGATCACCGCTGAGGAGCTACGCACAGCCATTTTTAACTTGTCTAATGGTAAATCCCCCGGTCCGGACGGGTTGCCTGTCCAGTTATATAAGGCCTGCTCAGAAGTCCTTATTCCTGCATTACTGAAAGTATACGCAGCGGCCACAGAGGACACCTCCCTCCCACCCACACAGAACGAAGCTAACCTTATCTCCATTCTCAAGCCTGGCAAAGACGCTACACAAATGGGCTCCTATCGCCCGCAGGCACTCTTAAATACGGACTATAATATACTCGCCTCCACCTTAGCCCAGAGACTAGCCCCCTTGGTTCCGGGGCTGGTACACCAAGATCAAAACGGCTTCGTCCCCACACGCAACACCTCACATAATATCAGCAGACTGTTTCGCATACATAAATACGCTATTCGCCTATGGCCGCGGTCGGGGTGCCTAGTACTGGACCTCAAAAAGGCCTTTGACTCAGTGGAATGGCCATACCTAGAGGCAGTGATGGAGAAGTACGACTTGGGTGATGGTTACGCAGATATGGTTAAATTGTTGTATCAACGGCCCACCGTCCGTGTCCGCACGGGCAGACTCATTTCTGATGCCATACGGGTGCGAAGAGGCACCAGACAGGGCTGCCCCCTATCCCCATTGCTGTTTTCCATGGCTATGGAACCTCTGGCTACAATATTGAGATCACAGGGGGAGGAGTGGGGAATCCCGATGGCGGATGGTATACATGCAGTCTCGCTCTATGCAGACGACCTGCTTCTATACGTCAGGGATTTGACCAATGTCCCGAGATCTGTGGCCACAATATTCCAGACCTTTGAGGACATGTTGGGCTTACGAGTCAATTGGACTAAGTCAGGCGCATATTCATTCAGCCCGGAGACACCTGAATGCGACATCAGACTCGGGGGTGAAAGACTCAATTGGTATCCCACGACGTTCCGATATCTGGGAATACACATATATAGGAACCCAGCGGACGTACTGGATGGGAACCTGGTGAGGGTGATCTCCTCATTGCGCGCACAGGTGACTTTCTGGAAAACCCTTCCCCTAAATGTGCAGAGCCGAGTGGCGCTAACGAAAATGATAGTCCTACCACGACTATTGTATTACTATGCTAATATACCGAACTACGTCCCTGCCAAGTTGTTCCCAGACTTGAAGACCCTGCTTCACGACCTAATCTGGAACACGGGTAGGCCCCGTGTAGCGTTGGCAAAGCTATATATGACAAATGAGGCAGGGGGCCTGGCGGTTCCTAATCTGGAACTGTACTATCTGGCAGCACAACTGCAATGGGTATCGGGATGGCTAAGTGGCAGAAATTCGGAAGACACGGCCACGGATACCACTCAATAGACCCACACACAAATTTGCACGTTTTTCCACCCCCTGACTAAAGCCTCACGCCCCACACAACTACACACAATGGTAGCACACAAATGCTTCTTACGCTGCTTGAAATCGACCCGAGCGGTGAAACCATACGCCCCAATACTCCCCTTACTGGGCACTCCCAGAGGAGATGGCGTACTGACGGAGGCTGCGCTGGAGAGATGGACGCAGGCGGGAGTGGAGACATTAGGGGACCTCTAGGCCGATGGAACCTTACTCACCTTTGCTGAACTTGCAGCGGACACAAACTTACCGGCTGGTCAGTTTCTGACCCACGCCTCCCTGGTGCGGACGCTACCGAACGCCTGGGGCGATATCTCTGAGGAGCCGCCAATGCATCAGTTCATACAATATCTGCATGTCATGGGCAATGGCACCCACGTGGTACACTGGCTGACGCAAGCTCTCTTGGAACATACGCAACAACCCACCCGAAAACTAAGAAACAAGTGGGAAGCGGACAGAGGGCGGGCCTGGACTGACAAAGAATGGGCAATGGTGCTGTATAGCCCTGTTAATGTCCCACGTAACTCCCGTTTCAAAATTATACAATTCTACATTTTGCACCGCGCGTACCTGACACCTGAAAAAATCAACAGATACTTCTCGGTTACCAACGCTGCATGCAGAGATGCTCCTTGATTGGAGCAGACCTGCTACATATGCTCTGGCTGTGCCCCAACATCCAGGCGTACTGGAGTATGATCACATCACTACTGACACAACGCACAGACGAAGAAATACCGCACACGTGGGAGGCTTACGTCTTGGGGCTTTACAAAAGGACCAAACAGAACAAGGTACTGACGCGATTTTGGGATCTGGGACTAGTCACGGCCAAACGCTTACTTACCAGATGCTGGAAACACAGAGAACCCCCGCTTACCCAACACTGGTAGACCTCTTTCATAAACTGGGCAGTGGCGGAGGGCACAGTGCTGCGCCGAGAGAAAACGATGGGACTGAGAAAATTCCCAATAGCACACCTCTGGGATACCACACTGAAATCCTTCCAATGAGCCAGTCTAGCACAAGTGATCACCTGAAATAAGACACGCGTTCGGAATAGACCAAAGATATGGGAATAGACAGATGTCCTGTGTACCCCGGGCCTCCCTCTCCGCCAGAGACTAGCTACACAACGTGACATGCGTATCCACTTAACGGCAGAAATGGTAGGGAATGCAATAAATTGTAATCATACACCCCGCGCACTTAGGAGTTGATGCTTCCCGATAGCTTGGAAACAGCTACGCTGTCTCTCCCCCTCTCCCTTCCCCCCCCCACTGGGCGGACACCCCAATCCACGAGCTGGACGTGGCCAACACCTTCGCTGCCGGCCGCTGAATCTCCCTGTGCCCGCATACCGGCACTCCCCGCGCACACCTAACACTGGCACTAGCGGACACACCTCATCTTAATTGTCTATTTGGACCCCTTCCCACTTTGCACTTACCTCTCACCCACCTTTATACATTTATAGACAATATTTTTATTTTTATTTTTTTATCATCCTTATCCCACCTTTCTCCCCAAACTCATCTTACCCTCCTGTTTACACGATGGTTCCGTAATTGACAATAGGGTGCTATCACTGTTGATAAGACTCTTCTTAAAATTGTATATGTGAAATTGATAATTGTACTTCATCTGGCACTCAGTACCACCACACGAGCTAAAGTGAGATATGATGCACCACGCATGGACCGCAAGATATAACCAGGAGATGCGTCACACTGAGAACCACAAACAGACCCACTTCTCAGCACACTATTATGTCCTCCACAATGCTGTCCCCGACCACAGATGCCGCCGCATGCACACAAAGACTAGAGACAGGTCGCATGCGGCCTCACTAGACTATCCGCGACAACTATACGACACACATTTACTCTCCCGAAATTTATTAGCAAACTATTGTTGGGTGAAATAATTACAATAACGGTGTGAAGAGATTATAAATGATGTGTCATTTCTTATTTACAGTCTTCAACTGCTTTTTGTAAATATATGTACTGATTACAACTGCCATTGATTAAGAAATGCTAATAACTGGTTCGATGCTGATGACGGAACCACTCCATCATCAGCTGCGGGTGCACTGTGCTGATGACGGAGCTGTTCCGTCATGGCCCGCTCGGAGCTCCGTCATGAGCACAGCTCAACCGAGGCTGGTGACGGAGCAGTTCCATCACCAGCATGCGGCCGCCGCGCGGCCGCCCCTCTCCCTTAGCACTGCGGCGGAATAGCCGCCGCAGTGAAGGGGTTAAAAAAATATTCAAACAAAAAAATGACCCAGGGAGGGGAAGAAGCATTTGGACAAATTATATACATTGTACATAAAGTAACATGAATATTGCTGGGAGGAATAAAGCATGGGAAAATAAAATTAAGGGTGGGAACATAGAACAATTAAACCAAAGAAGATTACTTCATATTAGTATGGTGTGCTGACCTCTCCCCATCCCACTGGCCAATCAAATGAAGGGAATACACAAATATTGAAACATTGGAGGGAGGTACATACACTGAGAATACTATAACGAAGGTAGGCTTAGTCAGTTAGATTGTCCGACTTGTCACAGACCTGTCACTGACCCAACACTTCGGAAGAAGAGGGCAGATGCCGCGGAGATCAGAGGGTTGGTTGAGCACTCTGAAAGAAGTATCGGGAGATTGCTGAGGAGAAGAATCTGTTCATCTAGAAGGGGAAGAGAGTAGCACCAGAGAGGGGTGTAACGCTGGGGTTGCACTTAGAAGAGGTTACCTGTCCTATCCTGCACCTGTTCTGAACTACTGGCTCCTGTATAGTTGGGGGCCCCCTTTTACAGCCCTTGGCCAGGGGTTGGTCCTCACACCATTCTAGGTAAATATAAATCTGTGTGCCATGTCCTTGTACCATTTACCTTTCTCACCCTTCTCAGGTACCAACGGCATGAGATTTTACAACTTTTTTCATGGTCTTTACTTGAATCAAAATTTATTTTCGAACGTTTGGTCTTTTAACATGTATTGTTATTTGACTCACAAAACTATTGCTTAGATAAAAGTTTTAAAACTCTCCAGAGTATGTGGTCATTCAAAGAATTGAAGGTAAATGTTGTTTAATACATATTATGCTAACAACCTGTCCGATCTATCGACCAGAGAAAATAAAGAGCTAAGGAATCAAGGTACTGGTAAGAATTGGTGTATGGGTATAGGTCATTATAAGAGAAATAAATTCCTGATCGGCAGAGGGTGATTATCAGCTTAATGAACGTTTGGTTATGGGCCAGGGTGAGCATGATGTTTAGAATTAACCCAAGCTGGTAACCCCACGCCATCAGCAGAACCTCTCGTAAAATCAAAACTAGAATTATCAAACAAAAGAGCATGATACACACAAACAACAAAAACTCATGTTTAGCTGTACATTGAATAATTCCCACCACACTATCCAACAACTTAGATGTACAGTTTTAAAAAAAATCTTAACTCCGATAGGTTCAGATTTCCATTTACAATTAGCCCGCAGGGAAACTTTTTGGATTAAGTATCTCGGAACCATAATTCCTAAGGGTCTCAATGATCTTTATGAGAAGCTTTTTTAATAACTATGTATGCACGATGAAACCTCAATATTAAGAATGTGTATTATGAATTTGTGCATCTGGATCCGCAGGCACTGTCCAATTATTCGTACACTTGTTCACAGCCAGCTTCTTTTGACAGTAGTTACTGGCCACACCTTCCTTGAATAACCAGATTTTCCTCGGTTCATACTTTTTCATGTACACTGCTACATTTTGACATGGGGTGTCTGTAGTGGGAAACAGATCGTCACATATTTCTTCTCGACATTTTTTTACTTACAATGACAGTTGGCTACACTTTTTCATACCAGCATGTTTTACAATCAGTTTTTTTTCGGTTTACAATTTCCAGGCATACAGTCAGAATTGTACACCGGGTGCCTGTAGGGTCCTTCATTTTTTACCCTTTGTTATGCTCTCAGTAGCATCAATAACGTTGGCTCAATGCTGAATTCATTTTCAATGAGCCCCAGATGGGGTGGTTCTTACATAAATGCCGCTGGACACTTTCACGTCGTCAAGGTGTTACATGACAGAGTACGTCGCGACGTCACCCGCGGGTGAGTTGCACTCGACTCTTGATACTCCCATTTGTTAAAATTTTAATAGCACAACTTCATAGAACTGAATATTCACTCTTCTGCGTTTTCTGATTCCAACATTTCAGAGCCACCAACACAGGGTAAGACATGCTTACGGTCGACCGTGTTTGCTTGAGCTCATCAGCATCTTCGTTAACTTTGAGTCGCACGCATTCAGACTTACTTCTTCACATTTTTTAACATATTTCTTTGTTTCATCAGCCTTCGGGCATGTTTGGCAGTTTTGTTTAGTCCTTGAGGTACTTGTGATATTATTCCATTACACTAGGCACACAGGCGGTTCATTAGACCGTAGGCACCAAGGATATAAGGTAATTCCACTACTTCATATGTCTGAATCTTCACCAAGCACTCGACCGAGGTTACGTTGTTAGGAACGCACGCTGGGAGATATCCCAACAGCATACAGTTAACGCGTATACAGATATTTTTCACATCTTGTATCACTCTCATGGATTTGTATATAAGCTGACACGTTGTTTTGTATTGTTTTGATTGTTCCGTCAGGAGGCTACAGAGGATCAAGATTTACTTGTGTATCATTGCAGCATACTTCACAAAATTTCCCCCTAGAAGAAGGGTTCCATATCCCGAAATGCATAGGGGTTCTGAGTTTGCTTTTGATTCCTACCAATTTTTAAAATTTTGTGATGACTCATAAGTATTGTATTGCATAAGAACTGTTTTCTTTGAATGGTTAAGTTTTTTGTGAAAAGTCAATTTAGACACAAAAATCAATGATAAAATTGATTTCAACTTAAACGTGTGTACAGTCTGTGATGTATTGAAAATATCGTTTCAAAAATGAATACATAACTCATAGAAACCTTAGGGGTGGTTAGCAGTGCGCTGTGTTCAGGATCGGAGGTTCGCCGAATCCTATTTTTCATACAGGCCCCCATTGGTTGCCTGCTTTGGAGCAGGTAGAACCAGTTTTGCCACCAGTTATGGACAGCAGTCAGGGACATCAGATGGTCAGCCAGGGACATCTTGGGCAGGACTATAGTCAGGCATTGGGTTACAAGGCAGTTAGGGGGGCCCAGGGATCCAGAGGGAATGGTTCTTACATCCATTAAATGGACAGACTAGCATTCTGGCTTTCCCATTATGACAGGACTGAGGCTGCTAAGTTACTGTTGGAAGGCTTCACTGACAGGTTTAGATTCAATTACTAAGGCCCGAGGGTGAGCTGTTGTGCTTCTAATCTGAAATCTGCAACTGAGCATGCATAGGTGTTCAGAGGGAAGTTATACAAGGAGATAAAGGAGTGAAGATGCGGGTCCTTTTGATGACTGGCCTATGGAGCATCTCATTGCGTCCCCTGTTGGGGTGGTACCTGAGAAGGAACCGCAGTAGTATCGGCTGATACAACATCTATCCTGGCCGGAAAGTTAATCGGTGGATGACTACTTTCCAACCGAGCAAGTATCAGTGACAAATTCTTCAGAGGATGTGGCCTTAGTGTTAGTGGAGCAGGTTGGAAAAGGGCACTGCAGGCTAGGAGTCACATCAAATCTACCTTCCATTTGTTGCCAGTACACCCTGCTGATGTTCAGTTGGTAGACATCCATTTTGAAGGCCAATGGTTTTTGGACAAGGCGCTCCCCATGGTATGTTTCAATTTGTGAGCATTTTTTAGTGTTTTAGCACATTTCTTCAGTGTCTCTTTATCTGGCACACAGGACATGGCAGTATGACACACTACTTAGATGATTCTTTTCTTTGTGGGGGCCTCCGGTTCTAGAGACTGATAGCATTAATTGAGTGACTTTAAAATGTTGATCGCTTTCTTAGGTGTTCCCTTGGCCCCGAGAAGACAGATGGCCCTAGTATGGGACAGTCTTTTCTGGGTATTCAAATTGAGTCCTTAGATATGGAGGCCCGACTTCCCGAGGAAATAAGGGTAACATGCTGACCCTGTTGAATGCAATGCTTAGAAAATGAAAGTTGACATACAGGTATTGTTGGGCCATTTTAATTTAGCCTGCAGAGTAGTGAGAACTAGGAAGACGATTTGTAGATGGTTGGGGTTGTCTCTCTCAGGATTGCCCATATCTTACCATCATGTCAAGCATGTCAGTGGGTATGAAGGACGATTTTAGGATATGGAGGGCCTTTTTCTAGTCATTTAATAAAATTCCATTGTGATCGTTAGCAGTCATTGAATGAGATGCACAGATATTATCTGACAGCCGGAGGTTGGGCTTTGGCCTGTATTGGCAAGGTGAGTGGTGCGCCAAGAAATGGCCAAGACAATGGAAAGAAGTGAAGCGTAGCATTGCTTTTTGGGAATTGTTTCCTCTGGTAATGGCAATCATACTCTGGGGAAATCAGCTGGTTCACAAGAGACTTATTTTCATCATTGACAGCATGTAGGTAGTGTAGGTGGTCCACTGGCAGTCTGCCAGGCAACCACATTTGTGGCAGTTAATGCAGGCCTTTCTATTGCGCTTTTTAAGACTTGATAAAACGTTTAGAGCCCAACATGTTCCCTGTGTGGATAATGACATTGCGAATGCTTTGTCTCTTTCACAGTGGGAGACAATCATTGGGCTTGCCTCAGAGTCACAGAGGCAGATCAGGAGAAGACAAGCATGTCACAGAATTTGTGGTCAATAGGAGAGAAAGGATGCTATAATTGTAAGCTGAGTCTTCAGCTCTTTCTACAAGGTGGGCATATCTCCAGGCCTGCGTGGAATTAGCTGGGTCCAGGAAGAGTCCTTGGGAATGGGAGAGAGTGGAGGACATTATACAGTTCATTCTCTTCCTCATAGAGAAGGGTCAGTAAAGGGTGACCTTTTTAGGAAAATTGTCAGGCATTGCCTTAATGGGCAAGCTGCTATGGAGATCTGCCCCTTTAGTGGGGGAAATGGAGAAGAGAATATTGGAGGGATGGGCAAGAGAATCTGGGCCTGGTGGGAGGATTTAACAGCCCCTGACATTGGAAATTTTGGGGAAAACAATTTAGTCACCTAGGACGGTTTGCTCAAGGACTAGGGAAACATTATTGTTTTCGACCATTATGGCTTGGATGTCTTTGTGGCTTTTTGAGTATGGGAGGTATGAGTGGGCAGGGGAACTAGGTGACTTCTATGGGAGGATGAATAACAAAACGGGTCTGGCGTGTAGCACAGTAAGGCTGCGCCCAATCTAGAAATAAACAAAACAGTTTGCCAGTACTGTGCAATGATTTACGAAATTTTTATTGAAGAGCCACTAATTGCTCTTTCAAAAAATGACCACTCTTTCAGTCACACAAAGTTTATGAAACAATATTTTTGTTAATCTTTATTTTTTGTCAAAATTATTTTTTATCTTATTTTTATATTTAGCAGTATTTTATTTAACAGTATTTTTGTTTTCAGCTATCTACAAACAATATACAATGATACGGAGGAGGAACAGGTTCATGAACACAGGAATTGATCAATCAAGTGTGAAAAACAACAATTAGACAGTTCACGTACAACATAGACACTAGACAACAATAAACACTCAATAGTATCTAAAAGGGATGGGGCGGTGGAAGTTAGTGGCGTTATTTCTACCTATTTGTAAAAGAAAAGCAAATTTGTCTTTGTTCTATGTGCAATTCAGCCTATTTACAGTCAAGTAATAGTTGGGTCCAACTAAATGAGTGTTTACATTCACCAAAATACGAAACAATCAATTTTAGAAGCAACTTGAAACTTTCAATTGTTACAAACGTTTGGCCACAGCACTGGCCAAAACAGCCACAACAGTGGCGCCACCTAACAACTACCACCTCAATCGGTCGACGCATTTCGAATCCTAGTACATTTAATAGGATTCTCTTCAGGACCACACAAAATAAATCTGTGGAAAAAGTGAATAAAAAAACAAACTGTCAGTGGAAACGAAAGAGTGACTCTCAACTTTCACTTAGCATCCAAACACACTCAGTTTGTTACCTGTCAGTATTATCACTGCGGCTTGAACGTGATGATGAACTGAAAAATCAAAAAATAAATCTTTTTCAGACACAATCAATTGAAAGAATCTCGTACTCATGAAGGGACGAGAGTCTGTGGTACTCACTAGAAAGTTATACCATCCAAAACCTCATGCGGGCATCCAAAGAAGCAAGTAATCCATTAGTTTTATAGTTTTTTTCAGGCACTGGCCTCGAGACTCGATCTGGAAATTAAACAAACAGCGGCTATCAGTGTGAAATGAAACAACGGAAGGCGGCGTTGCCGGGCGAGTTGCGGGAACTGCCGAATTCAACTAATGGCAGTGTCTAATTTATTCGTTCTACGCCGTTGCGGGCTCGTCGCTACATGCATTAAAGAGTGGTTGCATCACGGACGGCGGCATTATCTAGCAAGTTGCTTTGACCGCTAACCTAAACTATAGGCGGTATCTAGTTACCTGAGGCTGTGCGTCTTTCTCCTCCAGGCTGGGTCGCGGTTGAATGGAAACGCGATGCTGGTTCAACCGGGTCGTGTTATTTTTAGTCTGGGGTATTTCCGGGTTCATGCTCTGTGACTCATGGGATTTGTAGTTCATACAGTATGAGTCATGGGAGTTGAAGTTTGGGAATAATCCGCCGGTCCCAAGTTGAGCGCTGCCGGGTTTCAATTAATGTGTTGAGGAATAACAAGTGATCGGGTTGAATAATCGGATACCAGACGATGCATATTTGATGAACAAGGGGGATTTTTCGCGAGGCTGGGGGGTGTAAAAATAATAAATAATTGAGTTTGAGCTCACAGACTATATAGTTCGGACATTTCATTCAGGCCTTGTGTGGTCGTATTAAATTTCAGAATCAACATGGCTTCTCTTTGACGTAGTTTAGCCTCTACATCTCCGCCTCTTGGGTCATGGTCAATTTTGGATATTATAGTCCATTTCAAGTCTTGTTCTCCATGTAGCTCATCGAGCCAATGTTGGGCCAGTGGGGCGGTCATGACTTTTTTCTTTATTCGGGACTTATGTTGGGACATCCTTTGTCGAACTTCTTGAGTAGTTTTTCCTATGTACAACTTGTCACAAGGGCATACAATGCCATATACCACATTTTTTGATTTACAATTGGTGAATTGTTCATGCTTCCAAGATATCCCTGCATGTTGAAACAAGTTTCCTTCCATAGTGGATGCACAACAAAGGCATGTGCCACATTTCCGGTGGCCAGTGATCGGTGGAAGATTCACATAGTCCCGTACTGTCAGTGTCTTTTGTTTCGGGATCGCTGCTCGAACGATATAATTAGCAATGCTCTTGTCTTTTTTATACGCGAACAAGGGGCATTCTGTGAATTGGGTGTTAAGGTCTCTAAGTAGATGCCAGTTCTGGTGGATCAACTTTTTAAGGAGATTGGATGATGGACAGTATGTTGACACGCAAACAATGCGTTGTTGTTGATGTTTTTTTCTCCTCACAAGTAATTCTTCTCGTGGCGTCCACCAAGCTCGTTTGATTGCTTGTTTTAATAGTTTGGCTGGATAGCCACGGGCTAGGAGTTTTTCTTTTAGGACGTTGGCATGATCCATGAATTCGTCTTTGAAGGTACAGTTTCTGCGGATGCGCAGAAACTGTCCTATTGGGAGATTTTGTTTAAGGCTCCTCGGGTGGTTGCTTGAGAAGTCTAATGCCTTGTTGCGGTCCGTGTCTTTCTTGAATAAAGTAGTGACTAATTGTCCATTCGCACAATAGACTTCCACATCCAAAAAGGACATTCTGGTTTTAGAGGTCTGTAGTGTGAATTTGATATCGTTTGTCCTGTCATTGATCCAGACAAGGAATTGGTTCAGTTGTTCAGATGTCCCTGACCATGCAAAAAAGATGTCGTCTATGTATCTCACCCATCCCCCTATCCATTGGAGGAATGGGTTATTGTTGTAGACGAACATTTCCTCATATTGACTCATATAGAAGATTGCCAATTCCGGGGCAAAAGGACAGCCCATAGCGACCCCCTTAATCTGGAAATAAAAGTCGTCACCAAATTTAAAGTAATTCTTTGTTAGGGCTAGTTTGGCAAGTTGTAGTATGAATTCAGTTGGAATTTTTGAAGGATTATCCCGTTTGTTTAAGAAAATCTCTAGGACCTCCAATGCCTGATCTTGGGGGATTTGTGTGTAAAGTGAGACTATGTCCATGCTTACTAGCAGGTCTTGGTCCTCACTAAACGGAATTTGCTCCAATTTTTTCAAGAAGTCCGTGGTGTCCAAAAGAAAAGATTTGACCGTCAGTGTAAAAGGCTTCAAAAAGAAATCTATACATTTTGAGACTGGTTCAAATAATGAATCGCATCCAGAGATTATAGGTCATCCTGGGGGGGTTCTTGCGTTCTTATGTACCTTTGGGAGTACATAGAACAAAGGAATCCGTGGGTGTTTATTGGATAGAAAGTTAAATTCGTTTTTGCCATGAAAACCTTGTTCTAATCCATTATTTAGAATCTGACCTAATTCTTTCTGTAGGTCCAAAGTAGGGTCCTTATTGATTTTACGGTAACAGGTTGGATCTGACAATTGTTTGGTCGCTTCCAAGATGTATTCATCTGTTCCCCAAACTACTATCGACCCGCCTTTATCGGCTTGCTTCACTATAATGTTTTCATTTAGTTTAATAGATTGCAAGGCCGATTTCTGTTCTTGAGACAAGTTCGATTTAGTATATCCGTTTCTTTTCTTTTCTTGCGTAGCCAAGGCTGAAAGTATGGTTTTTTCAAAGTATGTTACCTCCTTGGGTACTTTATATGCTAGAGGGCAGAAGCTTGATTTCTTCTTAAAGCCAGTTGTTTCAATTTGAGGAGGATTCTCCTTGTCCGCAAAAAAGGTTATCAATCGAATTTTTCGGCAAAACTCTATAAATTCAAGCTTCAATCTGACAAAGTCTGTAAACTTAGATGGCACAAAAGTGAGCCCCTTTTCCAGGACACTAATTTCAGATGGGGTTAGAACAGTTTGTGAAAGATTGAATACTGAAGATTTTTGATATGGTGTTAATTCCTGTAATTTTGCCTCCTTGTTGACATCTCCCATGGTTGGTTGAATCTTGTTTTTCCACGGGGCTTTTGCTGGCCCTGTCCTAAAAAATAGGTTGTTGTTGTTGATTCTGGTAGTTGGGCTGATATTGTTGTTGATAATTCCTTTGGTATGCACCTCTTTGGTTATACTGCGGACGGGAAGTTCCTTGTTCAGAGTCGCTGCCTCCTGAAGATGAGGTGTCAGAAAAAGTGAGGTATTTTGTACGAGATCTACCCTGGTTGTCGTTAAGGAAGCGTCTTGCTTCAGGTCTCGAGTAAAATTCTTGTTGCAGATACAGATAAGCTTTTTCAAAATTGAAATTACGTTTGTCTCTTTCAAAATTGTTGTCCTTCTGTTGAACAGTAAAATCTTTAAATTCAAGTATCTCTTTTTCGACTCTATCAAGTAGTGTCTTTGAATCTTGAATTAGGGGGTTCGATTTTATTTCAGACTCAAGTTTTTCGATTTCCTCAAGTTGAGATTTTGATAAACGTTGAGCGGTTTCAATAGTCAAGACCATCAGGTCTCGACTACATTTAGTCTCAATAAAACTAAATCCTTTTTTGTACACACTATCCTCAGTGAATATCACTGGTATGTTCTTCACTATTAGTCCAGATGGTATAGTACCTGACCTAAGATGTTGGAGTAGGTAGTGGCCATGCAGGTCTGTCCTTATTTGTTTTTTCTTCAGGCGGACCAGTTTATCTGATTCATTATTGACTTGAGCTGCATTACTGAGTGTGGCGGAGCCGAATGAAGGAGGGTCTCTCAAAAGTTTTTTGATGTGATCCTCACTATACGCAAATGTTTGTTCCTCTGACATAGTTCGAAAGGTGAAAAGATCTAATAATCCTGCCTAGATAGATCTTTTTACGAAATCCATTCACTGTCCTTCATACCATCAAAAGTGAAGTGAAAAAAATAAATAAAGAGAAGAAAAGTGGAATTGACAAAAATATAACCAAAGGCAACCAATCTATGGTAATCCAGTAAACGACAGTGGCCACTCACCACAAACCACAGACTGTGGAAACACTTTGTTCAGGAGAAAGAGACTGCTTCAGGTCTCTCACAACCTCGCGGGCCGGCGCCCGCTAGATCAGATAAGTAACAAAACGGGTCTGGCGTGTAGCACAGTAAGGCTGCGCCCAATCTAGAAATAAACAAAACAGTTTGCCAGTACTGTGCAATGATTTACGAAATTTTTATTGAAGAGCCACTAATTGCTCTTTCAAAAAATGACCACTCTTTCAGTCACACAAAGTTTATGAAACAATATTTTTGTTAATCTTTATTTTTTGTCAAAAATATTTTTTATCTTATTTTTATATTTAGCAGTATTTTATTTACCAGTATTTTTGTTTTCAGCTATCTACAAACAATATACAATGATACGGAGGAGGAACAGGTTCATGAGCACAGGAATTGATCAATCAAGTGTGAAAAACAACAATTAGACAGTTCACGTACAACATAGACACTAGACAACAATAAACACTCAATAGTATCTAAAAGGGATGGGGCGGTGGAAGTTAGTGGCGTTATTTCTACCTATTTGTAAAAGAAAAGCAAATTTGTCTTTGTTCTATGGGCAATTCAGCCTATTTTACAGTCAAGTAATAGTTGGGTCCAACTAAATGAGTGTTTACATTCACCAAAATACGAAACAATCAATTTTAGAACCAACTTGAAACTTTCAAATGTTACAAACGTTTGGCCACAGCACTGGCCAAAACAGCCACAACAGTGGCGCCACCTAACAACTACCACCTCAATCGGTCGACGCGTTTCGAATCCTAGTACATTTAATAGGATTCTCTTCAGGACCACACAAAATAAATCTGTGGAAAAAGTGAATAAAAAAACAAACTGTCAGTGGAAACGAAAGAGTGACTCTCAACTTTCACTTAGCATCCAAACACACTCAGTTTGTTACCTGTCAGTGTTATCACTGCGGCTTGAACGTGATGATGAACTGAAAAATCAAAAAATAAATCTTTTTCAGACACAATCAATTGAAAGAATCTCGTACTCATGAAGGGACGAGAGTCTGTGGTACTCACTAGAAAGTTATACCATCCAAAACCTCATGCGGGCATCCAAAGAAGCAAGTAATCCATTAGTTTTATAGTTTTTTTCAGGCACTGGCCTCGAGACTCGATCTGGAAATTAAACAAACAGTGGCTATCAGTGTGAAATGAAACAACGGAAGGCGGCGTTGCCGGGCGAGTTGCGGGAACTGCCGAATTCAACTAATGGCAGTGTCTAATTTATTCGTTCTACGCCGTTGCGGGCTCGTCGCTACATGCATTAAAGAGTGGTTGCATCACGGACGGCGGCATTATCTAGCAAGTTGCAGTGACCGCTAACCTAAACTATAGGCGTTATCTAGTTACCTGAGGCTGTGCGTCTTTCTCCTCCAGGCTGGGTCGCGGTTGAATGGAAACGCGATGCTGGTTCAACCGGGTCGTGTTATTTTTAGTCTGGGGTATTTCCGGGTTCATGCTCTGTGACTCATGGGATTTGTAGTTCATACAGTATGAGTCATGGGAGTTGAAGTTTGGGAATAATCCGCCGGTCCCAAGTTGAGCGCTGCCGAGTTTCAATCAATGTGTTGAGGAATAATAAGTGATCGGATTGAATAATCGGATACCAGACGATGCATATTTGAGGAACAAGGGGGATTTTTCGCGAGGCTGGGGGGTGTAAAAATAATAAATAATTGAGTTTGAGCTCACAGACTATATAGTTCGGACATTTCATTCAGGCCTTGTGTGGTCGTATTAAATTTCAGAATCAACATGGCTTCTCTTTGACGTAGTTTAGCCTCTACATCTCCGCCTCTTGGGTCATGGTCAATTTTGGATATTATAGTCCATTTCAAGTCTTGTTCTCCATGTAGCTCATCGAGCCAATGTTGGGCCAGTGGGGCGGTCATGACTTTTTTCTTTATTCGGGACTTATGTTGGGACATCCTTTGTCGAACTTCTTGAGTAGTTTTTCCTATGTACAACTTGTCATAAGGGCATACAATGCCATATACAACATTTTTTGATTTACAATTGGTGAATTGTTCATGCTTCCAAGATATCCCTGCATGTTGAAACAAGTTTCCTTCCATAGTGGATGCACAACAAAGGCATGTGCCACATTTCCGGTGGCCAGTGATCGGTGGAAGATTCACATAGTCCCGTACTGTCAGTGTCTTTTGTTTCGGGATCGCTGCTCGAACGATATAATTAGCAATGCTCTTGTCTTTTTTATACGCGAACAAGGGGCATTCTGTGAATTGGGTGTTAAGGTCTCTAAGTAGATGCCAGTTCTGGTGGATCAACTTTTTAAGGAGATTGGATGATGGACAGTATGTTGACACGCAAACAATGCGTTGTTGTTGATGTTTTTTTCTCCTCACAAGTAATTCTTCTCGTGGCGTCCACCAAGCTCGTTTGATTGCTTGTTTTAATAGTTTGGCTGGATAGCCACGGGCTAGGAGTTTTTCTTTTAGGACGTTGGCATGATCCATGAATTCGTCTTTGAAGGTACAGTTTCTGCGGATGCGCAGAAACTGTCCTATTGGGAGATTTTGTTTAAGGCTCCTCGGGTGGTTGCTTGAGAAGTCTAATGCCTTGTTGCGGTCCGTGTCTTTCTTGAATAAAGTAGTGACTAATTGTCCATTTGCACAATAGACTTCCACATCCAAAAAGAACATTCTGGTTTTAGAGGTCTGTAGTGTGAATTTGATATCGTTTGTCCTGTCATTGATCCAGACATGGAATTGGTTCAGTTGTTCAGATGTCTCTGACCATGTAAAAAAGATGTCGTCTATGTATCTCACCCATCCCCCTATCCATTGGAGGAATGGGTTATTGTTGTAGACGAACATTTCCTCATATTGACTCATATAGAGGATCGCCAATTCCGGGGCAAAAGGACAGCCCATAGCGACCCCCTTAATCTGGAAATAAAAGTCGTCACCGAATTTAAAGTAATTCTTTGTTAGGGCTAGTTTGGCAAGTTGAAGTATGAATTCAGTTGGAATTTTTGAAGGATTATCCCGTTTGTTTAAGAAAATCTCTAGGACCTCCAATGCCTGATCTTGGGGGATTTGTGTGTAAAGTGAGACTATGTCCATGCTTACTAGCAGGTCTTGGTCCTCACTAAACGGAATTTGCTCCAATTTTTTCAAGAAGTCCATGGTGTCCAAAAGAAAAGATTTGACCGTCAGTGTAAAAGGCTTCAAAAAGAAATCTATACATTTTGAGACTGGTTCAAATAATGAATCGCATCCAGAGATTATAGGTCGTCCTGGGGGGGTTCTTGCGTTCTTATGTACCTTTGGGAGTACATAGAACAAAGGAATCCGTGGGTGTTTATTGGATAGAAAGTTAAATTCGTTTTTGCCAAGAAAACCTTGTTCTAATCCATTATTTAGAATCTGACCTAATTCTTTCTGTAGGTCCAAAGTAGGGTCCTTATTGATTTTACGGTAACAGGTTGGATCTGACAATTGTTTGGTCGCTTCCAAGATGTATTCATCTGTTCCCCAAACTACTATCGACCCGCCTTTATCGGCTTCCTTCACTATAATGTTTTCATTTAGTTTAATAGATTGCAAGGCCGATTTCTGTTCTTGAGACAAGTTCGATTTAGTATATCTGTTTCTTTTCTTTTCTTGCGTAGCCAAGGCTGAAAGTATGGTTTTTTCAAAGTATGTTACCTCCTTGGGTACTTTATATGCTGGAGGGCAGAAGCTTGATTTCTTCTTAAAGCCAGTTGTTTCAATTTGAGGATTCTCCTTGTCCGCAAAAAAGGTTATCAATCAAATTTTTCGGCAAAACTCTATAAATTCAAGCTTCAATCTGACAAAGTCTGTAAACTTAGATGGTACAAAAGTGAGCCCCTTTTCCAGGACACTAATTTCAGATGGGGTTAGAACAGTTTGTGAAAGATTGAATACTGAAGATTTTTGATATGGTGTTAATTCTTGTAATTTTGCCTCCTTGTTGACATCTCCCATGGTTGGTTGAATCTTGTTTTTCCACGGGGCTTTTGCTGGCCCTGTCCTAAAAAAGGTTGTTGTTGTTGATTCTGGTAGTTGGGCTGATATTGTTGTTGATAATTCCTTTGGTATGCACCTCTTTGGTTATACTGCGGACGGGAAGTTCCTTGTTCAGAGTCGCTGCCTCCTGAAGATGAGGTGTCAAAAAAAGTGAGGTATTTTGTACGAGATCTACCCTGGTTGTCGTTAAGGAAGCGTCTTGCTTCAGGTCTCGAGTAAAATTCTTGTTGCAGATACGGATAAGCTTTTTCAAAATTGAAATTACGTTTGTCTCTTTCAAAATTGTTGTCCTTCTGTTGAACAGTAAAATCTTTAAATTCAAGTATCTCTTTTTCGACTCTATCAAGTAGTGTCTTTGAATCTTGAATTAGGGGGTTCGATTTTATTTCAGACTCAAGTTTTTCGATTTCCTCAAGTTGAGATTTTGATAAACGTTGAGCGGTTTCAATAGTCAAGACCATCAGGTCTCGACTACATTTAGTCTCAATAAAACTAAATCCTTTTTTGTACACACTATCCTCAGTGAATATCACTGGTATGTTCTTCACTATTAGTCCAGATGGTATAGTACCTGACCTAAGATGTTGGAGTAGGTAGTGGCCATGCAGGTCTGTCCTTATTTGTTTTTTCTTCAGGCGGACCAGTTTATCTGATTCATTATTGACTTGAGCTGCATTACTGAGTGTGGCGGAGCCGAATGAAGGAGGGTCTCTCAAAAGTTTTTTGATGTGATCCTCACTATACGCAAATGTTTGTTCCTCTGACATAGTTCGAAAGGTGAAAAGATCTAATAATCCTGCCTAGATAGATCTTTTTACGAAATCCATTCACTGTCCTTCATACCATCAAAAGTGAAGTGAAAAAAATAAATAAAGAGAAGAAAAGTGGAATTGACAAAAATATAACCAAAGGCAACCAATCTATGGTAATCCAGTAAACGACAGTGGCCACTCACCACAAACCACAGACTGTGGAAACACTTTGTTCAGGAGAAAGAGACTGCTTCAGGTCTCTCACAACCTCGCGGGCCGGCGCCCGCTAGATCAGATAAGTAACAAAACGGGTCTGGCGTGTAGCACAGTAAGGCTGCGCCCAATCTAGAAATAAACAAAACAGTTTGCCAGTACTGTGCAATGATTTACGAAATTTTTATTGAAGAGCCACTAATTGCTCTTTCAAAAAATGACCACTCTTTCAGTCACACAAAGTTTATGAAACAATATTTTTGTTAATCTTTATTTTTTGTCAAAATTATTTTTTATCTTATTTTTATATTTAGCAGTATTTTATTTAACAGTATTTTTGTTTTCAGCTATCTACAAACAATATACAATGATACGGAGGAGGAACAGGTTCATGAACACAGGAATTGATCAATCAAGTGTGAAAAACAACAATTAGACAGTTCACGTACAACATAGACACTAGACAACAATAAACACTCAATAGTATCTAAAAGGGATGGGGCGGTGGAAGTTAGTGGCGTTATTTCTACCTATTTGTAAAAGAAAAGCAAATTTGTCTTTGTTCTATGTGCAATTCAGCCTATTTACAGTCAAGTAATAGTTGGGTCCAACTAAATGAGTGTTTACATTCACCAAAATACGAAACAATCAATTTTAGAAGCAACTTGAAACTTTCAATTGTTACAAACGTTTGGCCACAGCACTGGCCAAAACAGCCACAACAGTGGCGCCACCTAACAACTACCACCTCAATCGGTCGACGCGTTTCGAATCCTAGTACATTTAATAGGATTCTCTTCAGGACCACACAAAATAAATCTGTGGAAAAAGTGAATAAAAAAACAAACTGTCAGTGGAAACGAAAGAGTGACTCTCAACTTTCACTTAGCATCCAAACACACTCAGTTTGTTACCTGTCAGTATTATCACTGCGGCTTCAACGTGATGATGAACTGAAAAATCAAAAAATAAATCTTTTTCAGACACAATCAATTGAAAGAATCTCGTACTCATGAAGGGACGAGAGTCTGTGGTACTCACTAGAAAGTTATACCATCCAAAACCTCATGCGGGCATCCAAAGAAGCAAGTAATCCATTAGTTTTATAGTTTTTTTCAGGCACTGGCCTCGAGACTCGATCTGGAAATTAAACAAACAGCGGCTATCAGTGTGCTGTTAAGGGCTCCTCAATACGTGCATCAAAGAAAAATGAAACAACGGAAGGCGGCATTGCCGGGCGAGTTGCGGGAACTACCGGATTCAACTAATGGCAGTGTCTAATTTATTTGTTCTACGCCGTTGCGGGCTCGTCGCTACATGCATTAAAGAGTGGTTGCATCACGGACGGCGACATTATCTAGCAAGTTGCGGTGACCGCTAACCTAAACTATAGGCGGTATCTAGTTACCTGAGGCTGTGCGTCTTTCTCCTCCAGGCTGGGTCGCGGTTGAATGGAAACGCGATGCTGGTTCAACCGGGTCGTGTTATTTTTAGTCTGGGGTATTTCCGGGTTCATGCTCTGTGACTCATGGGATTTGTAGTTCATACAGTATGAGTCATGGGAGTTGAAGTTTGGGAATAATCCGCCGGTCCCAAGTTGAGCGCTGCCGAGTTTCAATCAATGTGTTGAGGAATAACCAGTGATCGGATTGAATAATCGGATACCAGACGATGCATATTTGATGAACAAGGGGGATTTTTCGCGAGGCTGGGGGGTGTAAAAATAATAAATAATTGAGTTTGAGCTCACAGACTATATAGTTCGGACATTTCATTTAGGCCTTGTGTGGTCGTATTAAATTTCAGAATCAACATGGCTTCTCTTTGACGTAGTTTAGCCTCTACATCTCCGCCTCTTGGGTCATGGTCAATTTTGGATATTATAGTCCATTTCAAGTCTTGTTCTCCATGTAGCTCATCGAGCCAATGTTGGGCCAGTGGGGCGGTCATGACTTTTTTCTTTATTCGGGACTTATGTTGGGACATCCTTTGTCGAACTTCTTGAGTAGTTTTTCCTATGTACAACTTGTCACAAGGGCATACAATGCCATATACCACATTTTTTGATTTACAATTGGTGAATTGTTCATGCTTCCAAGATATCCCTGCATGTTGAAACAAGTTTCCTTCCATAGTGGATGCACAACAAAGGCATGTGCCACATTTCCGGTGGCCAGTGATCGGTGGAAGATTCACATAGTCCCGTACTGTCAGTGTCTTTTGTTTCGGGATCGCTGCTCGAACGATATAATTAGCAATGCTCTTGTCTTTTTTATACGCGAACAAGGGGCATTCTGCGCCTGAAGAAAAAACAAATAAGGACAGACCTGCATGGCCACTACCTACTCCAACATCTTAGGTCAGGTACTATACCATCTGGACTAATAGTGAAGAACATACCAGTGATATTCACTGAGGATAGTGTGTACAAAAAAGGATTTAGTTTTATTGAGACTAAATGTAGTCGAGACCTGATGGTCTTGACTATTGAAACCGCTCAACGTTTATCAAAATCTCAACTTGAGGAAATTGAAAAACTTGAGTCTGAAATAAAATCGAACCCCCTAATTCAAGATTCAAAGACACTACTTGATAGAGTCGAAAAAGAGATACTTGAATTTAAAGATTTTACTGTTCAACAGAAGGACAACAATTTTGAAAGAGACAAACGTAATTTCAATTTTGAAAAAGCTTATCCGTATCTGCAACAAGAATTTTACTCGAGACCTGAAGCAAGACGCTTCCTTAACGACAACCAGGGTAGATCTCGTACAAAATACCTCACTTTTTCTGACACCTCATCTTCAGGAGGCAGCGACTCTGAACAAGGAACTTCCCGTCCGCAGTATAACCAAAGAGGTGGATACCAAAGGAATTATCAACAACAATATCAGCCCAACTACCAGAATCAACAACAACAACCTTTTTTAGGACAGGGCCAGCAAAAGCCCCGTGGAAAAACAAGATTCAACCAACCATGGGAGATGTCAACAAGGAGGCAAAATTACAAGAATTAACACCATATCAAAAATCTTCAGTATTCAATCTTTCACAAACTGTTCTAACCCCATCTGAAATTAGTGTCCTGGAAAAGGGGCTCACTTTTGTACCATCTAAGTTTACAGACTTTGTCAGATTGAAGCTTGAATTTATAGAGTTTTGCCGAAAAATTCGATTGATAACCTTTTTTGCGGACAAGGAGAATCCTCCTCAAATTGAAACAACTGGCTTTAAGAAGAAATCAAGCTTCTGCCCTCCAGCATATAAAGTACCCAAGGAGGTAACATACTTTGAAAAAACCATACTTTCAGCCTTGGCTGCGCAAGAAAAGAAAAGAAACGGATATACTAAATCGAACTTGTCTCAAGAACAGAAATCGGCCTTGCAATCTATTAAACTAAATGAAAACATTATAGTGAAGCAAGCCGATAAAGGCGGGTCGATAGTAGTTTGGGGAACAGATGAATACATCTTGGAAGCGACCAAACAATTGTCAGATCCAACCTGTTACCGTAAAATCAATAAGGACCCTACTTTGGACCTACAGAAAGAATTAGGTCAGATTCTAAATAATGGATTAGAACAAGGTTTTCTTGGCAAAAACGAATTTAACTTTCTATCCAATAAACACCCACGGATTCCTTTGTTCTATGTACTCCCATAGGTACATAAGAACGCAAGAACCCCCCCAGGACGACCTATAATCTCTGGATGCGATTCATTATTTGAACCAGTCTCAAAATTTATAGATTTCTTTTTGAAGCCTTTTACACTGACGGTCAAATCTTTTCTTTTGGACACCACGGACTTCTTGAAAAAATTGGAGCAAATTCCGTTTAGTGAGGACCAAGACCTGCTAGTAAGCATGGACATAGTCTCACTTTACACACAAATCCCCCAAGATCAGGCATTGGAGGTCCTAGAGATTTTCTTAAACAAACGGGATAATCCTTCAAAAATTCCAACGGAATTCATACTACAACTTGCCAAACTAGCCCTAACAAAGAATTACTTTAAATTCGGTGACGACTTTTATTTCCAGATTAAGGGGGTCGCTATGGGCTGTCCTTTTGCCCCGGAATTGGCGATCCTCTATATGAGTCAATATGAGGAAATGTTCGTCTACAACAATAACCCATTCCTCCAATGGATAGGGGGATGGGTGAGATACATAGACGACATCTTTTTTACATGGTCAGGGACATCTGAACAACTGAACCAATTCCATGTCTGGATCAATGACAGGACAAACAATATCAAATTCACACTACAGACCTCTAAGACCAGAATGTCCTTTTTGGATGTGGAAGTCTATTGTGCGAATGGACAATTAGTCACTACTTTATTCAAGAAAGACACGGACCGCAACAAGGCATTAGACTTCTCAAGCAACCACCCGAGGAGCCTTAAACAAAATCTCCCAATAGGACAGTTTCTGCGCATCCGCAGAAGCTGTACCTTCAAAGATGAATTCATGGATCATGCCAACGTCCTAAAAGAAAAACTCCTAGCCCGTGGCTATCCAGCCAAACTATTAAAACAAGCAATCAAACGAGCTTGGTGGACGCCACGAGAAGAATTACTTGTGAGGAGAAAAAAACATCAACAACAACGCATTGTTTGCGTGTCAACATACTGTCCATCATCCAATCTCCTTAAAAAGTTGATCCACCAGAACTGGCATCTACTTAGAGACCTTAACACCTAATTCACAGAATGCCCCTTGTTCGCGTATAAAAAAGACAAGAGCATTGCTAATTATATCGTTCGAGCAGCGATCCCGAAACAAAAGACACTGACAGTACGGGACTATGTGAATCTTCCACCGATCACTGGCCACCGGAAATGTGGCACATGCCTTTGTTGTGCATCCACTATGGAAGGAAACTTGTTTCAACATGCAGGGATATCTTGGAAGCATGAACAATTCACCAATTGTAAATCAAAAAATGTGGTATATGGCATTGTATGCCCTTGTGACAAGTTGTACATAGGAAAAACTACTCAAGAAGTTCGACAAAGGATGTCCCAACATAAGTCCCGAATAAAGAAAAAAGTCATGACCGCCCCACTGGCCCAACATTCCCCAAGATCAGGCATTGGAGGTCCTAGAGATTTTCTTAAACAAACGGGATAATCCTTCAAAAATTCCAACGGAATTCATACTACAACTTGCCAAACTAGCCCTAACAAAGAATTACTTTAAATTCGGTGACGACTTTTATTTCCAGATTAAGGGGGTCGCTATGGGCTGTCCTTTTGCCCCGGAATTGGCGATCCTCTATATGAGTCAATATGAGGAAATGTTCGTCTACAACAATAACCCATTCCTCCAATGGATAGGGGGATGGGTGAGATACATAGACGACATCTTTTTTACATGGTCAGGGACATCTGAACAACTGAAGCAATTCCATGTCTGGATCAATGACAGGACAAACGATATCAAATTCACACTACAGACCTCTAAGACCAGAATGTCCTTTTTGGATGTGGAAGTCTATTGTGCGAATGGACAATTAGTCACTACTTTATTCAAGAAAGACACGGACCGCAACAAGGCATTAGACTTCTCAAGCAACCACCCGAGGAGCCTTAAACAAAATCTCCCAATAGGACAGTTTCTGCGCATCCGCAGAAGCTGTACCTTCAAAGATGAATTCATGGATCATGCCAACGTCCTAAAAGAAAAACTCCTAGCCCGTGGCTATCCAGCCAAACTATTAAAACAAGCAATCAAACGAGCTTGGTGGACGCCACGAGAAGAATTACTTGTGAGGAGAAAAAAACATCAACAACAACGCATTGTTTGCGTGTCAACATACTGTCCATCATCCAATCTCCTTAAAAAGTTGATCCACCAGAACTGGCATCTACTTAGAGACCTTAACACCTAATTCACAGAATGCCCCTTGTTCGCGTATAAAAAAGACAAGAGCATTGCTAATTATATCGTTCGAGCAGCGATCCCGAAACAAAAGACACTGACAGTACGGGACTATGTGAATCTTCCACCGATCACTGGCCACCGGAAATGTGGCACATGCCTTTGTTGTGCATCCACTATGGAAGGAAACTTGTTTCAACATGCAGGGATATCTTGGAAGCATGAACAATTCACCAATTGTAAATCAAAAAATGTGGTATATGGCATTGTATGCCCTTGTGACAAGTTGTACATAGGAAAAACTACTCAAGAAGTTCGACAAAGGATGTCCCAACATAAGTCCCGAATAAAGAAAAAAGTCATGACCGCCCCACTGGCCCAACATTGGCTCGATGAGCTACATGGAGAACAAGACTTGAAATGGACTATAATATCCAAAATTGACCATGACCCAAGAGGCGGAGATGTAGAGGCTAAACTACGTCAAAGAGAAGCCATGTTGATTCTGAAATTTAATACGACCACACAAGGCCTGAATGAAATGTCCGAACTATATAGTCTGTGAGCTCAAACTCAATTATTTATTATTTTTACACCCCCCAGCCTCGTGAAAAATCCCCCTTGTTCATCAAATATGCATCGTCTGGTATCCGATTATTCAATCCGATCACTTGTTATTCCTCAACACATTGATTGAAACTCGGCAGCGCTCAACTTGGGACCGGCGGATAATTCCCAAACTTCAACTCCGATGACTCATACTGTATGAACTACAAATCCCATGAGTCACAGAGCATGAACCCGGAAATACCCCAGACTAAAAATAACACGACCCGGTTGAACCAGCATCGCGTTTCCATTCAACCGCGACCCAGCCTGGAGGAGAAAGACGCACAGCCTCAGGTAACTAGATACCGCCTATAGTTTAGGTTAGCGGACACCGCAACTTGCTAGATAATGCCGCCGTCCGTGATGCAACCACTCTTTAATGCATGTAGCGACGAGCCCGCAACGGCGTAGAACGAATAAATTAGACACTGCCATTAGTTGAATTCGGCAGTTCCCGCAACTCGCCCGGCAACGCCGCCTTCCGTTGTTTCATTTTTCTTTGATGCACGTATTGAGGAGCCCTTAACAGCACACTGATAGCCGCTGTTTGTTTAATTTCCAGATCGAGTCTCGAGGCCAGTGCCTGAAAAAAACTATAAAACTAATGGATTACTTGCTTCTTTGGATGCCCGCATGAGGTTTTGGATGGTATAACTTTCTAGTGAGTACCACAGACTCTCGTCCCTTCATGAGTACGAGATTCTTTCAATTGATTGTGTCTGAAAAAGATTTATTTTTTGATTTTTCAGTTCATCATCACGTTCAAGCCGCAGTGATAATACTGACAGGTAACAAACTGAGTGTGTTTGGATGCTAAGTGAAAGTTGAGAGTCACTCTTTCGTTTCCACTGACAGTTTGTTTTTTTATTCACTTTTTCCACAGATTTATTTTGTGTGGTCCTGAAGAGAATCCTATTAAATGTACTAGGATTCGAAACGCGTCGACCGATTGAGGTGGTAGATGTTAGGTGGCGCCACTGTTGTGGCTGTTTTGGCCAGTGCTGTGGCCAAACGTTTGTAACAATTGAAAGTTTCAAGTTGGTTCTAAAATTGATTGTTTCGTATTTTGGTGAATGTAAACACTCATTTAGTTGGACCCAACTATTACTTGACTGTAAATAGGCTGAATTGCACATAGAACAAAGACAAATTTGCTTTTCTTTTACAAATAGGTAGAAATAACGCCACTAACTTCCACCGCCCCATCCCTTTTAGATACTATTGAGTGTTTATTGTTGTCTAGTGTCTATGTTGTACGTGAACTGTCTAATTGTTGTTTTTCACACTTGATTGATCAATTCATGTGTTCATGAACCTGTTCCTCCTCCGTATCATTGTATATTGTTTGTAGATAGCTGAAAACAAAAATACTGTTAAATAAAATACTGCTAAATATAAAAATAAGATAAAAAATAATTTTGACAAAAAATAAAGATTAACAAAAATATTGTTTCATAAACTTTGTGTGACTGAAAGAGTGGTCATTTTTTGAAAGAGCAATTAGTGGCTCTTCAATAAAAATTTCGTAAATCATTGCACAGTACTGGCAAACTGTTTTGTTTATTTCTATGGGAGGATGGGCTTTTCAATGATGATGGGGTACATGGGTGGCCGAACAGACAAAAACACAACAATAGGAGAGAAGGGAAAAATGTGCTTTTGAAGTATCACCCTTCGGTGGACATTTATCCGATCCATTGGGCGAAGGCTTAGCAGCTTGGGGTGGACATTGTGGGGAGGGTTTTTCAACACAAGGATGGTAAGCAAGATCGGATTTCCAGCTACTGGCCAATTTTGTTTAGGGAATTGGGGTCTCTTGACCTGGACCCTAGAAAGTTTGGAAATCATTCTTTCAGGATTGAGGCCGCAACGGAAGCGAGTAGGCTGGGGTTTGGGCCCCTTGAGGCATCATGGAAATGGGTGGGTGGGTGGACATTGTGTTGCTTTCATAGAAATGTGAGGGGGAAGATAGTTGGCGGCGATCAATCTCCAGGTTGTTAACTTTCTTTCTTTTCCAGGTGGTGGGGATGAAAATGTGGATTGTGGGCCACTCCTTTGTGAAGTGGGGGAAGCAACAAGCTAGGGCAAACTGTCAAGGCCTGAATTGGGGTTTCAACAAGGATTTATACTCTATCACTTGGGTGGGAAGAAGGTGGATACCCTGGAGAGAGCTCATTTAGTGTTTGAATAAGCTTTTAGTGGACAGGAAATATCCAAATGTGATTATTATCCATTTGGAAAGAAATATAATGTGGTACAAAAAGGGTTGGTGCTTATTAAGATTATGAAGGATAATCTAAGGAAGATTCACATGTTTTGGGAAGGTTTTTACATAATGTGGGTTATCCTCAGAAGGGTATGGTGCAGTGCTATCAAACCGTCTGCCATATACAAAGCTGGAAAGAATTTAAATAAAGAGATGTGAGCTTTCTGCAGGGACAACGGGATTAGCCGGATAGAACTTCCTGATCTCCATTATGAAGACATTGAATTCCTAAGGGGTTGTGATGGTGTGCATCTGCTGTTCATGGGGATGGAACTTTGCTTGCTCCAGAAGAAGGTGGCTTTGGCCAAATCAATAGGTGTTGTGTAACCGGGGACATTTCCCTTCGGTTATAGCGAAGGCTAGGGCTGGGGAGGGCAGAGAAAGCAGGGGGTGGGTCCCCTCTCCCCTTCTTCTTCTGGGTGACGGTGGGCTGATAGATTACCATGATTTACAGTAATTTATTGTTTGTCAGCATCAGTTGAGGCTGATTGGGAATTGTTAGATTTGGGGGTCTCTAGTTGGCAGAGGTAGGTACCTTTGACCAAATGAGGACCCTTGCATCTAGTCAGGGTTTGGGGGTACACTCCTAAAATAACCCCTGCTCACCCCCTTGGTAGTTTGGCACAAGCAGGCAGGCTTATCTCAGAGGCAGTGTGTAAAGCATTTGTGAACACATACAGTAACCCAGTGACAACAATACAGATGGACACCACACAAGTTGGAGTACAAAAATAAGTATTTTTATATAGACTTACCACAAGACCACAAACGACAAAAATCCACAATACTGTACTTTAAAATAGCTTAGTTCTCTTTAGATGTAAAATGCGACACTTTAAGTTCAAAGTATTCTTGGATGCGTAACGCTATAAAACTGAAGTGTTGCAGGGAAGGTGATGCGTTGGTTCGTAACACGCAAGAACGGTGATGTGTTGGGTCCCTACTGCTGCGTAGGGAATGCGTTGAGTCTTGTCCGCATGGGAAGGTGATGCGTCGATTTCTTACTGCGCTTCTGTGGGGATGCGACCAGCACCGCCGTGATGCGATGAAGATCTGGTGCAATGAAACAAAATGGCGTCTTCTTCTTGATGCGAAATCAATGCGTGCACGCCCGACGGCCGTGCGGCGACTCAACGATTCTTCTGAGCTGCGACAGGCCTTGCCACATGCTTCTCCAGTGATGCAATGGCATCTGCTGCAATGGCGAAACTCTTCTCCGGTGATGCGAGGAGCTTCGGTGATGTGATTGCGAAAGAGGCAGCAGCGGCACGCTTCTCCGGTGGTGCAATGGCGTCTGTTGCAATGGCGGCACTCTTCTCCGGTGATGCAATGACAACGGCTGCGGCGGCGACACGCTTCTTCGTCTTGAGTCGCGCTTCCAGCTCTCTGCAACGCGCAGTATCTTAGAAGGCCCAGCTCAACGGCAGGCACTTCAATTCCAAACAAGGGAAGGCAGGGCCTGGTTGGTGAAGTCTGTTGTCCTTAAGACTTCAGCAGGAGGCAAGCTCTATCTCAAGCCCAAGGAGATCCTCTACAAGTTGATTTGAAAGTAGCACAAAGTCCTTTCTCCTTTCTTTGGCAGTCAGGCAACCACTGCAGGCCAATTCCCCAAACCACTCAGCTTAGGGATAGTCTCCTCCTTCAGTTTCTCTCCGGTTCCTCTCCTCAGCAAAGGTTCTTCTTGTTTCCCAAAAGTAATCTAAAGTTCGGGGGTCTGGGTCCCCTCTTTTAAACACCAAAATCCTTTGTCTCTGTAGGCAGAGACTGTCTGTGCCTAGTACAAACCAGTTCTGTGCACTCCTGGAGCACTCTGTTTACAGGACTCCTTCTTTTTTATTGACAGTGTAGGCCAGAGATATCAGATATACCATAGGAGGTGGAGCCAGCATTGTGGAAGGCAGGCACAGCCCTATTTAGGTCCCAGGTGCTCCCCTCCCACCACTCTACATGCATATGGATCTATTCAGCCCAGTGCTGACTCACCCTGTCTCCTGGAATTCCGCAGCCCCTGTCACTGAAACTCAAAACAAGGAATAGACAGCCTAGCATAGGCAGGCTTGGATAGTTAGGCAAGAAAATACCTACTTTCTAAAAGAGGTGTTTTCAAACACAGAATATTAAAACCAACTTCACTAAAAGATGTATTTTATCATTCTGAGTTCAGGCATGTTAAACTCGAATTTCTACCTAGTTCTAGTTCCCTGAGTCAGTTAGGATTTTAAGATGTTATAATCAAACTGCCCATTCTGGCTGATAGGGAACAGGTAGTCTTGCAACAGTGAAAAACAAAAATGGCTAGAATTCACTATTAGGACATGTCACACACAACAGGTCATGTCCTAGCTTTTACCTAAAATGCACCCTGCCCTTGGGCCTACCATAGGGGTGACTTATATGCATAAAAGGGAAGGTTTAGGGTCTCACAAGTGGGTGCATTTGCCCAGTCAACATGGCAGTACCAGACTGCACACAGGCTCTGCAATGGCAAACCTGAGACACACTTTATAGGCTGCTTCTGAGGGTGGCACAACCAGTGCTGCAAGCCCTCCAACAGCATTTGATTTACAATCTCTGGGCACACGCAGTGCACTGTACTAGGGGTCTGAGAAGTAAACCAAACAAGCTAATCACAGAGTCAGTATACCCATACGTTAATTTAACATAGAGAGTATATGCACTTTAGCACTGATCAGAAGTGGTAAAGTGTCCAGAGTCATAAAACAGCCAACAACAGGTCAGAATAAATACAGGAGGAAGGCAGAAAGTTCAGGGTTGACCCTGCAAAAAGGGCTAAGTCCAACAAGAATGGATAGGAAGTTCACGCCTAGACGACATAGGAAGTTCAAGGTTAGGTAGGAAGGTCAACAAGGTCTAAGGGTAGTTGAGGTAGGAAAAGGAAACTGATTTTAGAGGTCCAACTTACAGTTAAGCAGCTCTGATGCAAGTATATTATTGAGGTTTGAAGTTATTATGGGGAGGGTAATTTAGGGATGGGGTACTATATCATAGGTGATTAAAGATGTATAGTGAGGGTTTGTAAGGCAAAGGCACAGGTTATTTTGTAATGTGCGCCTGTTTCATTAAGGCGGCCTTTTTCACACAACCCTGGTGTCAGTGGCCTGTGCCACACCCTCTTCCCCAATGGGGATCTGTAGGGCAGCCGACCGCAGAGAGATCTGCCCAAGGGGTCTTTGGGAAGTGGTGCAGTCCAGAGGACTGCATGCAGGTTCTGGGCTATTTTTGGGTTACGCTGGTAGCCCAACATATATATGGGGTAGCATTTTGTGTGCCAGCTACCATTTCATTGTGATAGCATGCTAGCTTGTACTTAGTCAGGAGCTATTTGTCCCCTTCCCCCTTCCCTTAAGGTTTAGCATTGAGGGGCTATTTCCACAAGGTTTAACTTTTGAAAGCTATTTGCAATTGGTTTATAGGTACAGGTGCACAGGAGAAGATATGTGTTTAGGGTGTCGATTGATTCAGGTGCAGTTTATTGTTTGTCAGCAGCTGTTCAGGCTAAAGGGCAAAGGGTAGGAAGTTCACTGCTGGACGACATAGGAAGCTCAAGATTAGGAAAGAAGTTCAATGAGATTCAAATGGTAGTTTAGGTAGGAAAAGAGAACAGATTTTAGAGGTCCCTCTTACAGCTGAGCAGCTCCGATGGAATTATGTTATTGAGGATTGAACTTGCGGCTGGGGAGGGATCATTTTTGGGTGTTGTAGTTTATCATAGTTGATTACAGCTGTATAGTGAGGTTTTTGTTTTGTAAAGCAAAGTCCCAGGTTATGTTGTAGTGTGCACCTGTTTCAATAAAGCAACCTTCTTCACAGAACCCTGGTGTCAGTAGTCTGTGATGGCCTGTCTTCCCCAATAGTGCAAAAAGGCTACTACGCTGCAATCAAGAAGGCTAAGGGAGATTACTACGCAGACAGGATTCAAAAGGCCAAAAACAACAGTAGAGAAATTTTCTCTATTGTTAAAATTTTTACGTCCCCAGTGGCAGAAACTCAGGCGGCCCCTGTATCTGAGGGCTGGTGTGAGGAACTGTCCACTTACTTTATAGAAAAAATAAAAAAAATTCAAGAGAGTCTTAAGACTTTTGACTCTGATCACTCCATACCAGTTCAGTGGGCCCGAGAACAAGACAACTCTCTTCGACTTTCTGTTCCAACCAACGGCATAAAACCGAAAGAAGCACTTTGCTCTTTTAAAAAAGTCGAAGAGAAGGACGTTTTGGCCATCCTTAAAGCGCTGAAATCTGGGTCTCCTGCTGATCCCTGCCCTGCTAGAGTTCTGAGTGGTGTGGCGGAGGTTATTGCTCCTACAGTAACCAATTTGGTTAATGAGTCTTTACAAACCGGTACTGTACCGCCCCAGTGGAAACAAGCAAAACTCCTCCCACTGATCAAAAAACCTTCAGCGGACCCTCTGATTACTTCCAATTATAGGCCCATCTCCTTTCTCCCGGCCCTAGCCAAGGTCTGTGAAAAGGCTGCGTTTCGACAGCTGGAGAAGTTTGTGGAATCTACGGGGGCCTTACATCCTGCCCAATCCGGGTTCCTCTCCTCATTCAGCACTGAGACCGCGCTCGTGGAAGTAACCGAGGCCATTAGGGAATGTCTGGACGGGGGCGGCAGAGCGGCTTTAATCTTATTGGACCTCTCTGCCGCCTTTGACACGATTCCCCACGTTCAGCTTCTCTCTAGGCTGGAGGACATTGGCATCACGGGCGCGGCTCTCAGCTGGGTCGAATCCTTTCTCACAGACCGGTTCCAACAAATCTGGCTCCCCCCTACCATTCTTCAAACAGCAGGGTAGATACAGGAGTTCCACAAGGGTCGACCTTGAGTCCCCTACTTTTTAATGTGTATCTGACCCCCCTTGTCTATCTTGCTGAGAGCTTGGGTGCGAAAATAATGGCTTATGCGGACGACACCCAACTTTTCTTCACTTGGGACAAGAATAACCTCGACACTGAAAGAGTCCAGCAGTGCTTGTCCTCAGTGTTTGCCTGGCTTGCCCGGGCTTGTCTCAAATGTAATGAGGACAAGTCAGAGATTCTTCTGTACGGCCACTTTCCAGCGGCCTTTAAAGAATCCATTTGGCCCAGGGGACTGCCTTGCCCTTCTGAGAACAGTGGGGTCGCAAAGAACTTAGGGATCTGGTTCGGAGCTGACCTATGCTTCCGAGATCAAATCACGCGACTGGCGGGAACCTGCTATGGGACCCTAACCACTCTCCGGAGGTTCTTTCCCCTTCTCCCCCAAGAGGCAAAAGAAACAGTAGCCAGAATACTTATCCTCTCGCGTCTGGATTACGCTAACGCCCTCTATATAGGCGCACCTGACTTTTTGCTTCACAAATTGCAAGTGGTCCAGAACGCGACAGTAAGGCTCTTGTTCAACACTCCCAGGAGTCTCAGTGTACGCAAGCAGCTCTCAGAGTTACATTGGCTTCCAGTAACTCTGAGAGTTCGCTTTAAGATCCTGACACTGGCTTTTAAAGCCTTACATGGCCCATGTCCGTCCTATTTAAGAGACAGATGTGCTTTTTACCATCCTCCGCATCAACTGCGATCTGCCACCCTGAGACATTTGGTTACCCCCAGATTCAAGAGAGTTCGACTAGGGGGAAAATCCTTGGTGGTCCGAGCTGCTCAGATGTGGAACAATCTCCACGACCTCCTCAGACACACGACAAACCTCACTTATTTCAAAAAACACCTAAAAACCTACCTATTTAGGCAACCCGTGTAGACCATCTGCTTTCATTCTAGCTGACATCTTAATCCTTTCTCGCGCCAGGACAGTCTTGACTAGCAGTGCGCGTTACAAGAAATGATATAACATAACATAACAATTGCTTTTAACAGTTTCTTAGGTCGGGAGCATGGGGCTGCGTGTGTACTGCACGGATAAGGCTGGGTTTCATATGCACTCAGCTGCTCAATCTGTCATGTTGCATCCTAGTGCCCAAAACTGGTCTTGCGAGATCTGAAGTTGTTAAGAAACATGTCAAAAACAGGAAGTTTCAGATGATTTTGAAACTGTGGTGGTGCCTGGCTTTGTTTGGCATTTTTGTGGTGTAACTCCAGCACTTGGGCACAACGAAGGAGGTTCTAGGACAGTCATTAGGTTCCCCATCAGTGGCTGCCGAACAGTTAATAATTCAGCAGGCCATAGAAGCTTCATTCAGGTCCAGATAAGTCCCTCCACCAGGAAAGGTGCCTCAGTTAGAGGCAATGTTTGACCCAGATGGTGGAGGAGAGGAAGATCAAAAAAGAGACTGGTTTATTCAGGGGGCTACACTTTCCCATTTGTTACAGCACTTAAGAGATAATATTGGCCTTCCTGCATCTGAAGCTATGGTTGGAAAATAACATTTTCTTTGTCAATTCATGTGCCCTGAACCTGAGTGACTTACAATACATGCAGCTATATTGGAGCATGAATGGAGATGGGTGGATAAATCCTCTGTTACCCCTTTGCTGGCAAGAAAATCCTAGTGGGCACATTTTCTGAAGAGTTTGCAGCTGTGGTTAAAGTGGAAATCCTCCTGGTGTGTCTGTCCTCACACCTCACAAGGAAATATTGTGGCAGAAGGTGCCTCTTCTCCGGATCCGGACAATAGGAAGGTGGAGGAGCGGTTAAGCGTTCAAATGCAGCTACTCATTTTTCCCTCAGAGGCAATACCTGTACTAGTTATACAGTATAGTCACTCCTGAAAGACTTTCATCCCTTGGATGGTTGGATGCCTGAGGGAAAAAACTGTTCATCTCTTGAGTGCAATGGAACAGCAGGTCCGTTTTTTTAATCAGATTTATTGTTCAATCATTTTTTAGCCTTAGCATCAGCTACAGAGGCAGCAGCTTCACGAGTAGCAGCTTCAGCATACCGTCACCTATGGTTGCGAAAATGGAAGGTGGATTCTGCTAAAAAAATAATCTTGATGAGGTTACCATTTGATGGTTTTTCTTATTTTGGCCAGCAATTGAATGGCATGATTATACAGACAGCTGAATGAAAAAAGCTTATTACTCCAGCCAAGACTTTTTCTAAAGGAAGGGGCTTTGGTTACAAGAGGGTGCTCCCTTCAATTGATGCTAGTGGGGCAGTCAGCCCTTTCTAGTATTGGGTTGCGGCTAGGGGACCACAAATCCGAACAGATCCCAAAGTGCTTCTTCCTCTACCAGCCCTGCAACTTCTTCTAAGCAATAACAGTCAAAGGAATCGACCAGTGGGCTGTCAGTTGTCTTATGTTAAGGACAGATGGACGCAAACAATTTTGGATCAATTGGCAATCAGTCTAGTATTGTAAGAATATCACTTCGAGTTCTTAGACCTGCTTTCAGACTATTTTCAGCCTACCCGACTTCCTAGGAGTGGATAGAGGAAACAGCCTGCTTGTGAAGAATGCCATTTGCCTGGTGCCATCCCTTGATGCTGGGCAAAGGGTATTACTCAATACTCTTTTTGGTACAGAAGTATTCAGGTGAATTTAGCATGACCTAAACCAACATAGGTTTAAAACGATCAAACTGCAGGGGATATTTCCAACCATCTCAAAAGGAGATTACCTGGCCTCCATGAAAGATGCTTACCTCCTTCTTCCCATTTTCCACCTCACCAACCGTTTCTGTAGTTTGCTGTGGGCCTAAAGTATTAGCAGTTTCAGGTTCTTCCATTTGGGTTAGCCTCAGCCCCAACGGTTTTATAAAACATGGCTCAGATAGTGGATATTTTACATTTTAAATGTATCCATGTCAAGCCAAGTCAAATAAATCTTTATTCTGTAGGAAATATAATAAAAAAATACATTTAAAATTCATTCAAAATCACAAACTAAAATCATATTTAACATCATCATGCCTAAAATGAGATCCATACCACTCACTGCGTTCACAAATACTGCTCAAAAGAAAAACGGTGAAAACAGTGGTGAATAAAAAAAAGAATGAGTAAATCATAGGTATAATTTTAAAGAAAACAGAAAAATCTGCTTGAATAAAACATAAAACAATTTAGCATCATATTCACACCCATTTCCTAATAAGATGTCATATAGATTGACAAACCTTGGTCCCAGTTGGTCCATCAGCAGTAGCCCAAATGCTGTAAAACATATTGTCTACAGATCAAAAAATGTCAGACGTTCAGTGCTACTAATGCACAGTGCTAGTGCTAAGGAACTTATACTTGCCCACCAGTTAGCTGTGGCGGCAATACATCTGTAAAGTGTATGACAGACTGTGTCAGATTGCAGCAGCTGAAGATGAGGCAGCGCTGCTTTACTTGCTCAGATATTGAAGCTTCTTAATATGGCCATTAAGATATTCTTCCTCAGGTCCCTGTATAAGCCACAGAAAAGGAAAATGTGCAACTGGGACTGAGACATTGTGAATTCCACGGACTTTGAATATGATACCTACTGTGGTGGGCCTCGAAAGGTAGGATCCTGGCGCAGCGCGGCTCCTAAATTCCTTCATAAATCACCGCTAATAAACCCACGGAACCTCTTACACCAACTTACAACTTTGGGCCCATCACTCTGATCATTCACACACACAATTAACCTGTTCCCAGTATTCAGTATGGGTTCAATAAGGGAGTTGCGGTGCTAAAGTGGAATGGATGAGCTATATTTTATACATTATTTACAACTGCAGTTTAATTATTAAGAACCATGTTTTGATTGTAAACAAGAAAAAGCGTTTGTTCAATAACTTTATTTCGGTCACAATGGACCATAAAAGTGCATATTAAAATATGTACAAAACAGGGATTAAAATAAAGTAACAATACAAAAAACAGTTACAGATAAAAAAAATCAAGCTCATCTTAGAAATGCACATATATGAAGGAATAAATCTATAGCTCCATCCAATAAGATAAAACCAGAATAAACATTTGATTGTTTATCGAAATAACTCATTGCATTTTAAAACAGAGATAGTTCCTACTGTCCAATTACATCATTAATAAATTTACTACGTCTATGCCACATTCCATTCAGAAAGCGCCAGACGGCAAAAATAATGGGAGGGGGCGTGTCGTACTTTAGGACTCTAAAAGCATGGGCACACTGGCAAAAGCCTAGATTTCTGCAAATTGGTATCACCCAACGTTTGCGTACAGCCTGATAGGCTGGGCAGAAAAAAAGGACATGGATTTCATTTTCCATGTAATATTTGCAGGCTGGGCAGTCCATGCTCTTATTACTGTCCCATTTACAAGTGAACACCCTGAGTGGAAGAGTACCCATTCTAAACTGCATGTATAGTTTTCTAGCTAGTGAAGGGTATATCAGATCTAAAAATTCTTCCTTTTTGTAATCTACTTTGACTTGGAGAAACGCAGTAGTCAGTCTTCCCCCTTCAGAACTTTCATGGAGGGATGCTAGATTGTGTTGCCTAGAAAGGGAAACCAGATCAGCTTTGGTTAGCGCTGGGCAGCCTACATCAGGAGTTTCCCAGAGCTCTGGTAAACCAATCCTGATACTAGTTGCCTTGATATGGGATAACCACGAGATTTTCTTGCTTTTCAATACATCCCAAATCTCCCAGAATTCATTTTTTTAACAAACAAGTTCAGGCACAGACCATAGTCTTCTCCAGTACATTAAAGGGCGAAGTGCCATTACCTCCTCAATAGGGAGTAGCCCTAGATCCATGCAGAGGGGTTCAAGCGGAGTACTCACTGGGAGACCCAATAAATTCCTCATAAATACGTGTTCAACCTTCATGAGGTTAGTGGATTTTTGGTGTCCTCAAAGTTCGGCCCCATACAAAGAGGCCGATCTGGCCTGTAATTTGTAAATTTCAATGACCGGAGCTGCAGGCTTGAACTCAGCCTTTCTGTGCAGTTTCTGGATCCTCCCCATCACTTTATTTAACTTAAGTGCAGCCTTTGCTAGCTGAGTATCCCAGTCCAGGTGTTCTCCCAAGGTGATGCCCAAATACTCAAAGGTCTTAACTCGCTCCACTGGGATTCCACCCAGAAGGGGATTTGGGCGTGTCTGCCTGGGAGGATTAAAAATCATAAACTTAGTTTTATCTAAATTTATCTCCAGGCCCCTAGTTGCACAAAAGTTCGCAAAACCATTCAAGGTTCGTTGGATGCCCGTTGATGTCTTGGACAACAACAGAGCGTCGTCCGCGAACATCAGAGCGGGCACCCGACCTGAGACTAACCTCGGAGCATCAATGTCCTTGACTCCAAGAAGATAATTAATGAGCCCATTTATTTACAAGCAGAACAAGGAGGGGGCCAGGACACATCCCTGGCGCACCCCCTGGTTCACCGGGAAGAGGGCTGACAATTCGCCGCACTTCCCGCACCTAACTTGCGCATAGGTACCAGTATGTAGTCTGATTAACACATTCAAGAGATAAAGTGGTAGACCAAGTTCAAGTAGTACACTCCACAGTTTGTCCCTGGGGAGCAGGTCAAACGCCGACCTCAGGTCAACGAAGATCATGTAGAGGTTGCCACCCTCCACACTCACCGTTTTCCAGTATAGGACCTGGAGTCTGAATATCTGGTCCACAGGTGATGTACTCATCCTGAAACCAGCCTGGTAGGGGGTTAGAATCTCATTTTCCTCCCTCCAGCTCTGTACTCTGTCTAAGATAATACATCCCATCAGTTTTTGAGTGACATCTATCAGGCTGATGGGCCTGTAATTAGACGGTTTAAGAGGACAGCCTTTTTTGAAGATCGAGACTATTTCTGCACCACACCAGGTATCCGGCGGGTCCATGCCCTTTAATATGGCATTAAAAAAAACCCGTAAATATGGAGTCCATATTTTTGGTTCAGACCGAAATAAGTCCCCTAGAAACTTATCTAAACCGGGCGCCTTATTAGGTACTAATTTAAGAATAGCGGCTTACACCTCCGAGGAGGTGATCTCCCAGACCCCCTCCAATCGATGCTTGTGGAGGAGGCCTGGGAGAGGGGTTGCGGGGCCGTTGTCACCCGAGAGTGCATACAAAGCTCCAAAATGGGCTTCCCAGGCTGCCGCAGCTATGTTTGGTTCAGTCGCCGTTTTGCCCGCCCTGCTCCCACAACTAACAATTGCCCAAAAAGATTATGAATCTTTGGACTTGAGTGCAATTCTAAGAGCTTCCCAATTGTCAGCTTCCCACTCTTTCTTTTCCTTTTGGATGGCCCACTTATGCATAAGCCGACATCGATTTATTCTTGTCTTATCCTTTGTTTTTACAGCAAGTATCAAGTCTTTTTTTGCTTTTCTACAATTAGCATTATATCATGGATGGGCCGAGACTGGTTTTGCCTTAATACTTCCTTCTTGGTGGAACACATCTGAAAGTTTCAAGATTAGCTGTTTGTGTATTTTCAGAGGCTTGTCCTCTAATCCTGAGTGCGAGGCAGTTACCCCTACCTCGCCCATATCTCTTAAATGCGGCAAGGCCCTTTGATATATATTAGCAAGTTTTTTGGGGGAACCTTGTATGTACGGCCATTTGAATCTCCGCCTGTTGTTGGTTAGCAAGCAGCTGGATTAGACAGACCCAAACTCCCTGGTTTAAGCATCATAACAAGGGGGTTATGGTCACTATCTTTCTTAGGATAAATCTGGAAATCCAGGACAATGTCCCATGTTCTGGATTTCACCAGGATGTAATCGAGAATGGAGTTTTGCCCTTCTCTATTAAAAGTAATTTGGCAGGTCTATCCCATTTTTTCCTCCCATTGCAGGCCCTAAGAGAGGACAAAAGAGTGGGAGAGTTAATTTGGAGCACCAACGGCGTCCATGCTCTAACTACCGGAATCTGAGGTTCCGGAATAAACCAATACTGGTCCTCATCATCTAACCCGTCTTTGCTTGCATCTGAGAGAGGCTCAAATTGACAGTTAAAATTGCCTCCCACTATTAGAGTGACAGCTGGATCAAGGATTGAAATGAACTACCTAAGTTGGTCAATAACTCCAGACTCCTTCCCACCCTGGGTAGGCCGTGAATAGATGTTCATTAGGGCAATTTGTCTATTTTCTGGAAGTGTTAGGAGGACACACTGCACATCGGGAGAGCCAGTTGGGATCTGCACTGCATTAGCACCCAGGTGAATACCCACCCAGATGCTTAATCCCCCCGAAGGTCTACCCCTACCCTTCGTTGTTGCTATAATGCTAAAGATGGAAAAACCTCTACTCTGGATATCTTCCAGCGCCCAAGTCTCCTGCAATAGACATACATCGCATTTTTCCACAATCGACCCCCAGTCTGGGCATGACAGTTTGTTTTTAATCCCAGCCACATTCCAGGAGAGAACTTTGGTACTTTCATTGAGCCCCCCCCCACAGTTTCCGTTTGTGCTTTATTAGGGCTATCATCCCGTGCACGCGGGGCATCAATAAACTTGCAATTCCTACTTGAGTTTGGCCCCATTGCCCGTGTGACCCTATCAAGATTGCTTTCCACTACCAGCGGGTATAAAGCACAACTTTCATCCTACTGGATTGTTAATGGAGAAGCTCCAGGCACTACACCAGCCGAGTTGGTCCCACTGCCCCCCCCTGCCCGTACACCTGGCAGCCTCCCTGACTATCCCGCCCCCTGGGGACTGGGTAAATTGGTGGAACTAACATTTGTCTCTAGGCCTTCTAGGGCTACAGATAGTTCCTGGACAGCAGTGTGGGGGGATTGGGACAAACAGCTCTTTTGCCGTCAGTCAATTTGATCTAAAAGACTGTAACTGTTGCTCAGGGGGAACAGGACCATTCTGAGGGTATGAATATTAACTCCCTTCCAGGCAACATACTCGGCCTCGACCCTAGAACCCAGTGTGTCATGAACCCCCCGGGCCGGCCTCCTCTATAGTCAATGGGGGAAGCAGGATAGAAATACGTAAGCGGGAAGGATTGAATTTGTGTTCCTGGACATACTGGGACCCAGTTGCAGATATATTTCACCACCCAGCTGTTCCTAAAATTAATTACAATACAATCTCCCCTTATGTTTTTTACTCGTGGCCCCACCCAGTCCACGCGTCTGGCAAAAAGAATTTAGCTAGATACATATGAGGGAAGTGGCCTCATACATTTGTTTTTAAGATCACCATAGTCCTCCCTTTTTCCCCGATTCAAAACTGGAACCCCCGCAAGGACTATCACATACGGGACGGACTCAGGAGGGAGATCTAAACAATTGTGTTCCTTTGCTGGAACTTCACAAGTTGTACTACTATTAGGTGGAAATTGTGGATTTGCTATCCCTCTGCCCCCCCCATTCACATTGGCTTCACTCATTACTGGGTTGTTATTCACAGCTCTGTCGTTAAGTTGGACTATATGTTTACTGGGCAGCACATTTGGGGGGGATAAGTCAACTAAATTGTTCATTTCAGATGGGACAGAATGATGACAAGCTACATTCTCTAACCTTGGCAGCCTCTCTATAGTGCCATTCTCCTCAATTGTTCGTAAGCCACCCTCCTACCCCTGGGCAGCAGCAAACAGTAGTTCGAAACGCACAAGTCTACTTTATATAACATTAAGTCTGTCATAGAGAGAGGGCATGACTTAGTAAAAATACTTTCCATTTTAACCCAATAATCTTCTCCAAACTCCGTAAGGCACACTGCATCAGGGGTTGGTGAAAGCGTAGAAACTTGTTCATTCAGCAGGTTTAAGACTGGGCTGTTAGTAGTTGTTGCCAATTTTCCTTCCCCTGTATTATTGCATTTCTGAATTTTTGCTTTCCTGTTATTTGGGGGGGCTCCCGTTTTAGAGCTGCTTGCTGATCGAGTTTGCAATCTCAAGGTGGGCAAACCCTGAGAGTCTTGTTTTTGGGCAGAAGCACAATGGGCTATAGGTACAACATCCAAGCTAGCTAAGGAATCGGAGGGTCTGCTTTCTATTTGTACTTGATGGCGGCCCTCTCAGTTATTACCCAAAGAAGCAGTCTCTGTAAATCCCAGCCGATTTGGCGATAGAAACTGTGCCAAACAGCCCAAAACCGACCGTTTGTCAAAGGCAGGGTCCAGAGATAACCTCCTTTCAGTTATTTCTTTTTTGTGTGTCAGAATAGAGCATGCCCTAGTGAGAAATTTTTCCAAGGTTCCTGCAATCAACCCGCCAGGAATGGACTTTCTACCCTTGGAGGTAGCCATTGCAAAGTTTGATTAATGGAATTGCTCCTCAGGTCAGATGCAGTAGATCTTGAACCAAGAGAGATCAACCAACAAGGGCAGCCAAAGTATATAAGTACGAACCTTAGCTTGATCATTTGGTTGCAAAGCGAAAGGGGGGGCCCCGTCCCATCCTCGTTCGTCCTCGACCGGGCTCAAATGGACCCGCCCTTGGCCGGAGCTTCGCCCGGCGTGCGCCCGCCCGCGTTCCACGAAGCTGGGGCCGGGAGCCGCTAAGTAGAGAAGGAGGGCGGAGCAAGCATGTCCCCAGGTGAGTGTGATTCCGGGTCTCCTGGGCGGTAATTTAGCTCCCCACAACAGCCAGAGATTGCACACAAAGACCGCGGCTACAAGTGGCTCCTGCAAAGCGTGGGCCACGAGCCGCCAAGCAGAGGAGGAGGGCGGAGCAAGCGCGTCCCCAGGTGAGTGTGATTTCCGGTCTCCTGGGTGGTAATTCAGCTCCCCACAACAGCCAGAGATCGCACACAAAGACCGCGGCCACGAGCGGCTCCCGTGAAGCGGGGGCCATGAGCCACCAAGCAGAGGAGGAGGGCGGAGCAAGCGCGTCCCCAGGTGAGTGTGATTCCAGGTATCCTGGGCGGAAATTCAGCTCCCCACAACAGCCAGAGATCACACACAAAGACCGCGGCTACGAGCGGCTCCTGCGAAGCGGGGGCCGCGAGCCACTAAGTAGAGGACAAGGGCAGAATAAGCATGTCCCCAGGTGAGTGTGATTCCGGGTCTCCTGGGCGGTAATTCAGCTCCCCACAACAGCCAGAGATCTCACACAAAGACAGCGGCTACGAGCGGCTCCTGTGAAACGGGGGCCGCGAGCCGCTAAGTAGAGGAGGAGGGCAGAGCAAGCGTGTCCCCAGGTGAGTGTGATTCCGGGTCTCCTGGGCGATAATCCAGCTCCCCACAACAGCCAGAGATCGCACACAAAGACCGCGGCTACGAGCAGAAAAAGCAATGTCATTCCACGATCTGCTAGTAAAAGTTAACTGCAAGGAATATCAAACTAGTTTAATTGTTCATTTATTTAATTTTTATTTTCTAGCATGATCTCTATTTTTATTAAAGCTAAAGAAACAACTCAGTTTGCAATTAAATCCTGAAAAGAATAGGTTAAAATTTCAATAACATTCCTTTATTAGCAAATGACAGCGGAAAGAAATAAGCAACGAAAATATTACCCAGATGGAAAGTTGAAGACATCAGTACAGAGTGAAATAATCTAAAGTGGAAACCTCTCTGTCTCTCAATCTCAGGATGCTGCACCCATTCGGAAATTAAGTCAAAACGGGAACAATTTCTAAGTCTCGGGTGCAAATCAGATTGGAAAAGCAAGCTTTTTTCAATGTCCAAAACGTCCTTTTTTATACCCTTTTTCACTAACTTATCTATCTAAAATCGTAACTCTTAAGTTCTGTAATGTCTGTGATTGGCCAATTTGGAGCCGTATGAGCATAACCTCATCATTCTCTATGTAAATTTCCTGCAGTGTCATCCTCACTTGCTGTAACTGGGGTTTCTTTGTTCGACATTAACTTCCTCCAAAGTGTCCTTTGAATTGTTAGTTAGCCTTTCTTTCCCACAGGTAGGCTTTTTGCTTCACTGTCATCTTTGGATTAGGCCCCACAAAATGGCCACGCTGTCCTTGACCCAAACTGTTTATTCACAGGCAGCTTGCAGCTCCAACTCTGGAGCATGCGTATTTCTGTCATCATCTCGGATTTTTAGACGGACTCCATTTTTTATTATTTTGTGTGCCCATTTAAGCCTCATTTAGGAACTATCATGAAAACAAACACAAATAAATGTAAGTTTATGAAATAAAACCCTTTCTGTTTACCTCCCCCGTACTATTGGTAACCCAGTTAGTATTTACCTAGCACAAGCAACAAACATGCATTATTCAACTTACCAATCTTCATGTTTCATGCCACAAATAAACGGACAAAAGCACATTCATGCAGGTTTTATTTTAGTACATAACATATGCGTACATTTTAATACACAATACTCCACAGATTCATAATTTATTCGCTTAGGCAATACATGCAAATTAGTATCCCACATGTATTAGTGTATGCAATTTTACTCTAGGTTGGTTAATTTTCAAACCCACATAATTTAGTGCTCGTTAATGTTATGGAATGTTGAATTCACAAGGGTATACAACATTTTTGTCTTTCACCTTGCTCCATCAACTTCCCCCTTTGGTGATTTTATCACCAAATTATCTCCCAAATTTAAAAAAAAATGTTTTTATATAACTCAACGTTTCAAATTCTTTTAATTAGTACTTGTTATAACTCTCTCTCTTCTATTTTCTTTGTATCTTGGTACATCTTTTTTTTATACGGTTCCATTTCAATATCACCTTTTTCTCTTTCCCTGTTTTGTTTTTCTTCAATCTTTTGCTTTAAATCTCATTTTACATTTCTTCTTCAAACACATTGACAACTAAGTATATACACTAAAATAACTATTACAATTATTGTCACTGGTATTACTATTTTACCTATTATGGATCTACTTCATAAAACTGGTCTCTAACTGCAGTTGCACTTTTACCAAATTTTTCGCTCTATATCTTTATGCAATTGTGTAATATTCGTAATATATTTCTCAATGTTCTGACTTTTGTCCAGGATATATGTACAGCAGTGCTGGACCTTTAAAATTCCACAGACTCCTGCCTCTTTGGCCTATAATATATCTAAAGCAGGTCTATTTTGCATCACCATACTTCTTATTGCAAACATTTCGGTATTGACCATTAAAAATCCTCCAGCTGTGCCTGTTGACAATTTATCTACAATTGTTGACAATTTTCTTATTCTATTTGCATTAAATGATATACCCCCTGCTGGTATCAATGCCCCCAAAACATCACCTATTATTTCAATTACACTTTCTCTTTTACCACGGCTTAGAGGTTTGCCAATTTCATGGATTCTATTTGTGCCGCTGTCAACATGGAAAATCTTTGGAAAAAACACCCTAATGTAACAAGAGCCGTACCAATGGTCCGGTCATCTATAGTAAGCTTTGTTCCCACATAGAAAGTAAACCCCAGGGAAAACTGGATAATTTCCACCTTTAAATCCCCATCCCGCTTCGATCCCCATTTGACAGTGTATGTGTCTTCACATTGACTTGCTCCCACAAAATAATTGTCATACACAGCATTATCTCTCTGAATACATAATTTTCCCAACATTGGTGTATCAATATTTATCGCCACATTTACATTATGTTCTTCAAAAATATCACCTGAAAATGGCCATTCATTAGATTTAGTTTGTTTCACTTTCTACCGTCTTTTATACTGTTGTCATCTTTCTTCAACCATATTCAAAAAGGCTTTTTCCTCATTTTTCATTTTACAAGTCAAATTATGTTTAAAAGCATAATTGCATGTTAATTCTTGTGGTTCCAGGAAATAATCTCCAAAAACCTTTGCAGGCTTAATTTGGTTCAATTCGGCTACAATTTTTAACTTTGCAAATGCATCATCAGAATAATAATATTCTAATTTACCAGATCTATAAAATAAACTTGCTAGAACACTAAAGGTCACACTATATGTCAATGGCAAATGGTGATAAGTCACACCCTCGGACACTGATGCAGGCAATTTTACACATACATACCAATCGCTGGCATCCATTGTCCTTACATATTCTGACAACAATTTTGAATAGGTATTTCTAGAAAAATCACTCTCAGAGTTGTCTTGGTGAATTTCAGGCCGATAAACATGTAACTTTTAATTTTTTAAATCATTAATTTTATCTTTCAAACTGTCATTAGTTTTCAATTTTTCAATGTTAGGAACAAAAGGGATACAAATATAAAGAATTAACCATATCATCATTAATATACCAGTACAGATTAACCACATGCTATACCATTTTCTGAAAATTGAACATTTCGTTTTAGTCTTTTCATTAGTCACTTCATTAATAGTCATTTTTTTATTTTTCAAATAGAAGACTCTTTAACTTTGTTTACCTCCACACAACCTTGTCTCACCTACTAAACTGTTTTAAATTTTAATTACAACTCTTTAGGCCAATTATCTCCTTTTCTCACTTTCTCTATGTCAGGTTCAGTAGCACTTCGCTCTACTCTCCAGGTTCATTTTCTTGAACTCCTTCTTAATTCAGTGTCGTCATCACTGTTATCAGTTTCGGTCTCAGATCTTTCTACAGTCTCATTTATAATGACTTTCACAGGTTTTGATTCCTTTTCTACATTCAAAATGTCTCCGGTCAGTCCTTTCACTCTGTTAGGAACTTCTCCATAGCTGGTAGCGGGAAGCTCATCCTAATCGCGAGTTATTTCCTTTTTGCCAGTTTCGAGATTTCTGTTCCTGCTTTCAGAGCTTTCAAACTGTCGTTCAGATTTCTCCAAGTTACCAGCTTTCTTTTCACTTGACTCAGTGTCCTGGATGGTGTTTGTCTCTACCAAATCTCGACTTACAGGTCTATCTTCAAAATTTGGTATTTCTAGACTCTCATTTTCTACTTCGGATGCAGAACTAGAATCTGATATTTCCACATGTCGACGAACAGGTCGAGCTCCAGTACCTGAATCTTTTTCTGGTTCACCTTCAGTATCTGAATCAGTGGTGCTTTCACTCTCCTCCTGCAGATTTTCTGGCTCTGGCACACGAATGGTGTGGCTAGCATGCACCCATCTTTTAAGTCTGGCGCATTTTACTGCAGTTGTACTAGCAAGAATCACTTGTCTTGGCCTTTGCCACCGAGGTACCAAACAATTTATTCTCCTGTGAACCTTTATCCGTACCCAATCTCCAGGTATTAGGTCATGAGCTGGATGTTTTTCTTTCGTTTGTGAGTCAGTTCCCACCTGATGGAACACAGAACTTACCTGGTCAGACAGATTTTGCAGTAATCCAGTATGATATCATCATTTATGCTCAACAGTTTATCAACTGGCACATATGCTTGTCTCATTACTCTTACCACCAGAATCTCATGTAGAATTAATCCTGTTCTTTTATCAGGAGTGCTTCTCAAAGTCATCAGAACAAGTGGCAGGGCATCAGGCCATTTTAGTCCTGTGGCCAGACACATCTAGGCAATTCTGTTCTTTATTGGTCCATTCACTTGTTCAACCACCCCTGAGGCTTCTGGTCTATTAGCACAGTGCAATTTCTGTTGGATATCCAGTGCTTCACAAATCATTTGCATTTGTTTGTTGTGTAAATGAGTTCCACAATCTGTTTCAATTGTTACTGGAAAACCATAACATGATATAATCTCTTGCAACAACAGTTTAGCAACAGTTACTCCATCATTCCTCCTTGTGGGGAATGCTTCAACCCATCGTGAGAATAAACCGATAATTACAAGGGCATACCTAAGTCTGTTACATGGTGGAAGCTTGATAAAATCCAATTGCATTCTAGTGAATGGACCTCCCTCCCGTCCCATGGTTCCCAGTCTCACAACAGTTTTTCTTTGTGGATTCATTTGTTGACTGACGACACACCTTTGCACAAGCTCTCAGCAATCATCCTGAACTTTTGATTGTACCATGTCTGCCTAGACAGCTTAATAATGGCATCTCTCACTACATGGGCTTGACCGTGGTACATTCGAGCCATATTTGAAATCATGCTGTCTGGCATTACTGGCCTTTCATCTTTATAGACCCAGATCTCATCCTCCTCTCTTTGTCTACATCCTGCCTTCAACCAGTTATCCTTTTCTTCTTCATTGGCCTCTTCCTGCATTTGTTTTACTTCCTGCCAGGTCTCTACTATTGTGGTTAGCATCAAAGTACTTGAAACATGTTCAGTTTGTCTATCCCGATTAATGGATGCTTGGTTTCTAGCACAATATTTTGCAATTGAATCAACATATTTGTTGGCTCTTGTGATGTTATCATCACCTTTTTTGTGAGCAGCACATTTGACTACAGCCAATTTGTCTGGTAATTGAATGGCATCAATTAACATTTTTACAAATTCAGCGTTTCTGATGGGGGATCCTGCTGAAGTCAAATAACCTCTTTGGGACCACAGTTGTCCATAATCATGAACAACCCCAAATCCATACTGACTATCAGTCACTATGGTAATCCTGATTTCTTTTCCCAACTCACATGCTCGAATCAAAGCAATCAATTCAGCAATCTGAGCTGATCGAATTCCTTTCAGACAAGATGCTTCCAACACATCTGCTACTGTGCACACGGCATTGGCGGCACTTAGTACACCTTCATCTGTTCTTAGACATGAACCATCCACAAACATCACATAGTCTGACTCAGGTAAAGGAACATCTTTGATGTCAGATCTTGGTTTTGTGCAATATTCTAGTACATCCAAACATTTGTGATCTACCTCATCCCTTACCTCCACATTCATGGCATCAGGTAATAGAGTAGAAGTGTTCACATTCACACACCTAAAAATAGTGACATTGTCTGTACCTAGAATCAACTTTTCGTACTTGGTCATTCTATTGTTGGTAAGATACTGTGTCTTGCTCCTGCTAAGAAGAATCTCCACTGAATGAGGTACATATACCTTCAATGGAAATCCCACCTTCACTTTGTTCAATACTCATACTTGTAGCAGCTACTGCTTTTAAACACCCCGGCAAAGCTTTTGCAACGGGATCCAAAACAGCAGAAAAATAGGCATTAGGTTTTCTGAGTTTTCCATCTCTCTGTATTAGGACTGACAACGACACCATGCTAAGATACAATTTTTGAATTAGAATGCAAAAATTGGCTGGCTTTCTGGATGTAATGGAACAGTGGAGAACGCATTCCATAAATCAATCCCTGTGTACCATTACGCATCGTGTGGAATCTGGTACAAAGTTACTGCTGGGTTTGGTACAATCGGACAAACTGGAACAACAATTTTGTTAACCTTTCTCAGGTCTTGTACTATTATAAATGTTCCGTTTGGCTTTTGCAGTCCCATTATCGGTGAATTACAAGGACTGCTCTCTATCTCTCTCAAAATTCCTTGTTCAATCATTTTCTCTATTAGTGGTGTTATTCCTTCAATTATCTCAGTTGACATTTTGTATTGTGGGACATTTGAGTAGGTCACTCCTTTCACCAAAATCTTTACAGGATCTATATTTTTCATCAAACCAATATCTTCACCTGTAAAATTCCATACCTGATCTTTAACTGTCTCTTTTAGTTCCTCCGGTATTCTTTCTCGCTCAAACACAGGGAACATCCTATTTTTCTCTGCTTCTATTAGTGTCATTGTCATTTTATACAGACTATCCTCATCTGGGGTTTGGAGCTCAATGCCATCCGGAGAGCAATAAATGCCACAGTTCATTTTGCACAGTATGTCCCTTCCAAGAAGGTTTACAGGACTACTGTCACATACAACAAATCTATGCATGTCTTTAAATTTCCAACTTCAACTTCAATTGGTTTCATTAGTGACGTTTTGATCTGCTGATTTGCTACACCTACCACTTGGATGTGATCACCCGAGAGAGGAAGATTTTGGATTTCCACTGATCTAACAGTAGAACGGGTAGCACCTGTGTCCACTAGAAAAGTTACATCTACATCATTCACTTTCCCATTCACAAATGGACCAGACTGATCTACCTCCAGAGTAGCGCCAAGCACGCACTCCTCTTCCGCTCTCAGGCACCGTTTGAAACTATCATCCGACTCACTCCCATCCTCTCTCAGCCAATACTGCGGACTCACATGCACTCTGTTATTTCTCGTTACCTGATCTCCTGCGCAGAATCCTGTCTCTGTACTGTATCTTTGGATGTTTACATTATGAGGAAGTGGAGGTTGTGGCACCTGACTCTGTGGATTAACTACCTGCTGCTGTGGTGGCGGTTGCTGAATTATCTCACTCTACACCTGTTGAATTAACAATGTATTATCCGAATTAGCTCTTGGTGGATACTTTCACTCTTTCCTCCAATGCCCCAACCTACTGCAATTATGACATGGATATTTCTTCTATGTTTCCTACCAACTTTTGTTTTCCAGGATTTTCCTTTACTTTAGGCTGATGTCCTTCAGTGCTTTTGTTTTCTAACTGAGCAACTTGATATTCAGCAACTATCACCTGTGCCCACATTGCTTTTTCTCTGAGCTTTCTCTGTTTAACTCCAATCTCATCACTACAATACTTTGCATGTCTCAGGACCTCATCCACTGAACACGACTGCCATCCCATCAAATTATGCCTGATCATGTCCCCTATTTCTGGTCTCAGTCCAAACACAAAACGATATACAAAATGACTCATATCTTTTTTATTTAACTCCTCATAACCACTATATTGTTTGAAAACTAATAATACCCTTTCATAGAATGCAGGAACTGACTCTTTAGCCTCTTGTATTGTTCTGTCTATTTTCACCCAGTCTGTTTCACAATGACTTGATGGTATTTTCGAATCACTTCAGGTCCAGAAGCACCTGTCACCTTATCTTGTGGATATTCTAGCTTTGGCCAATCCACTGGGATTTTACATTCTGACCATAAATCTGCTGGTACTACTATGTCAAATATCCCATCTAAATCTTCCCATAGAACTTTTGAGACCTTTACAAATCGATCTACTTGTCTATACCATTCTACTGGTTTCTCTCAGCCGCCAGTCCGGGGGGGAAGCCAGCTGGTACAAGCCGACCCCCGGTCCAAACCCGCCTCCGACGGGCGGTGCTCTCCGTCCTCCTCAAGGGGTCAGGCGCGCGGGGCAGCAGTAGAAGGGCTCAATGGGCACCAGAGTCAAGCCCGATAGAACCCTGCCCCACTCACCGCAATGTAGCAGAGCGCTGGATCCTGTAGGCAGAGCAGCAGTGCAACGGCAAACAGGAGGCCCACAGGACCTCTCCAGCAGAATCTAGGCCCAGGGTAGGCCTCACCAAGCCCAAAGCCTCTCCAGCAGGAGACCCAACGCAGGTACCACCGTGGGAGGGGCGCCACGATGGTAGAACGCCCCTCGCCGCCTCCCAGAACTGGGCCTTGATCGCAGGACCGAAGGGCCCGCAAGGCCCAGGGTAGGCCTCACCAGGCCCAAAGCCTCTCCAGCAGGAGACCCAATGCAGGTACCACCGTGGGAGGGGCGCCACGATGGTAGAGCGCCCCTCGCCGTCTCCCAGAACTGGGCCTTGATTGCAGCAGCGAAGGGGCCGCAAGGCCTAGGGTAGGCCTCACCAGACCTGAAGACTCTCCAGCAGGGGACCACAGGCAGGCACAGCCGGGGGAGGGGCGCAGCGATAGTAGTGCGCTCCTCGACGTCTCCAAGGACCGGGCCGCGGTCAGCAGCCGCGAGGTGAGCCGCAAGGCCTAGGGTAGGCCGCCCCAGGCACGAAGCCTCTCCAGCTTGTTCATCGTTTCTGTCACCGGGGCTCACGGTAATTGCACCAGCTTCCTGATTGACGGCCGGGCTTGGCTCCGCCCCCAACCTCTACGGACGACCGGCCGGGCTTGGCTCCGCCGGTCGGAGAAAAGACTACAATACCCAGGATTCTTGGTTCCACAACACTGACGCCACCACCGCGCGCGCCAGGAGGCGCTTAAAGCTGCGTCTGGTGCAGAGTCCCCTGTTGCTTGTTCATCGTTTCTGTCACCGGGGCTCACGGTAATTGCACCAGCTTTCTGACTGACGGCCCGCCTTGGCTCCGCCCCCAACCTCTACGGACGACCGGCCGGGCTTGGCTCCGCCGGTCGGACAAAAGACTACAGTACCCAGGATTCTTAGTTCCACAACGCTGACGCCACCACCGAGCACGCCAGGAGGCGCTTAAAGCTGCGTCTGGTGCAGAGTCCCCTGTTGCTTGTTCATCGTTTCTGTCACCGGGGCTCACGGTAATTGCACTAGCTTTCTGACTGACGGCCGGGCTTGGCTCCGCCCCCAACCTCTACGGACGACCGGCCAGGCTTGGCTTCGCCGGTCAGACAAAAGACTACAGTACCCAGGATTCTTGGTTCCACAACGCTGACGCCACCACCGAGCGCGCCAGGAGGCGCTTAAAGCTGCGTCTGGTGCTGAGTCCCCTGTTGCTTGTTCATCGTTTCTGTCACCGGGGCTCATGGTAATTGCACCAGCTTCCTGACTGACGGCCGGGCTTGGCTCCGCCCCCAACCTCTACGGACGACCGGCCGGGCTTGGCTCCGCCGGTCGGACAAAAGACTACAGTACCCAGGATTCTTGGTTCCAAAACGCTGACGCCACCACCGAGCGTGCCAGGAGGCGCTTAAAGCTGCGTCTGGTCCCTCGTCCCGCGAGGACGCGCACGGGACGCGCCGGACGAAGCCTGGACAAAGGGCGGACAGTCTGTGACAGTCCGTGACTGACCGTAACTGGGCTGGGCCAGGACCCCTGCTTGCACCTGCTGAGGCTATAAGTGTTAATCATTAAGTAAGAAATATTTTTGTCAATATATTCTGGAAAACGCTGTAGACCATTCTAATTGGTAAACGCTTTTTTGGCCTGGGGGTGATATTTCCACTCGATTATTAACAAACACTTTCCAAAATGTCTAAACAAAGGTCTTCATCCGTACCTAATACTATAGACAATTATCTGGTCCAGGTTGTGAGTAAAATTAATAGTACTAGATGTATATCTTTGGGATTGAGCTCACCACCTGTTACCTCTATCCAGAGTATTCTCCTAGATCCTACTGTTTTAGAAGTTCCGGTACAAGTACATAGTAGTGATGCTTCACTTACTGAGTTATGTCCTAATGTTGATCTTAATCTTGACTTGAATATATCCTCTGCTGTTAATCTAGACGATGACCCATGTGATCAGTTAAACACAATAGAAGTCGATTCACCTCCCCCTGTATCTGTGCCTGCGACTAGAGCTATAAGAGCATGTAGAAAGGGCCAGAGTAAACGGGGCGGGCTACGTTCCAGTAGAAAAAGAACTGTATCTCCACTGAAAGCCACAGCTATAACAGAGGTGAATGGGGAACAAGGTGGGAAGGAGATATTGGGTTATGATTTGAATAATAAGCTAGCGAGTATGATTGACTCAAAGATCAAATCAATCATTAACCCTTTGGTAGCTAAAATTGACCTATTAACAGCTGAGGTAAATAGATTAGGGGGACTGTTAAACAAGACAGTGGAGGAAGTGGGCAATATACCAACTTTGGTTACAAACAGGGTTGTACCATCGACAAACACCCCGAGGGATGGGATAGGGCGTAATAGTGATGATGTGAGATCAATTCTGCCTCCTAGTCAGCAGGTAGTAGATAAAGGTATCCGGGTAACAGCCAATAAAGATATACCATCAAACCCCATAGGGAATGGTGTAGACCAAGGCCCTGTTCAACCTATTGTAGAGGCCTCTCCTCTTGTTTTGGTCTTGGCCAATGTGCCTTCCCTAAAACCAGGTCAAGTAGAATCTACTTCTTCTTTGATTAGTAAAGCTTACCACTGGTTATGTAATAATATGATGATATGTCCGAGAGGAAAACAACAGCTAGCAGGGGAGATCACCATGGCAAGAAGGGTGGACTGGATAGGGACCAGCGCAAAAAAATTAAAAGGAGATTGTGTAGTTCTGCATTTCTTAAGCCCAGAAGTACTCCCTGAGCTTTTAAGATATATATTTCCCCCCCAACGTAGGAGTGCTGAGATTGTTCTGTTAACTTTGGATTTTTTCTATAGGAGAAGTAGCACAGTGAATCCAAATATTTTAAAAACAAAATGGAACTCGGTAACAAATAACTGGGGTAGGGTTGCACAATCAAGTGAATGGGGTATTAGCGTTGAAAATAGATTTGCCGCATTGTCAGACCTGAATGAATGTGATTGACTTGAGAGGGCAGGTAGTGGTATGTCTAATGTCTTTACTGAGATAAATACAATCTACACTCCTATTGTTGAGGATTTTGGCTTTTCAAAAGTTACTCGCATGCTCCAAGAAAGTTCAACAATTGATATAAACTACTTGGTTAGTAGCAAAAAGATTGAACCCAGAAAGTTATCCCCCAAATCTGTTGTAAATTCTGAGTCTGATATGTGTGCTGTTGCTTCTGTATAGGGTATTAATATTGAGAATGCTTTTGTGCGAGTACATGGTACTGATGGAGAAGAAAGTGTAATGAATTCTTTATCGATGGACCCAGATGGCACTGTGGACAATGTGGGGAAAATTTTTTCATGGAACATTGCAGGCCTGGGTTCCAAATTGGACTCTGGAGATTGGCTTCGATTTGTCAATTCCTTCGATATATATATATTTCAGGAGACTTGGTCATGTGAACCATCTTTTGTCAAGGATACTTGAACTACTTTGTGCCAGCCCTAAAAGGCCCAAGGGGAAGACCAATGGGTAATCTAACCATTTGGGTTCGGCAGGCATCACAACTGGATGTTAAAGTAAAAGAAACTGGGCACAGAGACATTCAACTAATCACAATGAATTCTGATATTTTGGGTTCAATAGACATCTACAATGTATATGTGAGGAGTTCTGGGGGTGGGAGGTCAGAGGTTCTGGCGGCCTTGGGTTCCTTTCTTGATGCTTACTCCCGGGACAATCCAACTGTCATTGCAGGTGACTTCAATCGAACATTTGAACCTCTAGCCGTAGATGATGATTTCCTTGGGGATGATGAGGATTGGCATTGGGGGGTCCTAAAATTAGAGTTGAAACCAGTTGTGCGCTGGACTGAGGATGTGATTAGCATGAATGCCTTATGTTTAGAGAACGGTCTTAGAACATTAAATGGTAGGACGTCAAGTGACAAAAATGGTTCCATGACATTTGACAATGGGCGGTACAAGAGCAGAATAGACTACGTACTCTGCAGTTTGAAATCATGGCCTTTGTTAAGGGACATGGAGATTGTGTGGAGGAGTGAGAGTGACCACAATCCTCTGTGTATTAAGCATAAATGGTGATTATTACCCAACAGGACCATCTGTTCTAGCGCCTTTGTCCCGCCCCAAATTGTCCCTAGTAATAACGTAGGTTGAGATGGACTAATGTGTTAAGTAACCAACAGGCCATCGACAATATCAAAATCGAAGTTGATAAAGCAATATTAGCCATGGAACACTTTCATCTTTCCGGTTCTGTGAAGAAGGGTCTGACTGAAATCCATGGCTTGTCTTTTTTGAAGAAATCCTTTATTCTCTTTACCATCATCATTTTCAACCCTTTTCGCACTAAATTTCTCAGCGAATCCTTCCGTAATTCTGCTTGTTCTATTTGCTAGTGCTCGTCCAATACCAGCGCAGCTCACAGCAACCAACCAGTCATGGTTCACTACGTATCCACTATTCTGATCAATACCAATGCAGCTCACAGCACCTAACCAATCACAGCTCACTACATGCCCGCAGCCTGACCAATGCCAGCGCAGCTTTTTGTGACGTCAGTTTTACTCCTGCTACTGACCCTCCCTTTACAAAATATTACGGCAATGTAATACAATGTTTTTCTTAATTAAATTATTATTAGAAACAACACAAAACATTGCTACTTTGTCTGTTCCACTAATTATGAGATAGTTTCACCTCTCAATTTTTTTTTTCACTTTTAGTAAAAGAACGACCAGCGCTACTCTACTATCACTCAAGTTAAAGGAAGACTTGAAACTCCACTAGGGATACCAGCCAACGTTTTGGAAGGGGACATTCCTTTCAGAAAGAGGTCTTGGTATTCCTTTGGGGATGTAGGGCCAAAGTTTCGGAAGAGGACCTTTCACTATTTCATGTAATCTTTTTCAATCTAATAAGTCCCTAAATAACATCAACAGCCTTTCACTATTTGATATTACGACAACAGACAAAGTACTTCAGCAGTATGATACCTTTCAACACTATTCCTCTACCACATAGGCTAAAACGATCCCCGGATCTTAGGTAACTCCGTACCAGTACTTGGAGACAATATAAAACAAAGAAACTAACTATTCATGTTAATAACCAATAAATCAATAATCAATAACTATTACCAAACGAATCAATAATAGCCATCCTCTGCTACCAAAACTGATTCAGCAATCAGGGATCAATAATTTACCATGAACATAGGCCCATTTACATAATACAACTAATCCCTTCATGCTGGGGTTCAGTGTGTTGCAAGTTTAACTTACCAAAGTACATTACAAACCCTGCATTCCTCTACAAAATACTTGTGGCGACAGACCTATAGTTGATGGTAATAATTATATACTTATTTATACTACCAAATATTAACAGACTCAGTTTATAATTATAATTTGTTATCAAAAATAATGTGAAATGAATGCTCATGAAGTACAGTCATACTTTCAATTCCATTCAAACTTTATTTTTTTTTACAAAAAAACATAACAAAATGTTAAAACTATATTGCTCATGTATACACAGAACAAAGTTTTAAAAATAAGAACCCAAGTTAATACAAAACAGTGCAATTATCGTACTTTTAAATGGGTTATGGTTAAAAATGTTCAAATATTGAGATTGTTGTCCGTATAGTTTAAAGTTTTTGGTAACAAAACAGTCGTACCATAGCTTTAAAAGTCTAAAAGGTAATGAGCGAACATGACAACTAGTTTGAAAGTTGAAAGCAATGCTCTGGTGAGCCGGGGGTTGCTATTTTCTTTATTGCGATGAGATGGCATGGACAACCGTCGGAAGATTTGCTGTCATATCTTTCCCCAGTGATTTAGCTGCTCTGCTGACAAATTTAGTGAACCAGATGTTCAACTTTGTGTTTTATGGGTTCATATCTGCTATTATGGCCGACTGATAGGTGCAGGGACCTATTTTGTTCCACTCCTCCTACAATAAAATCCTTCTGTCGTTGAGAAAAGTAGGACATGTGCAGGCTCTGTGCTCCATGCTTTCTGAGCAGTGGCTGCACTCCCAGCATTCTATACTGACACAGGGGTGCTGCCCTTGTGGCAGATGCTTCAAAAAAGGACATTTACCCAACCTTAGGGCCATAAACTTAAGCTTCCAAAAAAATGAAAATGTGCTTGATAAGTACAATGACTCAATTCCCAGTTTGAGATCGGATATACCAGCCCAGGCATGTTTCCTTCTAGATAGTTTGGCCCTCTTGGAATGAAAAGACCAGAGCCTGACGCTTCGCTTGATTTCGATCTTTAATGCCTGTTGTGATGAGATTGTTCTCCAGTATTCCGTAACTCCGAGTAGCTGTAGGAAGTGGCCAGGTGGTGCCGATATTTTTGACTAGATGTGCTGGTTAATATTTCATTCCAAAGTTTGGCCTCCAACTGCCTGCCCAGAAGTTACGCAGTCTGTTACAGAGCTTAATAAACGCTCCTGCCTTGACGCCATTATGATCTAGAAGGACAAGTTCTAATCTAACTTATGCTGGGGATGAGGACCTTGGCAGGCGCCATGCTCGTTTAATGATTCTGGTGGTTAATTTATTTAATAAGATGCTTGTTGTGCCCATCATAATTTCTAAGTATGGGTGAACTTTGCGAATTTTCCAATCCGCGAATTCGTGCGAAATGGCAAAAAAATCCTCAAGTTCGCAAATTTTCCTGCAAACTCGTGGATTTTGTGCCATTTGCACAAATATGTGATTACGTGTGCCTGTAACTTTGCCAGCGCGCCAACAGGCGCTGTGGTCCCTTGAGTGAGCTGCCCATTATAGTGGGGACGGGCGGGAAGACGTTTCATACCGCTAGTGTGTGGTGGACGGGGCCAAACGGGCGGGGCTTCTATGCGAGTTCACATGCATCTTGCTTATAAAGGGTCAGAGACCGAGCAGAGCAGCAGATGAGGAAAAAGCAGCCTCCTGGTCACAGGAGCTACACGGGGATGGCGCTCGGGAAACTCATGGATGCAAAAATACGCTTGGCACAGGACCCCAGAATCCTTCAGATGTCCAAGATAGCTCTGCTGCGCGTGTTGGTACAAAGCCATTCTGATCCTGCTCAGTGGGTTCAGGCGCATGCAGCTGCTGCTGCTAGACAATGTCCCATCTCATACTAAACTGCCCCGTACAGGCATATGCTGGCGCTGGGCAGTAGGGTGCAGAGGCATGCGGGTGCTCCACGCCTGGTACATGCGCATACCGGTGCCAGGGGGGACACGTTTTTATCGGTGCTGTGTAGCAAGTTATGACTTTACATGTTGACTGCACCAGACGGTGGTACCACCTACATGGATCAGGAGCATCCAGGCACCAGACTTCATGGTGCAGGAGCATAATGCTGCTGTGTGGTACGGGTATATATGTACTGGGGGCAGGGGGGCACTCAGCACAATGTGTGCTCACACCCAGTGGGCTCCCAGGCAATTGAGCACAAATGATTTTCACACTGAGAGGGCTCTGGGGCAGTTCGGCAGCACGGGGGCTCACACCCACTGGGCCCCGAGGCAGTTCAGTAGCGCATGGGCTCACAACCCCTGGGCAGCTCAGCAGCGCGGGGGCTCACACCACCAGGGCTCCCAGGCAGTTTTGCAGTGCCACCCTCTGGTTCATCACTGCCACCCTCTGGTTCATCACAGCACCCTCTGGTTCACCACTACCACCCTCTGGTTCATCACTGCCACCCTCTGGTTCATCAGTGCCACCCTCTGGTTCAACACTGCCACCCTCTGGTTGATCACTGCCATCCTCTGGTTCATCACAGCAGCCTCTGGTTCACCACTGCCACACTCTGGTTCATCACTGCCACCCTCTGGTTCATCACTGCCACCCTCTGGTTCACCACTGCCCCCCTCTGGTTCATCACTGTCACCCTCTGGTTCATCACTGCCACCCTCTGGTTCATCACTGCCACCCTCTGATTCACCAATGCCACCCTCTGGTTCACCACTGCCACCCTCTGGTTCATCACAGCACCCTCTGGTTCACCACTGCCGCCCTCTGGTTCATCACTGTCACCCTCTGGTTCACCACTGCCACCCTCTTGTTCATCACTGCCACCCTCTGGTTCATCATTTTCACCCTCTGGTTCACCACTGCCACCCTCTGGTTCATCGCTGCCACCCTCTGGATCACCACTGCCACCCTCTGGTTCATCACTGTTACCCTCTGGTTCATCACTGCCACCCTCTGGTTCATCACGGCACCCTCTGGTTCACCACTGCCACCCTCTGGTTCACCACTTCCACCCTCTGGTTCACCACTGCCACCCTCTGGTTCATCACTGCCACCCTCTGGTTCACCACTGCCACCCTCTGGTTCATCACTGCTACCCCCTGGTTCATCACTGCCACCCTCTGGTTCATCACAGCACCCTCTGGTTCACCTCTGCCACCCTCTGGTTCACCACGGCACCCTTTGGTTCACAACCGCACCTTTTGGTTCATCACAGCACCCTCTGGTTCACCACTGTAGATTAAGGGGAGAAAGCACACCTGCCTAGCCTCAACTGGGGTCTGGTTAATGTGTTACTGAATTTGAGCTTCAAGTCTTGTGGTAAATATTTGATTTACCGTCCTAATTTCTATGCAGGTAAGTACTTAATCAATAATAACTCAATCGGAAAGAAAGAGGCAGAGTCCGTGGTGTTAGAGTTCTTAGGGGTTTTATTCCTTAAAAAGGAATGGTCAGACCGGATATCATGTTCCTACCACCACTGGGGTGTAGGAAGGGATAGAGCAATATTTTATTGACAATACATAGCTTATATACTTAAGTCACATTATAGAAACCAATACAGTAGGCGTAACAGCTGAGAGAAACAAGATAACAGCATCCACGTGTTAGTAATACGTAATTAGAAGGCGTGAACTGGGCGTGAACACAGAGGTGTGTGCTAGAAACGTCACAGGTAGGTGTCACAAAGCAGAATCTTGTAATGTCAGCAGAAATCTGAGGCCTGGATGCGCGCGCAGCTGCATGACGTATGATTGACGTGAAACCGGAGGGTGCAGGGGACTTGACATTTACACTGACGGAAAGAGACAGAAGTCTGGCATGTCAGATCAACTCGTACCTCTATCATATCTGATATCTGATGTTTGGGAACCATATTATCTAGAGGGAAAGGTCTCTGGGGCAGAAGCTATTCTATACTGACTGTGAGTGCGTGTATAAGCGCCTAAGTGTCTGCATGAGATGCGAGGGGCATGGGCCTTCCATGGTGACAGAGGCTATGAATTACTTGCACGGAGACAGTGAGGCCGGGCCCTTTGCTCTGCAGCTGGGGGAATGTTTACTTAAACTAGTAGGCAGGAATGCATTTTCGAGGAGCGGAACAGATAATTCGAAGGTTGAATACAGTGTTGGCAGGCAGCAGGCTGAGCCAAGCGCCGTTAGCCGCACAGGGAGTAAGGCAGAGGTCACGGGTACAGAGACAGCCTGGGCTGAGCTTTTCAGAGTCAGAAGGCAGAAAAAAGGCTCGATGGCAGAATTCAGGGCCTACTTCGCCAGAGCTGAAAAACATGTAAAGTACACCACAAAAAGACGTTGGCATGGCATACTTGGAAACGGAATATTCAACCCATTCAGGGTGGGTCTGAAAGAGGACATGTTAACGTTGGACGCAAATGTATTTGCGTCTTCATAGCTGGCACAGGAGGGAAGTTACATGCACTTTAAGCTGGTACATGGAGACGGTGGGGTACACGTTAGGGAACATTACTTGACCATAAAATTTATATTTCCTCATTCCCTCCTTGTTCCCTACGGACCCTTCATGATATATCGATCCTCATGAATCGATCAGTCTGTTCTTGTAACATCATTTGCTCTTCTTTCTTCCTTTCACGTTTTGAGAGAAAACTGGAATGTTCAATGCACGATGTGGCACACAGTCCACAAATCGCTGGCCCACACTGTAGGCACAGGCAGCAACTGAATACTATGACAAGGGCAATGCCTAGGAAGGATAGGATCTTCCATCCCCAAGCGGTCAACGTTGTCCAGAACCAACCGGACCAAGTCCAGGTGCCTGGATTCTGATGTATCAGATTTGCAATTTTATGAAGACGTGTAATAGCTTGGTATACTGTTGGCGCGTTTTCTGGGATGAAAACACAGCAACTTGACCCGATGACCTTACAAGCTCCGCCTCTATCTGCCAAGATGACGTCAATAACAAGACGATTCTGAAGGACAACAACCCGCATGGCGGACTGCTCCTCTGTTAAGTTACCTAGGGCGGAGGCAGTTTCATTCACTACAGCTTCAAGTGTTCTAGTTAATCTGCGGATTAGTTTACTATTTTGGACGGGGCCTGTGAAGAAAAAGAATCCTTTATTGAAATCTGTGTATTGCTCCCATGCCGTTTCAGTATAGTCGACAATCGGGAGATCTCTTCGGAGTCTATTCTTTACTAGATTTGTATTTCTGTGATAATCAGGAGGAGCTAGAAAAACAGGTGGCAGAAGGAATGCAATGTAACAGGTACCATCCCAATCTGGAGGTAAGCGTATGTATGCGGTATGGCCACAAACAAAGTAGGAATGACGGGTAGCTCTAAAGGAAGATTTGCCTTGGTCACTGAATTCGACCACAGTAGTACATTTGCTATGACCTAAGTGTACTGAACCCTTCTTACTGACACATAAATCACCAGTGACTGGTAATACTGACATAGCAGGGAGAACTGGTGCAGCTTCGGATTCGACAGTAAGAATCATAAGGTTAATTGTATAATTACCTAATCCATAAACTTCATTTTCTAGATCAGTTCCTATTCTAATGGGAAGTCCCTTCTTGTCAGGATAACAGGCATTAAGCAGAACTAAGTTCAAGTTTCCCCAAACCCAGCTCCCTTTAAAAACAGCGACATCAGGATCTAAGGAATTAATTATTCTAAACCATGCACCACAGGAGCCATTGTGAGTGAACGGGTACGGAAAGAGGGGCAGAACTCCCTTGTATTTCTGGTAGGGAGGGAGTCGGCCACATATCCAACAGTTTGTAGCATTGTTAGTCTGATGGGAGTGATGTAACATACTAATGAATGTGTTGTTGCCCAGTGCGAGTCTATATGATAGTTCGTGGGGAGGTAATTCACTAAAAGAATGTTCGGCAGTGATATTGTAAGCAGATTGTTCACGCTTGAAGATAGGGTAATATATGGGAAGCAATATACTTGCTACAATAATCAGAAGACTTAGAAAAAACATAATCAATAATGTCACTATACAGTGACTACGGAGTGATTTGCAATATGTACGTTTCTTGAGTTGTCTCTCTCTCTCTCTATCTCGATCTAGGGGATACATGTCAGAAACTATTTAACCGTTTCACCTAGGGGAGGACTTAAACAATTAAACTGTCTGACTTGCTAGATCGAAGTTTCATGCGGTACTCCTCTTGGGGAGTTTTCTCTTGTTTCGTAACTTTAAAGTCTTTAGTATCGAGGCAGTCCTTGGAGGGGGTGGACGAGTCGGTTTCTGGCAGCAGTTCGTTACATTTTTTTATATGACTCGTATGGATCCACCCCTTTCGGCCTTCCACCTTGATAGCGGTCCGAGTTGTAAGAAGGACGGTCTTCGGTTCTTTCCAGCGGGGCTCCAGCGGACTTTTCCTGTCGAAGTTCCTAATTAGCACCGTATCGCCGGGACGGACATCATGTGGCTTTACATCTGTGTTGTCAGGAAAGGCTGCGGCAACCTGTGAACGACATGATTGGAGTGCAGACATCAAGGAGGCAAGGTAATCTGTCAGCATATTACAATCAACATCGGTAATTTTCTTAGGCATGGGCATCCCCCACATATTCGGTGGTCTGCCAAAGACCACTTCATACGGGGATAGTCCTGATCTCGAATGGGCGACCATTCTCATATAGAATAATGCAACTGGCAGGGCGACTATCCAGTCGACCCCTTTCTCTTTACAAACTTTAGCAAGGCGGGTCTTTAGTGTCTGGTTATGCCTTTCTACAAGGCCAGCGGCTTCGGGATGTCGGACACAATGGAATCTCCACTGATATCCTAGCAGCAGGGAAACCTGTTTCATGAGTTCGGATGAGAATGGCTGTCCGTTATCTGAGTACACGACACGAGGCAAGCCGTATCGTGGGAAGAATTCTCGAACCAGCTGCCTGGCAGTGGTCGGAGCAGTGTAATCTGGGACTGGATATGCTTCGGTCCAACGGGAAAGTGCACAAACAATTACGAGGACATATTTGAATCCTCGACAACGGTCCATCTGGATATAATCCATCTGGAGGACTTCAAAAGGGTGATCGGGAGGATGAAATCCACCTTGCTCTACAGGGACGCTTTTACCTGGATTGAACTGACAACAGATCATGCAAGTACGCACTTTCTGTTTCGCTGCTGCTCGTAAGTGTTTGTTGTACCAGAGATTCTGTAAACTGTCTAACATCGCTTTCTCTCCTAGATGTGCTGGACTATGTGCTGTATTGATTATGACTTGAACCATAGAGTCGGGGAGAAACCATGTAGATTTTCCCTTCGTCATCCAACCTTGATCTGTCTGGATCCCTCCTAGTTCAGTCAATTTCTTTATTTCATCTGTAGTAGCATGTGTCTGAATATCGATTACATCTAGTGTGGGATCCCTAACTGTCATACAATGTGTCGGTACTATTGTCTTTGTTACGTCAGTTGTCTGAGTGTGAGTCAATGCTGTATGTTTTGCTGTTTGGTCTGCCAGGTTGTTACCCTGGGAAACAGAATCTGTAACTTTAGTATGTGCTTTACACTTCATGACGGATATGCCTGAAGGCAGATGTATTGCTTCTAACAGTGCTTGAATGAGGGGACCGTGTTGGATCTTGGCACCGTGAGAGGTCAAGAAACCTCGTTCTTGCCATAACACTCCGAAGTCGTGTACGACTCCAAACGCATAACGGGAATCCGTGTATATGTTAACATTTCTGTTCTTGGCTAGTATACAGGCTCGGGTCAGAGCGATGAGCTCTGCCGCTTGAGCAGACAGTGTAGCAATACGATATGTTTCTTTTACTTCAGTTTCAGTGGTCACTGCATACGCGGCCTCTAATTCTCCTGTACTTGTTCTCATACATGAACCATCCACGTAAAGTGTCAGGTCTGGATTTGTCAATGGAACATCTGTCAAGTCTCGTCGGGGCTTTGTTACTGCATTAATGATCTCTATACAATCATGCGGGGCTGGATCTGTCATAATCGAAGGTAACAATGTTGCGGGGTTTAGAATGCTGCAGCGTCTGATTTCTATGTGTGGCTGGAATAGCGTTAATTCATAACCCGTCAGTCGTGCTATAGTCAAGTGTTGAGTCTGAGTTCTGTTTAAAAGAACCTCTACAGAATGTGGAACTTGAACTGTTAATGGATGTCCTAAAACAATTGAGTCGCTCTGTCTGATTGCTAGTGCTGTGGCTGCTACTGACTTCAAGCACGCAGGGAGTGCCTGGGCTACTGAATCCAATGTACTTGAAAAATAAGCGCAAGGCTTATGTGAACCTGCTTGGTCTTGCGTGAGGACAGACAACGCTGTACCATCACGTTCTGTAACAAAAAGTGTAAAAGGTTTGCTGTAACATGGTGTCGCTAAAACTGGTGCTTGGCATAAAGCTTTCTTTAATTCCTCAAAGGCCTGTGTATGTTCCTGAGTCCAAGGAAGGACAGTCGAAGTCGCTGCCTCCTGTGTTGTCAACTGAATGAGTGGTTTAGCTAGAAATGCATACTGAGGAATCCATTGTCTGCAGTACGAGGTGAGGCCTATAAAGGCCCGCACTTCCTTTTGTGTCTGGGGTTGTGGCATATTTACAATTAACTGGATACGGTCAGGAGTGAGCTGTCTCCCCACTTTGGACAGCAAGTGACCCAAGTACACAACTTGCTGAACACAGAATTGTAGCTTCGAAGGAGACACCTTGTGTCCCTTGTCGGCCAGAAAATGTAAAACTGTCAATGATGCTTGTTCACATTCGGGTTCACTTTGTGCGGTGATCAGCAGATCATCGACGTATTGCAGTAAGGCGCTGTTAACTGGCATTTGAATACAATCAAGTTGTCTTTTCAGTGCTTGACTATAGATGCTGGGGCTTTCTGTGAATCCTTGAGGTGCGCGTGAAAATTTGAAACTTCGTCCATTTAAACTGAATCCGAAGAGATATTGGCTCTCTGGATCAATAGGCACACTAAAGAAGGCGTTCTTGAGGTCAATTACAGTAAAGAACGTTGCTTCTGAATCAATGGCAGTCAATAGGGATGAGATGTCGGGAACCACAGGGTACTGTGGTACAATGCATTTATTCAGTTCTCGTAAATCAATCACCAGCCGATATACTGGCGGTGCATTGGGATCAGTACGTTTAAGAATCGGAATGATAGGGGAGTTACAGATATTGGAGTCGGTCTCTACGACCACTCCTTGGGCAATGAGCTCTTCAATGATTTCCAGTAAAGCCACTACAGCATCGGGTGGTAACTTGTATTGTCTGATTCGTGGCAAAACAACACCTGGCTTCAGTGTAACACGGTATGGTGTAATGTGCATGCAGCCTACATCGGTTGGGCCTTGTGCCCACAAGTGATCCGGTACATTTTTCAATCTGACATCAAACTATCGTAATACATAGTGACCCTTGAAATCTCGCAAAAAGAGTCTAACTCCTTCCGGAGAACAACATATCACTGCTCCTAGAGCCTTCAGTGTCTTTATTCCTAACAGGTTTTCTGGACACGATTTCGTGAGTAACAGGTCTGTAACACGTGATAATGGACCCACAGCCGGGGGGACGGGTTGCGATACCTCATTTACAATAGGTTGTCCTGAAAAACCAAGGGAAACATTCTGTGAGCCTGAGAGGGGTGCCCCTGGGACTTCATTGTGACTGATTGTTGTGCGACTTGCCCCTGTGTCAATTAAAAACTTTCTATCTTTTCCCAATACTCGACTGTGTACATAAGGACCCTCTTGATCTACAGGAATCTCAATAAGAGGCAAGCCAACCTCCCTCTCTAGGCTGTTTCATGTGTATCGTGGGTAATCGGGGTAATCAGATTGGGCATACTGGTACATCTGTTGTGAAACTTGCTGAGTCGCGGCAATGGGCTGTGGCTGTGACTGTGCCTGTGATACCGCTGCGTTTTGTCTCGTATGTGGTGGAGCATGCATAGGCTGTGTATTCTGCATGGGCTGTATATTCTGTGAAGTCTGTTGCTGGACCTGGTCTTGTCTAGGCGGATGCGGTCTTTCTTTAGTTTTACCTGTTGCTATATTGTGTTTCAGGACTGGGCATTCATGTACGTAGTGACCTGGCTGCTTGCAATAGTTGCATGTCCCTTTTACGGGAGCTGCTGCATTTCCTGTCTGGGCCGTACCCTTTCTCTGGCCGTCGGCTGGAACCGACTGGGCCACTAACATTTTCATTTTCGTGTCTTTCATGCGTTTCTGTTCATGATCCTGTTCTTCTCTAATTCTGTTCTGATGGTATTGTAACATCTGTAACATCTGGGATGGCGTATTTGCTTGCCATGTACTCTCAACCTTATATACACGGTTCTTAACTGCTATCAGGGAATTTTCTACTAACTTTGATACAAAAAGATGCGGGTACGACTCGCTACTTGGTTTAAGACTACTATTAATAATGAAACATTTCTCGAATCTTGAATAGAAGTCACTAGTATCTTCGTCGTGTTTCTGTTTACAGGCTGAGATTGCATCCCAGTCTTCCTTTCTAGTTGTCAGTAATCTTGGCAGAACCTGTACTATTAATCCTGGTAATGCTTTAGTTTTCTCCCCAAGGCCTAACCCTGGAGTACGAAGTTTTTCCTCGTCTTCTATTTCTGCCCATATAATCTTTTTGTCTCCCACCTCCCATTCTCGTTCCTTAAGTTTCTCGTAGATGCCGGTGGGCAGCAGTACCTTTAACATTTTCATGATATCTGCATATGTGTAATCTCCCATCAGTAACATGTCTTTAAGTTCTCTGTGAAAACCTGCAGGGTCTTTGTCGTGACAGGGTACTAGTTTCTTCATTTCCAATAGTTCTAACTTGGTCAGAGGTGTGTGTAAATACACACGTTTCAAGTTATTATCGGTACCCATAACTGGATGTACTTCTCGTAAAGGGTTCTGTCTTTCAAGACGCTCCATATGATACATTTTTCTTTCTGGGGGCGGAGCGGGAACGTATTGTGAGCTTAAGAAAGTGTTATATCTATGACGTTGTTCTAGAATTATTTGTATTAACTTGGTACTTAGGCCTCGCCATCTATCCATGAGTAGTGCTTCTAATGTATCGTGTAAGGGACCTGGATCAGAATGTTGATTTCTGTATAACGTGAGGAGGTGCTGAATCATATATGTACCTGCTAATTTCTGCTCGTCTGGGGATAGGTTCAGAAATGTCTGCGCTACTGTGTCATCATTGTATATGTTTGGGTTGTCAGCCCATAGTACTGCTGACCGGGCTAGTTCTTGTTCATCCATAGAATTGAGTACATGGTACCCCATTCGTTCTGGAAGCATTTTATCAGTCTCTTGGAACTGATGTTCAGGAGAATTCGGTTTTGATATGCCAGAGAGAAAAACTCTCTTGCTTTCTGGACGAATGCCTTTCCTAAGGTAAGTTCCCTTACCTACATACGCTATTGTATCTGTAGTCTTTTCTGGTTCTTCAGGTGCTTCCTCCTCCTCGGAGGAGTCATTCTCTTTTTCTTTTTCGTGTATTTCTATTACTGCTTTTCTTATTTTCTTGTACATGCTTGATATATAATTCTGTCTATCATGCTTTCCCTCGGATATATTTTGGCCCCATTTGTTTAGTGCTTCCATTTCATCTTGTTCTGTCTCAGGTCTATCTCGTTCTCTTATTAAGCAATTTATGAAAAAACGTAATATATATGCTTGAGTGTCAACTTTCTGATGTGCCAGGGCCTCCTTAATACTTTCAGGATCTTCCCCAGTCTGGACAAAATGATATATTCTATCTAGGTGCTCTTTAATTCCTGAGAATAATACTAGGTAATCTGTAGCTTGTCGCAAGCGTATTGATGCTATCAACATTCTATCGTCTTTGCCGGGTACTGGATCGTATCTGCAAACTGGAAGCTGTTCTTTGAGTATGTCGAGACGGGGTGATTGGAGCGTAGGGTGGTTCTGCATGTCCCTAAGGTGTAATCTGTGTGTTGCTGGCGGGGTCTGGTAACCCCTGGTCGCACCTCCTGAGACGGAGGCTTGGGCATTATCCCTCTGTGGAGTCTGTATATGTACTTGAACCTGTCTCTTAGTAGGATCAGGCAGAAACGGATTTGGTATCTTAACCTTAGGTGTGAGAAGTGGTGGGGCTGGAGGAGGAACGACAGGCTGTCGGATGGGGGAACTTTGTTGCGGTAATGGCGGGATATGGTCTGGAGGCGGGTTGCCATCTCCGTCACCGTCAGTAGGCGGGACGTGGGCACGTGGATTGGTGTAAGCGGGTGCTACATCGTTTAGATAGGAATTCAGAAATATGTCCTTAGTAGTCCTGTGATTTACTTTAGTTGGAACCAATGGTGGCGGCAGATCTTTCGGTATTTCTGAAGTGGCTTCAGACGAACCCTCGGCCACAAGGTACATGCCATTTACAAGATTGTTTCGTGCGCGGTCTACTTGTTCTGATTTTACTCGGATCCCTTCAGTAACTAATTCGTTTTCTCGGGCTTTATCTGACTCTTCTCTATGTCTGTCTTCTCTACGGAGTGCTTTTTCAGCACGTTTATGTGATTCCTTACGCCAAAATTATATGGCGTCTTTCTGAGATTGTCTGGCTTTCTTTTTCCATAGTGCTTCTTCTACCTTCATGATGCACTCGGCATCCCATGTTCCGGTAACAGGCCATCTGTGTCTCTCGTCTAGATGCTTAGTATAATCGGCCCATAAATCTAGATACAATATGGCATCTAAGCCATGCTTGAGGTACATGAAATTTCCAGGAGTGTCCCTAGGGGGGATAGGAATTTCTTCCTCTAGTATCCCTTTCCTAGTTCCTATCTGTTTTAACTTATTGAAAAACGGCATCTTGTTTACTCAGTACTGAATGCTCAATCCTTGCTACTTAATTCTGAACACAGCTAGTTACACAAAAACACAATAATGCACATTAAAAACAGTCACTCATACCACGACATTTATCACATGAAGGACATTTGAGACATATATGACTACCCCCCTATACTGGATGTACTGCTAAACAGCACAGATACACTGCTAAGAACAGTGCAAGAACTGGAATAACTGATATACTGCTAAACAGTACAGATACACTGTCTAAAACAGTGCAGACCGAATTTGTGTACCCAAACCCGTCTTTACCGGATACATAATAATGCACCCGTCTAGATACGTCCCAGCAATGGTACTCACCGGGAAGCACGGAAACAGAAGGCCTCGGAAAACTCGACTGGACTGGACCGGACTCGACTCGACTCGACACGTGGATACTTCGGAAACTGGTGGGCCTCTTGACACCTCGGACCTTGCTTCTTTCGGCTAGGCTCTGGTCGGGATCCTCCGCACTCCTCACCGCCTCGTCTGGGTGCTGATCGCAGTCTTCGTCACCTCCGTGGGCCAGAGGGAGATACAGGAAATCCTGCCAGTACGCGTAGTTCCGTCTAACTGATGGCAGGGGACAGAGCTTGCAACGCACCAACCGGCGCGTGGGGTGGGGGAGGGGTCCCTATTCGGGCGCCAGAATAATGTGGTAAATATTTGATTTACCGTCCTAATTTCTATGCAGGTAAGTACTTAATCAATAATAACTCAATCGGAAAGAAAGAGGCAGAGTCCGTGGTGTTAGAGTTCTTAGGGGTTTTATTCCTTAAAAGGGAATGGTCAGACCGGATATCATGTTCCTACCACCACTGGGGTGTAGGAAGGGATAGAGCAATATTTTATTGACAATACATAGCTTATATACTTAAGTCACATTATAGAAACCAATACAGTAGGCGTAACAGCTGAGAGAAACAAGATAACAGCATCCACGTGTTAGTAATACGTAATTAGAAGGCGTGAACTGGGCGTGAACACAGAGGTGTGTGCTAGAAACGTCACAGGTAGGTGTCACAAAGCAGAATCTTGTAATGTCAGCAGAAATCTGAGGCCTGGATGCGCGCGCAGCTGCATGACGTATGATTGACGTGAAACCGGAGGGTGCAGGGGACTTGACATTTACACTGACGGAAAGAGACAGAAGTCTGGCATGTCAGATCAACTCGTACCTCTATCATATCTGATATCTGATGTTTGGGAACCATATTATCTAGAGGGAAAGGTCTCGGGGGCAGAAGCTATTCTATACTGACTGTGAGTGCGTGTATAAGCGCCTAAGTGTCTGCATGAGATGCCAGGGGCATGGGCCTTCCATGGTGACAGAGGCTATGAATTACTTGCACGGAGACAGTGAGGCCGGGCCCTTTGCTCTGCAGCTGGGGGAATGTTTACTTAAACTAGTAGGCAGGAATGCATTTTCGAGGAGCGGAACAGATAATTCGAAGGTTGAATACAGTGTTGGCAGGCAGCAGGCTGAGCCAAGCGCCGTTAGCCGCACAGGGAGTAAGGCAGAGGTCACGGGTACCGAGACAGCCTGGGCTGAGCTTTTCAGAGTCAGAAGGCAGAAAAAAGGCTCGATGGCAGAATTCAGGGCCTACTTCGCCAGAGCTGAAAAACGTGTAAAGTACACCACAAAAAGACGTTGGCATGGCATACTTGGAAACGGAATATTCAACCCATTCAGGGTGGGTCTGAAAGAGGACATGTTAACGTTGGACGCAAATGTATTTGCGTCTTCATAGCTGGCACAGGAGGGAAGTTACATGCACTTTAAGCTGGTACATGGAGACGATGGGGTACACGTTAGGGAACATTACTTGACCATAACATTTATATTTCCTCAGTCTGGCACCTGCTTCCTTATCTGTAAGTGCTTCCTGTTGTGGTTTAATTTTTGTGACAGCCTGGAGCATTGTGCCATGTTTGTAACTATTCTCTGACCCTGCTTCGAGGGCCAGAGCAGGGTCAGAGAATAGTTGCAAGTAGGCAACGACTCTGGAGGCGCCGCTCAGGAAGCACTTACAGGGTTACAGCAGGTCCCCAAGTTGAAGTTAATTTCTTTGTAACCATTATGTAAATGGTTACAAAGAAATTAGCTTCAACTTGGGCACCTGCTGTAACCCTGTAAGGACTTCATGCACTTCAGTTTTTGAAAATCCGTCCCGCACGCGATTTCGCGGATTTTTCTGCAATTTTGCAAGTCAGTAATTAGAGACATGGACAGACGGCCCAACATAAACGGTTTGTCATTTCCTAAGACACCAATGAATACAACTCATCGGCAGGCCACAATCGAAGGATGCTACTTTTTTGAAGCCGTGCAAAGCCGTTTGAATGTAAGTCTCGAAACATCGACAAGAGTACTTTAAACTATTATTAGAGAGGACTATTTTGGCTAATTTTTTATTTTTTTTATTTTTTACAGGAGGATGACTAACAGATCGGTTTTGTGACTAATTGAACAACAAACACTTGATGCAAGGTTGTCTTGTAAGAAAGGTAAGGAGGCTGAGCAGAAGATGGTTGCTTTGAGAGGCGTAATTAGGCGGTAAGAATAAGGTTGTGACGATGTCCTTTTATTGTTTTTTTCCAGTGAGGTCGGTCCTGATGAGTACCTGGAGTTAAAGGGTTCGAAATGCGTATACCGTGGAATGCCAAATAATTTGCTTACAAACAACTGGTTCCAAAAAGAACTAATTTAAGGTATTGTGAAAAAGCAAATGTGTTAAAAAGGATAAACATGAAATAAAAGTTGAATAGAATGTAAATATGTATTCCATTTAGTGCAATGTTGTTTGGTATAATGAGAGTATGTGTGTGAATGAAAGATGTTTAAGTTTTTCTTTTTCTTTTTTAAAAAATTCTTTCATTGGAATGTTGCGTGGCATGTAAATTTAGTGGGTTTCTTGAAAACTGTATATATTTATGGTGTAAAGAGATACAAACAGGTATTAGTTATTTCTTCTAATGTGTCAAAAAAACTTCTTTACAAATCAATTCAAATAAAAGCAATTAATAAGCTTAAAATGGTTTGACGGTATATCCGCACATTTTCATACAGGACTAAGTCACAAACAAAAAGCAGTACTGGCAATTGTTTTTGGTTGTTGTCGAGCCCTGTGCTGTCACAGGTTTATTATTTGTGAAATAGTTGCAGAATGTTTTTTTGGGCTCATCTGTATGCCTATTACGGGATTTCCGGAGTCTTTTTTTTCTCGTTTTGATAGCCGATGGGTGAGTTGCTGAAATGATTGGCCATCAGTTAGTTGCATCAGTAGTTGCACTGGAGCCCGCTGTCACCTTGGATGATGGTTAAAAAACGGCTAGTATTTTATTAGTTGTGTGCTTAAGCTCCAAGTGTTCACCCTACGCGGGGGCCAGGGGCATGGGGCCGGGGAGCCTGGGTGCTGGAATCTACTGGGTTTCTTCTGCTAGTACTGATGACAGGAATTGGGGCAGTGAGGATAGAGAGTCAATAATGGGAAAGCAACAGCATACTGATTGAACTAGTTGTACTTGAGATTGGGATTTTATTGTCAGTGAATTGAGCACCTCGAGTTTTCAATCTATTCCGGTGGTTGTAAACAGCAAGGGTGTTTAAGAGGTCCATATACTGGTCCATTTTGTCTAAATGGTAAGTCAATGCTGACACCGTAAGGGTTTGGAGGAGTAATGGCCAGAGTTCATTTAAGTCTGGTGATAAGGGGCTAACAGTCAACCTGTTAAATTATTTGGTGAAAAAAGTCAAATCAAGCAGGGTGTTAGTCATAGTGTTGTGGCCCCCATCTGTGTTGGTCTTTTGATGGCGACCGTTAACTGTTAATGACGCTGAGAAAATTGGGGATGAATTTGTGAGATTGCTTAGATCCGTGGTTCCCAAACTGTGCGCAGCGGAACCCCGGTGCGCCGTTATGAGTTGCCAGGGGGCACAGTGGCACGATTTGGGAAACTGCAGTGGCAGCGCTAGAAATTTAGAAATGACACCTGCATTATCGTGTTAAATCCGCCGCTTTAAGGAAACAGGAATGGAAAGAAAGGGTAGTCTGATCTTTAAGCAACATGCAGATTGGAGCTGCAGGAGCTCTTGGAAGGGGTGAAACAACAGCAAGGCCTCATTAACATGCAAATGGTCTTTTAAAGACCTGTGAAGTGCTCGGGTGCGGCTAGGCTGCTTGTGTGCCCAGGAGGTCTTATCCCCAGGCTCCCACACACGACTGGGGGAGGGGACGGAGGGGGCTGAAGCCCTTTCAGTTCAGTGGGTGTTGCGCGCCTGAGTCTGAGGGCACAAAGAGAACAGGCATGGAGATAATGGATAGAGGGCACGAAGGGAGCAGACATGGAGGAAAGGGGAAGTCTCAGGCAGTCTCAGGTCACGAAGGGAGCAGGCATTGAGGAAAGGGGCAGTCTCAGGGCACAAAGGGAGAAGGCATGGAGGAAAGGCGCTGTCTCAGGGCATGAAGGGAGCAGGCATGGAGGAAAGGGGCAGTCTCAGGGCACAAAGGGAGCAGGCATAGAGGGAAGGGGCAGTCTCAGGGCATGAAGGGAGCAGGCATGGAGGAAAGGGGCAGTCTCTGGGCACGAAGGGAGAAGGCATGGAGGGAAGGTGCAGTCTCAGGGCATGAAGGGAGCAGACATGGAGGAAAGGGCCAGTCTCAGGGCACGAAGGGAGAAGGCATGTAGGAAAGGGGCAGTTTCAGGGCACGAAGGGAGCAGGCATGGAGGAAAGGGGAAGTCTCAGGGCATGAAGGGAGCAGGCATGGAGAAAAGGGGCAGTCTCAGGGCACGAAGGGAGCAGGCATGGAGGAAAGGGGCAGTCTCAGTGCACGAAGGGAGAAGGCATGGAGGAAAGGGGCAGTCTCAGGGTACGAAGGGAGCAGGCATGGAGGAAAGGGTCAGTCTCAGGGCACAAAGGGAGCAGGCATGGAGGAAAGGGGCAGTGTCAGGGCACAAAGGGAGAAGGAATGGAGGAAAAGGGCAGTCTCAGGTGCACGAAGGGAGCAGGCAAGGAGCAAAGGGGCAGTCTCAGGACATGAAGGGAGCAGGCATTAAGGAAAAGGGCAGTCTCAGGGCACGAAGGGAGCAGGCATGGAGGAAAGGGGCAGTCTCAGGGCACGATGTGAGAAGGCATGGAGGAAAGGGGCAGTCTCAGGCAGTCTCAGGGCACGAAGGGAGCAGGCATGGAGGAAAGGGGCAGTCGCAGGGCACGAAGGGAGAAGGCATGGAGGAAAGGGGCAGTCTCAGGGCACGAAGGGAGCAGGCATGGAGGAAAGGGGCAGTCTCAGGGCACGAAGGGAGAAGGCATGGAGGAAAGGGGCAGTCTCAGGGCATGAAGGAAGCAGGAATGGAGGAAAGGGGCAGACTCAGGCAGTCTTAGGGCACGAAGAGAGCAGGCATGGAGGAAAGGGGCAGTCTCAGGGCACAAAGGGAGAAGGCATGGAGGAAAGGGGCAGTCTCAGGGCATGAAGGAAGCAGGCATGGAGGAAAGAGGCAGTCTCAGGCAGTCTCAGGGCACGAAGGGAGAAGGCATGGAGGAAAGTGGCAGTCTCGGGCAGTCTCAGTGCATGAAGGGAGCAGGCATGGAGGAAAGGGGCAGTCTCAGGGCATGAAGGGAGCAGGCATAGAGGAAAGGGGCAGTCTCAGAGCACAAAGGGAGAAGGCATGGAGGGAAGGGGCAGTCTCAGGGCAGGAAGGCAGCAGGCATGGATAGAAGGGGGAGTCAGAAGGCACGTATGGAGATGGCATGGACAGGAGGGGTAGTTGGAGGTCACAGAGAAAGGAGGCATGCACAGGCAGTCTGAGGGCATGGGGCAGGCATGGACAGAGGGGGCAGTCAGAGTGCAACAGGAAGTACTCCCCAGGTCGGGCTTACATCCCCACCCACCCGCCCACCGGTAAATAAAATGGGGTGGGGGCCACGGCCAACTGCCAATTAGGTCAAGGGAGCCACGGGTCAAAAGATGTTGGGAACCACTTGCTTAGAGGAATGTTTGCCTAGGTTGCAACTTGTAGGGTAAGGACTTTAATAGTTGCTACTGGATGGTCCCTAATGGTTAGGGTCTTGGTTGTTAAAGAAGAAAACTGGCTGGGGACCTGAACAGAGTGAAGGTTTGGCGAGGTCGCCTTGTGTCCAATGAACGAGGAGGGGAAAGATAGTGTGTGAGAGGTATCATCTTGCAGGTAAAAGGAGAGCTGGTCGAGAGCCTGGTCAAGAGCCTGAGACGATGGCAGGGCCTCAGAAACTTCTTTTATTTGGAGATCGGCCTTTATTGGAAAGCCTGGTAGCGATGAACTGGGGCCTGTCTCACCTGTGGACAAATGGATCAAAGGCTGGACCAGTGTTTGATGCAAGGCTGGGGCTGAGACGGTTGAAAAAGAGGTCAAAAGGATGTCGAGTGAGCTTGATCTGGACTTTTATGCGGGTGCTGAGCTTCTAAAGTAGTCCCTCAATGACATTTTTTTTAACGCAGAAGCTGCGATAGCTTGAAGTCTCGGTTTCGGGTCATTACGGCTTGGCGCTCTCATGGAGCATGCTGACACAACAAATTGAATCACCACGAGTTGTTTGCTGGGCAAGGGCTTCATGGGGTAGCTGACCTTGAGATGGAGACTGCTGGAGTTGAAGCTCGGGAGCTCAGTCTGAGACAGTAACCATTTGTGGTTTCAATTATTTTGCTAGTTTCGCAATTGGGGATATGGCCGGTGCTGCAGCGTTAGAAGCCCTCATCTTGAGACTTATTTTAGGAGGGTTGGATCAGGCTTTCCTGGATCTCCCTGATCTCATCGCTGGTAGGCGTTATTGATGGGGGATGGAGAATAGCCTGGGAGCCACGGACCCCCACGCAGAATCTCCACTGACCGAGCAGCTCAGAGTGCAGAATGCTCAGAGAGCTCTAAAGCTCAAAAAGCTCAGAGAGCTCACACGGGGATTGTAGCTCAATGGGGCAGTGCAGGCTTGAAAAGGTTGAAGAAGGTTGGTTGATTTTCCCACTAGGGTAGCACCTTAGACTCCTTGGTGAAGTTGGTGCAGTAGCTGCGGTGGCGGTGATTGCTGGAGGCTTGGAGGCTGGAGTGGACAGCTGCTGCTGAGGGGTGTTGGACCTTAGGCTCCTTGGACACCTTGCTGATAGCAACAGTAGCAGCAGAAACGAAGGCGGTGGCAGCGGTGGCGGCGGTGGCGGCGGTTGCGGTGATGGCGGTGGCTGAGGTGAACAGCAGCAGGTGATGGCGTGGAAACCAGGCGGTAGCGGGCCCAAGGGAGATGTGGGGAATTGTGGAAACAGAAGGCCGGTAGAAGTCAAGCGGGGCACGCAGGGCAGATTCGCAGGCTGCACCTGATCTAAGTGGGCCGCCTCCGCCTTCTGCCAACGGCACACACTCACTGTGGCTGCCAACTAATGGCGGCCGTGCTTGCCGCGGGAGTTCCGGATGATCTTGGGCGAATACCACGCTCTCCGCAATCAACCACCCCTCCCATTGTCAGGGGGGCCTCCAGGGTACTCGGTGTGTTACAGTGGTTCCGCCGTTCCACAGCACTTCACCAATGCTCAGCTGCTACGCCGCTACGCTCCGCTGACCAGACACACCCCTTCCTGTCCAATGGCAGCCAGTGAGTTCAGTGAAGTACAGTCACACAATGCAAGTCATGAACCATCACAGAGAACATGTATTATCAAGGAATAGAAACAAACTCATAACAAATAAACAGTGCATTGAAGGAGTGGATAGGTGAAGAGAGATAGGTTTCCGAGACAAAATACGTTTGCAACGTATATGCAAATTTAAGATATTATTTATACTAACCCAAATAGGAAACAAAGAAAACTACCCCTCTGGTCAAAAGGGCAGTAAGGCCCCTCAAGTAGAGTTGAGTGGCATAGATTAAGTCAGGAACCAGGAAACACGTAGGCCTCTATCTGCAAACAGCATACCGACAACAGCGACATTCTTCCGCTACTTAAACACCAGCCGACCCTAACCACACCCATGGAGACTTTTAATTATACCCTTAAACCAAAACGTCCAGCCCACATATGTTTCAATATGAGTACAAACTCCGTCTCTCATTGGCTAAGAACGGGAGTGTACTGTCACACCACTCTCATCATGACCAGTTTATTCAATGTTTCCTTTGTCTTAATCTTTCAGCATCATGACAGATTCTTCTCAGGAAATAACTTTCAACACAGTCATAGTACATATTTCCTGCAGCTCCTTACATGTTGCAAGTTTCAACACTTCTATTGTTTGCCTCTGCCATCTCGTGAAGGAAGTTACACGCTTCCACTTGTTTATTGATCTTTCTGTAGCTTGGCAGACATTCAGCACACCACAAAGGTCTTATCTTATGCTTTTGCGTTCTCTCTTCTCATTTTGAAAGCCTTTTCAGTAATTTCTACCAAATATTAACCCCAAACTGGCATGCAGGAAAGTAGGCCCATGCATGCTTCTTCAACAGAAAATAAACACTAACACTTATTATTTTCATGATAATGTGTTTTTCATTTGCGCACCATCCCAGCATTGCACTAACCCATGCACAACCCGAGTTACTCCTTGCAATTATTATTAATGTGCACGAACGCAGCATTCGTTTTTTTTATCAAAGATCTTGTGGCCTAGTTTTCAAACATTAGTTCACCCTTGCGCTAAAGCATTTCCTCTTATTTTAGCATTTGCAATAATATTTTTCACATCACACTGTTAATGAAATGTTACTGAGGGTTCAATCCGAGCAGGTTTTAATTTCTCAAAACTCTGCTCCATCAAGGATGAGGACATTTTAGCCAGGACAAGGAGGACCAAGTGGAGGAGAGAGGTCCATGAGTTGGAAGAGGCAGGAGCGGCCCTTGGAGGGAGTTCTATGGGGTGGAAAGGCGGGCGGGGGAGGGGCAGGGTGGGGGGTTGTAAACACTGGAATATGGATGATTGGAGGTAAGTAAACAATGAAATAAATAAAACAAATTTCGTAGCGTGCGCTGCATCTCATCCCCGCCCCGTCTTTCTGCCCCATGGAACTCCCTCCACGGGCCGCTCCTGGGAAGAGAGATGCGGAGAACGACCTGAAGAACAGAAACACCAAGACAAGGAACACAAGGAAACCAATATATGTCTTGTGACAAATCCTTATTTACAGACAAACAGTCCATAACTCTGCTCTTTAGACCATACTGTCATTAGAGACCCTTAACTTTAGATTATGATAGCTCTGCAGTTTTCCTCTAGATGCCAGTTGGATTGAATAAGTGCACTGTTCACCCCGCACCCCTCATTGAGAAATTCAGGGCTTGCACCATAAAAGAATCTGTTGGCCTGCCTGTTGGCAACGCATGACTGCTGATCAGTTGAAAAGTGGTGATGCTGCCTTTGCTCTGCTCCCAGAAACAAGCTTGACACGGCTTGCAGGCATAGTCTCGTTATAAAGAGGTCTCACACACTCAAGTCTTTTGGACAGAACAGTGAGTGGCTTGAGCTGTGTGTTATAGGGAGGGAAGAGTGCATGTTCTGTCCCTCGTTTCGTCACTGCCATAGTCGTAGGTCATTTAATCAGTGATATGTTCTCATGATTTAACACTGATTCACAGATTTATTTCAATTCATTTAAGTCACTGAATCAGGGAAAAAATAATGATACGAATCGTTCAGGGCATTTGTACAAAAATTCCACCTCGAATACAATTCAAATAAAAACTTTCAACCTATTGCTGTCGCTTTTTAAAAAAATATGTACTAGTTAAAACAGTTATAGTTTGTAGTTTCGTGTGTTAGAGTTCTGTCCTGGAACAAACTACACAGACAGACAACCCTCCTTACTCATGTCGAGGCAAGGGTCTCCCACCATAGAATGATACAGTGGCTCAGGAAGAAAAAATATGTCTTAGTCTTATGTTGAGCTAAAGAGGACATTGGGTAAAGAATAGTGTGCAAACTACACCGACTTTTCAAAACCAGCGAAGATAGCTCAGTAGGTCGAGTTGTGTGCTCCGCGCGCGTTGCCATTCTCAATCGGTTTAATAGGCGCTAGTTAAAGAATTATAATTTGTGCTGTGCGTCCTATATGGTTGCTCAGTCATATTTCACACGCTCAGTCTCAGCTCAAAAGTAAGGGCTTGGCGGCGGCCCCTGGCACTAGGCCATGAGAGGCGTAACATGAGCTTTTCGATCGGAGTCCTCGCCCTGTAATTGTTGAAGCAGAAGCAGTTTACTCACCAAATGAATCCCTCAGACACAAATCGATCAGACATGGACAGCATGAGCTCTTCCGAAGACCTGCAGTATCCCAGGCTGCTCCTCCAATACAGAGATGGATTTATTGCCTCTAAGGTAGGAAACTCAAGACTTCGCGAGAAGTAAATATAACATATCGATTTACTTTAGAAATGATTTCTCCTAACCAAAACCGTCAGAAAGTAGAAACATTGAGAAAAATAGCAAAAAGGGTCATACCTCTTTAAATCAGCAGCTCCAATGTATAAAGCAAAAGACTGAAAGGAACTGTTTATTCGTCCTAAAGTCAGGCGACTAACACAAGTTCCGACTATCTAACAGGTGTTGTGTAATAGCTGGTATCCCCGTGGCATCGTGTATCCCCTGCTCTTCGGCTCTCTTCAGAGAATACACTCAGCCCGGGCAGGGCCAGACAGAAGCAGTCGCTTTCTGCTCGGGCTGAGTGCGGGATACACGATGCCCTGGATACCTGACTGAGGTCAGGCTCGACGTTTCTATAATATTGAAGTAAATGCTGCTCAAGAAGAGAAAGGAAGGAAACTCGAGTAGCACAAAGAAAAAAACGTGAAACAAATGAAACGGAATGGAATTCATTTTCAAGAGAGACATGCACGCAGTGAAATAATGAAATGCATTTTCGAGGAGAAAACGAAGAGATGCGACACTGTATGGTCGCGCAGTTATTACAAAATTATATAAATACACTCTTATTACATGGATTTTACATTCACGTTTTTAACAAGTATTTTGCAAATCATGCTTGTCTTTTACAAGGACGGTTGGCAATGAGGGCGCAGTGTGCGTTTATTGATTTCCATTTACCACTGATGCAAAGATTGCCCAGTGTAAAATTATCTTGCATGCCTGTAAGATTATCGTTTATAAATAGTGAAAACATTGTGTTTGGAGAGTGGGATTATAAAGTGTGGTGCAGCTGTCATGACAAGGCTGGGGAAGTGATCTACAGGTCTGATTTTGCTATGGATGGAGACACTAGTGCGTTGTGCTTGCAAGGGCATTGTACAAGGCAGTAAATTGACTGCTGGCACTATTTGTACCTCTGCATCCTTGTTGGCATAATGCATCCTATCCCTTAGGTATAAATTGGTGAGGGTTGCTGCAGTTTATTTGGCACAGTCATGTGAATCCTGTCTTGCGTACAAGTCTGGAGGAAGCTTTATAGCCTGGGTGTTCCATATTTGAGTCTTGTATCAGTTGGCAATAGCCATTAATACTTTGTAGTTATCAGATGTGTATATAGTCAAAGTGCCTGCGATGGGTAGAAGTAAGCATATTTGCCCTCTGCTTTCCTAGCTAATACTGAAGCAGGTGCATTTGCTTGTATGCACATCCGGCCGGTTAATAAGAACAGCATGTATCTGCACGTACTTCATAAAAACTTTCTGCCACATGCCAACAGGTGACAATACACGTTGTTTTCATGATACAAGTGCGCTCGGTACCTGTTTTAGCAAGCATTTGCAATGCAATAGGTTTTGCATTTACGCAACTTCGAGCTATTGGCATTATGAATGGAAATGCCTTTTATTTATGTTTTAGTTTTTAAAACATAAATAAAAGCCAATGTAATATACAATGCCAAAAGCTTAAACTCTTGCAAATGCAAGACCTATTGCATTCCAAATACTTGAACGCATTCCTGAGTTGCCCCCTTTTGTCTCCCTTGGCACCTGAAGAGCTCCCCATTTGCTACGAGTTAAATAAACAAGCCGGTGGTCACAACTGTGCATAAGAGACTCTCCTGCAGTATGAGAAACTAATTAAAGAAAATAGTGCTTACAGATCAAAGAAGACGTACTGTGTAACACCCAAAGTAAAAGGGCCATTCCTCATGGGTTGCAAATGAAGACAAGGCAGTACTAAGGAGGGACTAACAAGCCTAATAGCCAATCAGAAGCCAGAATTTAAGAAGAACAATGACACAAGCCAATGATAAATATCGGCAGAGAGTGGGCGGGGCTTCAAGTACATACTCCAATACAGCAAGGCTCTCAGAGCAGCGCATGCGCTGCCAAGGCTCGATCTAAAAAGGCACAGAATAACCAGCTGCTCAGCTGTGCTCCTGTGTAGGGATCCTCTAAAGTACTAAGCTGAATAAGTAGTGTTTTCGGGTTAATGATTAACACCCTTTTCAATATATCAACCACCTTAATCAGGGTTAAATTTCTTGTCTTTGCTGCTGTTTGGATGAAATGAACAGCAAACCCTTTTGATTCCCCTCCATGAATCCTTTCTAGCAGTACAATTGAATTATGAGAATGCTATCTTTGAAACTGTGCCATTTTGACATTTGCAACCAGACAGATTCTTGGTCAATAGTGATAAGAGGCTGTGTCTCTAGCCACAACCTGCATGCTGGCAGTGGTAAAGCATAACAGCTGGCTACTCTTGAGACTTTCACATAGACCAGCTTCTTACTCTTAAAAAAGTAAATATCCTGCTGTGGGACCTTGTGTCTTTTTGAGTAATCATAAGGATTGGACTGCAAGTCAAGAAATATCTAAAGCATTGTTTTATGTTTGTTTATTCTCTTCAGGGTTAATATTTACTGTTTGTCTTTTGTTATTTAAGTTATTTAACAGATGTGCAATTTGTAAGTTGATCTGATACCGCAAACGCCTGCATTTTCTAGTCTGAATAAAAAATGTATTAAATGTCAATAAACAGTAGTGTTGGACCCAAACATGACCCACTCGTATGATGTTCAAAGGAGACACCCAACCAAATGTAATATTTATGGAAATATGACACATTGTTTATCCACAACCTCCCACATCGTTTCACAGTTTCACAGTTATGTTGTTTTTATTTGTTATCATGAAACAGGCTACATGGCTAATCCCATATGGTTAAAGACTACAAAAACATTTATTTGGCCACGTAAAAAATATATTATTTGTCAGTACTAAGCCTACATTTCTAGCATTTGTTTTAATAGTAACATGCATAGAAGTTAACCTGTACTATAAAGGGTATTTCGATGGTGATGTGAACAAAGTACATAGACACACATTTTTAAAGCATGGTGTAGGATGATAGTCTCTGTAGTGGACTACCACCCTGTGCTGAGAAATCAAGAATCACAATTAGAGTTCATTAATTTATATTCAGAAGTTTCCACCTGAACTTATTAAGTGCCAAGTAGAGATGAAGCCAGAAAACACAGTTCTCACCAGGTTAACGATCAATCAGAGTCACATATTGAGGGCTTGCAGTCTAAGGAGCATGTCCCGCTCATTGCCCAAACGGATTCACAAGAAATTGAGTTTTGGCATGTAGAGCAAGTCAAAAAAGCAATGAATAGGATCAAATCGAATGGAGCGCCCGGCACCAACGGGATTCCAAATTCTATTTTTAAGGCAAATCTTAAGTATTGGCCTGAGGTTTAAACGATTTTATTTAACAACGTTATCAAATCTGGAACAGTTCCCGACTCATGGCAAGGAAGCATAATCCAGGCAATATACAAAAGTGGCCCTCAAGACAATCCTGCAAACTATCTACTCATTACATTGACTGATGTGGAGGCAAACATTTTTGCGAGTTGCCTCCTTAAAGACCTGGAAGACTGGGCCTCAAGAAACAAACTAATTCCAGCTTTCCAAACAGATTTTAAAAGTGGAGAATCAACCAGCACAAACTTGATTTTACTAACTTTATTAGGCGATAGGGCAAAATATAGAAAGCAAAAGTTATGTATTGGTTTTGTCAACCTCAAAGCCGCTTTTGATTCTGTTCCTCAAAATTTGCTATGGGCTAAACCTTTGGATTAGTGTATCCCAAAACAATTTCTGGATATGATGAAATTGTTATATTTCAATACATGAGTTCAGATCAAAATTGGAGATGGCAGAAGTACTACCCGCCGTCCTGACACTAACACTGGTCTGAAACAAGGCTGTGTACTTGCCCCATGCCTTTTTAATTTATTTATCACCAATCTCCCTAGACACTTTAAAAAAATTAATGCCCCTCGCCCTCACTCTTAGGCAATGATATTAAGTATTTACAATATGCAGATGACACCATATTATTAGGTCATTCCGTTATAGGACTGCGAAGATTAATTGATTCTTTTAATCATTATATAACCCTTAATGGTTTGAAAATGAATACCAAAAAGACAAAAATAACGATTATAGGTGCTAAAAAAGCAGATAAGAAAGAATGGGACATTAATGGGTTACATATTGAAATGGTAACATTTTATAAATACTTAGGAATAACATTTGACGATAATATGTCTTTTAACAGCACTTTATTAATCTCAAAGCAAAGGCAACAGCATTGTCATTTGCTTTTACAAAGTTGAGGGATAAGTTGTAAAGTCCAAATCACGAGCATCTATTGAAGGTCATGAAAGCAAAGTTGATTCCATCCTTGGCTTATGGCTCAATGATTTTTCGTGGTAAAGACGCGAAAAATCTTGATGCCCTGCAAATAAAAGTTTTTAAATCAGTTTTTAGGATCCCCAAGCACATAGGACATGCTAATGTCAGATTAGAATTTGGTCTGAAAAGGCAAACTCTGGTACGACAATTTGCCTTTTTAAAAATGCTATACTCATTAGATCGCTCAGAACAAGATATCATTGCCAACCAATGTTGGCAGGAGATAACAAGGGATGAGAGCATGCTTGCAGCTGGAGATCCTTTTTAAGCGAGAGTTTAAATAATTACAATTGCCCAACATTTGAAGAAGAGGGGAGGAGCAAATCTGTTTATAAACAAACATTAAATAGATCAGCCAACCTATTATCGATAATCTTAGATAAAGATGAGCTTAGAATAAAGCATCACTCTTGGTCAATTACTAACTCATTTATTAATTTATAACCCCAATCATATTTGTTGACCCACCTAAAATCGTTTTTACGGGACAAATTTATGTTATTGCTGTTTGGGAGATACTCCACTAAGGACGGAATACCCAAATGGGAAAAAAATTGGTCCTCTAACCTCTGTAGGTTATGTGGTTCCTATAATGAGACTTTAATACACATTGTGACTACATGCCCCCATTTGCTAGAAGATCAGAAGACTCTGTTAAGACCTATCTTTAACGAATTGGGGGTGAGAACATGTCGACACGCCATTATTACTTGTCTCACTGGGTCAACGCTTCGCCTGATCTCCCAATTGGTAAAGTTCATCTTTATAGCCGAAAAAAAACTACTAGCCAAAACCGATTCTAATAGTTAGTTCAGTAATATGCTGTTCATGCAAAATGGGGATGAAAATGAAAGATTTGTTTTTAAAATCTACTTTTAATAAACCATGCAAAAATTCTGTATTATAATTGTTACAGGATTTACTAATTTTAAGCCTGAAGATAAAGCATATTATTACATTTTATGATAGGGTTTGGAAATTGTCTTCTAGCAACTTTGCACAAATGCATCTTATTCATTGTTGCCCTTTATGAAAGCTGCTAGAATTAAAAAAAATCATTTATAATGTATATACAAATAATGTTTTTGTTTGCATACCATGTTTTAATCTCTGTTTGAAATGATTTTTATTAATCACCAAATAAAGGCTTGTAAACAAAAAAAAAAGTGCTTTGTTTGTTATTAAAATATGTTGTAAGCAGTCTGTTGTAAATATGATTTCTAGGCTTGTTTGTGTTATAGTCTTTCTACTATATCCCCGTTCCTTGTATTACAATGTTTATGTGTTCTGTGTGATGACCTCACCCAGCTTGAGTTCTAATCTGGGCAGTTAGAGCCTGGCCAGCTAGTGGTGTACAAGTTGTTATCTGTGCTGCAATTAAATATAAGAAGCTGATCTTCATTCTGGCTGTGATGAGCATTTATTAAGCCTACAACATATTGGTGACAACATAGAAGCTGACCAGGCAAGTTGGAGCTTCATGATTGCAGTGGAGGATTTTAAAGGAGAATTCATCTACAGGAAACAAATAATATACACCAAGGAGAGAATCTACGCGTTAAGAAACGAGTTGTGAACTTACGGTGAGCCAAATGTTTGTTTACGATGATACGACAGGATTTTGGCATTGAATTTTGAGATTATCGATATGTTACTAGAATTGGAATACTTACGTGAGAAAAGAGCTGAGTGTTCTGAGTATGACGTATGGTGAAGAGAGGCAGAGCAGTTGAATATCGGCGCGAGCATAGGGAGAGCTCTGGTGCGCCCGAGGACTGCGGGAGGGGATGCAGCTGTGAGTGCGTAGTGACGGCATATGTGGAGAGCGTCGTGATGTCGAACGTAGCGGCCATCTTGAATGAGTAGGAAAACAGCGCCAGCAGCGTCAAACTGGAACAGCGCAGAGAGATGAGATAGTGCTTCAGTTATCATCGGAGAGAACGGCGGAGACATATCGTGAGCGTCGCACGGTGATGCGCTCACCTTTGAGAGCATTTTGAGAGTGATTTTGCGAGATGCGCGGCGACACGCTCTTGTGTGAAAAGGAATTCGAAGTATAATTTCACACGAAAGAAGACCAAGGATAAGGAGCTTCACAAGGTGACTGGGTCGCTTGATACAAGCACTGTGCAGTGGTTCTTAATGAGTTTTGTCCACGAAAGAAGATTGAGGAATAGAACGTTGGACAGAAGACTCACATTTAAATTGTTTGACAGTTCTTTCACTTACAGGTTTATTTGCAATAGGGTGGACATTGAAATATTAGTCAGTTTAATTTGTAAGTGTGTTGAATTAATTCTTTCTCAGGATCTGGACCTAGATAGTAGAAAAGAGAGTGATTTATTGAGTGATGGCACAGCAAGTGAATATTGCGCTGCCACCGCAGTTTTTAAGTGAACCAGGTAATCCACATATAGCTTGGGAAGATTGGATACCAATGTTTTACAAATATATTGAGGCACTAGATGGCGAAGAGTTTTTGACAAAGAGAAAGAAAGCCATTTTAATGACAACATTAGGGAAGGATGGGCAGAGAGTCTTCAAATATCTACCACAAGTGTTGCCATCTAGTGGTCAATCTCCGTTAGACGAATTTAAGGAAGCAATATCCAGGTTTGAGATTAGATTTGCTAAGGAAGAGAACCTCGTAATGGATAGGTATAAGTTTTACATGAACAAACAGCGTGAGAGTGAATCAATAGATGATTGTGTGGCCCGCCTACGGGAATTATCTGTCAAGTGTAGTTTTGGGCAGATGACTGACAAATTAATTCGCGATCAGCTGATTGTTCAATGTAACAACCGAAAGATACAGGAGAGGTTATGGGCAGCCAAGAATCCTAATTTAAAAACTGCAATTGATCTAGCTAAGGTGGTAGAAGTGTCGGAAAAATGTATGAGAGAACTTCAAAAATGTAATACAGACCAAAAAGTAGCAGAAGTTTCAAGTAAAACTTTAGTTTAGTGTGCTAATAGTGATGAAAATGCTGTGGGGGCTGTAAAGAAGAAAATTTACAGCTTACAAAAGAGAAATTTTGAGATAGAACCACAAACTGGATGTGTTCGAAGTGTGATAGTGGCTCACATAGTTCAGATGCTAAGTTTTGTTTTGCCAATAACAAAGAGTGCCTTAAGTGTGGCAAAATAGGTCACTTTGCAAGAATGTGTAAGAGTGCGGTTAAATCGAGAGTTGGTATGGTTAATGACAACGATTTAGAAGTAAAACGGGAGTGTAACAAACTGTTAGTTATAGAGGATACGAGCATCAATATATGCCAAAAAAAGAAGGGAAATAAGACCAAAGGCTGATTTCACTATTGAAGGAAGGAATATTAGGTTGATGGTTGATTTAGGTTCAAGGTGGACAATTATTCCCCAGTCTATGTTAAGAAGTGTGTGGGGTGAGAAAGGCCTGTTAAAAAGTGATATATCTCCCACGGGGTATCAAGGAGAGAGAATAAATCTCTTAGGGTATTTTGAGAGTGAGATTATTTTTAAGAATAGTTCTACGATTGGCAAGGTCTATGTATCAGTAGATGGTCCACCTATATTAGGTTGGATGCATCAATACGATTTGCATATCATTGTCAATCCCAGAGCTAGGGAACAGGTGATGGTCGTTGATGATATCTGTATTGATGACATTTTAGCGTACTCTCAATCAGTGTTCAGAGATGAGTTGGGTGAGTTAATTGGATACAAGCATAAAATACTCAAGAAGAAAGGAGCTATTCCGGTTCAACATAAAGCAAGGAGAGTGCCCATTGCTGTGAGAGAAGAGGTTAAAGGTGTGATTGAGGAGATGCTTAAAGGTGGAGTGATAGAGCCGGTCGAAGCCACCACATGGGTTTCTCCAGTGGTCATCACACAAAAAGCAGAAAAAAATGTAGATTCTGTGTGGATTTGAGGTCCCTAAACAAGTGTGTGGTGGCTGATGTTTTCCCTTTACCTAATGTAGGTGAGCTGGTGACAACATTGCAAGGTGCGAGATATTTTAGTAAACTCGATTTAAAAAGCGCCTATCATCAGGTACGTTTGCATGAGGAGTCGAAACATCTGACTGCGTTCATCACCAGTGAGGGTACGTTCCAATTTACTAGTCTACCAATTGGCTTGATTTCGGCCGCCAGTGTCTTTCAAAGAATGGTGACAGAAATGTTTAGTGGTATAAGTAATGTGTTGTTCTTTCAGGACGATATACTTGTATTTGGAGATAGCATAGATCTAATAATAAGAGAACAGATGTCCGGTCAAGAGAATGCGTGTGCTGCACTGAAAACTAAAGGCAGAGTGGGATCATGTAGCAACCAATTGAAATGACACAGGGCTGAGAAACTCCCATCAGCCCACCCTTATGGAGGAATATCATCATGTGGGATGCAGATAGTAAATCCAAACCTCGCCCAACCCATCAATCGATGGTGCAGAGGTCAACATAACCTTGTGTTGAAAGCTGTGTTGGCCAGGATTCAGGAAGTTGGGTTGACTTTGCGAAAAGAAAAATGTTTGTTTCTAGTTCAAGAAATAGAATACTTAGGGTATGTCATTACAGCTGATGGCATAAAACCTAAAAGAAATTTACTGTCTGAAATTGAACTGGCCCCCTGCCCAAAAGATAAAGATGAGTTACGATCCTTTATGGGATTAATAGAGTTTTATGCAAAATTTGTTAGGGATTTTTCTGATAAAACTTCTGTTTTAAGGGGTCTTTTGAAGAAAGGTGTGAAGTTTTCGTGGGATGATGAGCATAAGAGATGTTTTGAGTTCATCAAGAAGGAGTTGTGTGATGCTAAAGTCTTAACAGCTTTTGACATCAAGCGAAAATCTGTTCTAATGGTTGACGCTAGTGGTATTGGTCTAGGTGCGGTCTTGCTACAGAAACATGGTAATGAGGAGAAGACTGTGGCATTTGCTTCTCGTCCACTGAGTGTGTCAGAGCAGAATTATTCCGTTATAGAGAGAGATAGGCATTGGCAGCAGTGTGGGGCACTTACTATTTTAGAACCTATCTGTGGGGTACTAGGTTTCTCTTAAGGTCTGATCATTAGCCTCTGGTTAATGTTCTAGCTCCGGGTGGTGTGGGAAAGGGCTCACCCAGGTTAGCTAGGCTTGCGTCTAGGCTGCAAGATTTTCAATTTGATTTATCTTTTATCCATGGTTGGCGTAATGTTCAGGCGGACTGCCTATCGAGATGGTCTGTTGCAGGTGATGGTCAAAATGAGTGCAGATCATCAACAAAGTCCACCTCACGTAGAGTTAGTGTATATCCTGGTGTTCAGGGAATACACAATGCGTGTTAAAATACCCCTCACACACCAAAAGGGCCCTTGGTGTCATGCTTCATCATTGTGGTCTTCCCGCCCTGCTTCGGGACGGGGCAGTGCTACGACAAGCGATTACGCTGAAGCACCTTTTTATTGTGGGTGCTATGTGAGTGAATAGGAGTGAGTGTCAGTAGGGTCAGGGGTGATAATAAATAAAGGGATGTTAAAAAATACCTGGCCTAGTGGTAGAAAAAACTTTTTAATAGACACTGGCTGGTATTGTTAAAAAAGTGATGCGGAGAGATAAAGCAAGTTAATGGGCTTACTCTCCTGTGTGGGTAAACATGTTTCGGGGCGCCATGCCCCTTCGTCAGGACCGGGGTCAGATCCCCCTGTCAATCACTAATGTTTTACCACAGAAAAATTAATGTGTATGTACAAAGAAAAGTGATAATGTTCTCTTTATCAATGTGTATAAATATAAATTATAGATATACGTATCATTAGCTTATCAGAAGTTTTGATGTAGTAAGCCTGAAAAATAAGAGCACATGGTAATTAATGCGCGGATCCCATTGCGCTAGACTACTAGTCACCTGTAAGGGAAAAAGAAGAAAAACCAACACACATATAGACTATGGTACTTGGTATCCTAGATGAATTGGAAAGTACTCTGTTGTCGGACAGTGAAGTGCTGAATAACTAACAGTAAAACACACATACATTAGAACACAAAAAGGTAGCTTTGAAAAAGCATGTATTCTGTCATAGATACATACTTAGGAAGGTTGGAGTCAGTGCCCCATGAGCCAAGACTGGGCGAAGGGTATTTTGAGGGTCCAACTGCAAAAGGGGATAAAAATGGGAACAAAGGAAAGGAATGATTTCTTGTTCTAGGTTGTTGTATTGCAGGTTAAATGTTTTTTTTTTGGCTGCATCAGGTTGCAAGATGAGCTCTTAGCTGTTGCAATTGGCTATGCCGTACTTACTCAACCCCCAGTCCATCAGTGCTTCTGTTGCATGTTTATCTAGGTTCCTGATCGATACTGTGACCTTATGCCCCTATTCGGCTATAAATCCATTTATTCCCTATATTGGCATAACCGTTCAAGTGCGATATTCAGAAAGTCATCTCTGACTTCACACGAACAGAGCCACGTTCAAGGATATCTCTCTCTGCCACTTCCTTTGCAACCAATTAGTGCAATGACAGAGCAGAAGTCACTATCTGATATTCCTAGATTAACACTCCGAGTTCTTCAACAAGATAAAAACTCAGCAAACTGGGAAATCCCCCTTGCTTTGTTTTGATTAGTAATAGAACTCTAATGAGCAACTGATAGCTATCACTTCCTAGTGACATCTTTAATTGACGTCTTATGTCCAGCAAACTTGCGTCAAACCCGGCACCTGTCAGGTATAAATATTACCAACGTTGCCTTAAGCAATGAGACCAACAAGAGCTGTCGTGCTGTTGTAAGCTGTCGTGCACCCTGTGTGCATCCCATTGCTGCTGCAGGCAGTACGCTGCTGCTGTTGTCCCTTGGTGGTGAAGCTACTGATACCATTATCGCTGCTAAAGCGCGAACGATGGTGCAGTACGCTTAGGAGCTGAACAGCCGTCCCTCTACGAAGAGCCCAGCAGATTCCAGCTGCCCGCGGACGCTGTCCCCCGCCTCCTCCTCCCGACGCGCTGAAGAGAGCCGCTGCCTTTCTCCTGCAGAGAAATCCAGCTCCAGCGTTTCCGGTCTGCCCTCGCGGGTGACTGGGATATTGAGTGCCCCCTGAAGGAAATACCAGACTTCCATCATTCTATTCAGAGGTATGGTGTTGACTAAACCCTTAGATGAGAATTCTTGAAGCAAACCTTGGCAAAACCAACTTAACTTAAAGCTACTTACTTACTCCCCTTCCACGTGTTAGGCTTAGGTCAGGCACACTGGGGTAGGCATAGTTCGAAGCACCAGTTGAGTATTTTAGCCTAATGTATATATGACTGTATATATGTTTTATTACTTTTAAACCATTGTATGGCTAAGAAACCATATCAATGCTTTTACAGTTCTATTTCGCAATACTTATCTTACTGTACGTACTTTTTATCATAACAAGTCTTGCAATTGTGGCAATACATTTCTCTTGTACGAGAAGAAAGACTGTTCAATAAATGTTAACCCTTTATTGACAAACGCCCGTCTCTCTATTCTCTACATCTCGTGAAAGTAAACTGCACTAAACTGACTGAGTGAAATACATGTCTATTGTTTCACACGACCCTAGAGATTGACTCTTGATCTGAGGAGCAAAGTTGTCATGTTGCACGGTTGTTGGAAAGCTGAATCCCTTCTTGTCTGTGCCAAGGAAGCTGATCACTTCCTATGCAGAGAAGAAAGTTTCCAGTGACCTCTGAGCTAGTTGGTAACACACCCAATTAAGTTTAGCATAGTCAGTGGAGGTCTGGAATATCCGCAGTTCCACGTCGATACTACTGTTTATGTTATTCCAATGCGCAGGGCCTAGTGGGAAACTAGGAACTACACTACATGGCGCCCAACGTTTGGTAAGGCGATAAACTAACACAAGACGTTAGAGTAACTCAGTCGTGCATATTTCACACAGACCCGTTTCTCCCGTAAATACTCCAATAGACGTCTGGAGTGGGTGAAAGGTTAAAATCCGCCCGACCTTAGTAGGAAGAGATTCCTATGTAAAGCTCTGGTTTATTCAACGTTGAAGGATACAGTGTTCCAAAATATTGTGCACCTAATCTTTGTCTCCTTGGAGACCTACTCTGCAAAGCCTGCATTTCTAAAAAATGACAGACAGTGAAGAAGAAAGGGAAGCAGTTAGACTGGCAACCCTACTGATAGAGGAAGACACGAGTCTCCTAGACACAGACCCGGATGCTATTATCACCCCGGTCCACTTAAGAAGATCTATAACTTTAAAACTTATAGAAAACGGACTGACACCTCAAGGTGGTACAGTAATTTTTGTGATAGAGGCTCACGAGTATCGGCAGACAGAGGTATTCTATTCATGGATAAACTTTCCAGCGGTAAACGCTAGAAGAAAAGAGTTTCACTATTACAAAATAGAGAAACCTCCGGAAGAGTACGCTCCTTTCGAGGAGATTGAAATTCCACTTAAATTTCAAGAGCACCTGCTCTGGTTTAATAGCGCCCTAAAACATAATGATCACATTACCAGGCTCGGTCCACTAGGTAGACCAGGAGCAACGTGGCCGGTTCTAGCCAGCTACACACCACATCCTGACATTGTAAAAATGTCTAAGGAAGAGCTGTTAGTACAGCTAAAAACACTAATAAAAATACATAGGCAATTAGTCCAATATGTAATGCGGACTGCAACAGTCCAGCCAGCTGTTAATACACCACAGCTGACCCCTCATCAGGGGAACACAAATAAAATTACACCACAGAACATACAGTCATGTCTTGGTAAAACACCCGTAAAACGGGAACAAATTCCTTTCTGGTTAGCACAGAAAATCACTCAAATAGAGGCAGTATTTCCTGATACTACCCCTATTGAGAAACACAGAATCTTGACCATCTGCCTTCCTATGGGAATCGCACCACACGTGGAGGACTGTGACACTTGGGGTACAGTCTTTGCTTCCATTTACACAAAAACACACGGTGTTCCGTCTATGGCGGTAATACCAGAAGTGCTAAAAAAGATTCAAAATGAATTCGGTCCAGAGCCCGCTTTAAATCTAGGTATGAAATTACTGAAAGACTTCAAGCAGGTCTCAGCTATATTATTAGCCAACATTAAAGGAGAAGCAGCATCTGTGGCGATCCGCCAGAGTTGAAGGAAACAGATATAAAAGATCCTGTTGAGCTTGCAAAAATCATAGAAAAGTGCTATGAAGAATTAGGTAGAGACAGCTTGGGTGGGAAACCGGTAAAGCCCCAACTGCTCGAAAATCCTGAAAAATTATTTATTAAAAATAATTTAAACACTCCTAAAAAGAGCTGGGATGGAAATAAATAATCCACTCCCAAGGAAAAAGTTTTCCAGTCCAGAGGAAGGTCTCCTCGACGGAGGGAAAGAACTCCGACTCGAGAACGCCAGTCTCCCCAGAGGGAGCCCTCTGAGAAAACATATAACCTTAGAAATAGGGATAATCTGAAAAAACCTGATAGATATCAAAGCATTGATACACGTCCCTCTCGATCTTTTCCACAGAATTCGGAAAGAAGAGGACGGTCAGACCCAGGAGAGCACACCAAGTCCAAAGACAAGGAACCTGCTCAGAGTAAAAAATCTCAATTTCAGAAAAAGAAGGTAGCCAGTATTAGAGTAATCAACCATGCCGAGAATACTGAGGACACAGTTGAAAAACGGGGAGTGGGCATTGACAATGTTGGACAGTGCAGCAGAAATCAGTATAGCGCGCAAGATCTTGATGAGTCATCTGGAGACAGTGGACACGAATGAATACATTCAAGTTGAAACTGCCGAAGCCAGACTTAGCGAGCCCCATAAAATATACGAAATAACATTGGGGTTAAAAATTAGGGGTCTATTTTGGGATAAGCTCTCAAAAGGCTACGATATTCTGTTAGCTGAAAAAGATTGGCACCCAGAGTTTGTCAGGGAGTGCCCTCGTGGCGAAGAAGTGATTATGCCTGCCTTCTCGAATCACATTCCGATTCACAAAAAATATACATATGCAAGGAAATGGGCTGTAGCCCAGGCACCGGCATTATATAAAAATCATGTAGGATGGGATGAGGACTCACCTCCTCACAAAATCCAATTAAAAAGTGAACCAACTGCCCAACGGCAGTATCCCATAAAGCAAGACGCTAAAAAACAGGTCAGGGAGATCTTAGATCAACTTGAATACCAGGGGGTGATTGAAACATGCACCTCTCAAATGAACAATCCTTTGTTTCCTGTCTCCAAGCCAGACAATTCATATCGTCTAGTTTTGGACTACAGACACCTTAATACATGTTGCAAAACTTTTGCAGTACAAAACTCGCATAGTGCAGCCCTAATGAATAACATAGTTAGGAAAAAATATAAAACGACATTAGACATTTCTAATGGTTTCTTTTGTCAAAACATTGCACCAGAAAGCAGATATTTGACCGCTTTCTCTGCATTTGGGTCGCAGAAAAAATTCTGTCGACTCCCACAGGGGTTCAAGAACAGCCCAGGACTATTCTCAGCTAGGGTAACAGAGTTACTACAAATCTATGATGATGAAGCATTATCTTACGTAGATGATATTTATCTCACAGACGACGACTTGGATACTCACTTGAAAAGAGTGAACACCATTATACTTGGGTTCGCAGCAGAGGGTTACAAATTCAACTTTAAAAAGTCCCGAATTGCCCATCTGACAGTACTGTTCTTAGGGTACGAATTATCAAGTGAAGGGAAAAGCCTAGCGGACAACTTCTTAGAGAAGTGCGCTGTACTCCAAGCTCCAAAATTGCTGAAGAATTTACAATCCATTCTAGGTTTTCTGAATTTTGGAAGAACTTATATTCTAAACTACGCAGAGAGGGTTAAACCTCTCTACGAACTAATTAAACCTGATTTTAAACAAATCAATTGGACTAAAAAACACACAGAAATTTTGAGATCACTGCAAACAGACATGTTAGCAAAAACAAAATTAGATGCACGTGACAACACACGTGATCTTGTAAACCGAGTCATCCCAGGAAGATGCGGATTCACGTACCTAACCTCTAATGAGGGAGAAAAGGTACCAATTTCAATTAAATCTCACTTGTACACACAAGCAGAAAAAGCATTCAGTCCCACAGAAAGAACTGTGAAAGCAGTGCAAATCGCATTAGTAAATGAACGAGAACTAGCACACGGCAAAAGGATTAATATCCTCACAGCGGAATCCGCCTTCGAGGCGCTATTCAGCCCAGTAAACCTGCCTACAGTGTCACTGGATCCGAAATGGATACAGTGTGTAGATTCTCTAGGAGCGGAAGATGTGAAATACTATTTCGCCCCGCAATTCGATGAACTGAATGATTTAGAATATGAAGAGGAATATCCTCTGCCAATCGAAATTCTGCCTCTCCCACAATATGCCTGTATAATCTATACAGATAGCTATGTACAGCATTTCAACGTAGAGAGCAAATCCTACAATGCAGCGTGTGCGATCATTAAAGGTCGTTGGCTGTGCGGTAAATTCAGACCGAAAGTAACAAAAACTGAATCTGTAAAAAACTGTTCGGTTCAGAGAACTGAAATCAGATCTTTAAAGATGGCGCTCGAAAATGCAGAACGTGAATTCCTGACACTTATAGTGTGCGATTCTCATTTTTGCGTCAACTCTTACAACAATAAACTGCAGAGCTGGATTGAAAACGATTACAAAGATGACACAGGTGCCACAATAAAGCATAAATTGCTCTGGAACGAGGTAGCTCTTTTACACAAAGAACTACAAAAGACTCACGTGATTCACGCACAGAGTCTTCGACGTAATGGCGTTCACGTTGCAGGGAATTCATTGGCTAATACAGCCACAGCGGAAGCAACTAACCCGGCTTCCGTAGCCACAAAAAAGCGTACAGATAAATACATAGACGGGGAAACCATGCTGGCAGTAAAAACGACCGTAAAAGGCGACTGTGCAGCACTGCCCGTAAACTATTCACTCAATTATGCATACGTAATCGATGCAAACTCCGTTCCTTTTGCTCGAATCCCTGGAGTGGGGGACAGAGTAATTCCAAACAGGAGCAGGAGGGGATTCCTCTTACTGGAAGCACACATGGGGTTGGGTCTGAGACACCAAAGAATCAAAGATTCTCTGAAAGAATTACAATCAGAGTACTGGTGGCCAGGAATGAGTATAGATATTCAATGTTTTGCTCAAAATTGTGAAGACTGCAACAGAGATCGCAGTAATGAACAGGCCAGTGTAGTTTCAGGATCCCTTCTAGACAGCATAAGGTGGTCTATCTGCGCAATCAAAGAAGAGAAGCGCGTCCCAGTGTACACCATTAAGACGAAAAGCACTTAAAAAATGAGGCCTCCAGCGCTCGGCTGACGCTAGAACGGTTATAAAAGATTTGCGAGTCTTTATCGGCACATACGCAATTACCACGTTCCATTCTGATCAGGGTCCTGCTTTTAGCTCTCGAGCTTATAAGGAGGCCATGGCCAGCATGGGAATTGGGTTGCGGTATTCTTGTCCGTCGCACCCCGAAGGGAATAGTGTGGTAGAAAGAAAAAACCGGGACATAAAGCAATCTATAACAGCGAAGGTATTAGGTTCAGGCGCTGGGTGGGTCAAACATTTAATAAGTGTCCAGACTAGTCTTAATAATATGCCAAGAAATTCTCTAAAAGGTTTCAGCCCATACGAACTATTGTTCGGAATTAGAATGCGTATTCAGGACCTCGATAGTCAGATGTCAGTGGTACAAGAAGAAACAACGCACTTTGATGTAAAGGATCGTTTGGCTATTTTACAGGAACTGAATGAAACAAGAAAATCCTTAAGCAACATAAAGTTAAAGCAACAGCCAACTACCACTGACGAGGCACCACCAGCAACAGCCCCAGCAAGGCCTGTCTGGATTCCAAAGATTGGGGATCTAGTCAGAGAAAAGATTGCGGTTAAGAAGGAATTTGGGCCTTCTTACAGAAAAGCAGTACCTGTCTTAGCAGTCACCGGAACAAGATCAGTTGTACTACCGCCCCTTGCTGGTAAAAAGGAGAACAGAGTCGTGTCTATCGATCTGGTAAAACCACAAGCATGTGGCCTATAATCAACAGTAGGCCCAGTGGACTCCCAAGAAACAACAGAATACCCAAACTTGCAACAATCCAAGAGGTTCAAACTGAAAGACTAATCACATTCGATCAGCCTGCAGTGCACACTGAAGGACTATGCAATAATGCCATGGAACTCGTGCCTCTTGAAACACAGATTGAAACAGTTCGTCAAGAAACAACACCAGTCTACAATGATGTGGCATCAAAAAGTGCTACCGAGAGACAGATTGAAAGAACAATCCCATCAATTGACAGAACTGCCTCTGGTTATTTCATCAACTTCGACAACTTCTCTGAAGATTTAAATGACCCCGAAGTAATGCCAGAAACAAAAAAGTATTCTAAAGAAACTACAACGGAACTCTTTCAACAAATCAAAGAATTGTATCTTGATTCACCGTTGATTGAGCATTGGATTATCTCAGGGGTATTCATACTCCTACTATGCCTAATTTTAGTTTTAATTTTAGGAAAGTTTATTACAATTGAATGGACACAGCAAGTCAGAACATCAACTTAGTCCTGAAACCACACAGATCATCCCACGTGAAGAAAAGAGAACTGTCAACAGTAAATGTCACAGCAATTCCAATACCTGGTGGGGTAGTATGGGAGAAAACAGACTATGAGATCTATGGTCCGGTCGAAATCCTGAAGTATCCTCATCAACTAAAGGTTTCCTTAAGTGACTTTGTGACACCTAGTACATTCTCTGATGATTGGGACTTTAACAGTATTAATGACATGATGTCTGATTTAGTAATGTCAGCTAGATTCACAGATCATGATTATTTACAAGGTTCATCTAGTTATGAGCAGTTATTCTGTTACACCCACTATGGGGATCATTACTTGCATAAATCTGCACAGCCTAGAAATGTTTTTATGTATAATCAATGGGAACATTGTTCTACACCACCTAAAAGCAGTTCTAAAGCATTTTTTGAGAAATTCAAATACTTCTCAGGGTTTAACACCAGGGATGCAGAAACATTTTATTACAAACTGTTAGATAAAACAGGAATGAAAACAATGCTGACAAATTCTAAATTGATATATTCAGAAGCATTTTATGACAAAATGATGACATTTGGTTTTGATTATTGGAAAAATAATATTGAAACGAAAACAATTTGGGGTACAAAAGATTGGCAGGTGCAAGGCATTGAAGCACTATTTAGAACCTGCATAATACCAGAACAAATGTTATTTTTAAATGACACAATACACCAAACATCTTGTCTTGGCCTAGCTAAGATCAAAGACCTTAAAACACCGTCTATACCAAAGCCAATACCTGAAAATACAACAACAGATATTGAGTTAGACGTAACACAAATTTTACATTTTAACAGAACACATCCTGATTGGAAAAAGTGGTTAATCTGGCCTACTGACACAAACAGCTGTCAAGATAGATTCCTGAATAAAACACAGGGGTTAAAAATGACCAGATTAGACTCGAGATACTCCCAGAGACAACATCCAGGGATTATAACAACATACAGTGTAGGGAAACTCTGCCTTGAATGGCTAACATCATCCACACTGGCTGAAATTAAGCAACACTTGTCTTTACTAAAAGATGGTGCTGATTTGCGCGATTTCATTCTTGGACCACACAAACAGCGTCACAAGCGTTTCATAGCGACCAGTATCTATGCTGCTTACAACGAGGCTTGGAAAGTCAAACAAATTGAAACTGCTGAGAAAATACGAGAAATTGATCGTATTAATTTGGAGAAATCACTTTCTTTAGTAGACAATGGGTTAATGACTCTGTCTTCCAGAATATATTCGTTGGACAATATTGTATCCTCTGCCTTTGATGTGATAGACAGAGACTTGCTAATGTTACAACATGGCCAATCGCAATTACGCTCTATTATAGAACTAGGCTGGACGCTGCAAAATCTTCGTTCAGGCTATGTGCCTTGGCGTTTAATCAACACAACGTCATTATTTTCCAGTTTTAACCTTACTGATAAACAGATCAGTTTGGCACAGAAAGGAGCAGACTATACAATCCTGAGCATCGAAAAACTCGAGAGATTACCATTAACAATGTCAGAGAGTCCTGTCATTGAATGGATAATACACGGAATTATCACAATTCCGATAACAACTTTCCGATTTAAAAAGTGCCTTGAGTACATACCTGCTGGCCAGTATGAACAATTGGGTAAAGGATATGTAAAATCTGAATGGAAATTACCATACACACATTCTTGCTACAGTGACAGCGACAAAAATGTATTTCTTAGTGGTGACAACTGTAAACATTCACTAAGTGGTATACTTTTGTGTCAGGGTATTAATTTACACGGAGCATGTGATGGAAATTCTAACAACCTTTCATGCCACCAGCTAGTCACACCTGCAACTCAGATAGAGCCCTTCTTTATGCAACTTTCAAACGGGAGTTACATTCTTAGAACGGATCACAGATGTTGTGGCCTTGTGCCAGGGAAAAGTTATCTAGTGAAAGTAACATCCATGGTCAAATGCTGTATGCAAGCATTGTTCCCGAGTGGGCCTGCAGACACAGTGACTCCCATCTGGCCTCGTCTGAATCTCTATTCTATACGAATTGATACATTAAGCAAAATGAAATCTGTACTTTTACAGACAACAGTGCCTATAACGTCATCAAAAGAGACGTATGATCTTCTAGTTGCAAGGACAGCTACTGAAGTTCATGAACTTTTATCAACAAATTGCCCCGTGCATTTCGTAGAAATGTTGAGCCAACTCCTTAACATGTCTAGTGCAACAAGCATCCCAGGCATATTTAAGACAGTCTTTACGGGACTGCTAACACCTTTCCCGGCAATTTTGGGAATCGTTCCTAGTTTTGTGCACTCTGTTTTTGGCGGCATACCATTATTTTTGGGACTTGTCGCAGGGATTTTATTTTTGACCCTCCTGCTTCGTTATGGCAAGCCTCGGCTCAGACATAGCTCCCATGGGAATGGAAGAGACAATCCTAGCAATGCGCTACCGGGACAGGATAACTAACGTCCTTGGATTGGCCAGGCTGAGAGATCTAAACATGACCTGGTTCCTTTCATTCAGACCGATATGGCAAAATTGCATTTTACCTGTGCTACGGTGTATGCTTTGCGGCGATGAATGCGTGTTGGACATCTGTCTTTCACTTCCATCAGCAGTACCAATGGACGTCGATACTTTGCTCAGTCCAATAACGGCTCACGCATTGTGTTGTCCCCAGCGGCTACCAATCCTGATGAAGGCATTCGTGGAGACTCCTGTACTACAGCCAAGTGGTAACAGTGGAGCGAGTGACAAAAGCAACATCATCCAGGTACAACGTTCTGTGAGCATTGCTGCTCCCGACTATGATGACAGCAATCATTCTCACACCTGCCAAGTTACAGTGCTATCTAATTTGGTTGAACTATCACCTGAATTTGTAGACCAATTCTTTGAGAGCCTGTCTGATACGATGTTCTCACCCATACAGAAACAATAACTTTGGAAAAGCTTTCCGACACACAGCGTTCCCATGAACTCTGAATTCGGCCTTCAGTTTTAATCAACAAAAACTGCTAACAGCGTTGGAACTCTATTTCCCCGTTCAAGCATTAATTCCTTTTGAATTGGATATTTTTCAAATATTGACCCTTTTTGGCACGAACAATTCTTTGCTTGAGGTAAAATCTATTCTTAAAGAACAGAAGTTCGTACTTCTATTTTTTACACACACCTAGAGACATAACAACTTACATTAGCCTCTAGCACACATTTTTGCAATGCATTTATATGTGATGATTTATCTCGCCCTTCTTCTGTCAGAGATACTTCATGTGTAATTCTTATGCATAATCGTTCATTGATTTCATATGCAATAGTTTTTGAATGATTCTATGCTTCAAAAAACGTACAGTACCTAAATTTCACGTATTACAATATACGCCTATTTCGAATGCATTTATGTATTTTGGGGTGGGCAATGTTACACATGCATCTAATTGCTCTAGTTTTAGTAATTTGATGGACATGAAAACGTGGAGTGGGTGTTGCGTGTTTATCTAGGTTCCTGATCGATACTGTGACCTTATGCCCCTATTCGGCTATAAATCCATTTATTCCCTATATTGGCATAACCGTTCAAGTGCGATATTCAGAAAGTCATCTCTGACTTCACACGAACAGAGCCACGTTCAAGGATATCTCTCTCTGCCACTTCCTTTGCAACCAATTAGTGCAATGACAGAGCAGAAGTCACTATCTGATATTCCTAGATTAACACTCCGAGTTCTTCAACAAGATAAAAACTCAGCAAACTGGGAAATCCCCCTTGCTTTGTTTTGATTAGTAATAGAACTCTAATGAGCAACTGATAGCTATCACTTCCTAGTGACATCTTTAATTGACGTCTTATGTCCAGCAAACTTGCGTCAAACCCGGCACCTGTCAGGTATAAATATTACCAACGTTGCCTTAAGCAATGAGACCAACAAGAGCTGTCGTGCTGTTGTAAGCTGTCGTGCACCCTGTGTGCATCCCATTGCTGCTGCAGGCAGTACGCTGCTGCTGTTGTCCCTTGGTGGTGAAGCTACTGATACCATTATCGCTGCTAAAGCGCGAACGATGGTGCAGTACGCTTAGGAGCTGAACAGCCGTCCCTCTACGAAGAGCCCAGCAGATTCCAGCTGCCCGCGGACGCTGTCCCCCGCCTCCTCCTCCCGACGCGCTGAAGAGAGCCGCTGCCTTTCTCCTGCAGAGAAATCCAGCTCCAGCGTTTCCGGTCTGCCCTTGCGGGTGACTGGGATATTGAGTGCCCCCTGAAGGAAATACCAGACTTCCATCATTCTATTCAGAGGTATGGTGTTGACTAAACCCTTAGATGAGAATTCTTGAAGCAAACCTTGGCAAAACCAACTTAACTTAAAGCTACTTACTTACTCCCCTTCCACGTGTTAGGCTTAGGTCAGGCACACTGGGGTAGGCATAGTTAGAAGCACCAGTTGAGTATTTTAGCCTAATGTATATATGACTGTATATATGTTTTATTACTTTTAAACCATTGTATGGCTAAGAAACCATATCAATGCTTTTACAGTTCTATTTCGCAATACTTATCTTACTGTACGTACTTTTTATCATAACAAGTCTTGCAATTGTGGCAATACATTTCTCTTGTACGAGAAGAAAGACTGTTCAATAAATGTTAACCCTTTATTGACAAACGCCCGTCTCTCTATTCTCTACATCTCGTGAAAGTAAACTGCACTAAACTGACTGAGTGAAATACATGTCTATTGTTTCACACGACCCTAGAGATTGACTCTTGATCTGAGGAGCAAAGTTGTCATTTTGCACGGTTGTTGGAAAGCTGAATCCCTTCTTGTCTGTGCCAAGGAAGCTGATCACTTCCTATGCAGAGAAGAAAGTTTCCAGTGACCTCTGAGCTAGTTGGTAACACACCCAATTAAGTTTAGCATAGTCAGTGGAGGCCTGGAATATCCGCAGTTCCACGTCGATACTACTGTTTATGTTATTCCAATGCGCAGGGCCTAGTGGGAAACTAGGAACTACACTACACTTCCTCCTTCGTCCGTGGCTTCCGTGTTTATGAGGAGCTGGGATAAGGCGGGTTTATATACAGTGCGGTTAATGGAATAATGGTGGGTTAATTGATTAACGACTCGGACTCGGGACAGGTGTGTTTTAGAGAAAGAGTCAAAATCATGGTTACTGCGGCGGCCATTGTTGGATATATAGTATTTGTAGTATTTCTTCAAAGCCGTATTTCTTAAATGCCTCTGTTCGCATGGAAGTCAGCCGCGGGAAAACCGCTGACTTGATAGTTTGTTAAGACATGCTTTTAGAGTGGAGAAAGAAACTATCGTCTGTAATGAACCGGGGTTCGGATTGGAGTGCGCATGTGTGGTGAAGTGCTGCTGCTACACGTGTCCTGAAAAGAGTGCGCATGCGCAGTAAAGAGTTGCTTTTACGCGCATGCGCATACCATGTCACTGATCCACAAGATTACCGAGATTAGCAAAAAGACGAGCAATAAGGATCTGGGCCATTATTGAAGGTATAGAGAGTGTGACATACATTTATACACAATGGCAGAAAGGCACTTGGATCATTTACATTTTAAGTTGGGACCAGGGTATTTCGTCATTAAAGCCTGTCTTATGAGTACCTAAACGGTACACCCAACGTTGCTCCTTGGACAAGAGGTCCTTGTCGTTCCTGAAAGACTCTATGACTGTCCATTTTAAATCATGGATACTGTGTCCCATTGTCATATAATGTGTCGCCATTCTAGTCGTGTTTTTTTTGCAACGCACATTGCTGCGGTGCTCCCCCATACGGACTTTCACTGGCCTGGTGGTCATGCCCACGTATTTTTTTTTGCAGGGGCAAGTAATCAGATAGACCACGTTGCGGATATTACAGTTAGTGAAAGAACGTTGCTCCCAAGTAGATAGATTGGAGAAGGTGATGCTGCAGCTTTTATGCGTGTATTGACAGGACGCACATGAGCCACATGAATGATGCCCACTAACAGCTGTTAGTTTTGGAGGGTCATCATTGCTGAAGTTCTTTGGTCTCGTGTGGACCAACAGATCCTTTAGATTTTTACCCCTTCTGTGCGAAAACATGGGTTTTGGAAAGCCTATTTGGCCACAGTTGAGCATTTTCCAATGTTTGTTCACAATCTTTGTGATACGGTTCGAGTTGGTATTGTACGTAGTAACGCAGATGGGGCGTAGGTCAGGTTCATTTATCACTGTTGGTTCTAATAAGGCCTCTCTGTTGTTATTATGAGCTCTTTTTAGGCCTTTGTTGACAACAGTTCTTGGGTAGTTCCTGTTCAGTAGTTTGCACTCTAGATCAGCTGCTTGGGTTTTAAAATCTTTAATGTCACTGCAGTTTCGCCGCAGGCGAAGAAATTGCCCATAGGGTAGATTGTCGCGTGGGTGTCGCGGGTGAAAACTGCTGTAAAGTAGCAGACTGTTCTTGGCAGTAGGTTTGAAATGTGTACATGTTTCTAATCTCCCATCAATGGGATAGATGTTTAAATCTAGGAACACAAGGTTCTCCTTGGAGACTGTGTGGGTGAATTTAAGGAACCGGTCTTGTTGATTCAGCCAAGTCATGCAGTAGTTGACTGAGTCTTGGTCAAAATGAGTGTCCAGGGGATTTTCAGGAGGAGAGTACAATAGCTTTTATTCAGGATGTGATTTCGTTAGGGGAAGGTTCATTTTCTAGGGATGAGTGGTGTTCTAGTATGGAGAAGGATTTAGTTCTAATGAAAGTCATTGATTTAGTGAAGAAGGGTACCAGACGTGAGAGCACAGTTGAACCCAGTATTAGACCTTTTCTTAGAATCATTGACGAGTTGTCTGTGTCAGGTGATGTAATTTTGATGAGAGGTGATAGATTCATTCCTCCAGGTCAATTGAGGCACAAACTGCTCAAATTAGCGCATGAGGGTCATCTTGGCCAAACTCTTACCCAATGCAGGGTTAAGGGCAGCTTTTGGTGGCCTTCAATTGATTCAGATGCTGCTTCCTGGGTTGAATGTTGTGAGTGTTGTAGAGAGGGCGAGAAGAGGCTGAAGTTGGTGTCATGTCGGCAAGCAGGGAAAATTTGTGCGCAAGATAAGCCTTAGCACAGTGTATGCTTGGAATTTATTGGTCCTATGGATGAGTTGCCTAATAACCAGAGGTTTGCAATTGTAATGATTGATGTATACTCAAAATGGCTCACTGTTTCTTTTGTAAAGGAAATTACTACTGATAATACGATAAAATATTTAAAGGAAGTGTTTCACAATGAGGGTTTTCCATCTGTTATCATAACGGACAATGGCACGCAGTTAACATCCAACAAGATGAGGCTATTTTTGGAGAATTGTGGGATTAGTCATCATCGGACAAGTCTATACAATCCACAGGGAAATGGAATATGTGAAAGGGTCAACAGACTAATCAAAGGCATAATCAAAATGACTAGTGCGTTGGGTTGTTTTTCGCAGGAGAAAGTCCAAGAAATGGTTTGGGCGTACCGTTCTACTCCGCACAGTCAGGACGGGAGGTCACCATTTGAGATGATGGGGGTAGGCATCCAGGAACGAAGTTGATTCCTTCAGAGTTAAAGAACTTTGATAAAGATGTTTCTGCTCAGGTCAATGTGGATTTGGGTTTTAAAGGTGTGTGTGTGGGTGTCTTGGTGAAAGTTGAGCCTGGTAGGGTTTCAAAAGGTTTGACTAAATTTAGAGGTACGTTTTATGTTAAGAAAGCTTTTCCCCAATATGTTGTACTAGAAAATGGTGAAAAATTGAATTATCGAAGGGTGGCACTTTACAAGAAAGGGTGCAGTGTTTCTCGTGGTGGGTATGTTGAGCAATTGAGTAGGAACAGCGGCTACATGTTTTCAACCCAAGAGGAAGAACTTGATGTTCCTATTCCATCTCTAAGGAGGGAGGATGGTGGTGGGGATGCTTCTCAACATTGTGAGGGTAATGCAGCTTATTCTAGTAGCATGACTGCTGCGGAAGCTGTGAGTGATTCTCTCATGAGAAGTCCTAGATTACGCCGTCCACCTTTATATTTGAATGACTATGTTTATTGATTCATCCGTGATGTTTCTTCACTTCTTCATTTATTTAATATCTCCCTAGGGAAGGAGATCTGTTGTAAATATGATTTCTTGGCTTGTTTGTGTTATAGTCTTTCTACTATTTCCCCGTTCCTTGTATTACAATGCTTATTTGTTCTGTGTGATGATCTCACCCAGCTTGAGTTCTAATCTGGGCAGTTAGAGCCTGGCCAGCTGGTGGTGTACAAGTTGTTATCTGTGCTGCAATTAAATATAAGAAGCTGATCTTCATTCTGGCTGTGATGAGCATTTATTAAGCCTACAGCACAGTCCTTTCTTGCTAGTCCACCTTTCATCCAAGGAGTATGATATTGGTAGTTTTGTAAATAAATAGTAAGCTTGTGAAATGAGTCCAAAGCAAAACAAACAGTTTTCACTTAAGCCACACATGGTTGGTTGTTTTGGATACACTTGTATTGAGTGCAAGGAAAAAGATACTGCTACACAGCCCTACAAGCCTCATTCATCTCTTGGTGCACAACATCCCTGTCTCTGATGACATTAAATTGGGCTGTGGGCAGCCATGAGGATCTCCTCTACATCTCCTTGCTCAAATCAAACATCAGTTTACTATTGGGATCTCCCAAACAAACCTACTAATATCTCCCTGACGTTATCTCTCCTTTGACTCATTCCAAACCTCATATTTTTACTCTTGATTCTTTCTCCCTAATCCCTTACTACAGGCTTTCCCTCCTCCATCTCTCCTTTAATCATCCCAGACCTCAACTTACTACAATGATCTCCCAATTAACACTTCGGTTTTTCTTCCCTCCTCTATCCCGCCATTACTCTATTCAATCCAACTAACAGACTCACATGTCCTTCACTCAAATTAACTCGTACCTTTGAGTACTAATACTAATACTGCCAAAAAGTGCTATGACTCCTCACCAGGGATAGTAAACGCTATATAGATAAGATTACAAGTACAAATTCAAGAGATGGAATCAGATTGTAAATTAAAACACGAGGAGAGAGAATGACAGAGAAGGAAAACAATGGCAGAGATAAAATAACTAAAAGTTTAAAACACATCAATACGGAGAAAATATTAAAGTGTGACGGGTAGAAAAAGGCAATGAGAAAAATCAAGAGAGGAAAATGGAGAAATAACACATTTTGAATTTTATACAATGATCAATTTCAAATCTGTTCTCAAACATTTCACTGGCACTACGTGCAGAACAGTGATTATTTCATTTCACACATACAATATTAAGGCTGCCACCTTACTGACATATCACCAGCCTGCATTATATTTCTGTGCCTGTGCCCATTAAAACAAGCACTGGCAAAGCCAATATGGTATGCACAAGAGAGAGTTATTTGTGTATGTTTTTAAGTAATGTTGTGTAGCAGCATGGCTGTAGAGCAGCATGAATGAAAGTAAAACAAGCATTTGCAATGCACATTGGTCTTGCATTTGTGAGAGTTATAGGTATTGGCGCTGTATTTGACAATGTCTTTTTCGCTTGTGTTTTGGATTGGCTTGGACTGGATATGTGGTGTGGAGTGGAATTATGTGGGCTGGATTAGAATTGTGTGGTGTAGAGTGGAATTGTGTAGGGGAATTAAGTGGAATGGTGTGCAGTTGAAATATGTGTATAGTAATAATGTGGTATTGAGTCTACTGGAATCATGTGTTCTGCAATTGTGTGTCATTGAGTGCAGTTGTATGGAATGGCTTTTTGTGTTGTGTAGTTGAATGTTGTAGGTTTTAATTATGTGGTGTTCTGTTGAATTTATTGGCATGATGTGGAATTCTGAGGGGTGGTTTGGATGTATGTGGTATGTTGTGTAATTGTGCTATTGAGTTGAAATATGTTGTTTGTTGTCGAATTATGTGGTGTTGAATGAAAATGGGAAGAGTTGAATTGTGTAGCGCGGAAGTGGGTAGCATAGAGTGAAATTATGCTGATTAGAATTATTTCCTCATGGAGTGTGTTTGTGTGGATTGTGTTACCAAGTTTTAACATGATGAATCATGATTAGAAAGAAAGGTGACCTTATAATATGCAAAGACTTGTCCAACTATCTAAAAAAAAACATGCATATTGAACCCCCAGTGACATTTGTGTTGGTGAATTTTAGGGAGGGCTTGAACAATGTGAGGTGCTGTTTGGGTTGCTAATGGTTCTAGGAATCTGCACATCCGTGGCGGGGGGAATTTTCATCTAAACTCAGCCTTGAACATTTGTAATGGGAATTCTGATTCCGGGGGTCCAAACAAAGCACCCATAGATGTGTATGGGATTTTTAAATGATTCCCTCCTTAGCAGGCAGCGACCGGGTTGCTTGTGGAACTGGAAACATATTAAACGCCTTAGCATTAGATAGCTATTGAGTGAGGTAAAAAAACAAGCATGAATATTTATGTCACAAGAAAGAGTTAAGACACCTGAATCAATGCTTCCAGCCGCGCAGGGTAGGGTTACTGTTAATACTGACCATTTCCTCGCTGCATTGTCAATCTCTAATCGCCTTGTTTAACTTTTGAGACGTGAGATGGGTGTTGGATCTCACTGGGGGCATGTTGTTTCTTTTATAATGATGCTGACTCGACTCGCCTTTAGTGTGATTGCTTCGTGTGTTTACGGCTGGTGTGTTTGGGATGGTCATTCACCACTAGTGACTTAGATCAAGTGCCAAAAACAATAAATTACACTTTCTTCCCGAGGGCTTGGAAGACATGTGAATTTATTATTACTGTACTTCCTGAGAAATTGTCTTATTCAAGTGGTATTCTAGTCTTTCTGCACAATGAACCCTAAGTAGCGTGTCTGCTCTGTAGGTTATGTGTCCCCTGCTGATATTACTGGTGCACAGACATAATATCGAGTCAAAAATATCGATTGGACATAATATTGAGTTTTTAATATAGACTGGACAAAATATCGACAGGACAGAATATAGATAACAAAAATATCGTTTTTAAGGTAAGTGAAGTAAAAATATAGATAGTTAAAATATCGAAGTATATAATATAGATAGTTAATAATATATAATTTTTTATAGTGTATTTTTATGTTATAATATGTGTGAAAAGTGTGTATTTATGTTATAAATAATTTTATTTAATGACTTTTGTTTTTATAATTATTGCGTAATTTAATTCTGTAGCGGGTTGTGGTTTTATAGGGGAATAGGGTGGGAAGTAATTTAATTATAATTAATTAAATATGTAAATGTATTTATTGATAGTAATTAGTAATTAATTGTTAATTAATTTATATTTGTTAATTAATTTAATTATAATTGTTAGTTAATTTTTATTAATTGATTAATTGGAAATTATGTAAATTTTACTAATTTAATTACTGTAGCGGGTTGTGGGTTTATAGGAGACTAGGGTGGGAAGTAATTTAATTATAATTAATTAAATATGTAAATGTATTTGATAGTAATCAGTAATTAATTGGTAATTAATTTATATTTGTTTATTAATTTAATTATAATTGTTAATTAATTTTTATTAATTGATTAATAGGTAATTATGTAAATGTTACTAATTTATTTCTGTAGCAGGTTGTGTGTTTATAGGGGAATAGGGTGGGAAGTAATTTATTAATAATTAATTTAATAATACAATTAATTAAAATGTATTTATTTGGAAATAATTGTAAAATATTTTTTAATTATTAAATAATTAATTGTTAATGTTCAATTAATGTGTATTAATAGGTGATTAATTTAAATAATTATTGTTAATTAGTAATTTTAAAATATGAATTATTATATTAGATAACATTTTTATTTATTTTTAATTCATTTTTAATAGATATTCATTTTTAGTTTTTTGATTAATATATGAAATATTTACTTTCCCTAATGTTGTATTCTCTGGAGTGGGAATAGTAATTTTAACCCCTACGCTATCCAACGCTTTCCCTACTGTTGTATCCACTGGAGTGGGAATAGTAATTTTTACCCCTACGCTATCCAACACTTTCCCTACTGTTGCACTCTTTGGAGTGAGAATAGTAATTTTAACCCCTACGCTATCCAACACTTTCCCTACTGTTGCACCCACTGGAGTGGGAATAGTAATTTCAACCCCTACGCTATCCAGCGCTTTCCCTACTGTTGAACGCACTGGAGTGGGAATAGTAATTTTTACCCCTACGCTATCCAATGCTTTCTCTACTGTTGCATTCTTTGGAGTGGGAATAGTAATTTTTACCCTTACGCTACCCAACGCTTTCCTTATTGTTGCACTCTTTGGAGTGGGAATAGTAATTTTTACCCTTACGCTATCCAACGCTTTCCCTACTGTTGCAACCAGTGGAGTAGGAATAGTAATTTTAACCCCTACGCTATCCAACGCTTTCCCTACTGTTGCACCTACTGGAGTGGGAATAGTAATTTTAATCCCTATGCTATCCAACGCTTTCCCTACTGTTGCACCCACTGGAGTGGGAATAGTAAATTTTACCTCTACGCTATCCAACGTTTTCCCTATTGTTGCACCCACTGGAGTGGGAATAGTAATTTAAACTCCTACGCTATCGAACCCTTTCCCTACTGTTACACTCACTGGAGTGGGAATAGTAATGTTAACCCCTACGCTATACAACGCTTTCCCTACTGTTGCACTCTTTGGAGTGGGAATAGTAATTTTTACCCCTACGCTATCCAACGCTTTCCCTAATGTTGCACCCACTGGAGTGGGAATAGTAATTTTAACCCTCACGCTATCCAACGCTTACCCTATGCTTGCACTTTTTGGAGTGGGAATAGTAATTTTTACACTTTTGTTATTGTACGTTAATATTATTGTCTATTATTTAATTATATTTTGTTACTATATATATATGTTTTAAAAAATATGAATTAATTTTTTTTTTAACTTTCATTAATTATTTAATTATTATGAGTTAATTTAAGTATTCTTAAGTATATTTTAGTAATTAATTTTTAATATTAATTTAATTTAACCATGTTTTTAGTAAAGTCGATATTTTTTAAAACTATATTTTTGTAAACGATATTTTTAACTCGATATTTTTGTACTTACCTGTTTGTAGATAGAAACTCGATATTTTGTCAGTCGATATTTTGTCAACGATATTCTTGATGGTCGATATTCTGTCCCTCGATATTATTTCAGTGATCCAATATTACTGAGTGACCTGCCAGGTTGAATTACAGTAGTACCAGCTCAGCCTTGCATCCATCCAGCATAGATAAAATGAGTAGCATTAAATTGTGTAACACTGTGTATTACAGCGCCTATAGCTGCAAACCTCTGGCATTACACACTATATAAAACTATTTATCATCCTAATTATTTTAAACCTTCTAGTCACAAGTGTGATAGTGGCAGGGCCAACTGCTCATTTCATAGTTTTAAAATCAGTTAAGTGAGTTGGGTAATGATGATCACTTGTAATTCATAGCACTATAAACCGTAAACACGTGCAAGCACTGTAGAAATAACCAGTTTGTTATTTGATGGTCACACCAACAAGTACACCTAGCAGGTAATCTGCTTTAGAATTCACATGTGCTCTTCTATCTATTGGCAAAATCAAACAGAGAAAAAATGTGAGGATTTAATCTGCTCACATGGCTATCGGGCAATGGTGCAGAAAACAGATGGCTAGTTAGAAGGGTAACAGAAAGCGCATTCAGGAAGAGGTAGGAGTAAAGGGAAGCCTGCCTGCCAAGAGCCGCATCATCCCTACTGTGGACAGATTCTAGCCGCAGTGGAAGGCACGCTATGGAGTGGGGGTTCAGCATGTAAAAGGTCTTGTCTTCCAGATATAGTTTCAAGAACAAGGCAAGTGCAGAACGCTGTCTTATGTCTGGAGGAGCTGAAGACCATATGCATTATCAGAAAATTAGCAAAGAGTATAGGGGATGAATAGGCTCAAAACTTAACTTACTTTGGTACCCACTGTTTGCCTTGGAGACTTTTTGTAAGGAAGAGAGGACTACAAAACCCTTTAAGGTGAACTTCACAATGCATCTTACATGGTGGGGTGTGATTTCATAACCAAACACAAATTTTCCAACAACTTCACACTATATCTCAGAGAAACAATGGATCATGTGTGTTAATAGTTACAGCTCTGAAATTACATTCCGAATCAGTTCTCCAGAAGCAGTCTATACTCGTAAGTAAGGCACAGAGAACCCTCAGTCTAAATCTCTCAAGTAACATTCCTATTTGTCTTTTGTGTTACAGGTGACTGGTCTCTCACATCTAAACATAAGAACACTGTTAGAACTGGGGGTCTATAGTTGGCAGAGGTATGTACCTTTGTCCAAGTACGCACCTTTGCTTCTAGTCAGGGTAAGGTGGCTACACACTTTAGATAACGCCTGCTCAACCCCTTGGTAGCTTGGCACAAGCTTGTTTACATTTCAAGGAAGACCTGGCGTGGCAGTGCAGTCTGGACTGCTCCCATGAGGAACAGGGTCAAGACAGATTTGCATATGGCTGGGTCTGAACTGGGGTGGCGATGTGACCAAAATAAAGATGATGAATTCAACCCATATCTGTGACTGGGAGTCAGTGTCTGAAAAGTTTCAGTGCTCAGTCCATCATCTTTGTGTGCTTGTTTTGTTCGCCCTAAGTTGGCAGGGTAGGCCCAGACATGGGTCCCTTGCTCACTTTGCCACTAGATTCAAGTTAGCGTGGCTGATAATGGGTGTTACCCTGAACCCAGTCACAAGATGCTTGTTTCCAGTCTAGAGAAGATCTGGCTTGGCAATTCGGGCTGGACTGTTCCCATGAAAGACAGGGTCAAGACTGATTTGCATATGGCTGGGTCTGAATTGAGGTGGCGAAGTGAGCTAAAGAACGATGATGGATTCAACTCAGATCTATGACTTGGGTGAGTGTCTGAAAAGTTTCATCGCTCCATCCATCATCTTTTTGTGTTCACGCTACTTTCTAAAAGTGGCATTTTCAAACACACAACTTAACAACTATCTTTACTAAAAGATGTGTTATTCAATTCTGAGTTTAGAGAACCTAAAGTCCATTTCTCTATCTTGTCCTAATGGAATGTTATGCTTAAGATGTTATAAAGCAACTCCTATGTTAACCCACTGATGCTAGAAGATTCTTGATTCCGGTAAACCTGGATACAGCCATTGACACATACTTTTCTTTCAACACACACACAGCATCCACATTGCTGGTAGACTGGAAGGCATTTATGGTGGTGACAAGGGGGATCTATCTTGGACAGTTGATAGGGGCACAGCAAGAATTACACAGGGATTTGCGATGCCTGGAGGACGAACTACATGGACTGAACAACGCACAAGGCTCAAACATCACAAACCAGAGAAAATTGAAGGACACACAAGCATTGTACAATCATGCCCTTGAGAGACTGAGGTGCCATGATTACAGGCGATACCTCACTAGAATGCAGGAGGAAGAAGGTAGAGTTAGACACCTATTGACCTGGTTGATTAGACCAGAGACACATTGATCCCCAATTACCCATGTATGTATGGAAACAAACCTGTCCAGGGCTATTAATGCCCTGTTTTTAGATTACTGTGACTCCATGAACAGAGCATGCCCCCAGGCTCCTCAGGAAGTGCAGTGTGCCTTTCGGTCACTATTGCCTCTTAAAATGATGGACCGACAGGTGGAAGAAACACTAGGTGGACCAGAAGAAGGTCAGGAAATCCAGGCAGCCATTAAAGGCATCCCCACATGTAAGACCCTGGGTCAAGACGGTCTCCCCTTGGACTATTTCTCACTATATGCAGCAACATTGGCTCCTCCTCTAGTGATCCTTGATGGAGCAAGGACTCGTGAAAAAGAGACATGCTTGGATCCAATCTTCTCATGTAGCTACTAACCCTGTTTTAAAAACTTGTTTGTGGTTATAATATGCATTCACACAAAACTTGAGTATTAGATGGTAGCTTGCATATGTGTTTTACTAACCAGTAACTCGAGAGTGATGCTAAGATGGCTGCTAACTGAAATTCTTAAGTGCGCATGCGTCTATTGCATCTACGTAGTATGACGTATCTATGCTTGGAGGGAAACTTTCTGCACTTGCCCAGTAACTAACAAGATGGCCGCTTGAAACTCACATGCCTGCCACTTGCTTGCTGCAAAATTAAACCCAGCTATTATACTAATGCTAATGCGGGAATAATAATAATAAGTAAATAGGATTAGAGTAGAGATAGGTGCTATACAATAAATCCATTTATTTTTGCTTTTAACATTTGTCTTTTGACTCTTTCAATAGTGCTTATCATGGCCCTGCAGTTGTGAGCCACAGTCTATTCCCTCTCGCTCTGCTACGCATGCTTGAAGCAACCTAGCTGGAAGACGCCATGTCAACTTGGACGTCGGTCAAGGGTGAAAAGCTGATACATTCATGGACCCGGAATGACAGTCTACTGAAGTGCATGAGAGCAGTGTTTTTTCCTCTAAATTGTGACAATTACATGGCAAATATGGGTGGGAATAAAGACTGATGTACAAAATTTAAGGGGTGTGATTCTAAACAAAAAGCTGAAAGAAAATTGTTAGAAAAGGGGTTACCAATTCTACGGGGGGTAGTATGGAGCAGAGCGGGCAGGCCAAACTCCTGAGGACATGTGTGAAGCATCCACGTAGTACGCACAGACAACACCAGGCACAACACCACTTTGGATGAAAAAGAGTAACTTTAGTATGGTACTAAAGATGCAACCGTAAAACACAGTAATCACAATGGGGCGCCAACTGGCGCCAGGGCAATGTATACCAGGGGGGAGTATTTGCAGGGGTAATGGGAAAAAGAATAAAAAGGTAAGTCCGTTAGTTTCCAGGGCTGAAATAAAACAAAGCATTAACCTTAGGCATCAACATTAGGCATAACACACAGTAGGGCCTGCGTCAACGTCTCCTGCGAAAAGAAACATGAGGCACCTAGTATTAACATCAGGCCTAGACATGCCATAGAACTAAATCATGAGGCAGGAACACTGCACATAAAGATGGCATCAGGTAATAGGACTGTAAATGCCTCACTGTCCTGTATGAGCAAGCTAGGCAACAACATACCCAAATAATAAAGGCATCAAAGGGGTGGATCAAGGAAATGCCACACTACCATTACTCAGGGGAAACATTTCAGGAGATCACAACAAGCCTCAACATGGCGCAGTAACAACTCCCTTGCAGGTTCGTTGAGGTCAGCCTTTCCTTGGACTGGTCGCATTATGGAACATTTTGTATGTCACTTCCAATATAAAACACTCCTTGTTCCAGGGGAACCTTACAATAACTCAACAGAAGTACCAAGATCACAGCAGAGTCACTCTTGGCTGGAGCCCAGTATTATCACCATTATCTATGCCCACATTCTTTTGGGGCAACACATGGGCTACAGGCTACCTCAGGGATCGAAAACAATGGTAATGGGAGCAGTCTCCTGCCCAGTCCAAGCGTCTCCTGTATACAACCAGGGCCAACGGGGCCCAATTACAGTGTTTCCCACGGGGAGGGGCGGCCACGGGGCTCCCCCTCCGCTCCCAGGGGGCCCTGCTCTTCCCGCCGGCCTTTCTTAATACAATGGGGGCCAACAGGGCCCAATCACAGTTTCCAAAAAAAGGGGGGCGAGCACCAACAGTGTGCCCCGTTGCCCACTCCACCCCCTAGCTGAGCCCCACTCACCGGGTTCCTCGAGGTGATTCTTCTCCTGCAGCTGCCGGAAGGCGCGAGCAGTCGATTTGGCTTGTGAGGCCCTCGCGGGCAGGGAAGGCACCAATGCTGTGCCTTGGCAGTCCCTGCCTGCCTCGCTCCACTCACAGGCCCCCTACATCGTACGCTGCACACACAGGGCTCTCCTCCACGCAGGGGAGCCCTGCCTCCCACAGTACTCTGCCGGTCTTCACCCGGGCACCCTCCTGGGACCCGGGGCTTTACTCCACGGGCAGAGGCTGGGTAGGCTCCCGCCCTCCGATGTCGTGACGGCTCCGGGTTTCTCTGCACGGCCGCCTCTCGCTGCTTCCCCCGGGGCTGTGGGCACATCGTGGGCTCTGGGCCAGCGGGGGTAGGCTCCCGCCTGACTGCTTGGTTCAAACGGGGCTTCCTCGTTGCCACGGGAGCCCCGCAACACCGCCTCCTCCTCCGGGGTTCCTTACCGGCCAGCCTCCAATCCCCGCACGGCTGGCCGGGGCGCGACTGTGAAGGCCAATAGCGATGCGGCAAGGAAGGGGGGCGCCAATGACACGGCCGGCTCCCCCGTCAGGTGACCAAGCCAGTTCTGGCTTCCAAGGCCGGCTCGGGCCTAGCGCGGCCTTTCCTGAGATTGCTGCGGCCCTCCTCAACCTCCGGGGGATGGCACGGTGATCCTCGGCAGACTAGCGCTTCCTTCAACACAGCACGGAGTCCCAGGTACCGGACTGCAGCGGTGATTGCGCAGGATAGGCTTCCGCCTTAAATTAAATCTGCATAGAGGTGCCAAAACGCGGGGTAGGCAAACACAGCACCCACCTCTCCCTTGCCCCAGGCGGTGGTGGTGCTTCCTCGCAGTTCCCGAGGCGGCGCTAACTCGAGGTAGGCACCCGCGTCTTATAGGCACTGTAGTGGCAGAATCCAGCTTGGTAGCGCTTGTACATAGCACAGTGCAGGTTAGACATCCAGCACTTGGATGGCCAGGATGCAGGGCACAGCAGGCTACAAAAGTCCTGGACCAAGAAAGCGCTTGGCAGGTACACAGCGCTCCTTCTAGGCACATCGCTTCCAGCAGACTCAGCGCTTCTTCTAGGCACAGGGCCTTAAGCACACAGCGCAGGGGGTCGTACAGTCCCAGCAGCAAGCCCCAGTGTAACGCTTCTCACCTCCTGGGGGTCCAGTCCAAGGCACTTTTAGGCGCAGCGCTTCCGTGGTGCCAGGTCCCAGTGGCCTCAGGGACCGAGGCTGGCCCTCCTGACTTCACATGGGGCCAGGGGACAGAGCAGCAGGCACTTCTGGGCCAGGTCAGCAGCTAGTGGGGACTCATCAAAACAGGGCTGTAGGGTTTCACCATCCTCCACTGTAGCGTGGCCCTCCTCCTACACAGCAGCCTGAACAACTGAAGTGAGGCTTCCACTAGCCCTGGTGACAGTAGAGGGGTTCTAGATGGGTGCAGGGTCCAGCACACAGGCCCAAGTGGTGTTATCCCCTGGCAGCAGGTCCCCTCACATTCCTGTCCCTGCTCTGTCTCTGCACATGGTGGCAAATCCCCCTTATTTATATCCCCCTCACCCCACCTACCAGACAGTGCCAGAAGCTTCTGGAATTCTCTGGGGAACTGGTTTAAACTGGCTCAGGGGGAGAAGTAGAGCACCCTGGGTGCCAGGCCTTCCCTCCAAATGCTGGGGTGGCTGGGTACCTAACATCTAGACCGCTAACCTACTGCAGTCAGGTGGCACAACGCACAGCCATGGCATCCATTTTAAATGCAGCATTCCATCAGGGTACATTTTACACAATGGGGAAAATGAGTGCACACCATTGCATCACATTATCACATTAACATGGCGTCTCACACCACACATGGCCTATACAGTAACCTTTACCATGGGGGAGACATAATTAAATTAGGGGGGGCGAAAGGTGAAAAATGTCGGGGAAAAGGGCCAAGTCCAAGAAAAATATTATGAAATAAGCATGGTGTGATGATCGCCTCTTCTTCTCCCCTTTCCTGTCCAATCAGAGTTAAGAGTTTCAGAAATTTGAAACAAAATAATGGGTGGTCCAAGCATACAGAAAAATATAATTGATGTAGCATTAGTTAGTTAGTAGAGGAGCTGAAAGCACAGAGGAGACGAGAGACGGGGATCCGCCCGGAGAGCAAAGAGAAGTACCAGACTCAGATGCTGAAGAAGAATCAAATTTCGGAACCAATCATCTTAAGAAAATGAATTTAGAAGATGATCATGGAAGAATCTCAAGGAGGAAGAGAGTGTCAGAGAGGGGTGCTATGCATGCGTCGGTGATAGAGAGGTCAACTTCCCTGTCCTGAATCCTATCCCGAATCCTTTGTTCACTAGATATTTCCTGGGGAATCCTTCCCAAGTCCTTGGCCTGGGAGTTAGTTTCCCCACCATACTTGGTAAATATATCTAGATATGTATATGCCCTTATGTACTTTTCTCTCTGTCCTCTCCCTTCCGAGCCATGTCATTGCAAAGTATAAATGAATGTATTCTTGATTGATTTCGAATTTTCCTTCCTGAGAGAGATGGAGTTTATTCTGTGCTGTTTAAGGGGTTCACACAATTTAATCTAAAATAAAATGTGAAAAGACATCCAGACTCTATGATCATTTCTAATGTGTAAGTAATTTAAAATCATATGACATTTCACCATCAACTAGTTCCAACTAAAATGGTCCATTGACCAGAGGAAAGAACTTTTGATCAGATTTCGAGTGTGACTTGAAGCCTTATTGGAAGCTGAATAAGAATTACATTTTGATTGGTAAGTGAAAATTTGTATGATCGATTCTCATTTGTCCTTTTACGCGAATCGCCCTGACAGGGAGGTGCAAGGTTTTGCAGATTGTTGTTCAAGTCACCAAGTGGCTAGGAAAATGTATGGTGAATAGAGTAAAAAGTAATTTATTCAGAAAATTAAGCATTTCTTCAAGAAAGATGAACCCGTTTTGACTAGGGAAGGAATTCCTATTCCACCCCCTAAAACACCTGCTTCATTTATGATGATGGAAATAGGTTATCACACATGTGTATGGATGGAATACACAAAAGATGATGGTGTTCTAGCTTTTCCAGAGCATAGTACTTTTAATGGAAGAATTTTACAGAATTAGAGAATGCAAATATATTAAATAGAACCAAGACCTAGATTAAATCAATATGAGACATTAGAAGAATGGGAGACTGAGTCATTTGAGAGAGAAAAGGGTGAAAGAGGAAGGTTTTGGGGATTTTATACCAGAGGTATGCATGGGGCGTGTGAAGAACAAATGAAACAGTGGAGAAGAACAATGGTATCAGAAGGGTTGTATCCTGTATTAATGGCTGAAGAACAAACGGGGAGTAAGTTTAAACAGAAATCAAACCAACTGGGTAAGGAGAATCAGAGGATGAATTATTAGAAGACATTTTGAATAAAAACCCTCCACCATGTCAAGAGGGACCAAGTAAAGTTATCCCCAGTGCCCCAGTATTAGCAACTCCTTTGATTCCACAGGTTGTACATATCCCAACAGTTAATGGAGTACTATACGGTAAAGAAAAAGAAGCATTGAATAAAAATAGAGAGGAATTAATACAGAAAATAACCCAAATAAATATAAATCCTAAAGCAGTAACAATACCTGTAACTATAGGTCCTATTGTTCCGATTATATGGAGATAAAGTAAATTGTCCAAAATCACCAGCTACAGTAATGCCTTTAAAGAGTCACCGAAAAGAAAGAATAATACCCGAAGACCAAGCTGGTGAGTATGAATCAGTAATTCCATAATGGATCTACCTATAAGAGACAACAAAAGCAAAACCCGAAGAAGAGTTATACCTAGCAGTTAAAAAGAAGGAAGAATAATTCCATCCTCAGTGATCAAAAGTGCCACGTCAGTAACACCAGAAGATTTAGGGCCATATGTATGAAAGTTTGGTTTTGCGATTCTCAAATAGCGATTTTTTGGGAATCGCTATTTGAGAATCGCAAAACTATGAATGTAGGATTTGCAAATAATTTTGCGAACCTTACATATTCCTTAATTGCGAATTGCAAATTGCGATTCGCATTTAAGGAATACCTCCCCATTCATTCCTATGGGTCTCAATTTGCAATTCCCAATTAGAGAATCACAAATTGAGAATGCAATTTCAAGGGTGCCAGGGTGTTAAAAGGACACCCTGTTGCATCTCTGAAATGTGCATGTGTACACACGTGGCACGTGCGACACATGGAACTTTGAAAAATGCAAAAAAGTTCATTTTTTAAAGAAATCACAAATTACCACCAACTTGAAGTTGGTGGTAATTTCAAGTTATACTTGAAATTATTGCACTTTTTCTGTGCCTCTTACATGGCATTTAAGGAATCGCAAAATTTGGGATTTCTTAAATGCAATCTCTAAATAAGGAATCACAAATTTTGCGATTCCTTATTTTGCGAGACAGTTTTACCTTAATACATCCCACTTAGTTAAAATTTCGATTGCAAACGCTGAAATTCTGTGAATTTCGGCGTTTGCGATCTCAATTTTGAATGATACATATGGCCCTTAGAGAGATGGGCTCGGTGAATTGACTAGTCAAAAATATGTTTATTTAGACCATTTGATCTATCTATAAACCACAGTTCATCCTTTATCATTTAAAATCACATAACACAAATTCATATTCTTAACAGTAAAAATTATCCTAAAAACAACCTTTATACAATTTAAAACCAAAATTCATTTGGATTATAGGGCTATTGGCTATTTTGGGTCTCCAGACAGATCAGGAACTTATATACCCCCTGCATATATTTCCCGATAGCTATCGCAATGTCAAGATTTTCCATGTCAACTAGAAGCTCCCATGCTTTAGTGCGATCCTCAGCCTCATATTTTCGGGCGAAGAAACTGTTTACGTAAATTTAAAAACATATAACAATCCAGCAAGATGTGCAAAATATCACATTTCATTCCTAGTTTACACACACATTTACCATCAGGATGCATTAGGGCAGTTTTTATTGCACTATTTGTAAATAACGGATTAATACCTATTCGTAATTTAAGAATTTCTGCTCTTCTCCAACGGTTTGGTAGCAAGTCTATTTATGGAAAGTTAGAGTCTTTCTCCCATCCTGAGCTCATAAACTTTACAGAGTCTTTCTCTCTCAGATACATTTGGTCTGTTGCCCTAGAAATTTCTTTACCCTGCACTTTAAGAACATTCTTTATAGCATTAATTTTTGAGTGTCATAGGGTCGATGTTCACATTCAGGTAATCACAAATGGCCAGGAGTTTCCTTCTTGTTGCCTTCGCCCACTTTAACTCACTGGTCTGAATTTCTTTCATACACCATTGTGATACCTTAGCGACTTCCCCCTGACCCAAGCGGTTGCAGAATCTGAGGAGATTCATCTGCACCTGGACATTCCATGTGGTTAGGCCCAATTCTACTCTAACTGCCTGGATCATTGCCGACCCAGAGAGGGACAGCAAGGCTTTTAAACATTTTCCGTCCCCTTTATCCCAGGTGCTTTTCCCATCAATGCAGAGAACTTCAGCCCCATATTGGAATTGTGGCAGAACCATAGCTTTAAAGGCAGTCAAGAGAGTTTTATGTGGCATATCGCCATAGCTATGGTTGAATCTTTTCAACCCGCATACCGCTAAATGCGCTTTTAGTTTCTGCGCTTCCAAATGGGTCTCCCATTTCAGAGACCTTGTAAACCATATTCCGAGGTATTTATATTCACTTACAGTTTCTAGCTTGGTTTGGCCCAAGTACCAGCTAAACTTCGTACTCTTCTTCCCAAGACATATAATTTTTGTCTTATCCATGTTTACTGTAAGTCGCTTTGCGATAGAATATTCATTGAATACATTTAACTTCCTCTGAAGCCCCACCTCTGTTTGATCCAATATTACAAGGTCATCTGCGTACAACAGACAGGACAGATGCTTACCATTTATTTTAGGGCTCGCTTCTCTGGCTGTACCCAGGAGAAGGGGCAAGTCTGCTAAGAATATGGCAAAAAGTAACGGGGCCAGAACACAGCCTTGCCTCAACCCATTATTTATCGGTATTTCCATTGTAAGGCCGCCAAAGGTATCTTTAATTACCCGTGCCCAGTTATGGCTATGCAGTTCTTTTGGATAATCAACAAAAGATCAGCCGGAACATCATACTTTCTCAATGTCTCCCACAAACAGTCCCTATCCACCAAGTCAAAGGCTGCTCGAAAGTCCACGAAGCAACAAAACAATTTGCCCTGTTGCTCCATGGACTTCCTCGCTACAGCCCAAAGTGCGAAGCAGTGATCAATAGTGGAGTGTCCCTCCTTGAAGCCACCTTGCTCTATTGGAACTATTGACTGCCGCTTCACCCATTCTTTCAATTTTCCCAGGACTATTTTTCCAGGACTATTTGGTCCAAGCATACAGAAAAGCATAATTGATGTAGCATTAGTTAGTTAGTAGAGGAGCTGGGAGCACAGAGGAGACGAGAGACAGGGATGCTGTTGGAGAGTATATAGAATTCCCAGACTTAGATGATGAAGAAGAATCGAATTTCTGAACCAATTATCTTAAGCAAATTAATTTATCGGAAGATCGTGGAAGAATCTCAAGGAGGAAGAGAGTGTCAGAGAGGGTACACAGTCAAAATATCGAGTATGAAATATCGATTTACCAAAATATTGTGTCAGAAATTTCGAAGGTGCAGAATATCGATGACAAGAATATCGTTGGACAGAAAATCGACCCTAAGGTAAGTAATATCGAAATACTTAATATTGATGTAAGTAATATCGAAGTTAGTAATATCGATAGCATATATATCGATGTTACTAATTTCGATTACACTAATATCGATATTTGTATTATTTATTTTGTTTTTTATTATGTATGTGTTATATGTTTTACTTAAGTTAATAAAATAATTAATATTATATGTGTATTAAATGTATATATTAATAAATTTATTTATAAGCAAATTATATGTTTTAGTACCGGAGCGGGTTGTGGGTTTATAGGGGAATAGGGTGGGAAGTAATTTCATTATTTTAAATTGATTATTAATTAGTAGGATGTATTAATAAATTGGAATTAATTGGTAATTATTTTTAATTAATTGGAAAATAATTTTAATTAATTGATTAATTGATAAATATGTTCTGTAGTGTGTTATTGGTTTATAGGGAAATAGTTCAGGAAGTAATATAAATAGGTTAAATTAATTATTAATTAGTAGTTAATATTAATTAATTATAAATAATTGGTAATTAAATATAATTAATTGGTAAATAATTTTTTTAAATTGATTAATTGATAAATATGTTCTATAACGGGTTGTGGGTTTATAGGGGAAAAGGGTGGGTAGTAATTTAAATATGTTAAATTAAAAAAAATTAGTAGTTATTATTAAATCATTTTAAATAATTGGTAAATAAATATAATAAAATTGTTATTTCATTAAAATTAATTGATTAATTGATATATATGTTCTGTAGCGGGTTGTGGGTTTATAGGGGAATAGGGTGGGAAGTTATTTTATTATGTATAATTAATTATTAATTAGTAGGAATTATAAATAAATGTACATTAATTTGTAAATAATTTTAAATAATTGGTAAATAATTTTAATTGATTGGTAAATAATTTTAATTAATTCATAAATAGATAAAAGTGTTCTGTTGTGGGTAGTGGGTTTAGAGGGGAATATGGTGGGAAGTAATTTAAATGTAATTAAGTAATACTGTTTTTAAAATGATTGTTTTGTAAATAATATAATTGTTAATTAATTTTTAATTGGTAATTAAATATTATAAAATGGTATTTTTTAATATTTATTTTTGGTTAAATATATTTAGCTAATCATGTTTTTTATAATTAGGTTTAGGTTTTGTATATGGTTTACATTTTTTTAATAGCTTATATATTTTTTTTAATAAAAATCTTTTATTTATAAGTATGTTATTTTAACCCCTACGCTATCCAACATTTTCCCTACTGTGGCACTCTCTGGAGTTGGAATAGTAATTGTTACCCCTACGCTATCCAACACTTTCCCTACTGTTGTACTCTCTGGAGTGGGAATAGTAATTTTTACACCTACGCTATCCAACACTTTCCCTACTGTTGCACTCTCTAGAGTGGGAATAGTAATTGTTACCTCTACGCTATCCAACGCTTTCCCTACTGTTGCACTCTCTGGAGTGGAAATATTAATTTTTACCCCTACGCTATCCAACGCTTTCCCTACTGTTGCACTCTCTGGAGTGGGAATAGTTATTTTTATCCATACACTATCCAAAGCTTTCCCTACTGTTGCACTCTCTGGAGTGGGAATAGTAATTTTTACCCCTACGCTATCCAACGCTTTCCCTACTGTTGCACTCTCTGGAGTGGGAATAGTAATTTTTACCCCTACGCTATCCAACGCTTTCGCTACTGTTGCACTCTCTGGAGTGGGAATAGTAATTTTTACTCCTACGCTATCCAATGCTTTCCCTACTGTTGCACTCTGTGGAGTGGGAATAGTAATTTATACTCCTACGCTATCCAATGCTTTACCTACTGATGCACTCTCTGGAGTGGGAATAGTAATTTTTACTCCTACGCTATCCAACGCTTTACCTACTGTTGCACTCTCTGGAGTGGGAATAGTAATTTTTACCCCTACGCTATCCAACGCTTTCCCTATAGTAGCACTCTCTGGAGTGGGAATAGTAATTTTTACCCCTACGCTATCCAACGCTTTCCCTACTGATGCACTCTCTGGAGTGGGAATAGTAATTTTTACTCCTACGCTATCCAACGCTTTCCCTACTGTTGCACTCTCTGGAATGGGAATAGTAATTTTTATCCCTACGCTATCCAAAGCTTTCCCTACTGATGCACTCTCTGGATTGGGAATAGTAATTTTTACTCCTACTCTATCCAACGCTTTCCCTACTGTTGCACTCTCTGGAGTGGGAATAGTAATTTTTACTCCTACGCTATCCATCGTTTTCCCTACTGTTGCACTCTCTGGAGTGGGAATAGTAATTTTTACTTCTACGCTATCCAACGCTTTCCCTACTGTTGCACTCTGTGGAGTGGGAATAGTAATTTATACTCCTACGCTATCCAATGCGTTCCCTACTGTTGCACTCTCTGGAGTGGGAATAGTAATTTTTACCCCTACGCTATCCAATGCTTTCCCTACTGTTGCAGTCTCTGGAGTGGGAATATAAATTTTTACCCTTATGCTATCCAACGCTTTCCCTACTGTTGCACTCTCTAGAGTGGGAATAGTAATTTTTACTCCTACGCTATCCAACGCTTTCTCTACTGATGCACTCTCTGGTGTGGGAATAGTAAGTTTTACTCCTACGCTATCCAATATTTTATATAATTAATTGTAAAAATATTAAAAGGAGATTTAATTTTTTATGTTTTTTACATTTTATTTATGTTATTGTTTTCATGTTTGCAAATGTATTTGTAAATTAGAATATATTTTAATAATTTATAAGGTAGTAAAATAATTATTACAACATATTGTTCAGAACATATATATTATATATTTACAGTATATATTTAATTAATGTATTATTATATATATATATATTATTTATTAATTTGAAAAAAATGTAGATACTTTTAGCTATGTATATTATATTTATTAGTGTTATTTACCTTATTTTACATTTATATTTTAAAAGAAAAAAAACCGATATTTTTAACATCAATATTTTTAACATCTATATTATTTTTTCGATATTTTTGTACTTACCATGTTGTAGATAGGATGTCGATATTTTTGCCCTCGATATTTTAGACTCGATATTACTGTAGGTCGATATTTTGGAGGTCGATATTTTGTCAGTGATCCGTCAGAGAGGGGTGCTACGCATGCGTCGGTGATAGAGATTTTATATGCCCTGTCCTGAATCCTGTCCTGAAGCCTTTGTTGGCCATATCTTTCCTGGAGGACCCTTCCCAATCGCTAGGCCTGTTGATTGGTTTCCACACCATACTTGGTAAATATATCTATGTATGTATATGCGCTTATGTACTTTTCTCTCTGTCCTCTCCTTTCTGAGCAGTGTCATTGCAAAGTATAAATGAATGTATTCTTGATTGATTTTGAATTTTCCTTCCTGAAAGAGATGGACTTTATTCTGTGCTGTTTAAGTGGTTCACAAGAATTTAATCTGAGATAACATTTTAAAAGACATCCAGACTCTGTGATCATTTCTAATGTGCAAGTAATTAAAAATATGATGTCATTTCACCATCAACTAGTTCCAACTAAAATGGTCCATTGACCAGAGGAAAGAACTTTTGATCTGTGAAAAGACTAGTTAGGTATTGTATTTATTGTATTGTATTTATTGCTTATTAAGCGCAACTGTCACCCCCAAGGGTATCCTTGCGCTGAGACCTAACCGTGCATCTATTAAAACAGCTACATTACTCTGGGAAACAGGTAGGTTTTAAGGCTCTTTTTAAAAGTGAGCAGATCAGGGCAGCTCCTTAATGCCAGGGGGAGAGTGTTCCACAGCGTGGCAGCCGCAAAACTAAAAGCGCGACCACCCATTCTCGTTCTATTAATTTTAGGGACTTTTACCAAGAACGCCGAAGATGATCTTAAAGGTCTGGCTGCCTGATACCAGAGGAAGAGAGTCTGAAGAGGTATTGGTCCCAGTCCATGCAGGGCCCTAAAAACAAGGCAGAGAGCCTTAAACGCAATTCTCTGCTGGACTGGAAGCCAATGCAAATCGGCCAAAGCTGCCGATGAAGAGGCGGACCGTGGTCGAGACAAGGCCAGTTTAGCGGCCATATTCTGTATCCTTTGGAGCTTTAGGACCAGAATCTTCGGGGCACCCAGAAGTAGTGCGTTGCAGTAGTCAATCCTACTGAGAATGGAACTACGCACTACCTCAGCTCTGGAGCCCCGTGGAAGAAGTGGCAAGATTTTCCGTAGAGCACGGAGCAGACCCATACATGCTGCTGCCGTTTTGTTTACGGAGGCATCAAGCTGCAAATTGGGTTCGAATAGAACTCCCAGGTTGCGAGCTGACTCTGCCGCCTCCACCGATCCCGGGATGGACACTGGCCAGAAATCTGCCGGTAGTGTACGGGGAGTTCGGTCCAAGGAGCAGTGGAGTACCTCCGTTTTTGACCCGTTGAATTGCAACGCATTGGCTCGCAGCCATGCTGCTGTGGCTGCCATACAACGGTGAAAGACATCCCTTGAAATAGTCTCTGAACCCTCAAATGAAAAAATCAACTGAGTGTCATCGGCATAGTTGACAACAGATATGCCGAATGACTTTATCAGTGCTATCAAGGGACGGAGATATATATTAAATAGGATCGGGCTAATTGCCGATCCTTGAGGGACTCCCTGTTTTACCCGCCTAGTGGCTGAACGAAAAGGTGGTAATGCCACGGCTTGTTGTCGGTTATCCAAATAGGACGTGAGCCAGTCTAGGGCCAGGCCACACACTCCCGCACTCCGAAGACGGCCAAGTAGGACTTCATGGTCCACCGTGTCGAACGCGGCCGACATGTCAAGTAGCACCAAGAATGCAGACTTGCCCTTGTCGACTCGCGCTCGCAGATCATCCAACACGGTGACCAAGGCCGTCTCGGTACCGTGCGCTGGCCTAAAGCCAAATTGTGCAGCATCCAGACACAGATTTGTTTCTAGGAAGTTGGATAAGGCTCTTGTGACCCATCTTTCAAGGACTTTAATCGCAAATGGTAATAGCGAAATTGGCCTATAATTAGCCGAACAAAGAGGGTCCAGAGAAGCCTTTTTCAACAGAGGTGTTACAATAGCCAACTTCCAGCTGTCTGGAACTGACGCTGTGGTCAATGATTGACAGCAGATGGAATGCAGCGGAGGGAAAAGCTCATCTTGAAAGGCCTTCCAGATCTTGTGAGGCATAGGGTCCAGCGGTGATCCTGACGATACACTGCTTGCCAGGATAACAAATTCCTCTAACGAGGGAATGGGAAAGCTGGACAGCTGAGGCATACCTTCCTTGTTAGGTACCCAATTGGAGTCCAGGTTGTCAGACGGGTCCAAAGGAGAGACTGCGGATGTTACAGATTGTTCAGAGTTTTTCAGTCCAGTCAGAATAGTCCTGATTTTCTCCTCAAATGCAAGGGCCAGCGAGTCGCACAGTGCCTGTGAGGCCGGGATAGTAGACGCCATGCAAGGCGGGTCAGACAAAGTCTTGACCAGTCTAAACAGGCTCTGAGATTTGTTAGAGGCCTTCGCCAGAGTGTCTTCCAAAAACTTGGCTTTTGCGGCTCTTAACTGGGCCTTGTATTCATGCAAGGCTGCTTTATAAGCTGCCTTATCCTGCTCCCTGTATCCTCTCCTCCAAGTACGCTCCGCCTGTTTACAGCGGAGTTTGGAGTGCCCCAATTCTTCGCTGAACCAGGCGTTTAGGCCCCTGGGCCTGTCTCTTACCTTACGTAAGGGGGCCAGGTCATCGAGAGATGATACAATATGCTGGCAGAGAGAAGCGTAGCTCTTGTCCACATTCTCCTCCATCTGAAAGATTCCCGGTAGGAGTGTGGGTCGAATCGGTTCCCTAAGGAGACGACTCCATTGCCGATTCAACTTCCTGCTGGTCGATTTATTGGGTCTCCATGGGGCAGGCATAAGGAGGGACAAAGCAATCAAGGAATGATCGGTCCAACCCTGGGCCTCGACCTTATCTACCACAACCAAGTTCTTATCTGCAAATACCAAGTCTAGTATATGTCCCCTATCATGGGTGGGTACCTGAACCAGTTGAGCAAGTTGGATGTTGCTACAGGCTTGACACAGTTCTCGAAAGGCCAAGTCATGGGGGCCAGAAGGCCAGAGGTTGAAATCACCCAGTACTAGAAAATTGGTATGCGAGTTTGAGAGGTCGTAAATCAAATCAATCAGAGATTGAAGGGCTGTCGTAGGCAAAGAGGGCGGTCGGTAGCATAAAAGACCTGCTACTAAGGTACCTCCTTGAGCCACGATGGAAAAGCCCATAAGCTCAAACCCTGCTACCTTCGTAGTCACCAATTCGGTCAAGGATATAGAGTCTCTGAAGATATAGCCTACCCCACCACCCCTGCCCGAGATGCGGGGGGTGTGTCTTATCAAGTAGCCTGGCGGGCAAGCCCAGCCTAATTCCATGTCACAGTCCTTCGTGGCCCACGTTTCAGTCACGAATAGTATATCTAGCTGTGACGATTCAATTAATAAGGCAGTCTCAGCGTGGTGCTTTATCAAAGAGCGAGCATTCAACAAGCCGCAAGACAATGTCTTATGCGGGGTGAGGATGGGCTCGGGCTCTAAGTCCTCAGTGGGAGCAGGACAGGGGTATGCAGGGGCAGGAGCGCCAGAGGCACCCGGGACGCGAACGGGCGCAAACGGGCTTACCTCTGGCGCACCTCCGGCGCCTCCGCTGCACGCATCCGCTGCGCGTCTGCTTACACATCCTAGTTATAGTATTACGCCGAGCGGGCTTCCGGCTGCTCGAGCCTCTAACCCAACCAATATGGCGCCTGAGAATGTCCCAGAGCGTCACTACCTACCCAAGATGGCGGACGAATCACCAGGACCAGGGACCCCTAACTCAGTCTCGCAAACGCGGCTTGTGGGGTACTAAAAGCTAACTAATCTATAGAATTGAAAAACCTGACCCCCAGCAGTTTTTACCAGCGTGATGTGAAGTGCATTTATGGGCCATGGAGAGTATGTGATGTTAGATTACCTGTTGCTGGTAACCCGCTGGATCGCCCTATGTGCAGAATCCTTATGGCTTAGTGGCTTCTTGAGTCTACTAGGTATGCACTGGTGATCCCACTCCTGAAAATGACCTCTGAGGGACCCCACATTACAGATTTCTGACCCCTCTCCATGCTCAATATGGATTTCAAAATCCTTAGCAAAATACTAGCACTCCGTTTACTTCCACACATGTCTACACTAATCCACCCAAACCAGAATGGCTTTATCCTTACCCCGGATACTTTTTTTTTTTTGATCAAATATGTTTTTATTGGCAGCATCATAGTACATCACAGTGATAGGACAAAAACGATTCACCATTTCTTGCGAGCCTCCCCCAAGGCTCCCGGAAGAGAGCCCCAGGGCCAGCCGGCCTCGGGCCATGTGTCCGTGTGTGCAGCAAAGGCCATTTTCAAGTGAGAAAACTCCCCAACATACCACCTTCCCAACCCCCCCGCCCGGATCCCCACCCAACTTAACAACCGCGCTACCCACCCTGCTCCCCCCTCCCATCCCCCCCCGTTCTGTTCTGCCAATGTCTAATTAGGGGGATCATCTAGGTTTCCGCTTGCTCTTCTTCTGCCCCTGGGCAGCAGCAGGTTTGCAAAATTCATCCACCAGTCTAAGGACTCGAAGGTATTTGGGGCATGTTAGTTCGTGGAATTCAGTGGAGAGTAGTGCAATCAAGGGCGCCCATATCTCTCGGAACGTGTCCATGGTCTGCATGAGGGAGAGGCCTGTATGCGCTCCATACCCATTATGAACCAGATTTTGTGGAGCCAACCCGTGTGAGAGGGTCTGCATGAGCTGCCCCATAGCAAAAGGATGTGATGTGTCGCTGCTCCCATGGCCAGCCCCATCTGTTTCCCCCGGATGGATTTAAGTGGGAAGGTCAGTTTGTTAGGTAGGCCTAAGATCGTGTATGCCGGGAAACGTGGGATTTCCGTGTCAAAGTGCAGGTCTATGTCTTTCAGTACCTCCTCCCAGTAGTCTTGCACCTCCGAGCACTCCCACAGCAAATGAAGCATGGTCCCAGTCTGACCGCAGCCCCACCAGCACTTTGGATCGCGCCGGGGGTTGCTCTGGTGGAGGCGTTCCGGAGTCAGATGCCAGTAACAGGCCACTTTGACCGCGGCCTCCCTGCTCGCCATATTCCTAGCCTTGTGGTGGGCCCTGAAAAATATGTCGTGCCATTCCCTGTCCGACAGCTCCCACCCGATCTCCCTCTCCCATCTGTTCTGTCCCGCGGATTTAGTTACCTGTGCCGGCGGGGCTAGGAATTTATAGAGTTCCGTGATCGCCCTCTTATCGTCTGATTTGGCTAAAAGCCACTTCTCAAAGGGTGTGAGGAAGCAGCTCACCTGCGGGGCGATGTCTTTGTGGGTGAGCCAGTGCCTTAATTGAAAGTACTGGAAGGCATGCGGCCGGACTATCCCGTAGCTCTCCTTAAGAGCCGCCAGTGTCATAAAGCCCTGCCTGTCGAACATATGTCCCGCTGAATTACATTCCGAGGATCGCCACTGCGAAAAGGCGTTTGGGGCCATTCCTAGGGCGAACGCCGGATTATCAAATAGGGGCGTCATCGGCGACGGGAAGGAGGTAAGGTCTCTGGATGTTGCTACCGCGTCCCACACCTGGAGGAGAGTCCTAGTAATGGGAGATTTCTTGATGTACGCCGGTCTGTCGCGGCGTGCTAGGAATGGAACCTGCCAAAGTGGCATACCCGCCATCGCCCTATCTTGAAAGAGCCACCTTTTCTCTGAGGTCGGTCTGGACCATTCCAGAAGGTACCGCAGCTGGGTAGCTTGGAAGTAGCGATGCAAGTCAGGGACCCCCAGCCCCCCTTCGGCCTGTGATCTTGAGATGAGGTCTAGCCGTATTCTAGGGCGTTTCCCAGCCCATATGTACTGCTGTATCGCGTCTTGCAGCTTTTTGAGCATGCCCAGCGGAGGAGTAACCGGGATCGTCTGGAATAGGTAAAGCACCCTTGGCAGCAAAGACATCTTAACGGCCGCCACCCGGCCGAGCCAGGACAGCGGGTGATGTCGCCATCTGGAGAGGTCTCCCTGGACACGGTGGTAGAGTGTGTTATAGTTGTTTTCCACCGTTTGGGCCGTCGAGGGGGACAAGTTGATGCCTAGATATGGTAGTTCCTGCTGTACTTGTAGTTCCCCAACCACGAGCGATCCTCTGTAGGCCGACGCGCATTAGACCCCAGTGGAAGAATAACAGACTTTTGGATGTTCACTTTAAAGGCCAAGACTTTCCCGAAGCGTTCCATTTCCCGCAAAAATGCAGGGATCGACACCTCCGGGTTCTCAACCGCGACCAAAATGTCATCAGCGTACAAGCTGATGGTCTGCTCCTCTCCACCGAAGGTGATGCCCTTTATATCCCGGTTATCTCACACTCGCTGGGCGAACGGCTCCATGTACAAGGCGAACAACATCGGGGAGAGAGGGCACCCTTGCCTCGTGCCTCGCCGTATGTCCAACGGCTAGGAGCCCGTCCCGTTCACTATAATAGTTGTGCGAGGGGCCGCATAACAGCTTGCCACCCAGGCTCTAAACCGTTCCCCGAGCCCAAATCTCGACAGGGTCCGGTCGAGGTGGGACCAATCCACTCTGTCGAACGCTTTTTCAGCGTCCACCGACAGCAGGACAGCGTCCGAATCTTTATAGTGGGCTTTGTTGATGATGTGCATCAGGCGCTTGGTGTTGTCCGCGCATTGGCGGGAGGGTATGACGCCCGCTTGGTCTGGCTCAATGATGCCTGGAAGACAGGGTCCCAGTCTAGCTGCTAGGATACCGGTGAAGAGCTTCAGATCAACATTCAGAAGTGATATGGGCCGATCGGCCTCGCATTGAGAAGCGTCCTTGCCAGGTTTCGGTAGGACGATAATGTCCGCCTCGAGCATCTCCAGCGGGATCGAGCCCGGGCCTCGGAACGAGTTGAATAGTTTCGTCAGCACTGGGGCCAGGAGGTGGCAAAAGGTCTTGTAAAAGCCCGCGGAGAAACCATCTGGGCCCGGTGCTTTGAGTGGTTTCAGGCGTGTGATGGCAGACACCACCTCCTCTAGGCGGATGGGAGCTTCCAACGCCTCGGCGTTCGCGCCATTCAGTGCGGTCATGTTGGCCCCACCTAGATATTCCGACCCAACCTCCGCGTCCACCGCCGGCTCGGCCTCAGTCAGCTTGGCATAAAATGCCCTAAAAGCCTCGGCAATGTGCTCGTCATCACAGTGTTCTCGACCGTTGTCCCCTCGAATGACTTGCACCTTGGCCTAGACTGTTTGCGCTTTAAGTTTGCTAGCCAGCAGCCAACCAGTTCTGTCCCCCCCACATAATAAGTGTGTTTGAGGCGTAGAGCTGCATATTCCACCCTATCCAAATCTAGGTTAGCCAGTTGAGCCCTGGCAGCTTTCAATTAGCGCCAAATCCTGGGGGCCCCTGTCCGACAGTGCACACGCTCGAGTTCCAGCACCTGAGCGGACAGCTCTTGGCGCCTTTCTTTTCGTATCTTGTTGTCAGCAGCCGAGATCGCCAACAATTCCCCCCTGACCACCGCCTTGAGCGCCCCCCACACCGTGGGCATGGCCACCTCCCCCATGTAATTCCTGCCGAGATAGTCAGATATAGTCTGGGTCAATTGCTGGGTGACTACCTTGCGCGTGAGCAGGGACTCTCGGAGCCGCCATCTCCCCGTACCAGAATGAGTGCGGGGGACCCGCAGGTGCAGAAGGACGGCGTCATGGTCGGACAGGGCCGCTGGGGCGACCTCCACGTTCGTTACCATGGGAGCTATATCCGCTGATGCAAGGAAGTGATCTAACCTGGCGTAAGTCTTGTGAATGTGTGAGTAAAAGGTATACCCCGGTGCCGTGTGGTGTAACTCCCTCCATGCATCCTTGAAGCCCCTACTAGCGAGCCATTGCTTCCCCTGTGTAGATAGGGCGGCGGAATCGCCGAATCTGCGCCCCAATCTGTCTAGCGCGTTGTCCATCACCAGATTCAGATCCCCTCCCACCAGGGTGTACTTGGACGCAGCCCCCAGAACCTCCGCCAATGCCCCCGTGAGGAATGATTCTTGTTTAATGTTGGGTGTGTATATGGTTCCCACTGTAAAACCCACAGTACCAATGCTAACAGTGTATGCCAGCAGTCTGCCCTTTATTTCTGCCACTTTGTCCCTTACTTGGCCTTTGAAGTGCTTAGCGAACAAAATGGCCACCCCTGCCTTTTTCTCCATAGTGGAGGAGTAAAGCTGTGTTGGGAAAGCTCTGGACCGCATTCGGTGCAGTCCTTGCCAGCAAGTGTGTCTCTTGTAGTAGGCAGATAGCTGCGCCGGAGTTCTCTAGGTACGAGAGCACCGCCCGCCTCTTAATGGGGTTGTTGAGGCCCTTAACGTTGAGCGTTAGGACCTGTAGAGTTTCAGATGGCATTTAGGAACGTAGGCTCAGCCCCGCTGACGCTGCGCCTGCCCCAGGTGTGCCCTCGAGCCCTTGTGACCACCTCCACCAACCTTTGTGTAGATCCCACGTGTGTCCCCTCTTGTCCCGCCTCATTGGAGCGAACACCCTTGGGTCCCACTCCCTGGTCCCCCGTGCCCTCCCTAACCCCAACTCCCCCCTCAACCTTTGCCCCCGTCCCCCCCCCCATCCCCGTACAACCCCATAACCTAAACAGGTGAACATAGTCCCAGGCCAATCATTTGTCAGTCTAGGCCTGTGGTAAATGAGTCAATGTATGGGTGTGTGGCAGTGGCAGCTCTTGGCCCCCCGACCAGGAGTCAAAACTTAGCTGATGTCGACGGTCGCTGAAGTCGTCTCATGAGTCGGCACCAGTGTCTTTGGAGACTACTTGGATCACTGCAGCCATTTCCTGGGCCACTGTTTCGGGGTTAGGCTTAAGAATCTTCTTTTGCTGCCTGCCTCGACGCACTTTCTGCCAGCCGTCTCCCGTCGTCCGAGGAGATCCAGATGCAGTCCCAGATGACCGCTCCTCGTCCACATCGTCCTGTAGCGTCTCCTCGTGTGGGATGCCCAGAACAGCACAGGTGTCACGTAAGGAGCGCAGCTGGTGCAGGGTGCCATTCCACTTAAAGACGAGACGGAAAGGATGCCCCCAGGAGTAGGGGACCCCCTCCTTGCGCAGGAAGGCGGTGGCAACCCTGAATGACCTCCGTTTCTGTAGGGTGATCGCCGACAAGTCTTGGAAAAGCTCCACATTGTGGTCTTGGAAACAAAGGGGCTGCTTGAGGCGCGCCGCCTTCAGTATGCGCTCCTTCAGGGGATAGTCCAGCAGGAAGGCCAAGATATCCGGGGGGGCCCTGGGTCCGGCGGGCCAGGCCCACCCGGTGGGCTCTGTCAATACGGATCACAAAGTCATCATCCTCGCCCAGCACCATACGGAATAGCGCCTGTAGGTACCCTGCCACGTCGTCTCCCTCTGCCTTGAGTGGCACGTTCTGGACGCGGATGTTATTTCGTCTGGAACGGTTTTTCAGGTCCTCCGTATGGGACTGGAGGTCAGTTTGTTGGTCATAGAGGCGAACGATCTCCTGCCGGAGGAGTTCTATTTCTTCACTTCTAGCTTGACCTGAGAGCTGGTTGGCAGCCACTCTCTCCCCCAGATCGTCGACATCTCGCCGGAGTTCTTTATACTCCCCGGTCATTTCCTGCCGGAAGGTTTGGATGTCCTCCTTAAGGGAGGTGAAGAGGGCCTCCATGAATGCCTTGGTTGTCGGGGTCTCGCCTTCCGTGTGGTCCTTCCCCTTGGGGGGGCATCAGAGCCGGCTTGTCTGGGCTTTTGTCGCCCTTGGAGGGTCCCTCGGCCAGCAAATCAGAGATGGTGCGGTTTCCTTTGCGGTTGTGGGACGCCATGGCGCTCCTAGTCCCGGCTGGAGGCTTCAGGTGGGGCGTAGCCCCTGGTAAGGCTGCCGAACTCCTCGGTGTGCTTGAGCCTGGGGAGGGGGTGACGGCCCGGGTACACCCAGTGCCTCAGTTCCTCGCTCTGTCAGTCTCCGTGCCCCCCGTGCCTCGGCTGTAGGCTCTCGCGTTGCAGCCCCCACCTGTGTGCTGTGCGGGCTGTGGCGCACGTGGTCGATTCCCAGGCCTCCACCGACCCGCCCGAGCTGTCACCCCCAAGGGCCGGTCGCCCCTGTGGTTCGTTGCCTCCTTGAGGTCTTCCTGTAGGCCCTGCTGCAGCCTGGCCGGGTGCTTCGTGCTCCGGGCGCCTCCCCGATGTCACAGAGACCTCTGTGTCACACTCCCCTGGCTCTAGGTGCCCCTATGCCAAGGACTGAGCCGATTACTCCGCTGCCTGCCGCGGCTCCGGTCCCTTCCGATCCCACCGGTGGTCCGCACTCTCTCTCCTTCTCCGAGGGGCTGAAGGACTGGGTTTTCTTAAGACCCAGCGGTGCCAGGGTACAACACCTGAAACCTTCGTGGGTAACCTGTTCCGGCGTACAAATGACAGAGACACGGGACACTTCCTTCGGCGTCAAAGATTCGAGGTTTATTACTGCAGGGAACACAGAAGTCACGAGAAGTACATAGCATGTAAGTTCTGGGAGACTGCTTCAAATTGCTACTGTGGGTTGCTCCTTTTATACACATTTCTCTCATAGGTTAACATGATACGCAAAGGATTACAACTTGGTTCCCATCATAAACCACAAGGAGGTTGCTTTCATGCCTTCAAGGCCCGGAACATAAGTGCGGAAACATTTGGTGTTTCCCAACTGTAAAAACCCATCTTCCCACCATTAGTACATTCCAATTGGCAGTAAACAGATCGAAGAAGGAACAGAAGCAGGTGCAGAGGAAGGCAGAAACAGTGGGAAGATCGGAAAGGGTGTAAAAGGGGTGGTATCGGGAAACACGAGTTGCAAGCATCAAAGGGACGCCCCTAATGAGATGCACGGCTGAGACAATAGACCGGCACGGCAAGATGAGCCTCGAGCGGGGCCATTTGCCTTACAGTATCATCCCCCTCATCATAAAGACACTTTCAAAGGAAACATGTCTTCCGCAAGAGTCTTGGGAATCCCAGGGTCGCGAAGCGGACAGCGTCCGTTCGCTGGCTACTTGAGGGCAAGAGACAAAATGGATGCCGTATCTAAGATGGAACCCGTGGGTACAGATATAGAAACCCACGAAACAGACGAACGGTTTAGGTTAGTACAGCGAAACTGCGTACACCCACTAAACACGTCATTTGCGGTTCATAGATACCAGACTCGACCATATTCGTGCGAGTCAAAAACACCACTTACGATCGTCACGGAACCTCAGACGCTCCTTTTGCCCTCATGTAGGCAAGCACTAGTCAGAATCATATTCGATATTCATCAGACCATCTAGATGTTGCTGTAGCATAATTCTATCCATCCGAGTTCCTTTGGTAACAGGCGGCTGTCTTATACACGTTGTAGCACAGAGGCCACATAAGGCAGGACCACACTGCACACAAAGGCAACACGTGAACAGAAACGCCGCAACAACTCCGATGATCATCAGAATCTTCCAACCCCAAGTCGACATTAGGCCCCAATACCACCCAAGTAGCGTCCAATCCCCTACGTCCACGTGTATGGACTCAGAGATCTTATGCAACTTTGAGATGGCTTGATAGACAGTCGGAGCGTTATCTGGAATGAAAATACAGCAGCTCGAATGGATCACCTTACATACTCCACCTCGATCTGCTAAAACAACGTCTAAAACCATACGGTTTTGTAACGTCATGAGCCTATCCGCCTGAAGTTCTGCGGTGATATTACCAAGGGCACTGGCAGTGATATTAGCTGTCGATTCCACTACTCGGGTCAACTGTCTCAGGTTCCTACTATTGACCATAGGCCCCCAAAACGGAAAGAAACCTTTGAAAAAGTCTCCTGCCTCTTGACCGGCAGTGTCCTCTTCGCTAATCACGCCCCTCACAATTCTAGCCTTGTGGTAATCTGCATCTACGGTGAACGTCGGAGGCAACAAATTTGCGATATAACATGTGCCCGCAAAGTCGGAGGGCAACCACGTATATGCACGATCATGGCAGACAAAGTACGTACCCTTGGCAGTCAGAAACACAGGGGACGAGAGCATCGGCAAGACATATGTCTCGGAGCAAGCACTCTCTCCAAGATGAGCTCTCGGTTTTCGGCCACGACCTTTCAGACAGAAATTACCAAGGTGGGGTACGATCCATATCTGAGACGAACTTCTAAGCTGTCTTTCACCCACTAGCGCACTATACTCAGCCTCACTCAGGTCCCTATAGGCTCGCACCTCCTCCTCTGGGATGAGCAACGGCTCATAGATAT